>NC_134713.1:36421663-37046663 GCF_049634645.1 Pelodiscus sinensis
AAGTCTTTTATTATTTTACTTCACAGTAGGAGATAATTTGCCTTAATAAGATTTTTATATTTCCCCAAAATATTTATATTTATTTTTATTTCTAAATATATTAAAGATTTATCAATTTAAATTTATTTCGATGACGACTGTTTTTTCTGAGCCTTTTAGTAATATAAATTTCTCAAATATTAGATTCTTTGTCAAGACAAAGTGGGTAAGGTAATTCCTTTCACTGAACCAACGTCTGTTGGTGAAAGAGAAGCTTTAGAGCTACACAGAGCTCTTCTTCACCTTGTCTCTCTAATATGCTGGGATAAAGTATCTGCAGTGACACTGCAAATGATACTTTTATTCTGAAGCCAGGTATATGCTTAAATTTCAAAGCCAATTGTTCTGTAATTTTTAACAAGACTTCTGGCCTCTGCAATTATAAAAGACCTCATCAGCATATTAAGCTATTTTATGTTTTAATCCAGAAGAAGTTTTAATTCTCTTATCATGAACTGTTTCTCACATTTATTACAAATGACTCCATTGCTAAAGCAAACAATGCAGGAGGGGAAGAAGATAATGAGCAACCTTGTTTTATACTTTTAGATACATTAAAAAGAGATTGTTGACCACTAACTAAAGTAGACACATGAGTATACAAACCCTATAAAATAATTTTGAAAAAAAAAGTTTCCAAAATCTGTCTGAGGTATTTCTACTACAGCCAGTTAGAGACATTTTCAGCATCCAAAGGTAGCACACAGGAAGAATGTATAGAATTTAGCGTTTTAGATAAAATCCAGCCAGCAACTAACCCACACTGGTCAAGGTGAACACATTTGGCAAGATAAAAGTCAACCTGTTTGCTAGCATCTTGGAATAAATTTTTGTGTCTGTATTAATTAAAAAAATTATGATTCACGATAAAATCTTTTCCTTCTTTGGGAATGACCCTAATTTTTGCCTCTTTCTGTGAATCTGGAATCTTGTTCTCCTGAAACATACAATAAAACAATTCAATGAAAATAGAGACCACCTGCTTTAGAGATTTATAATACTCCCCATGAAACCCATCAGGATCTGGACCTTTGTTGGATTTTAAATTCTCAATTAGATCTTCAACTTCCTCTCCAGCAATTGGCCCATGCTGCCTGTCAAGAGCCACCACATCATCTTCTGACAGCCGAGGTAGTTTCACATTACTCAGATATCTACACATTCAGGATTTGGATGTTCTGAAGCTCACAGAGTATGGAACGAGTTAGCAAACATGTCAGAGATGTTTGTCAGTAACTAATTTTCTCTTTTTACTTCTGATCAAAGGGATGGCTGATTTATCTTGTTTCTTTTTTAACTGTCTGGCTAAAAGACTATCACTTTGATTGCCTTCTTTATAATATTTTTGTTCAATATAGACAATTGTTTGGTCAGCATTACCTGTTTGTAGCAGGTTAATTTTCACTGTCATTTCATTTATTTTCTTATACAGATTTTTAGATCCTGTTGATTTTTGTTCAGCTTCCAAAGGAGAAAGTTTTTTTTACCCAAACTCTCTTTAACAAGACTTCACTTCTTTTTAAGATATGATGCTTTATTTACAAGAGTTCCTCTCATTGCTGCCATTCCAGCATCCCAGAGAACTCTTTTATTGATGTGTTGCTTATAATTTTCTTATATATATTTCCCCTCCCCTCCATTCTTGAATTTTAAGGAGCTCATACAGCAAAGTGCTATTCCACTGCCTGGCCCTTTGTTTTTCCAGTGAGTGTCAATCTTTTAATCTAAAGTATGATGGGCTGTAATCAAACCAAGTTATAACTCCCAGTTTATTTGTTGTCCTAATCAACCATATGAATACTTTTATTTTAATTAGCCAACGTCTCAGAAACAAAAATCATCTAAATCATGGAACAGGATCCAGAAGTAGCAGAATAATAAGATCCATGAGTAGCAGAATAATATAGTTCTTGATGTCCACATAATTTTTCCAACAGACATCCACCAAATCTTCAGATTCTAAGCAATGCAACACATTTACACTTACTCCTCCCAAATGCCCACTGTGTACATTTGTATTATCCAAAATGGAATTAAGTACCTTGTGAAATTTCCCCCTAGAATAATATCCTCTTATCTAAAATTTTCTAAGTCTCTATCAAACAAATAATTGGGAACATATATGTTGTCCAAAGTGTTTCAGTGAGCTCTTAGTTGAAGTATATCTGCACTCTGAATTTATGAGTTGTGCTGAAACAATAAAAGGGAATGTTTAGGAAAGATCATTGCTAACTCTTTTCTATTAGATTGCCCCGGAGAGACATGTGATAGCTGTGTCTAAGAAGTATTTAGGTATTTACCTTCAATTTTCTTCAAGTGTGTTTCTTGTAAATAGATTATACTTGGAATATCTTTTTTCAGTGAGCAGAATATCCTTTTGTAAAAGCTTTCATTTGTGTCTTAGATATTTCTTCTTACCCAAGGTCCCAGTCCTGCTGTTGACAGTTTCTTTCATAGAGTCTGGGCCCAAGTTGATCTGTTTATATCTTATTCTATATCACTGTAGCTGAATATAAGAACAGATCTGTTCACAGTAGCTTAAAGAGTTAGCTCAAGTTGTGCCAAATCATCAGTCACTTCACTTGAAGTTTGGCCCCCGTTGCTGAAACCCGCATATTTTGTTAGCAACATTTTTCTAAAATGCTTTATTTTTTCATTGAAAAGTGGGCTCTCTGATGACCCAATCTAACAATTCCTAGTCACTGAATGAAATCAATGGATATTTTGACTAAGGCTATGTCTACACAGGAGCATTATTTCGGAATAACATATTCCGCATCTACACAGCAAGCAGTTATTTCGACATAATGTGGAAATATTGTCGAGCTGGAGGACTTCTTACTCCAATTCCTGAAACCTTCATTTTATGAGGAGTAAGGGAAGTCAGAGGAATAGTGTTCTAACTCGGGCTTCCTGCTGTGAAGGCAGCACAAAAACCGAAATAAGCTATTTGGACTTAAGCTATGCAATTGATATAGCTCAAGTTGCATAGCTTGTTTCAGCTTTGGCCCTGCTATATTGATGTGCCCTAAGTAAATAGAAAAATACCAGACTTGAGTCAATATAGATCCAATCAATTCATTTCATTTACTAAAAATGCTAACAGGTTTAGGCTGCTGTATATTTCTTATCAAAATAAAGTAAAATAGTAAAAATAGTAATGACAAATCAGAATAATACTTGCTTATACTTTTTCCAACTCCTTCACCAGTATAGTCTATAAGAACGATGGAGTTAACTATCTGTATGTGTAACAATGATGACACAAGGTCTGGAATGCTGGACAGTCAGAGTTAAGTCCATAAATGGCTATTAGCCAGTATGGGTAAGGAATAGTGTCCCTACCCTCTGTTTGTCAGAAGGTGGAGCTGGATGGCAGGAGAGAGATCGCTTGATCATTACCTGTTTGATTCACTCCCTCTGGGACACCTGGTATTGGCCACTGTCGGTAGACAGGGTATTGGGCTGGATGGACCTTTGGTCTGACCCAGTATGGCCATTCTTATGTTCTTATGTTCTTATGATCTATGCAGCTTGCTCATTTTACATTCACTTTACTTGTGTTCACCTTATCATTAAGAAAATGTTTAGTTTGATCTTAAACAGTGAAGAGTTATTTCACCTTGATTAAAATATGTTTAGGATCAAGAATCTTTCCAAGTCAAATAACAGAAGATATTACCTTGTGCACAGCAGAAGCGTTTTCGAAAATGATAACATTTTATAAGCATTACGTTTTTCTTTTAGCTCTTTTTAATGATGAAAAGTTGTCTCACACCATACCACGTATCCTGGAAAAGGAAAGGACTAGAACAGGCAAGATTTGACTCCAATCAGGCTGTATATAAAATAAAACAAAACAAACAAAAATTCCCCACACTTTGTATCCTTGTAATTCTCATCACTGCGAACATGAAAATAAACTTTCTTTGAGAGAATTAAAATTATTTTGCCTTCTTCCCAGATATTAAACTGTGAAAACATTTCTAAATAAATTTTCCTACATATCAGATTTTACGAACTATTTCTAAACATTAATTGCAGTAGATATAGCTGACTTCAGGAGGTCATCGAGTCCAACCCCTTGTTAAGCATAGGACCAACCCCAAACAAATCATCCCAGCCAGGACTTTGTCAAGCCGGGACTTAAAGAAAAACCTTTAGGGTTGGAGATTCCAGTGCTCCATCACCCTCCTAGTAAAATAGTTCAACCCAGACCTCCCACACTGCAACTTGAAACCATTGCTCCTTGTTCAGTCACCTGTTACCACTCAGAACAGCCTCTCTCCATCGTCTTTGGAACTGCCTTCAGATAGCTGAAGGCTGCTATCAAATCCCCCCTCACTCTTCTTTTCTGTAGACTAAATAAGCATAAATCCCTCATGTTCTTCTCATGAGTCATGTGCTGCAGCCCCCTAATCATTTTTGTTACCCTCCACTGGACTTTATCCAATTTGTCCATATCCATCTATAATGGGGGCCCCAGAACTGCCCCCATTATAGACTCAATACTCCAGCTGTGGCCTCACCAATGCCAAAAAAGGGACATAATCACTTCTCTAGATCTGCTGGCAATGCTCCTATTAATGCACCCCAATATGCTCTTAGTCACGGGCACGGAGTTTGGACCAAGGGGAATTTAAAAATGGCGGCTCCCGGGAACATGCAAGTGAAACCCAAGATATTTAAATCCTGGGCTTCATTTGCAACTCCGGTTGCCCTCATTTGCCTACCTAGCTCAAACTAACGAGCTAGTGTAGACATATCCATACAGAATGGAAAGTGACTGTCTAGGAAGGAGTACTGCAGAAAGGGATGTAGGGGTCATAGTGGACCACAAGCTAAATATGAGTCAAGAGTGTGACATTGTTGCAAAAAAAGCTAACATGATTCTGGGATGCATTAAGAGGAGTGATGTGAGCAAGATACAAAAAGTAATTCTTCCTCTCTACTCAGCACTGATTAGGCCTCAATTGGAGTATTGTGTCCAGTTCTGGGTACCACATTTCAAGAAAGATATGGAGAAATTGGAGAAGGTCCAGAGAAGAGCAACAAAAATGATTAAAAGTCTAGCAAAGTTGACCTTTCAAGGAAGACTGAAAGAAATTGGGATTGCTTAATTTAGAAAAGAGAATACCAAGAGGGAACATGATAGATGTTTTCAAGTTTCTAAAAGGGTGTTACAAAGAAGAGGTAGAAAAATTGTTCTCCTTGGCCTCTGATGATAGGACAAGAAGCAATGGGCTTAAATTGCAGCAAGAGAGGTTTAGCTTGGACATTAGGAAAAAGTTCCTAACTGTCAGGATGGTTAAACTCTGGAATAAATTAGTCAGGAAAGTTGTGGAATCTCCATCACTGGAGATATTTAAGAGCAGGTTGAATAGACATCTATCGGGGATGATTTGAGACAGTGCTTGGTCCTGCTGTGAGGGCAGGAGACTGGACTTAATGGCCTCTTGAGGCTCCTTTTGGTTCTAGTGTTCTATGATTCTCTCCCCATAGCTTAGTGTCATCCTTTTATCTTAGTGTTACTTGCTGAGGGTGCAATCCATGCCCTCATCCAGGTCATTAATAAAGATGTTGAAGAAACCCAGCCCCAGTATCGACTTGTGGTGCAATCAGTTTTCTACTGACTGCCAAATCAGGCATCAAGCCATTGCTGCAGGACTGATCTGTTGAGGCATCAAGCCTTGCTTGAGGACTGACCTGTTGAGCCTTGCAATCTAGCCAGTTTTCTATCCATGTCACCCCCCCAGATCAAGTGTGCCATGAAATCCTTAGGATTTTCAACACTTCACACAGTTGCATCCCTTCCAGTGGCTGAAAATATTAACAGAATTGGTACTAATGATCTTGGTCCCAGGACCCTTCTTAGCACCAATGCTTTGACATTATAGATGCTTCTGTGGTGGCTATTCCCACCTTTAATGCCAAAGGATTATGGTGCTCTATTTCTTCTGTTTGCAACTGGATCTACATTGCTGCATTCTCGTACTTGCCTGCATTCTTCCTTAAGCTGCATTCCTCCTCCAAAGGAACACTACCTCCATATATTAGACATTAAGCAGTGTTTAGCCTTTTATCTGAAGAGGACTGAACTATTTCAAGCTTCACCTCAGTTGAATGTGCTAAATGTAGACCATCTGAAAAGACAAGCAGTCTCTGATCAGACCATCTCTAGATGGATAACATACATCTTGTCTCAATACTGCATATGAGATAACATGAGCTATGCCTATTGAGCATTCTTCATTCAGTGGGCATACAGGCAATGTTGGTAGAATTAATCAATGGCATTTCCATATTTGACATTGATAGGCAGCCATATGGTCACCCATCCATACATTTCATGCTATCATTGCACGCTAATGTCGGGAGAGCAGTCCTGTGATCCCCACTATGACCCACCTCCTACAAGGGGTACTGCTTGACGGTCACCTATTTGGAATACATCTACTGAAAGAAGAAAAACATTTGCTTAGTATTACTGTGGTTCTTTGAGATGTGATGCAGATGTGTATTCCCTGACCCACTCCCATCCCTTTGTTCCTCTGGACATTTAGTACCAAAGAAATGAGTGGGTCCAGTGTGGTGTTTTATCATATAGACAGGGGAGGGGCTACAGAAACAAGGTGGGAGCACTACCCCTCTTAACACTGCTAGGCAAAATCTCTGGCTCCAGAACACAGGATGCATATACACCTAAATAGAATACATGTCTGTATCATATAGTGAAGAATCTCAGGTACAGTGAATAACTGTTTCTTCCACTGCATGAGTTTGTATCATATTGAAGCAGAATAAAATGGTGACCAGAAGAGTGATTAACAGTTGCTGATATTACAATGGGCCTTCTAATACATTCATTTACAAAAGTAAGGTAGCATGAACTGACCTCTGTGTGAGTTAAAGGTGCATTGCAGGTGACTCACAGCACCACGGAAAAAAATAAGGGTATGTCTACACTACCCCGCTAGTTCGAACTAGCGGGGTAATGTATGCATACCGAACGTGCAAATGAAGCCCGGGATTTGAATTTCCCGGGCTTCATTTGCATAAGCCGGCTGGCGCCATTTTTAAATGCCGGCTTGTTCGAACCCCGTGCCGCGCGGCTACACGTGGCACGGGCTAGATAGTTCGAACTAGCAAGCCATTCCGAACTATCTGTACGCCTCGTTCCACGCTTAGTATTACTGTGGTTCTTAGTATTACTGTGGCATGGGGTTCGAACAAGCCGGCATTTAAAAATGGCGCCGGCCGGCTTATGCAAATGAAGCCCGGGAAATTCAAATCCCGGGCTTCATTTGCACGTTCGGTATGCATACATTACCCCGCTAGTTCGAACTAGCGGGGTAGTGTAGACATACCCTAAGAGAGTTAGTATTCAGCTAGCCATTTGTGAATCTAAGTGCAATAACTTGCTGAGCGCTAACTCACCATGTGGACCATAGCAGCAGTATGCTAAGCCATATTCCAGGACTCTTTCCACTGTAGTATGCTCCATACTGCAAGTTGGTATATGGCTAGCTGATGCACTGTAGGTTCAGACCTAACTTGCTGTTCATTAACTTATCGGGTAGGCAAGTCTGAAGGCAAGGACAAGGGCCTGTTTACGACATGGTGAGAATAGATATCTGTAAGGTGCATTAGTGCCTCTAGCTCTGTAGCCATTTAGCTGTCCTTATCCAGTAGACCAAGATGTTACTAAGTCCTGCTAAAATAATTTAAAATTTTGTACAGCATGGCCAGAGCCTCTCCATGAATCATCACCTCGTAGTGGTGGAGAGGCTTACACATTCCAATGACCCCCAAGAACAATGCTGCCTGGAGTCATGCACTCGCTTAGAGTCACCCATGCCAGAACAGACAAGAGTGAGGTTCCAGACAAAGTGTGATCAAAGAAGCCCTCAATGGCAGAGTAGACAGAGGATAACAATGGGGTAAAACAGCTGTGTAATGTTACAATGGCTATGAAGGGAGATGAAAGCTGCAGCAGATAAAGGATCTCCAAATGTTGTGGGGTCCATGCCATTGGTTTCAAGCCCTCTGTCTGTCAAGGACAGTGTGGTGATTGTTGTGCATCAATTTCCCCACTTTAAAAGAATTCCCACACAGGCATCATCCACTTCTTTGGAAAACAACACCTGCACAAGTCAAAAGTCTGGTGGCAATTGGGGAGTGGCAACAGGAACCAGACAGTGAGATCTGGAAGTTCCTCGTCACAGACCAATACATAGGCAGTAGGTGTGTGATTCAGTTGTCTTGCTTGAGGACTGAGGCAGGTCGAGCATCTCGGCAGTTGTACCCATGCCTGAGCAGCCCTCTTTTAGGAATGAGTACCCTAAAATAGTCTTGCCTCTTTTTCTCTTGGCTGGATAGCTGCATCCAGCAGGATCATCACTCCAGCAGTTGAAAATGTAAGAAACTTGTCAACTTTGGAACCTGGAATGTACGTACCCTGATGGACAAAACAAACAGTGACTGACCAGAACAACATACATACAACTATCATTGCTTGTGAATTGGATCGATTTAACATTGATACTGCTGCCTTGTCTGAAACTAGAAGAGCTGATGAAGGACAGATAAGGGAGGAGAAAGAAGGATACATCTATTTCTGGAAGGGAAAATCTTTAGATGAACCTCGATTGTATGCAGTAGACTTTACTATAAAGAATAATCTCATGAGGTGCCTCTTTGAGGTGCCAGTTGGCATCAATGAGCAGCTTATGACACTCCGACTGAGGCTCACCAAAACTAATAGATAACTAATGTGAGCACCTATGTGCCAACAATGGACCAAATAAGGATGTAAAGAAAGATTTCTATTCTCAGCTGAAAACCATTTTATTAGAGACCCCTAAAGAAGATAAGATCATTCTTCTGGAAGATTTCAATGCATGTGTTGGACAAGACTCAGACCTGTGGAAAGGAGTAATCGGGAAAGAAGGAGTTGGCAAAAGCAACTCAAATCAAATTATATTCCTCATCAAGTGTTCTGCACGTGAACTTATCACAAACACCCTTTTTCGAGAAAAGGACAAGTTCAAAACATCTTGGAGACACCCATGTTCAAAGCACTTGGATCTTTTTTTCTATGTCATAGTTCATGCTCAAGATTACAGCGACATACTTCTCACAAGAGCAATGAGTGCTGGTGACTGCTGGACTGATATCGCCCTTTTCAATCCACAGTAAAAATTAAGATCACCCTCAAATGGAGGCGGCAAAAGAAACAGATCAGGCTCAAGCTGCAGGTTGAAGATCTGAAGGACCCCAGTAAGCATGGCCACTTCCAAGCAGTCTTAGAAGAAAAGCTTCTATCAGAGTTTCCAGAAGAAACTGAGGAACATTGGAGCCAGTTGAAAGCAGTAATCATCAATGCATGTGAGGAAACCATGAAACTAGAAAACATCAGGACTGGTTTGATGAGAATGATGTCAAAACTGAGCAACTCATCAATGAGAGAATGGCATTTTATGCTTGGAAGAATGATATAAATTGCAATACAAAGAGAGAGGCCCATGCTAAGGCGAGGGTGGAAGTCCAAGGTAAAACCAGAGAACTCAAGAGCAAATGATGGACTGAGAAGTGCAAGAACTCCAACATTTTCATAGACACACATCATACATGTGGTTTCTTTTGTGCCACGAAGGCTGTTTGGGGACAGTTTATCATGGCATGAACCCCCTTCACTCTAAGGATGGAACCACACTTTTGAAGGACAACTGAGCCATTAATTTTCACTGAAAAGAACATTTTGAAATTCATGTTAATCGAAACTCCATGGCTGCAGATGAAGTTCTTGAGCAAACCCCCCAACAACCTCAAGGGATGAGCTCAGAGACCATCCTAATTAGCATGAGGTATACAATGCCATCAAGGAGATGAAGAACAACAAGGCAGAAGGTCCAGATGGGATCCCTGCTGAAATCTTTAAAGATGGTGGACCAGAATTAATTCACCAGTTTAGTCTGCCTATCCTTGAAATCTGGATAAAGGAGGAGATACCCAGTGATATGAGGGATGCCTTGATTGTTACCTCCCCCCCCTTTAAGAAAGGGGATAAAGTGGACTGGAAACTATTGTGGTATCTCTATCCTTGCTGTTGCAGGCAAAGTTCTGGCATGGTTCCTTGTAACCCATCTTCTGCCCCTGTCAGAAGAAACTTTACCGGTGTCACAGAGTGGCTTCTGACCATGCCACGGAACTGTGGATATGATCATGATTGCACAGAAGCTGCAAGAAAAGCTATTTAGGCTTAGCAGGCTGAAGTAAGATTTCTACCACATCTATTATGGAATGTCAGTATATTGATGATAATGCAGTTTTTTCCCATTTCTGAGAAAGTTCTTCAAACTACCTTGAGTATGTTTGCTGATGCTTACGCATGTCTTGATCTTACCCTCAACATCAAGAACACCAAAGTACTCCATCAGCACTCTCCAAATGAGGTACTGTACACCCCAGCTATTAAAATTAATAAAGAGGTACTGGAGAATGTTGATAATTTTCTCTACCTTGGAAGTTATAAAGGAAGATATTGATGTAGAAATCCAACATCGTCTGAACTGTGCCAGTGCAGCATTTGTTCATTTACAGCACAGGGTTTTTGAAGATCATGACATTCCAACAGACACCAAGCTTCTTATCTATCAAGCCATCATTCTCCCAATACTATTGTATGGGTCTGAAACCAGGACAACCTACAGACATCATTTGAAAGCCCTTGAGACATATCACCAACGCCGCCTCTGCAAGGTCTTGAAGATCCAATGGGAAGACAGGTCCACTAACATTAATGTTCTAGAAGAGATAAGAGCACCAGTATCTAGGTAATGATCATTTATCAGCAACTTCATTGAACTGGACATGTTGTTCAGATGCCAGATCATCACCTCCCCAAACCAGTCCTGTTTTTTTAGCTGAAAGAAGGATACCGTAACGTAGGAGGTGCTAAAGGATAACTTAAAGTGCAACATTGATATTGACACTTGGGGGAGACTCACCCAGGATGCTGAAAATGGAGACAAGTCCTACACAGTAGCTCCCTGCATTTTGAATTTGCCCACCGACATGCTGAGGAGAAGAGGTACAGGAAGAAGGAGAGACTGGCTTCTAGTCCGGGCCAACAGCCATCTGCTGTACCTGGAAACATATGTCCTCATTATAATAGAACTTTGGATAAAGGATTTGCCTTATCAATCATCTGAGAGTCCACAACTCCCATGGAAGATTATCATACTTGGTAACGAGTGATCACCCATCATCATCACATGGCAAGCAATTTGAGCAAAAAGGCAGTTTATTCTTGCAGGATATGTGAGTTTGAAGTAGAATTCATGGTACCATACTGAATCTATAGCCTGAGAAACTATCTGAGCAAAAATAAAAAGTAGAACTAGTCAGCATCATTTGACTTGAATGTCTGTTTGTCTCCTCAACGCATTCCTTCACTTGTGTGTTTATAAATGTTCAGTCCCACTGAGTAATATACAGTTTTGCAACACTGTATATATAAAACATCTGAAAGCATACACTGAAATTGTGCTGAAGTCAGTTAAATTTTCCCAGCATGAATTATTTCATAATGTCAGACGATATGCCACAGCATTTCAGATAAACTGTCACAAATTTGGATGTCAAGTAGCCACTCATTTCTTAATATTCTCCACAACCATAAATGACAGATGTCATTGTGTCATTCCCTCATTTACAAATGGGGAAAAATGTGCCACTGAAAGTTTAAAGTCACCAAGATTACAAAGCAAGTCTGTGGTAAATCCAGGAGTAGAGTCCTCATCTCCTGATCCCTATCTCTTTAACCACTATTCCTAATCACTGATTTATATCTGGATCCTCCATCTCTTCCTATATTTTATCCTAAATCTAAAAGTACATTAACTTCTAGAATTCCATGCTGAAATGATTTTGGAATTCTTAGTCTAATTTTTATTTTGGGAGAATGAAGACGTTAAAATCTGTTGTTTTAAAAATGTAAATATGACACCTTTAAAAATGCACTTTACGTTAGGAAAAATGCCCAATTTAAAAAAAAATAGTAGAATTGAAAAAAATGGTTGTTTAGCTAACTTAGCTTTATTTATCTACTGTTAAAAAAACACAAAATGGAGAGAAAATAAGAAAAGTAAGGAAAAGGGATGTATTTGGAATAGAAGAGACTATGTGAACAGCCAGTCATGCAAATGAACCAAATAGTGAGTTCATTTTCCCCTTCAGATATCTTGTTTGTGGTTCCCAGTTCATGTACATAAAATAATTTCCCATCAGTTATGCATACTGAACTTGTAAAATTAATTATGTCTGTGTAACTTCCATAATGTGCTTAGTATGGGTTCACTCTCTCTCTGATTTCTACCTTTCCTCACTAATGAACACAACAAACTAATGAATTGGTTACTGATGGGCAGAATGTAATACACTATGACATTTTTTAAGCAGGCATAAATAGGTAATCTGAGTTAATTTAATACAATGACAGTTAGAGTCTTTACTTGCTGTGCTGTGGCCCAGATCTTCAGCAGGTTTAAATCTGTGTAGCTTCAGTGGAGCAATGTGGATTTATATTCGCTGTAGATCTGGCAATGGATTTCTAGGGAGCCTGGAAAATTCTGTGGAAAAGATATGTATTGATTTTTCCCTGTTTATATAATTCATAATGGGAATATTTGAGCTATAGTGGAATTCTTTTCATTAGACTATGACATATCTTTGAAGTTCTAGTTTACTGTGTGACTGTAGGGTCAAATGAAACACTCAGAAACAACCATTTAAAGCAATTTTTAGGTTGTTTAGTTCAGCAGAAAAATTCTCTTGTAACAAATGGTTGGCAATGAATTGAACCCAGAACAATGGAGGAGGTGACGTGAGATGCTAACTAACGAAATGCAGTTTTTATAATGTGTGATTTACCGTTGTGCTTGAGATTGCCGTGCTCCATAATACTGCTGCTGCTTGGCTAGAGAGATTTATTAATACTAAATTGACTTACATTAAGTGCAGTATGGGCTTTGCCACAAAAAAGGCTATAAGCAACCATCCCAATAGTCTATGGTGATATTTTTAAGCTATCACTTTAAACTATGTGCAATTCTTAGTATATAAAAGAATGAACTCCTGCAATGCACTAAGGTCCCCCTTGACTTTGTAAAAGCCCAGATTTTGTTCACTTTTAGGGATTCAACAAAGTCAGTCTAATAGGCAGCCATTGAGGAGGGTTGTGGTTGGGAACAGGATTGGTGGAGGAGTGGAGGATTTTTTTTTCAGGGATTAATGTTTAACTGTCTTCTCTTTGTGGAAATGTGTTTTGATTGATTACTGTATTCTTAGTTTGACTGTGCATTTTTAATATCAGTCAAGGGCTCCTGGATTGGGTTTTTTTGTGATTATATTATATGCTGACATAAAAATTAATAAAAGGCTGTAGAGATGTGATTATGAAATTTGAACAGCTGAAGGGTTGTTTATCCTCTAGATGGAGCTATCCACTTGTGTTACAACAAAGTTGACTACAAATATTATTACTAAGGATGAAATCTTACTGGAGATCTTACTTGTTTTTGCCTGTAGATCACCAGATATGAACATTGCAATAGATATGATTACAAATTTTCCTCTGCCATACAGATTGGACATTGTGGACGATGGATTTCTCTCCAATTACAGCCTTGACCTTTAATTCTGCTTTCATCCCATATACTCTTCTAAAGTATAATGCCACAACATTTGGCTGGAATTGGGGTGAAACCCATCCAGCCAAAAGCTTTCTATGCTTCTCTTAGTTCTCACTCCTGCGAGCTTCCTTTATTTCTTTATCTCACACTTTGCTTAGCATCATCTTCCATGCTTTATGCCTACTGCTGAAACAATCCCTTCCTCCTTGTCCTCCCCATTGGCCTTTCTCCTGCTCCTTAACTTTCTCTTCCTTAAAATCCACCCCTTACCTTAATTTGTTAGTATGGCTTTCAGTGATGATGACATTCCTATAGCCATATTCCTTTTGTATTATCCTCTCATGTACTATATTTGTGAGTCCTTATTAGACTTCTTATGTTAAATAGGGACCAAGTTTTCTATGTATAATGCCCCATGAATAAAAATTCCTAGATTCATAGAAGTTAAGTCTGGAAGGCACTATTAGATCCTTAACGTGGAATGATATTATTTGAAGCAAATCCATGTTTGTCCCAAGAGCTTGTCCAAATTATTGTTCCATAATGAATTATTCCAGACCATGGTTTCAAAATGTTGGAAGCCACATATGGACCATCTCTTGTAAAATGTCAGCCAGATGTTCTATGAAGTCATGTTTGTTGTTAAGATGTTAAGTTCCAAATGAAAGCAATAGGGACACAGCTTTGTGATATGTTACATGAATGTTAATTAAACAAAGAGAATGTTTACATGTCAACCAGCCTGTCACACGCTGCATATTACATCACATCACAGAGCTAATAGATAAATTGAATAAAAGTAACGCTTTTATTTTTTGGCACTTCTCCCTGCAAACAGGCCAGGTGTCCATAAGAGGGAAGAAAGACCCAAACCACCAAAACAAATCAATGGAGCAGCAATGTCCCAATACATATTTGCCATTTAATATTATCCCCTCTCACAATTTCTCAGCTTTGACAATCTATTTGTGACATGTATTCAGTATTCTGCATAAATTCATTAAAGAACACATTATCAAAAAAACCCAATGCCCCAAATTGAAACAGAACATTGAAAACACGTGCATCAATAATTTTTTTTTGCTTTTTGAATGGAAACAGAACTTAAATTCCATCCATGCAGAAGCAGTCTTTAACCCTTTACTAACAGAGATGCAAATGGAACAGAGGTTGCTGATTTGTCTTCCTTTTCATTTTTATTTTCCTGGATATCTGGCTTCCTTCATGCGCTGTCATACAATGTCATCATACAATGTCTTCATCTGTCAGCAGGGTGGTCACTGCATACTCATCAATGTTCACTACAGCTTAAGGATCGTCTACATCATTCAGCAAATGAAGTGTCAGGACATTTGACAGAAGTTGCTCATTGTCATCATTTTCCAGTTACAGTCCTTCCACATCTTGATTGATAGTTGGCAGGGAGGGTTCTAATGTCTTGTTCCAACTGTTTTTGACATTTCTTGAATGAATAGTGGACAGTACTTCAGCTGTGAGATATATCATATCTTTAAGGTTGAAGGATGTCAAAAAAGTCACAGTCTATAATTATTTTCCTTGTGACTAGGATGTCTCTCAGTAGCCTTCTGTATTGCTTCTTGAATACTGCAAAGATATCACCAATTTTTGACTTTGTGTTTTTAGACAAGTAGACAATTTTAATTTTCCTGTCATGTTATTAACAGAGCATCAGAGAAGGTGTGGGTTCTTCCATCCTGATGTGCTTGATGTTGATGTCTCTTAACAATAGGGACATGCAAAAAATACACTTTTAAAATTTTCCCCCATCCGCCAAGCTTTTCTGAAGTTCCTGTAACTCACTGGCAGTAATTCCATATTAACGTGATGAAAGCATTTTGGCTTTTGTGACTTTCCTATGCAAAGCAAGATAATTTTGTGACATCTACTTTCAGGCATACAGATAAGAAATGTCACCCTTTCCTTGGCACTTTATATACCCTCACTGAATGTAGCCACTTGGAAAATGTCTTGTCAAGTATCCATTTCTAATACAATGCTGTTTTATGAGCACTGAATATCTGTTCCAGTGTATAACCTCCTATCAAAAGTTTTGGGAGAAAACTGCAGCTTTGTCATTGTATGAACAAGCATCACCAAATATATTCAGTTCCTAAATGCCATGACTTCTTTGAAATTGCCACAGCTATCCATCAAATGCTTTGAATGTTTCAGGATTAATTTGCTTTTTGGTGGGGGGGGAGGGTTGGTGTTTTCTTTTTTTGTTTTTGTTTTTTGTTTTTTTTGCAAATGATCAGTCCAGATACAGGATTACTATTGCTTCTTGACTTCTGGAACCACAACAAAACTGCTTCATCTAGTGCGTCATCATCAGATTCTCTTAATTTCTTTCATGACAGTCCTTTGTCAGTATTGAGAAATGCTTTGAGATATTTTTAAAATGTTCCAATCGTGCTTTTTGATAAGCCACATGCATGGTAAAGATCTGCTTATATTGTTCCTTGTTTTCAAATGATCAATAAATTCTAGCTTTGTTGCAACAGAAATTGATTTTTTGCTTTAGAAGTCTGGCTCGTATTTTTGAACACTTCTGCTTCAGAGGCACAATGCAACTTTTGTGACACTTCCGTTTCAGAAATTCAGCATCAGTGTATGGCACTGTTTAAAATTTGTGCATACATGTGCATAAGGTTTTTTTTACAGTACATTATAGGTGAAGGTTTGTAATTGTGAAGGGTGATACAGAGAATATGTACTGTTTTGGTTGGTGCTAAGCCTTATTAAAGGCAGCAGGTAGGCAGATTGTGGTGTGTTTTTCTTTAAAACGTATAGCTAGTCAATGCATTCAGCTATCCTTTGCTAATAGCTGAGCCACTTTGAACATATTCCCTATTAATGTCACCAACTGCCATGAACACTAATAGGACTTATGCATCAAAAGGAAGAGTGTTTCCTAATCATGATTTTTTTATGCTATTGAGATGTTGGACTCAGGTGATTAATAAGAATTACAGCTTTCAAAAAAAAAAAAGTAAGTTTCTAGCTTTTACAGCTGTTGAGAAAAGCTTGGAATTATGACCCAAGTGTACCCCAGAAGGCAACTAGAACTCAAAACGTATTATTTTAGAAAGGTATCGTGAATTTTATGCCACTCTTGTGGGACTAATCATGATTTTGAATGCTTGGGGTTAGCAATACCACAAGAAGAATGCATGCAATGTGTATGTAGAGGAGGGGAATCTGTGAAGGAACTGAGAGCCCTCCCCCTCCCCCAGGAGGCTCATATAATCTGTGAGAAAGCCCTGTTCAAATAGCTGCTAATTGCAATGGTAGAGTAGTTAAATATCTATAAATGTAGTTATGTAGCCAAGATCCACCAGAGGACTGTCTCTAGGCATGGCTCTATCTGAAAATCGCAGTCCTGGAAACCTGTAGTGAAACTCTTGGCTACACCAAGCGAAGGAACCAGGATTGGTTTGATACTAATGATAAGGAGACCCAGGACCTAACTGATGTTAAACACAAAGCATTCAAATCTGGCATAGCAACTTCTCGTCTCAGAAGAAGAAACATGATTTTAAGCTTGTCAGGGCCGAAGTAATTACGAATTAGAGTCCTTTAAAAAAATGGTAGCGAGACAAAGTAAAGGAAATACAGGCCTATTCCAACTCCAACAATATTCATGAGTTCTTCTGTTAGAGTGTCACTCCTGTACAATCAGCAGATGGGACATCCCTTGTTAAGACCAAAGAAGGCATCAATACCAGTGGCAGGAACACTTCAGACACCTGGACAACCGTGACGCAAATGTTGCAGACAGCATTTTCAATGTGATTAACAGTCTACTTGTCCATGTCCATATAGATGTGAACCCTCCATCTGAAAAATCAAAGCAGCCACAAAAAAGATGAAGGACAACAAGGCCACACACACTGATGGAATCCCCACCGAGATATTCAAACAGGGAGTTGCATCCCTCCTGATCTGGAGAGAGGAAACCATAAGCAGAAAGCTCAGAGATGCCATCATAGTGACCATCTTTAAGAAGGGTGATATGACGGACTACAGAAACTAACAAGAGATCTCCTTGATTTCAACCACAGATAAAATCTTGCCTGAATCCTTCTGAACCTTCTCCTTCCACTGGCTGAAAAAGTCCTTCTAGAGTCACAATGCGGCTTCTGACCAGGACAAGGAATGGCCAACATGATCTTTTCTGCCTGTCTAAAACAAGAGAAGTGTCAGGAGCAACGTCATCCTCTGTATATGGCATTCTTCGATTTGACTAAAGCATTTGACTTCATCAACTGTGAGGCCCATTCGAAGATCCTGTGACACTTTAGCTATCCTCCAAATTAGTCAATATTATATGTCTCTT
Organism: Pelodiscus sinensis; assembly: GCF_049634645.1. Classification (NCBI taxonomy): domain Eukaryota; kingdom Metazoa; phylum Chordata; order Testudines; family Trionychidae; genus Pelodiscus; species Pelodiscus sinensis. The sequence goes on from NC_134713.1 coordinate 36,439,754, forward strand.
ACATGACAACATGCAGGCTGTGATATTCAACAACGGTGATGCAAATGAACCAAGTGATGTAAGGACTGAAGTCAAACAAGGGTGTGTGATACCACCTATGCTATTTAATGTATTTTTTGCAGATGTGCTCCAGGTATTGGAGATTTAAAAAGGGCTCTTGAGGTGATCCTGGAAATTACAGACCAGTAAGTCTAACATTGGTACTGGGCAAATTAGTCGAAATAGTAGTTAAGAATAAAATTGTTAGACACGTTGAAGAACATAATTTGTTGGGCAAAAGTCAGCATGGTTTCTGTAAAGGGAAATCATGTCTGACTAATCTATTAGAGTTCTTTGAAGGGGTTAACAAACATGCGAACAAGGGGGATCCAATAGATATAGTATACTTAGATTTTCAGAAAGCCTTTGACAAAGTCCCTCACCAAAGGCTCTTGTGTAAATTAAATTGTCATGGCATGAGAGGAAAGGTCCTTTCATGGATTGAGAACTGGTTAAAAGACAGGAAACAAAGGATAGGAATAATTGGTAAATTTTCAGAATGGAGAAGGGTAACTAGTGGTGTCCCCCAAGGGTCAGTCCTAGGACCAGTCCTATTCAACTTATTCATAAATGATGTAGAGAAAGGGGCAAGCTGTGAGATAGTAAAGTTTGCGGATGATACTAAACTGTTCAAGATAGTCAAGACAGAAGCAGACTGTGAAAAACTTCAAAAAGATCTCACAAAACTGAATTATTGGGCAACAAAATGGCAAATGAAGTTTAATGTGGATAAGTGTAAAGTAACGCACATTGGAAAAAATAACCCCAACTATACGTACAGTATGTTGGGGGCTAATTTGGCTACGACAAACCTTGGAGTTATCGTGGATAGTTCTCAGTGTGCTGGGGTGGTCAAAAAGGCAAACAGAATGTTAGGAATTTATTAAGAAAGGGATAGAAAATAAGACCCAGAATATCTTACTGCCCCTGTATAAAACTATGGTATGCCCACATCTTGAGTACTGTGTACAGATGTAGTCTCCTAACCTCAAAAAGATATTTGGCCTTGGAAATGGTTCAAAAAAGGACAACTAAAATGATTAGGGGTTTGGAAAAGGTCCCATATGAAGAGAGGCTAAAGAGACTGGGACTTTTCAGTTTGGAAAAGAGGAGACTGCGGGGGGATATGATAGAGGTATATAAAATTATGAGTGGTATGGAGAGGGTGAATAAAGAAAAGTTATTCATTAGTTCCCATAATATAAAGACTAGAGGACACCAAATGAAATTAATGGGTAGCAGGTTTAAAAGTAAGCAAAAGTTCTTCTTCACACAGCGCATAGTCAGCCTGTGGAACTCCTTGCCAGAGGAGGCTGCGAAGGCCAGAACTATAACAGAGTTTAAAGAAAAACTAGATAAATTCATGGAGGATAGGTCCATAAAAGGCTATGAGCAAGGGGGTAGGAATGGTGTCCCTGGCCTTTGTTTGTCAGAGGCTGGAGATGGATGGCACGAGACAAATCGCTTGATCATTGTCTTCGGTCCACCCCCTCCAGGGCACTTGGTGCTGGCCACTGTCGGCAGACAGACTACTGGGCTAGATGGACTTTTGGTCTGACCCAGTACGGCCATTCTTATGTTCTTATGTTAGATAACCTCCTAGGCAGAGTCAAAATAACCTACAAGATGGATGGTAGCCTCTTCAATCTGGGCCGCTTCAGAGCCAAGACCATAGGAATATCAGTGATTGAACTTTAGTACAGTGATGATGCCCAGGTCAGTGCCGCATTGGAAGATGGTCCTAAGCAATCAGCAGCAGTTTTGCCATGGCCTACCACAAGTTGGGACTGACTATCAGTGCACTAAAGACCAAGATTCTCTTTCAACCAACACCTGCCATACCGTTATCCAAACCAACCATCATGGCAGATGACCAAGTGCTGGAGAATGTCAACATCTTCCCCTAACTTGGAAGCTGTTTGGTCAGCAATGCTGACATTGATGATGAAATCTGCCACCAAATCTCCAGTGCCAGCGTGCCTTATGGACGTTTACGGAGGTGAGTCTTCAATGGCTGTGACATCAAGATGCAGATCAAGATCTATGTCTACAATACTGTAGTCATTCCAGTGTTGCTATAGGGGGATGAAACCAGGATTTCCTATAGACGTCATATTAAAGATCTGGAGAAATTCCACCAAAGGTACCTGAGAAGAATGTTGGGCATCATGTGGCAGGAGAAATGAACCAAGTTTAGTGTCTTCACAGAGGCTGTTTCCTGCAGTACTGAAGCAATAATTGCCCACAGGCAGCTACAATCGTCTGGTTACGTGGTCAGGATGCCTGAAACACATTTGTCTAAACACATTTTTTATGCTCAGCTGAGGACCAGAATGAGGTCTCATGGCAGGCAGAGGAAGCAGTACAGAGATGTCCTTAAGAACACCTTGGTAAAATGTGACATTGATGCTGCTACCTGGGAAAGGCTCGTGAAGGTTCAGGTAACCTGGAGGACCACCATCAAGAATGGCACCTGACACTTTGAAATCAAGCATCATCTCCATGAAGAAGATCAGAGAGCCCAACATAAGGAACGTGCCCAGGCCCATGTTAGTACCACTGGTATTGTATTTTGAATAATTCAAAGCCACTTGTTCATCTTTGATTTGATGATCTTGTAAGATGGAGATTTTTGTTAGAAACTCCTGGATTGCCATCTCTTCTGCAGGCTCCATATAACATAGAAACCAAGAAGTTCCAATTCGGTGGTGTAAATTAATGTACTAAGGCTTTGAACTACATTTCAAAGAAAAATATAACTAGAAAAGGGTAAAGAAATTTGTAAGAGGCCATTACTCCTCTGCTGAAGAGAATTTGCTGTTAAAGGATTTGATGGCATAGGTTATCAAATTAATTGTAGGCATGTGATAACTGGTTTTTAGTCAGGTTTTCAGAGTGATAGGTAATAGTTGTGAGCAAAGTCATTTGGCATGCTGAGAGGAACTGCAATGAGGAGAAGCTAATGTAAGAAAAAAGGTAGAGAAATATTTTTAGTGACCATGAAGGATCCAGCTAGTGTACACAACTTAATCGGAATGGATATTTGGTAAGGTTTTATGGAAAATAAAGTGAGAACAAAATCCAGTGGATGTTATATAAGTAGCAAATTATGTATAAGAAGATTAAAAAGGAATAGTTACACTGACACAAAAATAAAGCAAAACAAAAATGTATTTTGTAGGCCTAATAGTGTTTTTAAGTTTTGATTTTAGCTATATACCTTTATTTTTCATTACAAGAAACAATGGAAACTAAACAAGACTATTCCCATAGTACAGTCAGAATTTTAAACTGAAACTGTGCCTATATTATTATGAACATTTACTGTGAATCAGCATGCCAAATCCACAACTAGTGCTACTCATTTGGCATTACACATGAAATATTTCCTGGATTGCAAACTACATTCTCAGCAACTGGGAGCTGTTCATTTCTGAGTGCTGAAAGTTGCATCTAATGAGGTATTCATGCTGTAAGATTTCTAATGCAATCTTTTCACTTTAAATAGACATATAAAATAACTATATACATGCACACAATTGTATTTTGATTAAGGACCCAACTTAAAATCATAAAAACAACACAGCTAACTGATCTGCAACACATGAAGAATGTTTCTCTCTGATTCAATATTTTTGGTGCATTTGCTGAATTTTAATGCTTATGAAAATGAAGGATTTCATTCTAGGCTAGTGAGTGCGGGCAGTAACCATAGTGACTTCTACACATATAAGCTTTTCCAGTCTTCTTTGGTTTTAGTCTGCAACATCCTAGCAACTTAAAAATCAGTGAGCTTTCCCTGAACAGATTTGGACAATTGTTACAAAAAATTGTGGTACAGTGGGTTCAGGTACACAAGTGTCTTGTCCAAAAAGGACTAGAATCACAGAAGGACAAATCAACTGTGCCAGATTTCTCAATTTAGACAAAAACCCTCATGGTCAGAGATGTCAAGGCTGCCAATATATATATAAATAATAGCCTGGACACTTTACCTTTGTCCATTGTCAGGGATAGATCATCTGTTAATGAAATCTGTGTATTTCCCATATTATACTCCAGCCTGTAGCCAAATTTAACAGCAAAACCAATGATACCTGAAATATAAATGCTATTTTGTGATATTTCTAGAGGATTTAGTTTGTTTTTCCTTTCTGTTGTTATTGGTAGAGTCTAACTCCTTGTATGATTCTGCAGACACACAGGACTTGTAGAAATGTATATCTCTATTTTTTTTTGCTGTGCCAGATATAACATGACTATTTTTAATAGCCACAACTAAGTAGTCCTATTATTGCACATTTCATTGTCATAGTTTCTGTAGTAGCTTTTGGAGTGATACAACTGAATAGCTTATTATTTGGACTGGAAGCAAACTGCTGTAAAAAACAAGTGAACCAAAAAATATAGCATGGGATTTCACCACTATGTTTTTTTTTATTAATGCTTTTTATTCTTGATTTTAAAAAGAAACAAAATAGACACAGTCTTTTTAGCCTGTCATGAAAAAGTTAGCTGTTCTTTTATGAAAGTGTGTAAATAACACATGCAGCAGTTGGTACTATTCTATTTGTTCCTAAGACACTAAAACGAAGTCTCATGATAAAAGAACCTTACTTTTTAAATATTGTTTTGCAAATTTCCACAGTCTTTATTCACTATTTTAATGTTTATAACCCACAGGTCAATGTAGGATGTATGTTTCTGTAAGGCAGCAATAAAATCCATGTTCTAATACTGATTTTGAGGATATCAAGGAGAAAACTCGCCCCAAATACTTTGTTTCATAGTTCACTCTCTATAATGAAAAATTAAAGGCACTGCAGCTGGTCCCCAAGTTATGAATGACTTACAGACCAAACACTTGGCCGTAACTTGAAATGTTCATAAGTCAGACCCCACTGAGTTACATTGCGACTGCACTGTTCGTAAGCGCGTGTCACGTTCGTAACTTGGGACCGCCTTTATGACCACTTAATGAGAGGTTTGGTTGTAAATGTGAACGGTCATAAATCGACCATTCGTAACTCGGGGACCAGCTGTATTGCACAACATTCCCCTTTAGCTCCACTATCTCAGAGTCTTTAATTTCTATTCCAGTTTCGGAAGTTTTGGAAAACTCTATTAAATAAATCACAGTGAAGGAGTTTACCACTGACGTGCTGATATAATTTGATCTCTCAAATGTGTAGAAGAGAAGTAGAGTATTAAATTGTTGCTGTTGTATCACAGTATCATGAAAAGGCACCAACAGAGATTAAGCCCTGTTGTGCTTTCCACTGTGAAAGCCCATGGCAAGAACTGTTCTGTGTCTTGAAGGACTTACAACCTAAACAAATAAGACAAAGGTTGGATGGGTAAACAGAAGCACAGAGAGATGAATCAGTGTTTCTACAACAGGTAATTGGTAAGATTAGTACCTTTATTTCCTGAGCCCTAGTCCAGTGCTCTATCCACTAGATCATGGTCTCTCTCACAGGTGTCTTCAATCACACCTGTAAAAAACAAATAATGTTCTCCATTTTCCCTTCCAGACCAACAAAAGGATTCTTTCTCTGTTCACCTAACTGATCTCATCCTTCCCTTGGTAGGCCTGAGCAAGCAGGCATGTTCAGAAATTGGTCAGAGCCAGTAGTCTTGATTAGAGCTCAGGGTGACAATGCCACATTACAGAAACTTCTGAGGTTTTAGAATTTAGATTCCTTTCCTATTCAGTGCACAGGTTTTCTTCCCAAGCCATTCTGAATGTGACTGCATAGGGATTTGAAACCAGTTTTCTCTCTCCTAAACCAGCTAGGCTATAGAGCATGAGTTTATGCGCTTGCTTGCCCTCTCCCTCACCACTTCCTCATGAAAACTTTGTTCAACCATATATCTCCATGAAATGTTTCAGATGTGACTAACTGTCATGAGTTTCTCTAGTTATAATCACTCCACAAATTCTGGAGGCAAGCACTGCGAGTTCTCCAGCTGTTAGTGACATGTGGATACCTAACAATCACTGGTTTCATGCACCAAGGACATTCTCTGCAAGGGTCATCAAACAAACAGGGAGCTTTACTTACAGTCTGGCAGAGACGAGGTCAGACACAATGTAGAGGGAATGCAGGTAAGAAGATTACAGAAAACAGCAATAGGTTACATTGTTAGTGCATAATCCAATTAAGAATAATAACTACAGGCTGGACTGTGAGCCAGTTCCTGCTTTCAGCTTCTGGCCCTGCTGACCCACAAGCAACCCCTTGGCAACCATGTATTTGATCAGTCCCAGAGTAAAATGTTAAGATATACTTTGTATTTCTGTACATTGATGCTTAACCAGAGTCTGATCACTTTCTGGTCTTGCTGGACAAGATTCCTTGATGCTAAACTGTTCCATCATAACCAGAATGTCTTTTGTAGCAACAGTTCCTTGTCCCAGATTAGAACCCTTCTTCCTCCACCAGAGACCTCACTTAAGTCTATCTAATTACTCCAGAAAGGCATTCAAGAATGGGCACATGTACAAGGCCCAAAGAGAGGTAGAAAACAGCCATGCTTGACTGGCTTGGAGGTTCCTTTTAACCCTTTGAAATACACGTTAATTCAGAGTATAATAAATGTGTGATGCATAGGGGTGTTGTTAAGATACTGTTCTTTATTTACTGAACACAGTTCCATGACAATGGTCAGGTTTGTAAAATGTTATATACCCTTATCACATGGAACAGGTTATTATTCAGATCAGTGGAAGCTTTGCAAGTGAATAGGCAAAGATAACATTCCCAAACCAGAGATGCCAGAGGCCATTTACCTGGGGAAAAAAATCATAGAATCATAGAACACTGGAACTGGAAGGGACCTGGAGAGATCAAGTCCAGTCCCCTACCCTCATGGCAGGACCAAGAATGGTCTATATCCTCCCTGACAGATGTCTGTCTAAGCTACTCTGGAATAGCTCCAGTGACGGAGATTCCACAATCTCCTAGACAATTTATTCCAGGGTTTAACCTCCCTGACAGTTAGGAAGTTTTTCCTAATATCCAACCTAAACTTCCCTTGCTGTAGTTTAAGCCCATTGCTTCTTGTCTTATCAACAGAGGCCAACCATTTTTCCCACTCCTTCCTGTGACACCCTTTTAGATACCCAAAAACCGCTATCCTGCAATATTTGCAAAATAGTTGCAAATCTGTCAAAAATAATGCTTCATTTATGGATCATTTTAATAATGACTGAAATTAAAACAGAGTAGAACTTTGTATCTTGACCACTGTAATTGTATAAGTAATGGGGCAGGCCTCATGAGTGTGTAGCATATTTTTTTCCCTAATAATCACTATGGCTGTGTCTACACTGGGCCACTTATTCTGGAAAATCAGCCGATTTTCCAGAATAAGCTGCGAGCTGTCTACACTGGCCCTTGAATTTCCGGAAAAGCAACGATGCTCTACTGTACAAAATCAGCCACTATTCCGGAAAAACTATTCTGCTCCCGCTCGGGCATAAGTCCTTATATCGGAACACTGTTCTTGAAAAGGCCCAGTGTAGACAGCCCAGTAGTCTTTTCTGGAAAAAAGCCCCGATCGTGAAAATGATGATTGGGGCTCTTTTCCAGAAAAGCGTGTCTATATTGGCCACAGATGCTTTTCTGGAAAAAGGGCTTTTCCGGAAAAGCAGCCTGCCAATGTAGATGCTCTTTTTCCGGAAATACTTATAACGAAAACTATTCTGTTTTAAGCATTTCCAGAAATTCATGCCAATGTAGACACAGCCTATGAGTACATTTTGAAAGTGTCTCTGCAAAGAAACAGATTGCAAACACAGTGTCTAAGTGAAACTCTGGTAAGACTGAAGTGATGCTGATTAGAAGAGGAAAATATTTTGAAGAGCTGCCCAAAATCATAATGCCATCTTTGACTGAAGATGGCTGGCCTCATTTTTTCATTGTGGCCTCATTTTTTCATGGTGCTACATGTTTTTTGAATCTTCTAAATTCTGTGCTGCTCTTAAATACTTTTATAACAGAACAACCAGAAATGTGGTGATATTTTTGTTATATTTTTTATCTTTTTGATTTGTCAGTAAGTTGTATTTCTTCCTGTTTAATGAAGACATATAATCCATATAATCATTAATTCCTGGCTTAATTGCAATAATGTATTATCTAGGTAATGATGGAGGGTGGCATGAAGAAATCCCAGATATCACAAGGCACAACTAACCTTTTTCCAAGCAGCAAAAGTTATGAAATCACATCAGCCAGGTTCTTTGATGGGGAAGTCCCTGGTTCCAACGTATGGCTTTGATCATCAATTTACAGGGCCCTACTTTTTTAGAGACCCTCTTGCTGTCCCTGGAGTGGTTGTGTTGCCACAACATCAATGGTTATCAGGAATGATGCTAACTGCACCAATAATTGAACTGTAGGAGCCAGGGATCATAAGTGGCTACCCCATAGCTGTGAAACTGCTTTCTATTAGATATTATAATGTTTGGACAGCCCGCTTTGCAATATTTTTTCTCAGTAGCAGTGTTGAGATATGTTGTAGGAAATTGTATTTAGATACTGTTTATGTTTGGGGAAGATTAAATGGACACTTAAGCCATGTTGTGCTTAAACAGAACTCAATGGGGAAATTCCACTGAAAATTGGATGACACAATATAATTGTAATTGTGAGTTTAGCTTTTAGCTAGAGAGAGACATTACCATTTATTAATGAACTAGAGGATTTATCTGGGACTTCTGTTGTCCTTAACTCAATTAATTTTTGTTTTTCTTCATTTAAATCATTGCTCTGGGATGGTGTTGAGGATGAAGGGGTTCCTTGGGGCAGGGGAGCAGGACTACCCCACACCTCTCACTGCAGCAGCTTGGAGCCAGATAAGAAGCACCTCTCCATGGCTGCTGCAGTTCCAGTTGGCACAGATGGGGGAAGAGTGCATGTCCCCCAGCTGGGGCAGGTCCAGGTATGTCTGCTGCCTGCACTCCCAAACTGGATTGAGAAAAGGAGCAAACTGTGCACTTTCCCCTTGTTCCCTGACAAAGAGGAACAGCCAGAAATGTTCCAGAATACATGTGAGGGACAAGCTGCAGCACCCCCCAAGGGGTTTCTGGAATGTGGGAGGCTTGGGGTTGAGGCAGTCCCAGGCGGGGTGGGGGATGCATCCACAGCCATCTTCTTTCACTTGCTAGGTTATGCATCCCTGTGCATGTGTGGAGAGAAGCTTCAGCCTTCTCCCCGCACAACCAAACTCTTATCTTGCTTTAAGTTACGATAAGAGAAAGCTACTTACTAAATTTGGTGTCCTAGCTCTTAGCATTTAGGAGGAGTTTTTGAAGAAACAAGATGCACAGACAGACTGACTCACTCGCTCACTCAAACAAACACAAATATATAGGGGTATGTCTACACTACAAAGTTAGTTCGAACTAACGGACGTTAGTTCGAACTAACTTTAATAGGCGCTACACTAGCGCTCCGCTAGTTCGAATGTGAATCGAACTAGCGGAGCGCTTAGTTCGAACTAGGTAAACCTCATTTTACGAGGATTAAGCCTAGTTCGAACTAGCTAGTTCGAATTAAGGGGTGTGTAGCCCCTTAATTCGAACTAGTGGGAGGCTAGCCCTCCCCAGGTTTCCCTGGTGGCCACTCTGGCCAACACCAGGGAAACTCTATGCCCCCCTCCCGGCCCCGGACCCCTTAAAGGGGCACGGGCTGGCTACGGTGCCCGTGCCAGGTGCAAGCCTGCCAGCACCCAGCCGGCAGACCCTGCACCTGGTACGGCACAGAGCCACCCACCCAATGTCCCACAGCCCACCCCCTCTTCCCGGGACCAGGCTGGCGGCTCCCGGGAGCTTGCCCTGGACCACAAGAGGCGGGCACCTTCCTGGGCTAGTGCGGACATCGTGGACCTCGTCCACAATCTCCGCACTAGGCACAGGAAAGTGGCCGTCTAGGGCAGGAGAGCTGCCAGCCTGGCCACCCAGGAGCAGGTGTGCATGAAAATCAAGGGGGTCCACTGAGACCCCCGACCCTGAGCCCTGAGCCCTGAGCTTACAATGGCCGTCCTGGGTCAGAACAAAGGTCCATCTAGCCCAGTAGCCTGTCTGCCGACAGCGGCCAACCCTAGGGACCCTGGAGGGGATGGACCGAAGACAGTGACCAAGCCATTTGTCTCATGCCATCCCTCTCCAGCCTTCCACAAACTTTGGGCAGGGACACCACTCCTACCCCCTGGCTAAGACTACTCCATGGACCCAACCTCCATGACTTGATCTCACTTCCCTTTAAACTCTGTTCTAGTTGTAGCCTTCACAGCCTCCTGCAGCAAGGAGTTCTGCAGGTTAACTATTTGCTTTGTCAAGAACAACTTTCTCTTACTAGTTTGAAGCCTGCTACCCATTCCTTTCCTTTGGTGTCCTCTAGTCCTTCTTTATGGGAACTCAGGAAGAACTTTTCTGAATGCACCCTCTCCACCCAACCCCTACTTTTAGAGACCTCTATCCTGTCCCCCCTCCGTCTCCTCTTTTCTAAGCTGAAAAGTCCCAGTCTTTGTAGCCTTTCTTCATCTGGGACCTGTTTCCAACCCCTGATCATGTTAGTTGCCCTCCCCTCTCCCAGCCTTTCTCTTCCCCTCTCCCACCTCCTTTTCCCAGTCTCCCCCAGGTTTGTTCAATAAAGACAGAGTCAAAGTTGGAAGAAACGTTATCTTTATTTTGTACATCAATAAGAAGGGGGGCTAGGGAAGGGTAAGTGGAAGGAGGTGAGGGAGGAATGGGGTACGAGCCCCCGATGGGGAGGACTGGGCTGGCTCTGCGGCCTTCTGGGGGTGGAAGCTCTCCTGCAGCCCCCCAATTGCCCGCTCTCCCCAGATGGCAGCCTGTAGCAAGTGCAGCCGGGCTGATGGCCGAGTGGTGTGATGTGCCCAGTGTGGGTACTCCGGGCACTCCAAGCCAGAACTTCTTTGCAAGCGGGGCACCCCTTAGAACTGTGTGTCCGGGGTGGGGGTCGGGACCCTTTAAGTGCAGCCCTTGGCTAGCCTGAGACAGCATCTCCATGCTCTAAGTCCTCCTCTGATGCCCTGCCGGCACTGCTTCCGGCCATCCTTAAGCCCTGTTCAGAGTCCACTCAATGTGGACTTGCTAGTTCGAATTAGCAAAACGCTAATTCGAACTAGTTTTTAGTTCTAGACGCGTTAGTTCGAATTAGCTTAGTTCGAATTAACTAATTCGAACTAAGTTAGTTCGAACTAGCGCTGTAGTGTAGACGTACCCAGGTAGATTAGGTAAAGTGGACTTAGATACAAACCATTGCTGCTTTCCTTGATTTTTTAAGACTGAAGTAGCCAGGTTTTGCAAAAACAAAATACCTCCTTACCTAGTTTTCCATTTTTACATGTTTTTTATTATCCAGTATCTACTGTTAATGTAGAGGATTGAAAGTAATTTATTTTCTTATCAGATATTATAACGCTGGGTATAGTGAGTTTTGAAAAATAATTAGACACTAGAGGTTGTTCCCCAGATCATAGCAGTACTAATGTAAATTGTATTTGAGCCTCCACAGTCTGAAAATGTTAGTTTGAATATTCCTTCCAAAGTTCTAGTGATGAATCCCAGAAGATAGAGTATGTAGGTTTGCATAAGCATTGCCTAAGTATACATGCCTATTTATGGCATACTTCATTATAGTGTTATTTGAACCCAGTGTGTCCACTAAAGTGAGCTGGAAACTTGGAAGAACAGGCTTCTTCAAGAAATTTTTGACATTCTGGCTAGAGAAATCACAGACATGCCCTTTTCAGGTTATTTCTGATCCTGGATGGAAACCGAATGTGGAAAAAAAATATAGTACCAGAATGTTCAGGACCCTTGATGAAAATTCAGTTGTGTTCTAGGAATGAGCAAAGATTATAGGTGCAGGCTCTCTCATAAGGTGTTTTTCCTTGTGCCACGTTACCTGGTCCTAGTTAATAGTCACAGATAAAAGGTGTTTTAGTAATACAATTAAAGAAGGAAGCATCACATTTCACATAGTGCAAAGTAATTGTTCTCATACTGTGCACTTGTAACTGGATGGCATGTGAGGAGCTCAGCTTTATTTTTATTATTACTGGTTGGCTGGTTGCAGTTTAACAGTAAATAATTCCACTGTGGTGCATATCATATCATATGCTTCATACATCTGCTTGTTATTATTTCTTTTTCCAAACTAATTAATATCAGTGACAACGGCACCAGCCCAGGGTGGCAGCCTTTCCTGTTGGGTAATTCAGTAGATAAACCTCATTTCACTGCAGCAGATCTTTCTATTTCTGCTTGCAAGTGACCACCTCCTGGACATGTCAATGTGCATTCTGGAGGCTAATCCTGATATAAGTGGGCTGGAAAGTGAGCTGGAAACTTTGAAGAAAAGGCACTTTCTCTCTCCCTGCCCTGCTTACAGCATGAAGCTTCCGAAACTTATGACACATGAAGGCTGTGTCTACACTGGCTGCTTGAATTTCTGGAAAAGCACTGATGATCTAATGTAAAAATCATCAGTGCTTTTCCGGAAAAACTATGCTGCTCCCGTTCAGGCAAAAGTCTTTTTCCGGAAAACTGTTCCAGAAAAGGGCCAGTGTAGACAGCACAGTAGTGTTTTCCACAAAAAAAGCCCCGATCACGAAAATGACGATCGGGACTTTTTTGCGGAAAAGTGCGTCTAGATTGGCCACGGACGCTTTTCTGGAAAATGTGCTTTTCCGGAAAAGCGTCCTGCCTATCTAGACGCGCTTTTCCGAAAATGCTTTTAATGGAAAACTTTTCCGCTAAAAGCATTTCCGGAAAATCATAGCTGAAGTGTTCTGTGTTATCCTTACAAAGAAAAGTAGACTCCTAGCCTAATCTTAACCCACATATGCCCTCCTTTTTTCCTTCACTACCTCTCTTCACACTTTGTCATGGAAATGCATGGCAGTGCTATCTCAATACTAACACTCAGGTGTGATGATTCTTACGTGCTTCTGTGGAAGCTGTATTTCTTGCCACTGCTTGTACACCATGCCCTATCAAAGAGGAACAAGCTGCAGTGTGAGGACAACAGTGTCAAAAGCACACAGAACCAGCAAATAAAAAAATGAGAAGAAAAACACTTATCAGTGTTTAAATCACCTCTAAATGTTTTCAAGTGGGCATCTTTGTCTGGAACTCTAGAATCTAGAACACCTGTCTAACCATTATCAATGGGTAATTTCCAAGCATGGCTCCATATTTAAGCAGCTGTGATATGGTGACTAAATATGCTATAACTGTGATAAGAAACTGCAAACGTATATAGAATGCTTTCCCATTAGCCATTTTGATTAAAAGAAAAGTCTGGCTCTACCGATAGGGAATTTATTGTAGCTACAGCTAAGCTTGTTAGCACAGTCGCATTGTTTGTAATTTCAGTGAAACATTCTTAACTATCTTGAATGTGTTTGTAATGTGGGTACTAATACACTGTCTTGAATGGCAGGAAATATAGCCTTCTGTTTTTAGACTAAATAGAAGTTGATCTAGTTCTTGATTTATTTGGCACAAGAGCAATTAAGCTATATTCTGGGATATACCAATGGGTTGTATTGTCAATCCCTTTCCTTTTTAGAGACTGATGTGTGGATTTTACACAGCTATTTTTTGTGTCTTATGCTTCTTAACACTTGAGATTTTTCTGACTAGTATTTGTACCTCACTGTTTTCATCAGTCGCTGACCAGTGGAGTAGCAGTCACTATGTACAGAAACTGTCTACCCCTTTTTAGCTATTGAGCCACTAGACTGCTAAAAATAAAAGACAAGAAAGAACACCCTAACCTACCATTTACTTGAATTGTCCCCTCAAATTTTGATTTGCTCACCCTGTGTCAATTTGCAACACCCTTAGTCACACCGATCAGTACCTTACTCCATGAGCAGTCCTATTGCAGCCAGTGGGGCTACTTGTGGAACAAGGTATTACAAAGTAGCAACTAATTTTAGCTAGATGTGACCTCCCGTAAAACTTCCACAAATAAGAATGTCTAACAAAATACTTTGCTGATAAAATTTCAGCTTGAGCATTGCTCTGATCAGAGTTTTAACCAAACCAATCTAACTGAACAAATTTGAAACACAAATAGAAAACAGACTAAATATATTTTATTAGAAGTTTATTTACTGAGCAAGTAGCACTGACAATCAGAGTCCTAAAAATATTCCATAAGGATGGCTAATATTTATGTAGTGTGCAAGCATTGGTACTTTTGCTGTCAATATATATATATTGCAGTAGTTAGAAACAAGACATACAGTATTTCTTACTTCGCTAAAAAGAAACTGTCAGCTACACACCTTAAGCACTGATGGATTCTGCTTGTCTAAACTCCCCAGTGCTTCCTGAAAACATGAGAATTCTGAGAAGGTGCCAGTGGTTTTATCTTATTTGCCTTCACCTAAAAGGAATTTCTTTTAATGAGCTCCGCCAGGCAGTTTTAATGTTTCTTCTTCATTTGCAGCTCTGTGGATGATTATGCAGGATTCATGATATCACATCAGCAGAAGCTGCTGTAGATTGATGGGACCCCATCAATCACCCTGCCCCCTCAATATTATAAAGATTTGTGTCGTCAGGGGCTGTGACGTCGAGTAGGAAGTTGTCCATTTATGGATACTAAAGCAAATGATATCATCACAATAGGTGGCTCCTGTCTAAATAGGGATCATTTGTGAAATGAGATTACAAGCATTTATCTGGAAACCAGGAGACAGAGGCACCTGTTTTATGTAATTGATATCCTGGGAAATCAGATTATACAATAATCAAGACAAATCCTTATTTCTAATTCTATTATGTGAAAAAACTCTCCTTTTTCTGCCTACACAAAACAAAGCCCACATCCACATGGAATAAGCTCCAGACCATGTTTTCTATTATGCTTGAATATATGGGACATGCATTGCAATCCTATGCTTGCCACACTGCTGCAGTATACTTGTTTTGCAGAGCTCTCTAGCAGGCAAGTCAAAGCTGTGACTAATCAGGCCCCTGGATACATACTTTAATTTCTGGTCTTCATTTTTTACCATGAATTTGAATTGTTCATTGACTGCATATTTTTCTGATTTGTGAGACGCTCCATGCTCTGTATTTGGATGCTGCCTGCAGTACATCATTAGTCTTTAAGACGGTAAGTCAAAAATGACTCATTTCTTACTTTTTTACCTTCAGTTTATACTTTCTTCAACATCATGTCATCAGTCAGAAAATAATGTATTAATTATCCATAAACGAGTTAATTTTCAACACATGTTCTCTTTCTCCCTCCCCTAGTACTTTGCACCATGTTTTTTTGCCTCATGCAAGCAATAGGCTTGTATTGTCTTTATGGAAAATGGTTTTGCTACATTATTTTCCATTATCATATTGCTGCCTTACATGATATTCCTTAATTACAGTGGTAAATAGGAAAGTAGGTTGCACAAAGAAGTCTAAAACTAAACATGCATTACTAAAATAAAATAAGTTCAGTCTGGTATTAACCTTCAGTACAATAAATCCTATATTAATTTGTAAGGCATCAACCTTTTTTTATACTTCCGTTAAAGTAGGCATGTTGCTGAATGGAATTAGTAAATATAAGGACCAGCAATTACAAAACTCTTTATTTCATTGAAAGCTGCAAAAAAGAAAAACCTTACCGAAAGGGCAGGTATCTCTGTAGAGCAGAGTGCAGAAGAAGATTCAGTAGTATCTCTTATCAACAGCACTAAATGGGATAAAAGAGAAAAGATAGAGTATGATGTGAAGTGCTCTGTTGGTTCATATCATTCAAACACTACTGATAAAAATACTATTTAACAGCAACATTTTTTAAAAAGCTTTGAACCTAAAATACTAGCGACAGTGCACTCAACACATAAAATATTCTAAATTAGCTGATATATTAATTGTACAGTGAGGGTTACAATTTTATCTAAGGATATGTTTAAGCAGAGATATGAAGGACTGCTAGGTTACTAGTTCTCTTCTAGTAAGATTCAGAGAATAGGGTCTTTAGGACAAAGAAACTTTGTAACAAGTAAGTGGTGTCTGGATGAATTGAAATGTATGAATGTTATATGTATTCTATATAACTGTTTTTCATAGCTCAATGCTTCTTAACACTTGACATTTTTCTATCATATATTTAGCACTGATAGATCAGACTATACTTATAAAAATTTAGTAAAACTACACTAACAGACACAGTTTTTAATTAACTCTCAAGTATCTAGGAAAAATAGCTTCTCTTTGTTAAAATGTGTACAGGGATGTAGTAGTAAAAGGCATCTTCTCTAGGGACCAAGAAAACCAAACTAAACTGTATATTTTTATATATATAATTGTCATAGGTTCAAAAGTTTTTATGGCTCTCGATTATTTTCATTCCCATTGCTACATTTTAAGGAAGGCTGGATACCAGCATTAGCAGAGTAATTAGTCTGTAAACATGCGTTAATATCAGCACTTAAAAATGTGTTCTTCAGTGATTTGGAGGACGAATATCCAGCATGCTTTCCAGTCAATTCATGTATTCTTTATTCAGCAACAGGTGATCAACATGATTATTCAGTTAACAATCCAGTACATTTTAAAGTGCAAGCTTTGGTATGCAAATGCAATTAAATAATGTTTACTAGATTTATAAAATCTACATGTTCAACAAAATTTTTGGCCCTAGGTATCCAGTTTTACTGTGTTTGAAATGCCGGAAGGCAAGTTACATTATTTCAATTCGTATGCACACATTAAAGCATAAGCATAAGATTACTGTCAGGCATTTCCCTCTACTTTTTGCTAACAACTCCCCAAATAAAGGATATTTTAAAGTTTAAAACATGCATAGAGTTGGCATTCTAAATATACTCTGTGAAAGTTATTTCATTGTAAATACATCTTAAAGTGCACTAGAAAAGGAAGGAATTTCCATAGACTTCAGTCATTTACATTAAGCAAAAGATGTAATTCAGTTTCTGCATTTATTGTATGTCACACTGCTGCAATACTCTAATTCTGGCACGCAACCTTTTATGTATCCTGGTTCATCTAATCTGAGGTAAAGTGTAGTTGTCAGAGGCCATCATTTAGAAAGAAAGAAGATTATTGAATTGGAACTTGTTCTATCTTCTTTTGGTAAACAATTTACAATCGTAACATTTTATTTTCAACAAATTAATTAAGATTATTATAACAACTTTTGATATATACTTCATTGCCTTTTTAATAGAATATTATTAATTATGAAATACAAAGTAAATCAACATGTGTACACTAAAATTATCATGCTGACGATCACATGAATGAAAGCTATACAATCACTTAAATTTTTAACTTCATATTAGTATTTCTTTGATATTATGGATACAAAAATATGTAACACATGGGCGGAACTTAATAAGTAATCATGGCAAAGAGCATATACAATATTCCACTTTTCAAAATAGTAATGTCAGAAAAGGAAATTTTATATGCAAGTGTTATACAGCTACATAATATTGATTGTGTCATTACTAGAGACATTCCATAGTTTTTATTCATAAGTGTTCTCTGAAGCAGTGTTTTTATATATATAGAGAGAGACTAATAAAAGTTTTTCCTGCTGGACAACAGAATGATATCATCACACTCTCTGCCTGCAAAAGCTGCCAGGGAGATGGAGGTTGGTGAGCACAACGAGCAGCGGGCACAACCCCCAAACACTATCTTGAGCATATTTTTCTGAAAACTGGGGTTCATGTGCTTGGAAAGTTACAATTTTTGTTTTTAATGCTACGTCTGCTCTTAGCTTAAATCAAAACAAAAACTTGCAGTTTCTATTGTAAATGTGTTCTTATGATACAAAGGCCTGGATCTCATCTTAGATCACCAATGTAAATCAAGAACGAGTGCTCTTAAGTTCATTGGAGTTAGCATTAGAATAATACTGGTGTAAGGGATTTCTGATTGAGGGACCTGGTCAAGTCTTGATTCATACACACAAAAGAGCCATGTTCACACACAGGCAAAGGAGAGAATATAGGCCCTGGTGTTTTGTGGGTTTTCAGTGCTACCTTAATATAAAGGTTAAATAATAATAGGATATTTGAGGGTTCTAATGCCTGCTAATTTTCCATACTCATTTCAAAAGGAAATTCTTTATACATATTACAGCATAATATGGTTGTATGGAAAGATATTTTGCATAGGCTGTAAACTTCTGATAGACACTTTTGCTGTCTAACCATTGGCATTACTTTTATTAGTATGGTTCAAATACTTAGCTCCAGGTTGTTGTATAGAGCTAGAGTACATGGCAGGCCAGACATAATTGACTGGAAAGGCTACAGTTAAATTTAATTAAATTATTTTTAATTTATCATGATACATTATGAAATATTTATAAATGCCACAATGAAAAAAATGTATTCATAGGTGTAGCATGAATTGTACATAGGGTATAATTTAACTTTTTGACCGATATATTTACAAAATAGATATTAAGACTGACAAAGTCATGAAAATCATACAGAACAGTATTAATGTCATCTAAGTATTCAGGAAAGACCAAAGTTATTCTGCTTACCAAGCTAGTACTTCTTCTTAGGTGTGTGTTGCTGAAATATGAATTAGGCAACACGTCTGTTACTGTCAAGTAACCACCATTATGCACTTAGGGGAAAACTGAAGAAGTCACAAAGTACTCCATATATTGCTTTACTGTAGTGAAATTGTGCATAGTGGACACCATTAAAATCTTGACAGTTGCTCTTTGTAAGTAATAAATATTACTACAATATCCGAGGAAGCAGTAATAGTAATTAGTTACAATGATGAAATTGTAAAGCCTTTGAAGATGACCAGTGATCATAAAAATATTCCAGAGCTGAAAGTCACAAGCATATTGTACATAACATGGATTTGCCAACTCTGACTGAAGGTATTCTGGGAGATTTTTTTTTAATGTGATGTAATGTAATTTTCTTTAAATATCTTATTAAAATGTCATGGATTGCTTTAAATAGTCACCAGGAGATCAATGCTGATTCCAGGAGACTGAAGGCCAATACTGGAGGGCTGGCAATCCTGCTGTAACATGCAGTTTCTTAGAAGAACACTCTTGGTTTGCAGATCTCAAATTAAACTCAGCCCCTCGGTAACCTGTTGCTCTTTGAGAACAAACATTTCCTCTAGATCCTGGTCATTCGATCAGCTGTTCCAAAATGAGAGCAGCAAGAGTGTTTATGAATCTCAGCTAATCTACTGGGAAATGCACCAAATTAAATTGTGGACACAGATAGCTCAAACCTACTCCCACTGAAGTTGACATCAAAATTCTGTTAACTTAATTGGTATCAAGATGAGGGCAATACTTTATATATCATTGCAGGGCAAATGGACACTGTCCTTCCTTCTCACAGGCCAGCCCCCTGAAAATATTCTTACAAGCAGAGAGGCTATTGAAGTTTTTCAAAAGCACAGCTCTTGTAGAATTTGTATGAAATGCCTGCTCACAAGAGGGGAAGAGGCAGAGTGAATATATGGCATGAATCTCTAGTGAAGCAAAGGAAATGGATGCTTAATGCCTTCTCCTTCTGTGTATGTTGTAGTAGAGTCAGATCCAGCAGATTTCCTCAACTGACACAATGGGGAGTTTTGAGGTTATAACATTGTCCACCTGTTTCCTGCTAAGGAGACCCTTAAGTTCTTCCGGGTATGGGTGCAGATGATCTATAAGAGAACCATTTTCGGTTGTATTTTCCCCTGCTGAAATCAGTGTGTTTGCGAGCAGAAAACTGATCAGGCATTAGTGCAACATGAAATAACTTTATCTCTCACTCTGTGGCTAGTATTGTACAGCTGCAGGAGAACCCAAAGAAAGGTAGTGTAGCTCTTGACAGAACTATGCTGCAATATGGAAGCAGAAGGCAGTGTATCAGTGCATGGAGATCAGGCCTCTATTCTTGTGGCTTCTGTATCTATGGAGTTGAGTCTTTTCATTCATGTGGGTCTCTGTGATTCGGAAGTAAACCTCCTGCTCACTGGTTGGTAATTCAGGAAAACTAGTCACTTAGAAGAGCCCAAATCTTCAAGCAGGCCTTACCAGGCACAACACTTAGGGTATATCTACACTACAGTGTTATTTTGAAATAGCTTATTTCGAAATAACACGTCCACACACAAATACATTTTGAAATAGCATTTTGCTATTTCGAAATAGCGCATCCACACTGAGTGGACTCTGAATTGCATTTAAGGCTGGTCGGAACCAGTTCCAGCTATGTAATATACATAGAGAACAATAAAGCTGGCTAGATACAAAACACTGTCAAATACACCAAGGCTGTGTCTACATTGGCACCCCTTTCCGGAAAAGGGATGCTAATGAGACACTTCGGAATTGCAAATTCCGCGGGAGATTTAAATATCCCCCGCGGCATTTGCATGAACATGGCTGCCACTTTTTTCCGGCTCGGGGTTTTGCCAGAGAATAAGGGATCTTCCGGAAAAGGGTTTATTTTCCGCAAGATCCCATCTAGACTGGCGCTTTTCTCTGGCAAAACCCCGAGCTGGAAAAAAGCGGCAGCCATGTTCAGGGAAATGCCACGGGGGATATTTAAATCCCCCGCGGAATTTGCAATTCTGAAGTGTCTCATTAGCATCCCTTTTCTGGAAAGGGGTGCCAGTGTAGACACAGCCTTGGTGTATTTGACAGTCCTTTGTATCTAGCCAGCTTTATTGTTCTCTATGTACAGACATTTGTTTTCCCTATTTGTGCAGGCTTTTCACATAGCACAGAAAAGAGAAAAGCTCTTAAAGCAGGAAAATCTAATTGTATTATCACAAACTGCTGCAAATAAAGTACCCAAAGCTCATAGTGGATGCCTTTTTAATTGTTTTTTCCTGTTTTTCGTGAAGTCAGTGATATCGCTTCTGTAAATATTGCATCCCAAATGTTCTGGCAACTTAGATTTTGTGAATTCCCTAATAATGTTGAAAATTGAATTAACACAGTGCAAAAACCTTTACAATCAATCATCTGATTCTTCTGGATTTTCTCTCCTTCACTTCTCTCAGCAACCACCAAACAGACACTGAAAGCCAGGTATTAAAAACTCTAACTGAACACTAAGGCCATATAGTCTACTATATTGTAGCCAGTATTAAACTTAACTTGATCAATGATTGAAGACTGCTATTCTCACATGCCTGTATTCTACCCTCAGATGAAAAGTTTCAGAGAGGTTCTGGGGGTCAGACTTTCAACCTTATTCTTCTTTCTATGGCTGCAAGGGCCCGTTTGCGTTAGTCTCCACACAAGCAAGTAGCAAAGGAGACTGTGTCTTCCCCAGAAGAGTTTACAATTTAGGCATCAGATAGGGTTCAGTAGGTGGATCAAGCAGACAAATGGGTGTTGGGATGATGAAGTAACAAAATGAAGAAAAGTTGATGTCTTATTTTCTAGTTAACTTTAAGCATTTTTTTTTAATTTGCACAAAATGGACAAATATAAAGCCATAAATTGTGTAATTAGAATCTAATTTTGTAGCAGACACACATTTCATCTATGGCACACATTTCATCTTGGAACTATTCATGTAAATTTGGTAGGAATGAGTGTTATGGAAGCAAGCTTGTTTGGCTTGTTCCATTCCCCATTCAGTCCAATCCAGTAATGCAAATCTGCCTCCAAAAAGAACATAGAATCATAGAACACTAGAACTGGAAGGGACCTCGAGAAGTCATCGAGTCCAGTCCTCTGCCCTCACAGCAAGACCCAGTACTGTCTAGAACATCCCTGATAGATGTCTATTTAACCTTCCCTTAAATATTTCCAGAGACAGAGATTCTAGAACCTCCCTAGGCAATTTATTCCAGTGTTAAAACCACCTTGACAGGAAGTTTTTCCTAATGTTCAATCTAAACCTCCCTTGCTGCAGTTTAAGCCCATTGCTCCTTGTCCTATCATGAGAGGCCAAGGAGAACAATAGAACAGTGTAAGTCTTTAAAAGTACCACGTTTATTGTAGATGTAAATGACTATGGGCTTCCCATTGACTTCCATTGGTTTGGGATCAGGACCAACAGGAAGAGGGAAATAATCCATCTGACTGTAATAATACTCTCCTGCCTTTCAAATATTTGTCCTTAATTCCTCTGAAGCCTTTAGTGGTACCACTCTGGCACATCCCTCATGTGAACTTGTGTGCAGTGAGAAGCTGCCTTTCATTGTTCTCCTCACTCCCAGATAACACAATGTTGTCCAGATCCTGACTGATTTTGTGTTAAATCCATGACATTGAAAGTAATGAATTAGGTCTGTATGTTTGTATTTCAGTAAACAAGCATTAGCATACCTTTACTATAGAATCATAGTAATGTAGGACTTTAAGAACCTCACAAGGTAATCTATTCCCCCCCCCCTCACCCCCCACTAACACAGGATTAGGCACATCTATGCTTTTTGTATAAAAGTGAGAGACACTTGCATTTTCTGTGTTCATAAAAGTTCATATCTTGCTTAGCATGTCTCCCAAGGAATGCTGCTGTTATGTATTCTTCATTCACACACAAAAAAGAGCTAACAGTTACTTTTGATCAGACACAGAGAGCATAATGCGTCTCTCCTCTGAGAATCCATTCTGTCATGTGAGGACAACTGTTGCTGAACTCCAGGCATGAGAATATTAGATACTTAATGGTGCCTTGTGTTTCTAAGTACAGCACCTGCATACACCACAAATGTCTCCTTCATATGAGAGCTTTAGGGTATCTGATCGCTCCAGTCAGAGACCTGGAAATTTGGCCTGATTTTATGATGTAGGTGTGCAATTAGTCAAGTAAAATGCAGGCAACTGCTTAAAAGAAATCAAGTAATTAAGTGAGCAAAAGACCTATTCTGGTTATATTGTGATTGTGCTTTTCGGGTGAGATTTAAAACTAAATGGGGCATCCACTCACAGATTACTTAAGTGCTTTTGAGTACCCCATTGCTAACTTAAACAAACAAAAACTATTTGGTCTATAGGATCATTCATTAACCCTTTCATTAAGATCTCAACTCTCAGCATTCTGCAGAATAACTTTGTGTCTAATTCTGTCAGTCTGCCCCTGTGACACCAACCTGCCAGGTTCCTGAGGTGTGACCAACCAATTATATCAGCTTCCTGCATGTTCCTGAAGCACACATTCAGACATGCTCCTTTTGCTTTTGTGGTGCCATCATTAATATGCTAGAGAGCAGTGGCTGAGTGTGGAAATATGAAAGGACAAATCTGTGTTATTTTTATCCTTTCTGATTAAGAGGAGTTGCTGGGAGGAAGGTCTTGTAGTTCACATGTTTGATTCTGAAGATCTAGCTCTGCCACAGACTTCCTTTCTGAACTGAGTTCATCATGTAATCTGTGCTTCAGTGCTATGTCTACAAAATGGGGATACTGATAATTCCCTACTTCATACAATGCTCTTTTTGGGATAAATGCAGGGTGGTTCTTAGATACTGTGAAGGTGGGAGCCACTTCAGTACCAAAATAGAAATCACACCTAACTGTGCCAGAAGATCCCTCTGTATTGTTGGAGGAAGTCAATTTCTACAAAAGGAAAGATGTTTTCATTGTTAGTCTATCTGTGGGTGTCCAGTGAGGAGTACACAGATTGACACAAGCCTACAGATGCATCTACACTGCAAGACACCCATGAGTTATGCTTCGTTTGGCTTGAAAGTGCTGCAGAACTGCTGTACATGGCTGTAAGCAGCATGGTGCCCTGGAACCCTTCCTATTTGACTACGTTATGAATTTCAAAAGAATGTTAGGATATTAATTTTATTAATCAACTTTTCTTTAAAAGTTTCATCTCTAAATTTCTGGCTGGATCCCTTTAGTAATTTAAATATCACTGTATTGACAGCCATCTTATTTAGGCTGCATGTTTTCATAATGTAATGATAATGGCTCTTTTTTTCTGAAGCGTATCTGCTTTCTGGAGTTTCCAATGTCCTTTATTACAAGATAGTTCTGAAGTCTGAAATACTACTAAGCAATCATCAAATGATTTAGCTTGAAAACAAAAAGAAATTATATAACACATGTCAAGTCAGTTTCCAGTAAGAATCTAATTTGGGGATGGACATGCTACATTTTAAAAGAAAAATATCCTGTTTTCCTGGACTATAGTCAGGAAAATTTTGTAACTCCTAGTCACCATGGATCTAACACTTGGTTATGTGCATCATGGGAAATCAAAGCCAATTCACTTTTAATTTTGTGAAAAATGCTGTAAGTTTTGAACTATTCAAGACTCTTGTGGACCTATTCCTAGCTCTGCCCCTAGCCTACTAGGTGACAGTTGACAAGGCTTTTTGATGCCTCAGTTTCCATATCTGTATAATATGATAATAATCCCAACCTTCTTTATAAACCTCTTTAAGAATCTCTTATCAGAAGCTTGATATAAAAATTGCATATTGTTATTTATGAGTCATTTATTTGTTCCACTGCATAACTGGGATACTTCCACACCCTATCCATTTAAAAATAATGTTCTTGTGCTAAATTAAATATTCTGCCATGCAGTTATGTTGTGTCAGGATCAGGAAAATAATAGAGCACAAAATGTCTCCCAGCGACTGGATCAGGCACAGAGGGGATATTGTGACTACATTGCTAGCAGCTGTTGTCTTCTACGTTGAACAAATATTTAGTGAACTTAAAACATATGTTATAAATTTGGACAGAATATAGACTTCATCAGTTTATACTGATGATCTAATATTAATACAGAGCCAAAAATGATTTTTGAAATTATCAAAATATTCAACATGATGCAATTTATAGAGTAGCATTTATTTCTGCTTACAATGCTTCAGTTGGTCTGAGAATCTATTTTTAAATTATTTTAAAAATAATAATAGTTAGTGCCCAATATAGATTGTTATATAATTCAGCAAATGTTTTAAATCCTTAGATAGTAAATACGGGAAAATATAGCTAGTTATGAGCATGCTCAATCAAAAAACAAATGCAGTTAAACTTGCCCTTTTGAAATGCTAGTGCATATAAAGAAGACTGTGAATCAGATTTTCACAAAAAAATCAAAGTTGTTTTCAATTACAACTGTTCAAAATTATACACATTTGTCCTGATTTTTTTATATAGTTTTATCGGAAACATTGCCAAAATGGTTCAGATTTATCCTTTTCCAAAACCACTATGTTCAGTAAACTGACAAGTTTGGAAACTATTTAGATAGCTTTAACAGTATTTTCAATCTTTAAAAAATTGGAAAAAAATCCAAGTCTATTCCCCTAACATTATTTTTAATACACCCACATTTTTACAATGTCAACAATTTTTCATTATGTATTTCAATTTTAGGAAAAAGGGCCCTATTCTATGTGACCCTTCAGGATTTCATTTACAGAGGATATTAGCCAGTATGTCTGCATTCTCTTAACCAGGGTAGGATTTCAATTGGTTGTATTTGTGAACAGGAGTTACTTCATATAAAATACTGAATATTTAAGGCTAATTCTCAGTTCACATGAATGGGACTTCATTGGTGTCTCTGATTTCATGCCAATATTGCAGATGCAAATTTATGGGGATTGTGACATAATGTAAATGTGCATTGACTAAATGGTGTCAATAGAAGTCCCGTTTCAATGATTAAAATATTTTAGTGTCATTTTAGAACCCAGCTGGCAAAGTGACATCAGTATACATCTACAAAACCTGAATGGTAGTAAATTTCTTCTACAGTTTAAAATTAAAAAAAAAAAACTAATGGGAATGAAATTTATGTAATTATAAAAATACTAAAACTTAGAGTAACCTAAAAAAGCATGGATGTTGTATTCTGGAGTACAGGCAGTCCCCGGGTTATGTACAAGATAGGGACTGTAGGTTTGTTCTTAAGTTGAATCTGTATGTAAGTCGGAACTGGCATCCAGATTCAGCCGCTGAATCTGGACACCAGTTCTGACTTACATACAGATTCAACTTAAGAACCTCAGGCGTCCCCAAGTCAGCTGCTGCTGAAACTGATCAGCAGCTGATTCCAGGAAGCCTGGGGCAGAGCAACTCTGCCTCGGGCTTCCTGTAGTCAGCCGCTGGTCAGTTTCAGCAGCGGCTAACTTGAGGACGCCTGGGGTAGAGCAGCTCGGGTGCTGCTGGGTTGGTCCAGTAGCGCGGCCGCTCCTTGGCGCTACTGGACCAACCCAGCAGCACCCCAGCTGCTCTGCCCCAGGCGTCCTGATTCAGCCACCGCTGAAACTGATCAGCAGCGGCTGAATCAGGACTCCTGGGGCAGAGCAGCTGGGGTGCTGCCGGGTTGGTCCAGTAGTGCCAAGGAGCGGTGCTGCGGGACCAACCGGCAGTGCCCCACCTGCTCTACCACAGGCCCCGGGCTTTGCTCCACATCTCCCTGGTCTGCTGGGGGGGGCACTAGCTGCGTGTCCCCCCCAGCAGACCAGGGAAACGTGGAGCAAAGCGGCAGAGGACCCGGGCCGGACCGTGGCGCTTCCAGATCAGCGCCGCAGTCCGGCCCGGGTCCTCCGCGGCTTTGCTCAGCGTCTCCCTGGTCTGCAGACCAGGGAGACGTGGAGCAAAGCGGCGCAGGACCCGGGGCCGGACCAGTGGCCGCTTCCAGATCAGCTGGAAGCGCACGGGTCGGGCCGGGTCCTGCGCGGCTTTGCTCAGCGTCTCCCTGGTCTGCAGATCAGCTGGAAGTGCCGCGGGTCGGGCCGGGTCCTGCGTGGCTTTGCTCAGCGTCTCCCTGGTCTGCAGACCAGGGAGACGCTGAGCAAAGCGGCGCAGGACCCGGGGCCGGACCCGCGGCCGCTTTCAGATCAGCTGATCTGGAAGTGGCCGCGGGTCCGGCCCCGGGTCCTCCGCCGCTTTGCTCCCCGTCTCCCTGGTCTGCTGGCTCCCGCAGCACACCAGGGAGATGGGGAGCAGCTTTTCTCGCCCCAGAGGAGGCGGGCGGCGGGACCAGGCGTCCCGCCGCTCGAGTCCTCCGGGGCAAGAAAATCCCTGTTCGTAACTGCGGATCCGACATAAGTCAGATCCGCGTAACTCAGGGACTACCTGTATTGTGATTACTTCAATGTAGGCAATTTGAAAATGCTACTAATAGTGACATTCATTAATAAATGGCTGGCTACATCAACCTGGTAAGTGATCTATGTTACATTACTACTTTATTCATAAGAATAACATGACTAAAGTCGACATAGCTGGATCTACTCTCCCATCAATTTAGCATGTCTTCAGAAGACCTGCTAAATATACACTGTTGCTTTGATTGCAGCAGTACCAGTTTAGTTGGTAGACATGGCCAAAGAGTTAGATATGACACTTAGTATTCATCATATTTCGTATCATTATTCTTGTTCTGCAGTGTTGAATTCAACGTTTTTATTCCAAATGTCTCCATTTTTTGTGGGGTTTTCTTATTGTGTCAATGAAACATGTTTTTGATTCTCATTAAAGGAGTAACCACCAACTTCATCCATGAAGTTTCTTAAGGAAATCTGAAGCATGTAACAGTGTTTCTAAATTGAAAAATTAGGTACATGTTCAGTTCATCAAAGGGCTCGTTAGCTAAAGGGTTAGGGTTAGGGTTAGTAACCCTAACAGAACAATAACAGAACACAGACCAGTATAATGCTTAGTCTGTTAATTTTTGTGGCAGAATTGCCACAGAGTTAAATTAGACTTTCGTACCTCTTCATACCCCTTTTTAATAAATGAATGTTATGATTATGAAAGATATTAGAATGTCCATGCATGCATCTCCATTGCTGCGGCAGTGATGTGCCTCAGGTATGCTCTGGAGGCACCATTGCAAATGGATGAGAAGTCCTTGATCTGTGTACCACAGTTGCAACGGTGGTGTTGACAGATCTTCAAGAGTGACTATAGTGAAGAACACAAATTACTTTCATGTAAGTCGTTAAGTCAGTAATCTGAGACTTGGATGTCACTACCAATTTCCTGAGCCAATAATTTTCAAACTGTAGTCCATGGATCATAGGAGGTTCACGGAGAACTGGTTGGTTACATGGTGATGGCTGATCTCATTTCCAACTACTAAATGCTAAATACTTTTAAAATGTCCCCTCTTCAGTATAAACAATTATTGTAAGTATCACAGGTGTGTTGTGTGATCAAACATAGGAGAGGAGAAGGTTCATGTTATGGAAATAGCAATGGATGGTGGTCAGCATGACTGTTGCCCTATTATATAATGATGCAGATTGAAAAAAAAATCCTGCCGTGTTAAACATTTTCAAAAGAAAATACTTGTTTTTCATTCTGTTGACACACAACAATGACCCAGACCTTGGTCATACTACTCAGATTATCATGGAGAGGAAATAATCTTATTGATAACATCATATTGATTCAGATAAAATGCTTCACAAGAAAAAACTGATAGGAAAATTCAATCAAAATGTAGACAAATAGCTTGTATACAAACACATTTACAAGGAAACACACAGTTTTGATTTATACTTGTCAATAGAGTATCAGGGATTTTCCTCAGGCAGAATTAGTGTGCAACATGTCATGCAATGCTCTTTCTGTCCTCCCCCCCCCCCCCCCCAATTGGGCTAAATATATCTCTGGCATGTATTTTCCCCTTTTCTATTTTTCTGTAATATTTGTATTGGAAAGGTGTTAAAGTTGTGCAGACTAGATTGGAGAAAAGGACCAACTCTCTATCTTCACTCAAAATTTGAACTTGCCCCACCCCCAAAAAATCTTGAGATCTAAAGACATTTGTGTAACATCCCCATTTTTTAATTTCAAGTTTTTATTTTCACATTGTCCTTACTGGGGCTAGGATTTGAATCAAAAGTGGAAAAATACCTCAAGAAAAAACTTCCTTGCTGTGACTGTGTTTTGAATGAGTTCGAGAAGTATAAGTAACTTCACACTTCAAGTTTCTTTTCAGACAAGTTTTGCTGCATTAAATTTTTAAATATACATTTAAATACTAGTATATTTATCCAAACTGAACTTTTGAATTTCTTTTGAGAATCATCCATCATTAGGAGTTATATGGTGTGCTGGAATGATGAGCATACGTTTTTCAAGGTACTCATATGGCCTGCATTACCGTATTATCTTAGCACTGCACAGTCTTTATCTTTACAACACCTGTCAAATTGTGAAGATAATATGGTAGCCATTTAACAGATGAAGGGAATTGAAGCATAACGGAGAGATTAAGTGATTAGCTCAGGATCACACAGGAAGCTAGTGATGAAGCACGAGAATGAATTTACCATATATACTTGATCATAAGATCATTCATAAGCCAACCTTCCAAGTAAAAAAAAAAATGTTAAAATAGCAATTACCCATTCATAAGCTAACTCTGTATGGGCAGTTGACAAACTTCCAGTCCCAGTGTAAGTTACTGACACATCAGCGTAAGTTACTGGCACATCAAGACATTTTATGTACCTAGAGCGTCTGCAGGCACAGAGCTTCTCAGCTCCCATTGGCTGCTGTTCGCGTTCCCAGCCAATGGGAGCTGTGGGAAACAGCCCAGGCCAAGAGATGTGCTGTCTGCCACTTCCTGCCACTCCTATTGACCCAGAATGGCAAACAGCAACCACTGGGAATGGAGGGGCTCTGGGCCTGTGGATAATCCAGGTACATAAAATGTCCTGGCACACCAGCAGTTTGGCCTGCTGGGCTGGGAAATGAAATTTGCCAAGCCCCCTCAGTTAAAAAAAAATGTTAAAATACACTGTCCCATTCATGAGCAAACCCCTGCTCTTTCCTGCATCATTTTTTACAAAAAAAATTAGGCTTATGATCAAGTATATATGGTAGATCTTCTTAGGCCCAGGCCAGGGTCACAATCACTTGGAGTGTCATGAATGGGAGCTGCAAAGGAGAGCCTAACATACCTGGAGAGCGAGTAAAGGGTTAAGTTAACCTTAAGCTATTCTGCTCCTGAGGGAGGGGGCTTTAGGCATTGAACCAATGAAATGCAGCTAAAGAATTTCATATAGGGGAAGCAGTCTCCTTTGTTAAAGAGAGATAGATGGGAATCTTCTACAGGCATGGAGGGAAGAAATGAACTCCCCCAAAACAGATGCCCTGAGTTCATCTGAATGTGTGAGTAGGAAAAAGTTTAAGTAATCTGTCAGGTTTATTGTTTTCCTTATTTGGGGTTTGGAAATTATGTCTGAGCTGGTTAATTGTCTTTTTCTCTCTCTCTTTTAACCAAGAATTAATCCCAGGGAGAATCCCTGAGTTTTATTTCAGTTCATGGCTTTTTAACACCAAGTCATTTACTATGTTTACAACAATAGTCTTGTTTTAATAATAAAAGTGTTTCCTTTTTTTTTGTTCTGTTAACTGCTATTGGTTGATCTTTTGTGTCTTCAAACTTAAGTGACTGGCTGCAGACATGTTACCGGAGACAGAGCATATAGGTTCATTGTTCTCTGAGTGTTCTTGTTTGTTTTCCAACTCCATGGTTTGGGGTTTTTTGCCTTCCGGGAAGAAATTTCAAATGATTTCTTTCCTGGAAAAAGGGGGTACATTTGGTGGTGGCAATACTACTAGATTTCAGGAGAAACTGAAATCAGGAACTTTTTTTTTTTCTCTGAGAACTGCAAAGGCAGAATCTGAGAGGTTTTTTATTTTCCTAGCTGTCCCCCATTACCTTCACTCAAAAGTGCAAGGTTGGGGATTTCAGCCATGACAGGGACAAATGAGAGATACAGTGAGATGGCATCCTATTTCCAATAAATACCTTTCTATATATATAAAAAAGTTTTTCCTGCAGGATGATAGAGTGATATAACCCACAGAGCCTCCCCCCTCAGCTGCCCTGCCTTCTTCCTTCTTCCCTCCTCCTCCCTACTAAAGCAGCAGGGATCTTCAACCTATGGCTCCCAAGCAGCAGTAGCATTGAAGATAAGCAACTGCTGCTGGTGGACTTATGGGTGCACTGGAAAATTGTGCTGCTCTGGTGGTGGTGATGGGGGGGAGAAGCGGTGGAAGGGCAGAAGGGGCCACAGGAGAGGCCTGCTGAGGAGGTGGCTGGGACTGGGGGACTCCCTCCCACTATGGATCTCCCTCTCCCCACCGCCAGAGCACCTCACTTGAAAACTCTGGCAGCTGCCATATGGGGGGTGGCAGTCAGAGTTTTAAATTATGATCATCCGGTCTGGGCCTTGCCCTCTCTTTCTTGGCAGGGGACAGAGTACAGGGCCCAGGGAGAGTGCAGGGCCTGGTGAGGGGCTTGGGTCCTGGCCCCCTTCCTACCAGTGTCCAGGGGTAGAGTATGGGGCCTGGGGAGAGCATGGGGCTCAGCAAGGGGCCTGAACCTTGCTCTGCCTCCCTCCTGGTGGCCTGGACAGGAGAGAGTGTGGGGCCTGGGCCCTACCCCCCTCCCAACTGGCAGCTGGGGAGAAGAGCACAGGGAAAGCACACTGGGGGGAAGAGCACGGGGCTTGGCGCTGCTGGGGAAGGGGGTGAGGGACAGCTGGGCCAGGAGTGTGCAGGAGGGGGGACTGCAAGCCATGAGACTTCCCCCCATTGCAGGGAAGAGCTGGAGCAACAAGGTCTCGCGAGCCGCATGCCCTCCTCCCTTACGGCCAGGGGGAAGAGCACCTCTGGCCGGCCCAACCCCCCAGTGGCTGGAGTGGCGGAGAGCTGGGGCTGATATGGCTTAAGGGGGGGCCCAGTGGCCAGAGGAAGAGAGCCAGGGCAAGCCAGGACTGCCACACCTCAGCCTGGCACTCCCCGGAGGCCGGGGGCGGAGAGCCGGGTTGCCTGCCCCCAGGTAGGGGGGTTCACACGTGTAGCGAACGGGGCATAGTTTCTTCCTCAAGTGATTTTTTTCGTACTTGCTATAACCACAGTTCATTAATATTAATAATGCGAAGGATGGAGTAGTGCAAACATGAACTCATAAAAATAAACATATAATCCACCTTAGCACAAAGACTAAGAATCTCAACTGGCATAACTCTACTGAAGGGGCTATGTTGATTTACATCCTCTGAGGATCTGACCCAAGATATTTAGAAACAAACTGGCAGTTTTAGTAAGGTGGGGACTGCAGTGATATTGAGAGAGAAGTTGGGCCCAAGTAGCAGCATTGAGCCCCTCAGTCAATTTCAGGAGGCACAGTTGGACTAAGAGTAAGTGGATTGTGGAACAGCCACCCTGCATGCTATCATCGCTCAGCAATTATTGTACAACTTAGATGTTAAGTTTAACGATGATTAAAACAGCCTTATCTGACACAGATTCCTATAATCTGAGCTTCTGCTGCTTCTGGGGATGGGACAAAAGAGCTCTCCCTTATAGGTTTGTGCCTTGATGGCTCCTCCATCCCATATAATCCCCAAGGTTTGAGTATCTCTGCAGGTTGTGCGCTTCAGATTTATGTATTAGTCATGACATCCATATGGATGCACAGCCATGCTCCCATCTCCTCCACAATATTATTAAAGGAGTCTCCGGGGCCAAATGACTTATTATTAGGGTTGTTGAATTTTTCTGCATAATTCTGACCATTCCATGGGTTATTTGGGAGGTTAGATCCAGAAAGCAAACCAGGGAAAATTTTCCTAACATAAGAATCAAAATCATCTTAATACCGTATACACACAATCCAGGATTAAGTTTCATCAGTGAACAATTGAGTACATGAATTTGATTAAAAGAAAATCCATTTCAAATTATATGTCTATAAACAATAAGATAAAGCATTATTCAGATTACATTGTGATAGTCTATCAAAATGTACCATACTTTAATCAATAGAAGTGGATGACAAATGTTTTCTATAGATTAAAGGAACTGCAATTGTTGGACTGAAGTTAATTATGTCTTCAGGTATGCTTCCAGCAGTCCTGGTAACATCAGCTGGAATTATACCTATCTGATGTAGGCCAGAATTTGGCTCTGAGACTGTGTGTGTCTGTCTTTCTGACTGTTCCTGAATGCTATTCCTCTCTGTATTTCTCCCTCCCCCAACTCCCTTTGACTGTTCCTAAATGGTGTCCCTTGATGTCCCCATCTGTGATTCAGTCTGATTTTTATTCATGTATAACTTGGCTAATGCAAATGTTGATCTCTTCTTTTTTAACTATTCTGTATGGGTTATGCAAATGGACAGCCCATACAAAAAAAAGAGATGTGGGGGTAGAATTCGGAATTCTTTATTCTTACATTCTCTTTTGTTGGCTTCTATGCTGATTCAGGATGAATAGAGAGATGACCAATGCAAAGTCAATTAAAATGAAATATTTTAGCATTTGTAGATTTCCTTTTTTAATTTTTAAAGGAGAAGCATATTCAATCATGCAAGCTGTCTGAACAAACAGCTTAATGTAAAATCATACACAGAACTTTCTTCGGGCTTTTTAATGGACAGCCCTCGTTCTGTGAATATTCCTTAATTATGTGAAAATCTCATTAACATTGATAGGTCTAATTATAAGAGCATGTACTGCACACATGAGCTAGGACTGCAAGATCAGACCAGTAACTATGTACTTGATCTAAAGCCCATTGAAGTCGATAGTAAAACTGACACTGATCAAGAATACATCCTAATAGATCATTCTTCATTTATTAGTGAGTCACTAATTGTAACTGTTTTTCATGTTCTTCTTCTGGGTCATTTCATTTATTTTCATCTTGTGTATATTCTTTTAAGAAACTTTTAATTTCCCCTGGCTCCTCTGAGAAGCAGATTTTATTGTTATGTCTCCAATTTGTGCAGGATGCAAGATTGCCATTTGTCAGCTAAAAGCAGCCCCACAGCCAATAAACCGCTTTTAGCAGCTGTGCACAAATCAGAAAACTTGTACATCCTCTTGTAGTGTAAATAAGTGTCTTTGCACGCACTCTTCCCCTGAGTATAGAACACATATTTTCTCTTTCCTAGAAATATTGAAAAAATCGTAAACATGGGCACAACTGAGCAATAACCACTTTTATTCCTACCCCCAGGTGTCTGAAATAAATTTTGGTTGTTTATTGGAAACAAATTGATATGGTTTATTAATTATAGAAATATTTCTGCTGTGGGGTACTTCCTGGAGTAAGTGTGAAGTAAATGGGAGAGTCCTCTCTGCATTCTATGTGAAAGTTCTATGGCTTGAATAATTTAGGTGAAATTTAGAAGAAATGCAAAGGGTGATATACATTGTTTAGATTCCATAGTGCTCTTAGAATCACTACTTTCACCAGCTCTGCTGTTCCGTAAGAAGCTTAATTGGTATGACTTATATCCTGAGGAGCCAGAAAAACAGTCCCCACTCATCTTTAACTTACATCCTCTTGTACTTTCCACCCACTGCTATATATTTTTGTAGCCCTTCATTCTCATATGCCAATAGGATATTTTTAGAAGATTCTTCTTCTTTTCCCCAGCCTTTGAAGTTTCAACTACATTCAACAGTCCTAGTTGTTTTGGAGCCACCATAGCTGCTGACATGATATCTTGGCACATAAGAACATGTTCCATGCCAACATGAAGAAGTGAATCCAGGTCATTGGAGTGGGCAAGATGCTTTGCTGGTGACGGATGTTGCTAAGGCAGCCCCTAGAGGAGGTCTTGAACA
Source organism: Pelodiscus sinensis (assembly GCF_049634645.1). Classification (NCBI taxonomy): domain Eukaryota; kingdom Metazoa; phylum Chordata; order Testudines; family Trionychidae; genus Pelodiscus; species Pelodiscus sinensis. The sequence continues at coordinate 36,474,402 of NC_134713.1, forward strand.
GGCTGAATGACCTCTTTTAAAACTGAGGTTATGTCTACACTGTGATTTTTTTTTTTTGCAGAAGAAGATATGCAAATGGAACTCTCATTTGCATATCTTCTTCCGATTCTTTTTGAGGAAGAGTTTTTTGCCGCTAAAAAGCACTGTGTAGACAGGGCCATTTGTCGAAAAAAACCCCCCTTTTTTGCAAGATCCTGTAAACCTTGATTTTTGAGGAATAAGGGATTTTGTGAAAAAGGGTTTTTTTCCCCAAGAATGACCCTGTCTACACGGGGCTTTTTAGCGGCAAAACCTCTTCCACAAAAAGATTTGGAAGAAAATATGCAAATGAGTGTTCTGTTTCCATATCCTCTTCTGCAAAAAAAATGCAGTGTAGACATAGCCTGAGTATCTCCAAGCCAAACCAAAGCTTTATTCACCATTCTAGCTATTTATATCCATCACCTCATATTCTCAGAAACTGACAAATTTATGGCCTCACGCTACTCTGAGGCACAAAGGGAATGGAAACCACACATATTTCCCTACCTGGGAATTCCCCCCAGCATGGAAATGTCCTCAGTGAAAACAGAACCAGTGTATCCCTCTCCTAACTCTTGCAGCTCCCTGGTGAAGGCCTGTGTTAGGATATAGAGAAGGAGTAGCTGGGTTATGTTTTCCTTTGGCTATACTCACTTAGCAAAAGGACTTAGAGGCTACTCTAACATGGCTAGGTTTGGGCAGGAAATCAGGACCTTTGGCTCCATCCCACCACTTTTGAAAACTTGCAAAGCAAACAGATTGGTCCAGAATTCCTGATTACATACAAACAAATTATGTGTCTATAACCTAAAATATAACTAATGAAAGAAAGCGGAAGTTGATAGCAATGAATATAAACCAGAAGTTAGGAATTGTAGAAAATCGGTAAGTGAATCAAAGAGGGGCCAGGAAAAATCCATGGGGAACAGAGTGAGGGACAATAAGAAGTTTTTAAAATATCCCAGGAACAAAAAGAAACCTGATAGTGGCATTGGTCCATTACTGGGTGAAAATAGTAGAATGATCAGTAATAATGCAGAAGAGACTGAAGTGTTCTGTGCTGTATTTGAGAAAAAATATAGTCTCATCATATGGTGATGATGATAATACCCTTTTCATCCTTTCATTCCATTAGTATCTCTGGAAGATACCTAAAAAGTACCTTAGTTAGACATTTTACCATCAGTCGGTCCAGATAATGTGTATCCAAGAGTTTAAAAAGAGCTGTCCTGGGAGTTCACTGGACCATTAATGTTGATTTTCAAAAAGTATTGAGGCACAGAGGAAGTTCCAGAGGAAATGATTAAAGACAACATTGTGCCAGCTTTTTAAAAGATAGGCAGGATTACCTAGGTAATTATAAGCCTGTCAGCCTCATACTGCTAGATAACAGAGTAACGTATAAGGGACTCGATTGATAATTAAAGAAGGGTAATGCAATTTAAATCAAATCAATATATTTATGGAAAATAGCTTCTATCAAATTAACTTAATACTTTTTTGTGATGACATTATAACTCGGTTGATAAAGATAATAGCATTGTTGTAATTGACTTATACTTCTATCTGGTGTGTGACTTGGTACCACAACATATTGATTAAAAATAGAATAATATGATAGTAATGTGGAATGAATAAATCTGGCTAACTGATCGTTCTCAAAATGTAATGGTAAATGGAGAATAGTCATTGAGCGGGTGTGTTTCCAGAGCGGTACTGAAGGCCCCCCTCTAAGTCTGCAGTACCCCACTGGAAACATACCCTCTTTTTCCCTCCTCCTTTTAATGTTTTCATCAGTGCTGTGAAAGAAAACTAAAATCATCACTGACCGAGATTTGTGAATGACACAAAAATGGATGGAGCTGTAAATAATGAACAGGACAGGTCACTGATATAGAATGTTATAGATTTGTAAACTCAGTGCAAGAAAACATCATATGGCTGAGCTTGAGGGTGGGGGGCGGTGGGAAGGCCTGAGGGAAAGGAAGGAAAGCAGTGGCCAGGGAGGGGGGGAAGTGAACAGACCCCTGGTGGGTTGGGGTGGTGGCTGGGGGAAGGAGGAAATGAGCAGGCCCCAGGCAGGCTGGCGCAGTGCCCTCAGGAGTGGGAAAGAACAGGTCCCGTGTTGGCTGGGGGTGGGGTTATGACCTGGAGGAGGGAAGAGAGCTGGCCCCAGGCAGGCTGGGACAGGTGGCCAGGCAGGAAAAAGGGGAGAGAACCAGTCCCAGGTAGGCAGGGAGATGCTGGCCGGAGAGAACACACCCTGACCCCCAGCCTCCTGCACATACCAAGTTCCCCCTCCCATTCCCAAGGCCTTGTCCTGAAGGACACAGGCAACACCAGGTAAGTCAGCTAGTAGTCTAAATATCTATTTGAAGAACAAATATCAAAGAACAGACTCTTCAGTCTAGAAAAGAAAGGTGTAACATATTCAAATTGCTGAAAACTGAAACTAAACAAATTTAGACTGCATGAAAGGTGTAATTTTTAACAGTGGAACAATTTGGAACAATTTTCCCAGGGTCATGGTGGATTCTCCATCATAGACAGCTTTTAAATTGGGACTGAATATTTTTGTTAAAAGATATTCTGTAGGAATTATTTTGCAGAAGTTGTATGGCCTCTGTTATACAGGGGGTCAGACTAGATTATCACAATGGCTTTGGAATCTATGATCTTCAGATCTGGCAATTTTAGTTGAGACGAGCCTTTATAAATAGCTACCGCAACTGCATAAACTAAAGCTCTGCTTATTTAAAAAAGGGGGAATGCTATGCAGGCTTGGAGAGTGTCGCCTTATTGAGGTGACATAGCTACACTGCTTTTTCCTTTTCTCAGGGAGCTGAATGAAGAGTCCAAGACGTGGTCCTGAAACAAGATAGGATTCATCTGCATAAATTAGCAGTTTATGGAAAGCATATATGAAAATAGTGTTGAGCATTTACTGTACATTGGACAGAGCTCTTAATTGTTCATCATTACAAGTTTAATTGTAACAGCTCATGATACCATCTACATGTTTTGTTAGTCTATAAAATGCTACCAGACCATTTGTTGTTTTAATTGTATTTGTGTTTGGCTTTCATATAGTTACTGTTTTTTAAATTTAATCATACATTTTTATATAGATTTTATATTTTAGAAAACTGCAGGATTGGATGGTCCATAGATTAATTCCTGAGGTATATCAAATAACCCATCATCTGGAAATATAGATGCTTCAGAGATAGGAAATGAATAATTAATTTGTTTTCCTGGGTAAAAAAATCCCTCAGGTGCTTTTCTGTTTTCTGCTGAGGCTTAAATTTTTTAGTCCTCTGACAATGTCTTATACCCTCCAATATATCTTGTTTCTATGGAGACACCCATGAACTGCAGCTTACATTCTTCTGCACATCACAATACTAGGTTGCTTCAGTGTTTTCCCAATGCTTTGCGCTTTTCTTTTAAATTTAACTTAATCAGTATAATATGTTTCCTGTTGTCTATGACATGTAAACATAGACACCCTTGCTCCCCTTTACTGTTATTTTCTATAGCATTGTGTTACAATTGTTGGGAAGAGCCTGTAAACTGGTCTTCTAAAATGTATTGTACAGACCAGCATGGTTATCTTATGATTTAGCTGAAGTGTGATCGTAAGCTCCATTACTAGTATATGGCATGATGGCTCAGAGAATCACATATGATACTTCAAACCTCTTAAATAACAGGAAAGAAATATGGTATTGTGTTAAGCCCAAGAGATCAAGATCTCTGGATACTATTCCCTTCACACTAATTAGGCTAGCTGTGCAACCACACAAAAAATGTCTCAATCAATTTGTGCCTCAGTTTCTTAATCTGTAAAAGATTGTTAATATTTAATTATTACATGGCATTTTAATAAGATTTATGGTACTGACAGGGGCACAGTTTGGCATCATATTAGCAAAGGAAATTTTGGCCCCATGGCAGTGTCTGTGATCAAACTCATTTAGTTCAATAGAGATAAGATTTCACCCAGCTGAAGGTAATAGAAAAAGCTTTGTCAGGGCAGTACCAAGAATTGAAATTTTTGAAGCTTATTTTTTTGGCTGGGGGGAGAGGGAGAAGGTGTAGGAAGAGAATCACGTTACACTGAAATAAATGTGTTCTGCTCATGTGTTGTAAAACAGAATAAACTGAAGTCTTATATAATGGATTAGAAAACGTACCCAGCATTGTTCAGGTTCTTCAGGGAACCTGTGGGAGATGCAGGAGTCAGGGCAGGGGCTTGGGGATGTGGGCGGCTCAGGGCAGGAGGCTGGAAGTGTGGAGGTGTTGTAGTCAGGGTTGGGGGGGGGGGGGGGTGAGGAAGAGCCTAGGGCAGGATATAGCGGGTAGAGGAGTCAGGGTAGAGAGTGGGGGTGCGGAAGTCAGGGCAAGGTGTGGGAGGTATGGGGAGTTTGGGAGTGGAGGCGCTTGCTGGCGTCTCCCTGGAGGTGGCCCAGAGCTTGGGGAAATGCGTGGGTCATGCAGTCCACCCACTGGCTTCTCCCCTGGACAGTCCACGGTGGCAGAAGCTATGCTGCTAGCCTGCAGCTTCTTCCTGGGTCTGGAGCACTTGCTGCCTCCCTGTGGTCATTCTGAACTCTAACTGCTTCCCACCATTCTTGCTACTGATGGTCATTAGTGTCCCTGATATCACACTCCTCCCTTTCTGTTTGATGAGAAACAACTGCATTCCATATACATCCCATTGTCCTGACACAACCAAACCCTGACTTTAAGTTATGATAAGAGGAAGCTGCATACCAAATTTGGTAGTCCTAGCTCTTACTGTTTAGGAGGATTTCTTGAACAAACAGACTTGCACATGGATGGACAGACAGCCAGACACACAAACTCTTTCAAATATATAGTAGGTATGCTTACATTCTTCAAGTCACAGTAAAGGACTCTTTGATCAGTTGGGTTGTCTAGTGGTTAACAATCCTGCTCCTCTGTCCTCAAAGTTAGGGCAAAGGGAGGGGAGCTCTGGCCCATCTGCTCCACAGGGTTTTGACTCAGGGCCTTTGGAGGCCAAATGCTATTGGTCTTCCTAGGTGCCCTCTGACTTTCTCTTCTCCTTGGGATTACTTCCTGCTGCTGCTTTCCTCCCTCAGCTTCTGGTCCAAGATCAGGGGAAAAAGAACTAAATTGTCAGCTCCAGCTAGCCTCAGCTAAATTGCTGCCTTTCAATCCTGTCTGTAGTTGGAGCATGCGCTGTATGGCTGCAGTGGCAGGACTACTTGGGCTCTGTACTGTGGTGCTTCAAACTCCTCCAGTCCAGTGGGGTTTGTATGCCTCTTCACAGTGATCTTGGTGCATGCAACAGAGGGAATGGAATTGTTAGGCAACTGGTTGTTTTCTTGTGCATCCCATCTGTCTATTGTATCTCTTCTTGTCTCTTATCTTAAGCTTACAGTGTGTAATCTTACTGAGGCTGTCATTGTCTTTTTGTGTGTTTTCAGGGTACGTTGCACAAGAGGTTCTGGTCTGTGGTCGGGTCCCTGGGCACCATGGCAATAAATAATAATACAAATAAAATTACATGTTCTTTACCATGTATGCTACTAATGTCTATTCATAGCCAAGAAATATATGAATTTTAGATGCTACTCATTCTTGTTTTTCTGGTGAACTAACAGTAAAATAGCACAGTAAGCCTAATTTAAGACAGTTCAGTGAATATGCTTTATTTTACCTTTATAGGCCATTTCATTCCATCTTTAATTTTTTAAAATCACTAAATATATTTGTTGCCACTGCTTCCCCAAGGATGTTAACTAAAACTATGCACTCTAACAGATTTAGTTCAACATAAACCTGTTCTTGGCAGAAGTTGCTGGAGTTAGAAAAGGGATGAACAAAGCTTATTAAATATAACTCATATGAAGGTTGTTAGGCAATTACTGTGATTTTCTTCATGTCATTATAAAAGATGGATCTGAAAAGATGTCGTGTTAATAGCAAGCCAATATAGTAAAAGAGCACTTCAGCCATATAAAGATGTGATATCTATTTCTAACCCATATTAGAAATGGTTTTGCAGCTATAATGGTCATTATAAACATGACATAGTTAAAGACACATTGGTCCTTCTACAAATCCACAAATGATGATTAAAAAACTAGAGGGGATTCCAGAGTGCCAAGCACCACTCAATTGATGAAATACTGGGCATAATTTATGCACAAATTTTTAAGCATTGAACTTTTTTCATTATGCATAGCTTTTTATGAATAAAACTGAATTGCTGAATTGTTTGCAGCGCAGAAAGAACACTGACATCAAAATCTAAGTATATAATGAATTATGTGAAAAAACTTCATGAGCTTAAAGATATCTGGTCTTCCTTTCCCATCAGCTCTCTCCTTCCTCCTGATCCAAATTTAAGTCTGAGGTTCTAGATCTATATGTTTTCCAGATGCTCCAATCTATGGGGGGCTTCCAGTTCCACTGATACTGAGCTTAAAAGAATAGTATGGACTCACTTGTTTGTCTAAATGTTTAACTGTGTAGCTCTTTGAAAATTTCTGTTGACTGGAAATATGGCCCCTACATCTGGATTTCTTTGGGGAAAGTAGCAGCAGTGTGGAATGAGGAGAAAACAAAAACCTTTCAGTATACAAAAACAAGGATTCCTGTGGCACCTTAAAGAATAACACTTTTATGAGGATATAAGCTTTTGTGGGCTGCAGATCACTTTGTCAGGTTTGTGAAGTGAAAGATTCAGATGACAGGGAAATATCCATACATACAGAGATGGGAGTGTTACAAAAGCATTAATGAGCTTAATTCCATCAAGGTGGATGTGGCCCACTTCCAGCAACTGATAAGAAGGTGGGAATACCTAAGGAGGAAAACTAGTACAGCCCACTGTAGGTATGCTGCTTCATCTCTCTAGGTGACCTGACCGGAAGCAGGGTAGAGTATATAAGGGTAAACCAGGCAGGGAACACCCCCTCGCACCCACCCCTTATGACTAAATTCTTGGGGGATGTAAGGGTGTTGATAATTTCACTTCCTGACATAGCATACGGGGCTCCAGAATTATTCTGGTATGAAGGGGTTCGTCTGTCAGATTTCGGGATGGACGCATTTTTGATCAACATTATAGAAGTCATTAGGAGATGTCTGGGAACAAAGCTGGGTATGGGGGTGGGTAGCAAATTAATAGCTGGCATCTTCCTATGGCAAATGTCCAGTGCAGGTACTTCACAATAAAGGGATACAGTGATCACATAAATGGATTGTAACATATTTAAAGGAGGTGTTTGTTAAAGTAGTGGAAATGGAGGTGAAGGGTTGTGAACTCCTTTGACTGGCCTGGCAGGGACCCAGGGCAGGGACATGGTATCATTCAGGTATCATCCTGGAAATAGGTTGGCTAATAACCAGGATGGAAAAGTGTGTGGAGGGAGGACCTCATGGAAGTCTCCCCAGGTAGATATTGAAATGACCATAGGTGTGTTTGCTGTTTCTGCTGAGTATTTCCAGACAGTTAATAATAAAGTTGCAGCCTGCCATTTCCTCAGTGTAGCCACACAACTAGATAAATACTGAGTCTTTTTATACCAGGCTTCCTAAACACCTTTTATGGAACATGATGAATAAAACTCCACCAATCTTGCGATTAATAATCTATTAAAATAAGTAGTTTTAACAAATTGGTTTATAAGTCCGTTCTAGAGCAATGTCACTGTAGGAGCTTTCATGATGGGAAATTATCAATTGTTCAGTGTAGTACCACAGTGATTGGAAATAGGTCAGCCTTATTTAATAGCTTCATTAATAATATTAAGCAGGAGTAAACAGCATGTTAATGAAATCAGCAGATGATGTAAACAGCAGGGAGCACAGAAAATACAAGATACTTAAAGATTAGAAGCATGGGCAAAAAAGTAACATTATGTGAGATTCAGTTTGGAAGCTAATGCATCTGGGATAAATTAATCCAAAGCAGACATACATATATATTGGAAAACAGTAATCCTGAAAGATACCTGTGGGTGATACAGGATAGTAGTTTGCAGTTGGAGACTGCCTAATGAGCATAGAGCTAATTGTAAATAGTTTGGTTAAGCAATCAAGGAGGATGGGGGAATAAAACACTCTATATCCTTTGTAAACATCCAGGAAGTAAGTGAGTTATGCATGGTGTGAGAGAACGAATCACCCAGCAAAGAACCAGGGAAAGCTTATATCAAAGAAAATATGGCCAGGTTACAAACTGCTCCCTATCACCAAGCATTATGTCCTCATTTACAGCACAGACAAGATACAGTGCTTGAACTGTTAAGATGCTTAGAAGCTCCTGGAAATGGTGAGTGCCTTCAACTCCCATCAATATTACTGGGAGTTGTGGACACGCAGCACACCTTGAAGCTGCCTAGCATCTTTCAGCACCAAGCTCATGAGCTGCCCATTAAGCTCAGGTATCTGCCCATTGGAGGGGAAACCTTTCCAAAGTGTTTAGTCAGTCACTACTCACAATCTCAGACTCAAATTAATTTAATCTCTCATTTATGTCCACCTCCTCAAGTAATTCACTTACTGCAGAAAGAATGGACAACACCCACCGACCCTGAAAAATCATTGTTCAACTTGGTATCAAATGTCTTCTTAAGCTCATACAAAAATATGACTTGTAACCAGTGTGACCGGGTCAAGACTAGGATCACATTCTAGCATCTGCTAGAATCCCAGCTGTTGTTTCCTACTTCAGTTGCAGCTGGAAATAGGGCCCACAATGGAATTCTAGTATCTGAGGTTCAGATTCACATCTGAACTTTAGGATTCAGGCCAATTTCTAGCTGCAGTGTCCTAAATTGCAATGCGTACAGATAAAACATTGAAATAACCTTACAGTGGTACTCTGGAATAAAATAAATAGGATGGTTTTAAGAAAGAAGCAGTGGCTATTTGGTGCAGTAGTTCCAAGCAGTTTGGTCCAGTTCCCACAAATGCATCAATAATGGTGAGGAGCTCAATTCTCTAATTAAAAACAAATTGTATCAAATATTTTTCAGCTTTACACTCTCAGATTAAAGCTTAAAAACCTCCCAGGAAGGAAAGGAGGCCAGATTGGAGGGGGAGGAGGTGAGAGGAAGGAAGTGGGTGGAGAAAACCACTGTATTCCCAAGATGCAAGGAAAATGGAAAAATAGAAGAAAAAATATATTAAATCAATGTAAACTAAGAGGTAAGTTTCAGGTATTTTTTACATTTAATTTACACGTTTTGTGGTGCTATTTTAGTGGTGCTTTTTAAAAAGACACACACTCACAGAAAGTGTGGGGTTACTATTTCTTATTGTATCCAATGCTGGTTAAGGCCCAGTTTGTATTTCCAGTCAGACTTGTCAGGTGTGAGTTGTGCAGGGATATACCAACATGTTTTCTTTACTAAGTCTTCTATCTCATGTTCAATGAGTAATGTGTAGTGACGGGATATCCCATTATGATACCCACAGCATTGTGTTTTAGAATTAAGCAACAGAAGATTGTTTAGGAAACTTTAATGAGCTGCCTTATCCTGTTATTTATACCAGAATAATTCAATGGAATACCAATGAACGTCAGGAAAAACAGCATGAAAATCAGTAAAATTGCACTTGTGTAATTTGGAAGAGAGTCAGGCTCAGTATAAGTGAAGATCAGGTATATTTTTATAACAACAAATATTTTTATTGTAAGCTGCTATAGGGATTACAGAAACCAACAGCTAGGTAGTACTATCTGGTGCATTTAAAAGCTTATTTGTTACTGGGATGATTGTTACTTGTCTGCCAGGAGTCAGCAAAAAGAGCAGCAGATAAATAAAAATATTGCTGACTAATAAGATTGTGCATGTGTTGTAAATATCAGATGGGGTTATAAGTGAAACTGAATATTTTGACCTTATGAATTTTCGAAAGGAAAGAAGCAGGAATATGGAAAAAGTAGATACAAATTTTAAGTTATATACAGATGCAGTATCTAGATGTGGGGAAAAACACAAATAATCAAAATAAATAGTTTCACACCACCAATCCTGAAGTACTTAATGCTTCTTAATATATTGGGCTGCAGAATGGGCCCAGGAGATTTACGACATCTTCATACTGGATGATGGAAAAGAGGGCAGAATTTATGTTTTGATCAAAATGCTTGAGGTTCACTGCATGCACACTCTCAATAACATTTCAAAAAGTTTTTTTTTCAGAGTTAAGCTGGATGCTTAAATATTTCTACAGCTGTCAGTTATATAAAAATGTGCATAGCCACTGTACCCTTCAGAACTGATATATTGTGGATCAAAACTTTGAAAGCCATAAATGTGTACCATTTTCATTCAGGCACATGCTGAGCATTTAGTGACTCAAGGCCTAATCCTATTCCCACTGAAATCAAAGACAAAACTTCCTTTGGCTTCAGTAGGAACATCTTTGGTCCTACATGTGAATAGAAAGTGAGAACTGTGATGCAGTTGAATTTGCATGCATGTTTTCTGTACATAAATGTAGATGGGAACATCTTTGATCTTTTATTTCACTTTCCCTCCCTACCACTTACACACACTCTCCACTGAGAAGGAAGATTGCAGGGAAAGTGGAAACAGGAATTAATTGGCAGTGGGATGAGGAGAGGTGATTCTGGTGATGCAAGAATATAAAAGGGGAGAGGGATGAGGGAGACCTTCATGCTGGCAAAGAAGGCTGAGCAACAGGAGGCACTGAAGAGTAGTGGGCAGAATACTCTGAAGAGCTGCTAGCAGGCAGCAATTGCAGCTTGGTTGAAGAGCAGAGTGCCTGCTGTGCTCTTCCATCATGCAGAATGGGCATCCATGTGCCATGGAGGGGGCACTGAAGTCAGGCCGCAGTGCTCACATATTGTAGAAATACCACGAGGTTCAATTTTTCAATTATACTAAAGTTCCTATTAATATTAATGGTAATTTAGAATCAAAATCCCCTCGGCAGTCTTGTGAATTCCACCTCAAGTGACGCATGAGAAATAAAAGTTTAAGTAAAAACCATTGAAGGTCAAAATAGACAGCGACATCCAGACTTCTTAGTCATCTATATTTTGTTCTGTACAGTATAACAAAAGGCATTAATCCCAAGCACTTGTATCCTTGCCAAATATTTAAAATATAGTCTCTTTAATACATTATACATTTAGCAATTTCAGTCCAATTCCCATAGCCAGAAATATCCAGCCAAGGAAATGAACACAGATACACCATTCCATCACAGCTTCTCTTTGTTGTTCTCTCTCTTCCCTGGCACTGATGAGTTTTGCACCGCTATCTAAGGTCAACACATCAGGTTAGTTAGACCAAGGATAGAGGATTGTGTTCTAAAGTTGAGGGGCTCAGACAGAGATTTTTAGTGGCAGCAGTGCTCCAGGTCAGATACCTCTGCAGATTGCAAACTCCAGCAGTATGGAACTGGGAGAAAGGCAGTGTCTCAAATGTGCAAGACCTTAGCCATAGAGCTTAAAAATCTAATTCTTAAAATTCATTTGGAAGCCAACAGCAGCCATCTGAGATTGTGGCATATTGGGATTCACACCACCACCCAAGCATGCTGTGCTATCTCCAGTTTACAGAGAAATAAAGATGTGAAGCAGTCCAGTCTGGAGCTGTGGATGGTGTCAGAGAGATCCAAACCTGAAATGTAGAATAGTGATAGAAATGTAGCCGTGTTAGTCTGGGGTAGTTGAAGCAAAATGCAGGACATATTTGTTCATTTTTTTTAATTGTATCCTTTGGTATATATGGTTGTGACTACTTTCTTCCACTATTTGATCTGAGGAAGTGGGTCTGGCCCACGAAAGCTCATCATCTAATAAACTATCTTGTTAGTCTTTAAAGTGCTACATTGTCCTGCATTTTGCTTAAAACCTGAAAGAGATGCTGGCAACCTCCTGACTATGGTTGGGTATGTCTACATTACAAAGTTAATTCGAACTAACAGCCATTAGTTCGAATTAACTTTCATAGGCGCTACACAGGCAAACTGCTAGTTCGAACTTAATTCGAACTAGCGGAGTGCTTAATTCGATCTAGGTAAACCTCATTCTACAAGGACTAACGCCTAGTTCGAATTAAGTGGTTCAAATTAAGGGCTGTGTAGCCACTTAATTCGAACTAGTGGGAGGCTAGCCCTTCCCAGCTTGCCCTGGTGGCCACTCTGGGCACAACCAGGGAAACTTAGCTGCCCCTCTCCCGGCCCCGGAGCCCTTAAAGGGTCATGGTCTGGTTACGGTGCCCGTGCCAGGTGCAATCCTGCCAGCACCCAGCCAGCAGACCCTGCACCTGGCACGGCACGAGCCAGCCACCCGCTGCTACCCAGCCCTCCGCCTCTTCCCGGGACCAGGCTGGCAGCTCCCAGGAGCCTGCCCGGGGCCGTAAGAGGCGGGCGCCCGCCTGGTCTAGTGCGGAGATCGTGGACCTCATCCAGGTTTGGGGGGAGGCATCCAATGTCCACAACCTCTGCACTAGGCACAGGAAAGTGGCCATCTAGGGCCGGATTGCTGCCAACCTGCCCACCCAGGAGCAGGTTTGCATGAAAATCAAGGTGGTCCAGTGAGACCCCTGACCCTGAGCCCTGAGCTTAGAACATAAGAACATAAGAATGGCCGTACTGGGTCAGACCGAAGGTCCATCTAGCCCAGTAGCCTGTCTGCCGACAGCGGCCCACACTAGGTACCCTGAAGGGGATGGACCGAAGACAATGATCAAGCCATTTGTCTTGTGCCAGCCATCTCCAGCCTTCCACAAACAGAGACCAGGGACGCCATTCCTACCCCCTGGCTAATAGCACTCCATGAACCTAACCTCCATGACTTTATCTAACTTCTCTTTAAACCCTGTTATAGTTCTAGCCTTCACAGCCTCCTGTCGTAAGGAGTTCCACAGGTTGACTATTTACTTTGTGAAGAAGAACTGTCTGTTATTAGTTTGAAACCTGCTACCCATTCATTTCATTTGGTGTCCTCTAGTCCTTCTATTATAGGAACTAATGAAGAACTTTTCTTTATGCACCCTCTCCACGCCACTCATGCTTTTAGAGACCTCTATCATATCCCCCCTCCGTCTCCTCTTTTCTAAGCTGAAAAGTCCCAGTCTCTTTAGCCTCTCTTCATATGGGACCTGTTCCCAACCCCTGATCATTGTAGTTGCCCTCCCCTCTCCCAGCCTCTCTTCCCCTCTCCCACCTCCTTTTCCCAGTCTCCCCCAGTTTTGTTCAATAAAGACAGATTCCATTTTGGAAGACACGTTATCTTTATTTTGTACATCAGGAAGGGGGGCTAGGGAAGGGTAAGTGGAAGGAGGTGAGGGAGGAATGGGGCACGAGCCCCCGATGGGGAGGACTGGGCTGGCTCTGTGGGCTCCTTGGGGTGGAAACTCTCCTGCAGCCCCCCGATTGACCCCCCCCCCCCCCCCGGATGGCAGCCTGCAGCAAGTGCAGCCAGGCTGATGGCCGAGTGCTGTGATGTGCCGAGTGTGGGCACTCAGGGCACTCCAAGCCAGGACTGCTTTGCTGTCCCTCATCGAGGTAGACAAGCAAGCGGTGAACCCTGAGTACTGTCTGTCCGGGGTGGGGGTTGGATCCCTTTAAACACAGCCCTCCGCTAGCCTGAGACAGCAGCTCCATGCTCTAAGTCCTAACCTGATACCCTGCCGGCACTGGTTCCGACCAGCCTTAACTTTGGTTCAGGGTCCACTCAATGTGGACATGCTAGTTCGAATTAGCAAAATGCGAATTCGAACTTGTTTTTAGGTCTAGATGAACTAGTTCGAATTAGCTTAGGTCGAATTAACTAATTTGAATTAAGTTAGTTCGAATTAGTGCTGTAGTGTAGACATACCCGTTGTTAGTAATAGCAAATAGGAGTCTAGCCAAATCCACAGCAAAGCTGAACAAAAAACAGGAGAGGCAACTCCAGAGTTGTCAACCTCAAACGATAAAAAATAAAAAGTTGCTCCCATTTGGAAAATAATAATCATGAGTCAGATGCTGAAAAATCATGACCCTCAAAATCATGAGTTAATCATTATGTTTTTAGTCTCTTCCAGATTTTTAACTCCTCTGCCAATGTGTGTGAGAGAACTTGTGGATGAAAAGTTCTCCTAATGCACACCAAGAAGCCTGCCTCCCTCTCTGGCTATTCAGCAGGTGGAGTTTTCATCTTTCTCCTCAACCCTAAGATAGATGGGATGGGGATGTGCTTTAGCCAGCCTGCTGTCATCATCTGTGCCCCAGCCTTAGCGATATAATGGGTGTGGTGCTCAACTGCACTGATTGGATCATTTTGATTGGAAACAGCTGATAGTTGATCGCAATCTCCTAAGGCAGGAACAGTCTTACCGTTTTTAGCAAAACGAGGCCTTAATCCTGACTGATCTATAAATGCTGGGGAAGCATTACCATAATGACTAAAAAAGGGAGAGGTGGCCATATGCATTGCCTAAATCCAATTCCAACTGTTACCCTTCACATTATTTATCATGCTCAAATTACCAATTCCCCACTTTCCTTCTCTCCGCCCACCCCCTCCCCAAAGCTAGGCAACAGATGAATGTGAACAAAAGAGAAGTTGGAAGTAAAGATTCAATGAGGGGATGTCACCTTCAGTGGATTCTCCTACTCTTACTGCCATCCTCTGCACAGAATGCAGATGGTAGTTCGCTCATAACCGAGGGTAAGAAGGCTCACACCCACCAATACTGAATCAAGATACAGAAAGCAACTTTTCACTTCTCTTAATCCTCTATCCCCAGCCAAGATACATTCCTAGCACAGAGTACTTCCAACCAAAGAGGGGTGGGGGGAAACACTTTAATTCTTCCATAATTACCAGAATTCCACACTGCAGTCTGGGGGTACGATTGGCAACTTGTGTAGACATTCTCATTTTAGCTGCACTATTGATAGCTTGCTAACAACAGAAGCAAGGCTGCTGATTCGTGTGCTTCAGTACAGGCTTCACAAACAAGTACTTACATGGGGAGTTAAGTGTGCTTGTGCTACTGCCTGCATACAGCATCCTATATTTCATTTTTGGTGAGCTACCTAGAGTACAGCTAGTGTGAGTATGTCTATATGAGCTGCCATTCACACCCTGAGCCGCAATGTACAAATACGCTCAGGAGGTCCCCTCTAAACTAGGACCAGCCCCATCACCTGTCTGTCCAGGAAGCTGGGTCTGAATTGCACTGATGGATGCCTACAAAGTTTTCTAGTGCCTGGGGCAGCTGTTTTTTATGCCCTCTTATGACTATATATGGTTGTAAAATCAGTTTCCTATAGTTAACAATGCAGTTAATTTTTAAAAATTTATTTTTATAAACAATTATTTAAAACAAATATTTCTGTAGAGCAAAACTAGCTTAAAATTAAAACAAGTCTAATATTCCCTTTGTGTTTGTATAGATGGTGTTCAGCAAGCATTTTAGACATGGTATGTGCATGAGATCAATTTAGTTTCCCAGTTTAAAAAATACTCTACCCATGAGCAAATCTAGGAGGGTATTTTAGAGTTAGGAGAAAGTACACCTTTCTATTTCATTTCCTGGAGAAATCAGAATGAATGGGAGGAAAAAAAATCCCAAAACTGGGAACATGCAAGTTTGTTAGTAGAATAGACTGAAAAGTGACAAGGGAATTATTTGAAATACATTGCTGCTTTTTAAAGAATAATTGTGTTTAGCAAGTGTGTTATTAGTAATGAGTTTTAGCAATGTTTTCATATAGGTGGGGCCTATTTCTCAACAGATTACATTAACATATATTAAAGCTCTGTTTTGGATAATAACTTAGATATATCCAAAAGGATTAAATACTTAGTCTTTGCCATATTAGTATTATTATTAATTATTTGTATTATCATAGCATCTGGGATTCCCACTCATGGACCAAGACCCTGTTGTTCTAGTGTCTCTACAAACAAAAAGACCTTTCCTGCCCAAAGAAGCTTATAGTATAAGTTATGCATGTATGTAAATTACCTGGCACACACATTGATTTAGGGCCTTTGGTTGCTACAGACATAACAATTAAATGTGAGATCATATCCTGAACTGCATATCATATAAGATGTGAGGTGGAGTGAGTTTGTCGTGCCCATGTTTGGATTCCCCAGATCTCTCTGGGTATGTAGGGATAAAATAGTAATGTGTGTTCCTAGATTCCCCCTTAAAGCAAATGTGCAGGGTGTAGACAGACAATTGTGGGTAGATGGAGCACCTTGGCTCTACTCTCCAATTCTCCTGCCATCATTTCTGTGCCAGCACAGGGGCGAGGAAGAAATCTGCTATTGGTATGGGCCAGCAGCATCTTGTTCTTTCGTTGGAACAAGAAAGGAATTGTTACGTTGAGGTATGTTTCCTTGCTGGAAAAATGGGAACCTATCACTTTTTAAGCAGAGTCTACCCCACAAAAAGGTAAACTATAAAATGAAAGCAGAGGAAAAGAAAAATGTTTACTTTGTAAATACAACTGTTTGTAGGTTCTGTGCTATTAGTCGAGAGTCTAGCACCTTTTTGCCCTGTATTGATTTTCCTAACATGTAGAACAATTATACTTTTTTGAACTATAGCAATTATCTAAATAAACTACACAAAATTATGACAATAAAACAGATTCCTTAGTTAATGACTGTCCAAAAAGAAATTGTGAACACAATCTTATTATTTTTGAATTTTCGTGATTATTCTTTTGCAAAATGTTTTCTTTGTTCACTTGTAGTGGAATTTAGTATTGGTGTTCAGTTCCTATTTGGAACTCCAAGAGCTTTATCTAACTTCTTCTACTTAGCATTTAATGCTTAGGCTTCGTAGTCAAAAACAAGTTATGCAATTTAAATTATTTTAGCACTGTTTTCCCAAAGGAGAGACAGATGGAATTGTTAAGGGACTTGCCCCAAGCCAAAGTCTATGATGGTGCACAATGATTTGATCTCAGCCTTTCCTAATCTCAAATCCTAATCTTAAAACACTGGACAATAACTATGGGTATGTCTACACTACCCCGCTAGTTCGAACTAGCGGGGTAATGTATGCATACCGAACGTGCAAATGAAGCCCAGGATTTGAATTTCCCGGGCTTTATTTGCATAAGCCGGCCGGCGCCATTTTTAAATGCCGGCTTGTTCGAACCCCGTGCCGCGCGGCTACACGCGGCACGGGCTAGATAGTTCGAACTACGTAGCCATTCCGAACTATCTGTACCATGCTTGGGGCAAGTCCCTTAACAATTCCATCTCTCTCTCCTTTGGGAAAACAGTGCTAAAATAATTTAAATTCCGAACTATCTGTACCATGGTGTACAGATAGTTCGGAATGGCTACGTAGTTCGAACTATCTAGCCCGTGCCGCGTGTAGCCGCGCGGCACGGGGTTCGAACAAGCCGGCATTTAAAAATGGCGCCGGCCGGCTTATGCAAATAAAGCCCGGGAAATTCAAATCCCGGGCTTCATTTGCACGTTCGGTATGCATACATTACCCCGCTAGTTCGAACTAGCGGGGTAGTGTAGACATACCCTGTCTGTTAATGAAACATTTCATTAACATATTGTTAATGAAAGATCCAATGATCTTTATACCTTTAACAGAAAGATGTTATCTTTGGAGTAACTTAATTGTGCTTTAATGTATATAATCCACTATGACCTTAAACAGCTGCAGTTTAAAAAATTATATTTCTCATTGTGTCTGAAAGCAGCACAAAAAGTCTCCTAGAGATCTAGATCTAGAACCTATAGGTTCTTGGAAAAAACCTGACATTTCTATAGAGGTCATAAGATTCCACTATTAATCACATACATGAGGGCTGTGTCTACACTGCACCCCTTTTCCGGAAAAGGGATGCAGATTAGACACTTTGGAATTGCAAATCCGCGGGGGATTTAAACATCCCCCACGGCATTTGCATTTACATGGCTGCCGCTTTTTTCCGGTTTGGGGATAAGTCTAGACGTGATTCTCCGGAAAATAAGCCCTTTTCCGGAGGATTTCTTATTTCTACTTGAAAGTAGGCAGCCATGTAAATGCAAATGCCGCGGGGGATGTTTAAATCCCCCACGGATTTGCAATTCTGAAGTGTATAATCTGCATCCCTTTTCCAGAAAAGGGGTGCAGTGTAGACACAGCCATTTAGTTTATACTGTGCAATATGCAAGAGACTTTTCTGAGATGAATTCATACACATATTGTTTATGACTTGCATCTCTGCTGACTGCTTGTCTTTAAAAACTAATGACCTTTCATTTGCAAATTGCATCATTTAAGGCACAATGGGAAGAATAAATCATAAGGAAAAAAGTGGATGTTATTCTTTTCCATCTATTCTTCTGTTTAAGTGTAGAACAATAATCTTCCTTAAAAGGGAATAAACCGAGTGGGATATGTAGGAGGGGGAAGACAAAAAGTAAGACTATGCTTACCATATTTCTCAAAGCTTTCACAAATGGAACACTAATCAATCTTTTTTTTTTCTTTCTAAGGTCTCCTATCCAAATAAGTTTTATGGATCATAGTAATCAAATATGATTCAGGGACATTTTAAGCCAAGTAACATATAAAACTGAAATATACAATTCTGGATTATAGCAATATTTCCTTCTTGTCTCAGGAGGATCTAGGGCTATGATTTCCTCTGTTTCAAGTAAACACTGCTAGCATGTAAAGTGTAACATCCTACCCAGTCAGCACTTACCCTGTGGCAAATGGGTTGTGTGCTGATTCTCCCATGAAAATGGGAATGAAAATGGGGATCATACTCTGCCTTGGGGATGATCTGTGTTGTGGACTGAGAGATCTTGAAGGAGGATTTGTAGGGGTAGTTGGATCCGGGGAGAAGATTGTCTGATTTTTTTTTTTCATCTTACTGATTTCTTTGTTAAAGCCAAACTCAAGGGCTTGGACTTTCTGTACCAAGTGTGGACTGCACAGTAGGCAAAGTTACCTGCTCACTGGCATGTAAAGTAAATGTTTTACTACAAAAACTGTTCAAGATCACTTTATACTCCCTTCACCATTTATTATATGGTAAAAAATGCCCACATTTGCTGTAAGAGTAATTCAAAGCCTAGGTCATTCCAATAAACTATATATTGTACAATAAATAAAAATAGAGTACAGTTCCTTTAATCTCTCTGATAATTTAGGCACCTGCCACTATTCTCTTCCCAATCATGGAGCAAAATACTTGATATACTATGCTAATAACTTGGAACCACTATATCATATATAGTTAAGGGGTGCTTATGAGGCTAAAATTTAAGTGATATTTGAATTATGCTCATAAGAAATGATTGTGTGTAAGATTTTAATAATGTATAAAATATTTGAAGAATAATTTGGGTAGCATTTGGCTACATAAAGAGGAACAAGAGAAAAATGTGTATGAGCCACTCTGGATAAGTGCTTGGAAGAAATATCTTGGTTGCTTTCTACTCACTAGAGTCCTTGAATGGAGAAGGGAGGTTGCATCATTCATTTTATCCTCACAGAAAAATTATTCACATGGTCAGTGGCTCCACTGTTAGTAATGAGAATGTTGAGGATATCTAAGTTTAAGTTTCAAGGAACATTGTTATTCTGCTGTGGGTAATGGAGGCAGTGTGAAGTTAAGATACACATTTTAAGATCTGTATATGTTTTAACGGAACAAGGAAGAACTGTAAGATCTGTTGCTTCATGGTTAGAGACTGAAGATAGGGGAGGAGGTTACATCCCCAACATGGGAGTCCAGGGCCACCTTCTGCAATGGACCCCAGCCCAGGGCCCTGTTAATGGATGTAGCACCAGCCACTGAGTCATCAGGGAAAAGCTCCAGCCAAAACATGCTGACTCCCAGCATTGTTTCACTCACTGGTTAGCCATTCCCTTCCACTTGGCTAATTCCTGAAGCCATCCTCACAGCTGCACTGTGGATCTCAGTCTCTTCTCCCTGGTCTGGGGTGTTCCACTCATTGAGGCTTCTGAACTCCCTGAAGCCTCTGGGGACCATTTTGCTTTCAGCCTGGATTGCACTATGTCTTGCGCCTGTCTTTGTGCTGCGTCTTGCCTGCAGCAAGTAGAACATGTCCTCTTCCTCTGGCCATCAGGCCAACTGAACTGAGTGCTCCCTTTTATACCTGCACAGCTGGGACATGCCCAGTAAGGTAGAAGGGGTGTGGCTTTCTCAGTCTTCAGTGTAAGGCTAACCCTTCTTTGCCTCTGTTTCACCCATTGTCCTTCAGCCAATTCCTATGGCCAAATGACTTTGCCGGGCCTTGTTTCTTCTGGGGCCACAGAGTACTTTTCTGAAGTCCAGCAAAAGTGTATACAAACCCAAATGTTTGACCCATCTTTTCACAGGTGTGTGTCTGATGCTCTAAACTATCCGCTGTCTAAACTCTGGCTTTTGTGCCTCATTAAGGGACTGTCACAGTCTTCCCCTCACTCTGTTTCAGGAAAGCCACGTTTCCTCAGGGCCCACATTCAAGTTAGGCTTGCAGCTCATTTCTGGAACAGCCTATCTGCTCATCTCTCCTCCCCAGCCTTCTTTCAGGCTACTTTCCAGAGATAGGGGACTTTTTTTTCTTCTGGGTCTCCTCCCCACAACTGGCCTTGCTTAGCTCTTCATGAGGAAAATAAACATTCTCCTCCCCGCTTTATTTTGAATTACATGTGGCCCACCCTAGAGGTGTACCCATGTTGGTTATTAGGTATCACAAGACTATATTAAGCCTTTCACAGCGTAAGCGGGGTAAGCACCCTATCATATATGATTAAATTTGAAAATATATATTAAACCCTTTAACACAGCAGTATGTGATCCATTCCTGAGACTTGTGTTCTAACATTCTGATGCATCCAGGTATCATGATTGCTAGTTGATTGATTATCATCTAATTTATTGGTTTATGGGTGCCACGAAGAGTCAAATAATGTTTGGTGTTCTTTTAGGATTGCTTGCAGTTTCCAGTTCTATAATCTATTCTATACTCTGTGCCAGGCCTCTTTTTGTTAAGGTTCCACATCAAGAATAACTGGTTATCAAATGCTTCTTGAAAAGTACACAACTTCTACACCATAGCAGATCTACCATAGCAGTATTATGTTCAAAGAAGTCTATTGACTTAGTTGTACAAGACTTTCCTATATAAATTAATCTTGGATGACTCTAATGGAGCTTTGCATGGTATCTCATCAGTAAACACACACAATTTATTACCATACCACAACTGAGTGATAAGCTAGCTCTTTATATATTTGCTGTATCTCCTGGGCATATTTGAATCATGATATTGGGCTTTCAACTTTTCAGTCCTCAGGAAATGAAAGTGCCATCATAGGGTATCAACGGTGAGAAAACTAACTACTTTACTAATTGGAATGAATAATAAACAAGTCATGCTCATAAACTGCAGTGAAGAAGTAGGAGGGAAATGGAAAGCACCTCAAGGCAAATTTTAGAGAAGCTGAATGCATATGTCCAAAATATAGAAAGAGAAAGCTACTAGTGGGAATAAGCATCAGAATACAAAGACTGAAGAAAAGAAAAGAGAAAAGAAAAGACTGATGTGAAATTAAGGATCTGAATGCTTGTAGCCCTTTGTATTTCCTTGCATTTCATTTCAAGATTCAGGAGGTAAACTCCAATGAACTTGATTAGTCCTGTTTAATAATTATATTCTATCTACCTTAAGTTTCTCTGTTTGATATTCTTCACTCTGTGTCCTAAAGTATTAAGTAATGTTGGTGTTAAGTATTTACTTTGTTTCACTTCACAGGTAGCTGAATTTAGTGACGTGACACTTAGGTTTTATCTATACCTCTGGTGGGCAACCTATGGCACATGGGCAGCATGTGGCCCACTGGTGCTCCATCTGCAGTCCACAGGGCCCCTGTCTGCCCACTTCTCCTGCATGCCTTTTTTACACTTGGGACCGAGAGCCTTGCACTTCTTACTCTTTCCCCTCCTCCCCCCCCCAGCACGTTAGTAGCACTGCGAATCCACTGATTTGCATTCTGTCTCCGCTCCTGCCCCTGCCTCCCTTTCAGAGCTCAAATGCCATGAATCAGCTGTTCAAGTTCTGGAAGGGAATAAGGAAGGAGATGAGTGGGAACAGAGTACGAATCAACAGATTCACAGCACACCAAAAGTGCTGGGAGGGAGGGACAGGAGTAGGAAATGCAGAGGTCTTATGCCTCAGTACATGAAAGGCACGTGGTGGATGGGGCAAATAGGGAGGCCACGGGTGGACCCTTAGTAGGCCAGGGGCTGCCGTGGACCACTGAGGTGAAGCAGGGTCATTCATGTGATCCCCTCCCTATTCTCGGTTGCCCATCCCTGATCTGTACTATGAGTTAGCATGCAACTAGCCTGGATGCAAATCTATAATGTTGTCAGGTGCTGTATATTAACTGCCCTTCTGGGCTCTGTTATTGTGCTCTGAGAGTTCCTTACTGTGCCTTAAACTATTTCTCTACGGAACTTTTAGTGTGCATCAGCAAGGTGCATGTGGACAAATATTGCATGGCAAGATTGGGTCTACACATACAGTGTATGAGTGTGTCATGCCCTAGTTTCCTGTATATGTTCACCCTTATAGATAGCTTATCAATGTAAGTCTGTAAAGTGCTTTGGGATAGAATTAATAATTATTAATAAATCAGCAAGTTTATTGCTACAAGAGGGAAAGTCTTGGTGTGAAGTGAAAGAATGCAAGTAAAAGTGAAACACAATGGGAAATGATGGGAGACTTGAAAACAAGGTAAATACAAAATTGTAGTTATCTGTAAAGAGACAGGTTGCTGCAAGTATAGACACTTCATGGCAGGTGAAAGGGACTTGGCAAAGAAGGTGCATATTACTGAGAAACTGCTTGATTTCTTTTTTTTCATGTTCATCATGGGGAGAAGAAGAAACATGCAATAACAGATTGGATTTATTGGGAAAGAAAATAGAATATCATACTTAAATTAAGGGTCACACTAAGACAGAGTGCAGCAAAAAAGTAAATACGTGGAAATAAATAGAGCTCTGCAGCCTGCAGTCCTGTATTTTCAAAGATGGAAATGATATTCTTAAAATAACACAGAAAAGTTTAAATCCTCTGTGGCAATGGGAGCAACCATGACATATACACAAAAACCCTTCAAGGTTATGTCTACACTACAGTTCCAGGTATCCTGGAAAAAATCTGCCACATCAGGGAATGCGTCTGCTCTTCCAAACATTTTTTTTGGAAGAGCAAATGTGCTTTTTCGGCATCTCTGTAAACCTCGTTTTATGAAGAACAAGGGTTGTTCTAAAAAAAGTTTGTTTTCCTGACATTCAGCCCAGTGTAGACGGGCCAAATGTCGGAAAAGCCTCTTTTGGAAAAAGAAGCAGAAAAAGCTGTGCAAATTGCGTAGCTTTTTCCAGAAGAACAGTGTAGTATGGACATAGTCCAAGGATTAAGCAAGCCACATAGCTATAAATCTGTCCTATAGATATATGCTATAGTCTGTTGATTAAAAAGCAAAGTAGGGAATGTGGTTTGATAGACTAAATACCGATCATTTATTGGTGAAGGGTGGCTCCAGTTATCTTGCAAAGCAAAGTACCTTTAAAACATAAGTCTAAATCAATACTGATGAGTTAAATGCTGTCATGTTGGTCTCTAGAGTATTGGCCCATTTCTGTTCCCACTGAAGTCCATGGGAGTTCTGCTCCACTGAAGCATGGTGAGGCTAGAATTGTTGTTTGCAAAAGCAAGCTGTACATGGGTTTATCAGGAATCAAAGTTAAGACAAGCACGATTTAGCCATACAGACAAAGCAGCCAATAGCTCCCAGCTAGAAAGCATCAAAAGGTAAATTATAATAAAGTTGTTAAAAAAGAAGCAGTGAAACACGGTGCTCCACTGACTACAGGGATGATGTCTTCTGGCTATTCTGGGATTAGATGCATGAGGCCAAGGCCCCTTTCTGCAGTTACACACCATCTCCCTCTCAGCTTGTCGCTCCTCTCTCACTGCAGTGAACAAATATATGATATGGGAAAGGAAAAGAAAGAGGAATAAAATGAATTATTCTCGTCCGTGGTTGTCTGTTGTCCATCCTTCTTCTTCTGGAAGTTGCAAAACTCCCAGAAATGTTGAAAGGTTGTTAGAGCCTGCTTAGTCCTTCTGCTTCTTTTTTCCTTCTCATAACATCCGGGCAAATTGCTTCAAGACATAATAAGTTCCATGAATATCAATGTATGAATCACTTTTTTCAGTTTACAGTACATCCAATATAGACACTGGGTTAGAGTGTTTCAAATCCTTGGTTGCAAGACCGTTTTGAGCAGGAGAAGACACAGTGTGCACACTCTGTGTAGGCCCAAAAGGAACTCTGTTTTCTGTGGTTTGAATTTACCAATGAACAAATGTTCCTTATGATATGAAGTCTAGTTTTCAACCTGTTTTAACTGCTCCATGGTTCCTAGATCTGGGCAGCCCTTCTCAGCCTACACCTTTCGTTCTCCCTGCCCCTTCCCCTTTCTAAGACAGACTGTTACTCCCTTCTCAGCCTGTTCTAGTGTGAATTTCATTCACTACATCTCAAGAACATTGTATAAATTAACATCATTACATTAACATCATTACAATTAGTTTAACAATTCAAATGAGTTAAAAATTCTACAGCATAGGAACAAATGCAATGGGAAAAATTTTCACTTTGAATTTTGCCAGAGTAAAGATTACAATACTCGATCCATGAGGAATAAAACCTTTTCCTGAAAATATCCTCTTTGCTCTTTAACCTAAGTTTTATATAGCTGGCTTGCTATTATGTGGTTAGCATCATAATCAAAAAGAAAGAAAACCCATAGCTTCAGTTTCCCTGTGGGGTTATATAGTGCTTACTCAATGCATTGCCAACGTTAGCCTTTTTAGGAAAGCCAACAAATCAAGTTGTGATTATTTTAATAGGGAAACAAAATGTCAAAGTAGCTGCTAGATGCAGACCCACTAAGAGGGGGGTGCAAAAGGGACAGTTGCTTCATGGCACAGCAATTCAAAGAGGCAGTGCCTGTGGTCAGAACCCTGGGCCCTTTAAAATTGGTGCCGGGGGGACTGGCTGTCCCGGCTTCACCCCATTCACCTAAAACCCCACCATTTCCAGTAGAGTGAAATCATCTCCCCCAACTTGCCCAGGGGCTTGCGGAGGCTGTTGCCTCCACTGGCTAGATATATCTATAGCAGAAGTGGATGGGTAGTTAGAGCTCTAATGACTTCAGTGGGAATTGTTTTAAATCATAGAATCATAGAACACTAGGACTAGAAGGGACCTCGAGATGTCATCCAGTCCAGTCCCCTACCCTTATGGCAGGACCAAATACTGTCTAGAGACCATCCCTGATAGACATTTATCTAACCTACTCTTAAATATCTCCAGAGATGGAGATTCCACAACCTCCCTGGGCAATTTATTCCAGTATTTGACCACCCTGACAGTTAGGAACTTTTTCTTAATGTCCAACCTAAACCTCCCTTGCTGCAGTTTAAGCCCATTGCTTCTTGTTCTAGCCTCAGAGGCCAAGATGAACAATGACACTCTTTTTTAGATACCTGAAAACCGCTATCATGTCCCCCCTCAATCTTCTCTTTTCTAAACTAAACAAAGCCAATCCTTTCAGCCTTCCTCCATAGGTCATATTCTCTAGACCTTGAAGAATTGTAATCATTCTTGTTGTTCTTCTCTGGACCCTCTCCAATTTCTCCACCTCTTTCTTGAAATGTGGTGCCCAGAAGTGGACACAATACTCCAACTGAGGCCTAACCAGCGCAGAGTAGAGCGGAAGAATGACTTCTTGTGTCTTGCTCACAACACACCTGTTAATGTATACCAGAATCATGTTTGCTTTTTTTGCAACAGCATCACAGTCTCTTATTTAGCTTGTGTTCCACTATAACCCCTCGATCTCTTTCTGCCGTACTTCTTCCTAGATAGTTGCTTCCCATTCTGTATGTGTGAAACTGATTGTTCCTTCCTAAGTAGAGCACTTTGCATAAGTCCTTATTAAATATTTCCTTATTCATCCTTTTAACTTCAGACCATTTCTCCAATTTGTCCTGATCATTTTGAGTTATGACCCTATCCTCCAAAGCAGTTGCAACCTCTCCCAGCTTGGTATCATCTGCAAACTTAATAAAAGTACTTTCTATGCCAATATCTAAATAGTTGATGAAGATATTGAACAGAGCCGGTCCCAAAACAGACTCCTGTGGAACCCCACTTGTCATACCTTTCCAGCAGGATTGAGAACCATTAATAACTACTCTCTGAGGGTACGTCTACACTACAACGTTAATTCGAACTAAATTAGTTCGAATTAGTTCAAATTAGCTTAGTTCGAATTAACTAACGCATCTAGAACTAAAAACTAGTTCGAATTAGCATTTTGCTAATTCGAACTAGCGCGTCCACATTAAGTGGACCCTGAACCAGACTTAAGGATGGCCGGAAGCAGTGCTGGCAGGGCATCAGAGGAGGACTTAGAGCGTGGAGATGCTGTCTCAGGCTAGCCAAGGGCTGTGCTTAAAGGGTCCCGACCCCCACCCCGGACAGACAGTTCTCAGGGTGCCCCGCTCGCAAAGCAGTCCTGGATTGGATTGCCCGGAGTACCCACACTGGGCACATCACAGCACTCGGCCATCAGACCGGCTGCACTTGCCGCAGGCTACCATCTGAGGAGAGGGGGCAATTGGCGGGCTGCAGGAGAGCTTCCACCCCCAGAAGCCCGCAGAGCCTGCCCAGTCCTCCCCATTGGGGGCGCGTACCCCATTTCTCCCTCACCTCCTTCCACTTACCCTTCCCTAGCCCCTCTTCTTGATGTACAAAATAAAGGACAATTGTGTTCAAAAATGGAATCTGTCTTTATTGAACAAAACTGGGGGAGATTGGGAAAAGGAGGTGGGAGAGGGGAAGAGAGAGGGTGGGAGAGGAGAGGGCAACTAAAATGATCAGGGGTTGGGAACAGGTCCCCTATGAAGAGAGGCTAAAGAGACTGGGACTTTTCAGCTTAGAAAAGAGGAGACGGAGGGGGGACAGGATAGAGGTCTCTAAAAGCAGGAGTTGGGTGGAGAGGGTGCATACAGAAAAGTTCTTCATTAGTTCCCATAAAGAAGGACTAGAGGACACCAAAGGAAAGGAATGGGTAGCAGGCTTTAAACTAATAACAGAAAGTTGTTCTTCACAAAGCAAAGAGTCAACCCGTGGAACTCCTTGCTGCAGGAGGCTGTGAAGTCTAGAACTAGAACAGAGTTTAAAGGGATGTGAGATCAAGTCATGGAGGTTGGGTCCATGGAGTGGTATTAGCCAGGGGGTAGGAGTGGTGTCCCTGCCCAAGGTTTGTGGAAGGCTGGAGAGGGATGGCACGAGACAAATGGCTTGGTCACTGTCTTTGTTTCATCCCCTCCAGGGTCCCTAGGGTTGGCCGCTGTCAGCAGATAGGCTACTGGGCTAGATGGACCTTTGGTCTGACCCAGGACGGCCATTGTAAGCTCAGGGCTCCGGGTCGGGGGTCTCAGTGGACCACCTTGATTTTCATGCGCACCTGCTCCTGGGTGGCCAGGCTGGCAGCTCTCCATCCCTATCCGGCCACTTTCCTGTGCCTAGTGCGGAGGTCGTGGACAAGGTCCATGATGTCCACACTAGCCCAGGCGGGTGCCCACCTCTTGCGGTCCCGGGCAAGCTCCCGGGAACCACCAGCCTAGTCCCGGGAAGAGGGGGAAGGCTGGGCGGCATCGGGTGGGTGGCTTGATCCGTGGCAGGTGCAGGGTCTGCTGGCTGGGTGCTGGCAGGCTTGCACCTGGCACGGGCACCATAGCCAGCCCGTGCCCCTTTAAGGGGTCCGGGGCCGGGAGGGGGCATAGAGTTTCCCTGGTGTTGGCCAGAGTGGCCACCTGGGAAACCTGGGGAGGGCTAGCCTCCCACTAGTTCGAATTAAGGGTCTACACAGCCCTTAATTCGAACTAGTAAGTTCGAACTAGGCTTAATCCTCGTGGAATGAGGATTACCTAGTTCGAACTAAGCGCTCCGTTAGTTCGAATTAAGTTCGAACTAACGGAGCGCTAGTGTAGCGCCTATGAAAGTTAGTTCCAACTAACGTCCGTTAGTTCGAACTAACTTTGTAGTGTAGACATACCCTGAATACGGTTGTCCAGCCAGTTATGCACCCACCTTATAGTAGCTCTATCTAAGTTGTATTTGCCTAGTTTATTGATAAGAATATCATGCAAGACCATATCAAATGCCTTACTAAAGTCTAGGTATACCACATCCCTTATCCATAAGACTCATCCTATCAAAGAAAGCTTTCAGATTGGTTTGACGTAATTTGTTCTTTATGAATCCATGCTTGCTGTTCCTTATCACCTTACCACCTTCCAAGTGTGTGCAGATGATTTCCTTAATTATTTGATCCATTATCTTCCCTGGCACAGGAGTTAAACTATCTGGTCTGTAGTTTCCTGGGTTGTTCTTATTTCCCTTTCTATAGAGGGGCACTATATTTGCCCTTATCCAGTCTTCTGGAATCTCTCTTGTCTCCCATGATTTTCCAGAGATGACAGCTAGAGGCTCAGATACCTCCTCTATCAGCTCCTTGAGTATTTTAGGATGCATTTCATCAGGCCCAGGTGACTTATTTTAGACCCTTAGGGCATGTCTATACTCCCCTTTTTTCAAAATAACAAGGCAAGCTTCTATACTACCAAGTCCGTTATTTTGAAACACGGGTCTGGTTCTTTCAAAATAATAACTCCCACTTTCCTTGGGGAATAAGCTTAATTTGAAATAACTTATTTCGAAATACTAACTCCCAAAATAACTATTTCAAAATAATTTCCCAGTGTAGACATGGCCTTAAATATAGACATCAGCATGGAAGTAGATATTAAAAAGGAGGCATTGTATCCTGTGTCACAGTGCACTACGCTATAAAGATTGTTTAATTTCATGCTTCAAATTATAAAACTTAGAAAAAAAGTGTAGGGTAATGGTGTATAAAATGAGCTGGCTAAGAAGAAGAATCTGTTTAGCTAGCAAGAGTTGTTTGAGTAACAAAATGTGATGAAGTCGCTACTAACATAAAGTTGTGGAGAGAAAGCACTAGCATATACCAAGAAAAATGTTTTCAGAAATAGTGCATTCTACAGGGAGTTTGGTATCTCTCAATGCAATTGTGTAAAAACACATGGGCTGTGTCTACACTGGCACCCTTTTCCGGAAAAGGGATGCTAATGAGACACTTCGGAATTGCAAATTCCGTGGGGAATTTAAATATCCCCCGTGGCATTTGCATGAACATGGCTGCCGCTTTTTTCCGGCTCGGGTTTTTGCCGGAGAAAAGCGCCAGTCTAGACGGGATCTTGCGGAAAATAAACCCTTTTCTGGAAGATCCCCTATTTTTACTTGAAAGTAGGAATAAGGGATCTTCCGGAAAAGGGCTTATTTTCCACAAGATCCCATCTAGACTGGTGCTTTTCTCCAGCAAAACCCTGAGCTGGAAAAAAGCGGCAGCCATGTTCATGCAAATGCCGCGGGGGATATTTAAATCCCCCGCGGCATTTGCAATTCTGACTGGTCTCATTAGCATCCCTTTTCCGGAAAAGGGTGCCAGTGTAGACACAGCCATCCTGATCAGGGCTGGATTAAGGTTTTTGTAGGCCCTAGGCACTCTTCTGATTGTAGGCCTTTAAATTAGATCATATAAATATATAAGGGAGAAATGCCCTATCACCTATATGCCTAATATTGCCCACTTTAATTTTCACTCTTGAAAGTGGTGCACTGTGTGAGCAATTCATGGTACTTCAGTCTAAAATAACATTTTGATGTATAGTATGATTATGCTTAGGATGTGTAGGTTGGATCTCCTTAGTCCGGCACACTTTGAACCTGACAGGCCCCAAACGAGGGATTTTGCTAGACCAAGAGATCATTTTTAGACCCTTGCCACTGGCCTCCTGGCTGGCTCCCCATTTCCTGCAGCCCTGCCAACCCTGCTGGGCAGCTATCACTGCCATGGCTCCATAACCTGCAGGGTAGTTGCTTGTGCTATGCTGGTGCTCCAGGACTTGTAGGGTAGCTGCACGCACGCTGTGCTGGGGCTCCGGGACCTGTAGGGCAGCTGTACTTGCTGCTCTGAAGTTCCAGGACTGCGCAATAGTTCCCTGTCCCAACAAGCTACTGTGGCTCCCAACCTTGCTGGACAACCCCATTGGCACACGCTGGGCGGCCCCACATTCAGCTCTACCCTGCCGGGATCCTTGCCACTGGCCCTCCACTGGGACTTTCTGGTCCTGCAACATCTGTGCTGAACCATGGATGTTGCCGGACCAGAAAATTCCTGTTAAGAGAATTTTGACCTGTACCTGATAGTTAATTGGCTGATAAGGGGAAGTTAGGGGATGTTGCCACTATGACTGTATAATTTGATTTAGCAGTTTTCTTTTCTCACTTTTGAGTCCATTATGAATTTTTTGTAGGCCCTAAAATTTTTGTCAGCCTTAATCTTATTCATAGGCTCTAGGCACTGTGCCTGTTGTGCATAATGGATAATCTGGCTGTGATCCTGATACAGAATGATATAGCTGCACCATTCCTTCCTTCCTTAAACATTTCTCAGGGCTTCTGACACAGTTGTCTCCATTGCTCTTTCTCGGATTATCCACTCTCCTTCCTAGACTTATCTACCCACTTCTGATGCATACAGTGGTCATCAGCATTGCCACACAGTGCTGTCTGAAAGTAGTGCAGTTATTCTAGAAAGGAACATAGATGTGTTGTAAATAGTGACTTTACAAAGTTTCCTAGATAGGCTCCTTGGTCCTGGTACCGCAAATGACTCCATACAGGTAGACTCCTGCACCTCCCTGGAGCCCTTTTGAAGGCACAAGGACTCTCTGCTGGCAAAGTGGGGTTGTCATCACAGATGCTGTGGTAGTGGGGCCCCTATACATACCTAGGTTAAATAAAAACAATCTGATGTTTTTGATTAGTTTAATTTCTAAGAATATTTTCATTTTATGACACTGAGGACGGTGTTGTTACTTTTGCACCTGCCATGCAACAGCACAAATTTCCAGAGGAGATTTGAAAAACTCTGTCCCCATCTAAAAATAATCTCTGGGCTTAATGTTTTTTAATGTTGTCTTGCTTGATATTTTATGTTATGCATGAATAATTTTGTATTTTTTTCAATTATGCATTGGCTTGACATACTCAACTGCTAAAGGACCTTTGTAACAACTGTATGGTATTACAGTATAGATTTGTTATGGTACCAATCAGTACTGTACCATTGCTTCTGGAGATTGCATTTCTTAAAAAGACATTCCTGAAATATTCACATTATCTCAAAGTGTCTATTCAGAGGTTTGCTGAGCAAAAGTGTCTGTGTTCCCTACATGGTTGTACATTTAGCATTGTTACTCTTACCACACAGATATTTGAAGAGCTAGTTATTAGTGCTTGAATCTAGAGATCAGAATGCATGTGTTCTATTTCAAGGTCTTGTGTAAAGAAGCAAGACCTTATGACTTTAAATACCATGGAAGGAGTAAACTTGTTAAGCTTTTAGGTATAGTTGGGTGCAATGGCTAAACAATGGACTGAAAATCATGGATTTTATTCTCACCTCTGCCAGTGACCTAGTATGGCACCTTGGGTCACCTTCTTTATCTCTCTGCAACTCTGTTTCCACATCTGTAAAATAATGAAAATTATATTTACCCTCCTTCATAAAGAACTTGGAAATATATGGATGAATTGGAGTATATAGATTCTGGTGATTAACCATCATCATTGCCTGGGCATTGATATCCTCCATCTGTAAAATAGGAATAATAATGGTCTGACCTTGGTGTAATGAGATTGTTAACATTTGTGAAGTGTTCAAACATCTCAGATGAAAGGTGCTATATACATGGGCAGTCAGCGAAAGTAGGGCTGGGGGTGGGAGGTGAGAGGAACACAGGCGTGCACATGCCCCAGCCCCCCAGAGCACAGGGAGGGCAGACAGCATGTGACCTAAGCCTCACCGGCCCTGGAGCACCAGGAGAGTGCATGATCAGAGCCTCCCCGGCCCCAGACCATGGGGAGGGTGGGCACTGGAGGCTGCAGCACTCCACCCCAAGAACAGCTATAGTAGGCATTCTGGGAGCAGACTGGGGGCAGGCCAGGCTGGCGGCTTGGGAAGACACACCCTTCCCCTGCCTAGCATACCAGCCACCCGTGGCTATATATGTGCAAAAATATTAGTTTTATAATGCTAGATGTTTTAGTTGCCTGAGGAAATATTAGCTGGAGACACTCAGAGGGAATTTGGAACATTCATTTAACATCATTTTTAGTACAATTTTTCATGCTGCCTCTATGGACTCAGGAAGAAAATTTTATATCAGTTCATAATTACAAGAGAATCTTCACAACCAGAAGGAACAATCTTATTTTTTCTAAATGAAAGTCTCTTTACCGCCTGTTTATATAGTGGACCTACTTCAGGAAAAAAATGCATGGAATAGAAAATGAAAGTATAGTAGAACTAGCCAATTTAATATTTTACCAGAGCTCAGTGGGTATGGTTTGATTTATGGCCCTTAATTTTATTTCTTCTCATTTGCATATCCTAATAGGTAACTCCATGACTACCCAGCCTTTCAACAGCATTCTGCTAATGTCTTTGGGAGTTATGAGTAGATCAACACTGTATTAATTGAATTGAATAGGTTATAGTTTTTCCCTTACTCTAAAAGAATACATATATTTGGAGGCAGATTAAATTCATGACCGTTCCACAATGCATAATCTCTCAATAGCTCTTCAGAGTTTTCCTGAAAGCATCTCAATGGTCTCTACCACATTTTGAGTCAGCTTTCATTTACTTCACAGCCCTTCACACTTTCAAATTGTAGTCACTAAAGAATTAACTCTGCAAGTTTTGAAAACAAACTCTCCAAATAACTCACACTTACATGAGAAGTTTTCTATCAACAAAATCATCAAGATTGTGCTCTTATTTGTTCTATAAGTATACATGGCACCAAGTTGTTTACATGGTAGAAATACTTTTAAATCAAGAATATATTATAGTAAGTATTCTGTATATATTTTCAGAGTAATTCAGGAGATTTAGATTCATGGCTTTATAATTAGTGGACAATATGTGGCTAAATTGGCTTTGCAAATCTAAACCCACAATACTAGAACATTGACATTATTTCCTTTTTTAAAAACAATTACTATTTTTAATAATACTGGGCCAAATTCTTAGATCCTTTTATGAGGAAAAACTCTCTTTCATTTCATGAGTAAGTGCTAGAGAATTTATCTTTCTGTAAATTCATGGAATTATGTAACATTATTCTTTTCCTATGTGTTGCTTTAACCCTGTTCTTATATTATTATTAAACTCTCACCCTTCTATTAGAGGTTTAGCTGTTTGAACAAAATTTTTGAATTACAATTTTATTACATTCCAGTAACATGACTTCCATAGTTCCAGAGCATTTCACATGGAAAAACAGTAGAAAATCTTTCAAATCATTGTACATCACATGCAGTAATTTACCTACACAGTATATAATGTAAGAAATCCTTGGTACCTGGAGTTGGTACATCTGAGCTGGTTTATTTACTATACAAACTATAATTTTCATTAGACAGTTAGGGTATGTCTACACTACCCCGCTAGTTCGAACTAGCGGGGTAATGTAGGCATACCGCACTTGCAAATGAAGCCCGGGATTTGAATTTCCCGGGCTTCATTTGCATAAGCGGGGAGCCGCCATTTTTAAAACCCCGCTGGTTCGAACCCCGTGCAGCGCGGCTACACGGGGCACGAACTAGGTAGTTCGAATTAGGATTCCTATTCCGAACTACCGGTACACCTCATTCCACCGGTAGTTCGGAATAGGAATCCTAGTTAGAACTACCTAGTTCGAGTCCCGTGTAGCCGTGCTGCATGGGGTTCAAACCAGCGGAGTTTTAAAAATGGTGGCTCCCCGCTTATGCAAATGAAGCCCGGGAAATTCAAATCCCGGGCTTCATTTGCAAGTGCGGTATGCCTACATTACCCTCCTATTTCGAACTAGGAGGGTAGTGTAGACATACCCCTATTTTCTTGACAGTCTCTGGGTGTTTGGAGGTGATGGATTTGTTTGAGAAGCTTTGTTAGAGCAGGTTTCAAATACCTTATTAGACTGCAGTTGAATGTGTGGCTCCCAAACAAAAAGTGTTTGACATATAGGCTAAGTGCCACAAATGACAAGTCACTCCAAAAGGCTGTACCCGTGGCCTTTGGCACTGTCTACATTAAAACCTCCACTGTGCAAGCATACAGATTAGTGGCACAGTTAAAGGTGTCTGTATTTTAAAATAATACTCTCCCAATTACCTCAGGTTGGGTGCCACTCGTATGCCTCAAGGCCGCTGCAGCAGCCTGCCGTCCTCTCTTTGACTTAGGCTACAGCACCACATCCTCTTGCAGGACAGCTAATCAACTGGGACTGCCTCTTCTTCCCTCTGTGCACTTGAGCAATGGTGGTGTGCAAAAATGAATGGGACAATATGGCAAACTAAATCAAATGTATCTGTAAATGGTTCCTGATCTACTTAAACTAGCCATGTTTCATAGTGCATTGATAAGTGGTTCTATATTATATTTTGTAAAATAAACGATAATGTTCATGTGAGTATGCTCTTGGCCTTTAAACCTCTGCCAAGAAGTGGGGGGAAAGTATGTTTCTGTATGTGAATTGTAGGTATGTGGACTGTCAACATGACAGTGAAACAGTATGCTCACAGTAAAATTGTAAGAGTTATATATTATACTGTGTGCAACTGTACATGCACACATTGTGTACTGATATAAGAGTATATGTTTGACCTACATTTTATACTTAAGTTATACTGTATTTTTTACAAAACAATTAATTTTATTTAGTTAAATTGATATAGTTCTAAGCAACAGTGTACAAATGATATTATGTAATGGATTTGATACAAGTAGAATTCTGTTACATAGAAACATATTGGGAAATACATCATTTAATGGTACTTAGGGACATGGACTGTCTTTGATCTACAGGAGCTACTCTTATTAATTTTACTATGATGAGATAACCCTAGAAAAGCTAGATTTGATGCCTTGTGCAGAAAATTATTTCACATTTGATTCCTTTCATGATGAAAGATCCCCAAGCACTGTGTGCAGCAAAACAGAAATACTGATCTTCTGATTTCAGGGTGGTAGAAATGTAGACCAGGGGCACATGATATGCCATACATCTGGGATGTGCGGAGATTTTGATCTAGTTCACTTCAGCAAACCTCTAGTTCCATGCAGTGCCATAGAATCTTTAAAGTAGATAATGTGCATATAGAAGTGTATGGCTCGGAAGACCCTTTCTCCTGAGGGTACGTCTAGACCACAAATGTATCCCAAAAAACCTCTGCCGTGTCCAGGGAATGTGTTTGCTCTTCTGGTTTTTTTTTGAGGAAAAGTACATGCGCTCTTTCAGAAGCCTATCTTCCATGAGGAAGAGGGATCTTCCGAAAGAGGGTTTTTTTTCCGAAATTTGGCCCGGTATAGATGGGCCAAGTTTTGGAAAAGCCTCTTCTGAACAAAAAAGAGGAAAAAGGTATGCAGATTGCGGTTCGCAATTTGCATACCTTTTTTCTGCAAAAATGTTGTAGTTTAGACATAGCCTCAACATTGTAAGTCTGATGGCTATCAATTTATCTTCCTCTGTATAGATGTGTTGAGTTGAATCTGTGAGATTTTAATTATCATTCCTGTAACATCTACATATGACAAACCTGACCTTGGATGAATAAGCAGTTCCTTATTACAGGAAAGTAACAGGACATATTTAGTCCTGTTAGTGGAGTGCACATCCTTTCTATGCAATGGACCAGATTCTCAGCTGGTGTAAATTAGCATAGTTCTATTGAAATCAGTGGAGCTACTCTGATTAACATTGGTGCAAACTACCCAAAAATGTTATCAAATTAAGGAGAGAATTCCAAGGTCTTAAGCCAAAAATCCTCACTAAGGCAAAACTCCCATTTAAATACGCTTAAAAAAAAGTAATCGTGTGCTATTGCTTTCTATAAGGCATGTACTCACTGTCCTCCCTTTGATTCCCAGTCCAAGTGCTGGTTATGACATTTCTTTCTAGTCCTGATATATTGGTCTGTGGCACAAGAATTCCTCTTAGAGATCCTTGTGTAAGATCCTGATTCTGCCCATACTGAACTTTAAATGAGCAATCCTATTGACTCAATGAGACTACTTCTGTGTAAAGCTAAGCAAATTCAGATGTGTTTGTACTATCAGAGCTTAAATCTGCTCTAGACAGTGGTCAGTCCTGAAAGGTGCAAAGCACATCCTGGGGTGCTGAGTGATCTTAAATTCCATTGAAGTCAATGGGAACTTGGAGTGAATCAGCACCTCCTGCAGTTGCTCTTTCTCTTGTGCAGCTGAACCTCTGGAGAGTTGACACATATACAAAACCTAGAAATTATGAGGCCTATGGGTTCTTTCATGGTTGTTCAAAATTGTATGATTAATCCAAGCACTCACATGGCATATTTTCTCAAGTAATGCAATTTCAGCATGTTGCAATCTCTGTGAGATATTTGATACTGCTTTCACATGGCAACCCCAGGCTATAGCAAATAAAAAACTTTTCATCTGACAGGCCCAAGCTTATATTCTGTACAATAGTGAGAGCACTGTCAGCATCCATCAAATAATAAAATAATAGCTTTGTAATTCTCTACTATGGCAAAAAGCAGTAGCTTGGCTAGTCGCACAATAGAGCTTCTGAGCTGTTAAATAATGAAGTAAAATTGGCTGCTATCAGGATCCAATCCATGGATTAGCTTTAAAAGTCTTTTTTCCCCAATAATTATATTCTGATCCCTCTCTCTCTGTATTTATATGTGCATATATTATATATATGCATATATAGTATGGATTTATAGCGATTATATATAAAATAATCACTATACACACACACATAGAGAGAGAGAGAGAGAGAGAGAGAGAGAGAGAGAATTCAAAAAAAAGAGTTCCAAACTATCAAGACAGACATGTGTCTCAATAGAGTAATCTGTAGCCCTCATCCTTCTGAATCTTAATTATTCACTGTTGGTCATCGACACCCAATGGGCAGCATCATACATTTAGATTGGCAATTCCATTCTATGTGTCCTGTGAAGCAACTAGTATATTTTTGGTCCTGTGTAGCAGTGATCTTTTGTAAAGGATCTACTATGGGTTTTTTAAAGGCTAGGACAAATGCTAAGCAGGGCTGTGTCATTGAGTAGGCTCTCCTCTTTTCCACTGTCCACACTGCAGCACTCTATGGCGATGTCTGTAGAGTTATATCGAAAAAAGATATGCAAATTGAAAACCACAATTTGCATATCTTTTTCCACTTTTTTTTGGAAGAGGCTTTTCTGAAATTTTGCCCATCTACATGGGGCCAAATTTTGGGAAAACCTCCTCTCTCAGAACATCCCATATTCCTCATTCAATGAGGAATACAGAGTTGCAGAAAAAATGCATCCACTTTTTTGGAAACTGTTCCGAATTGTCTT
Organism: Pelodiscus sinensis; assembly: GCF_049634645.1. Lineage (NCBI taxonomy): Eukaryota > Metazoa > Chordata > Testudines > Trionychidae > Pelodiscus > Pelodiscus sinensis. The sequence goes on from NC_134713.1 coordinate 36,512,048, forward strand.
TGCTGAAGCCTACCAGAAAGTGGGACTGAGACTCAACATTCAGAAGACAAGGGTTCTCTCTCAGCAAGTTCCCAGTGTATGACCCCTAGCACCAGCAATAAAGTTCCACAATAACTTTCTAAAGAACATTGTGTATTTCCCATATCTTGGAAGCTACCTCTAATGAACAGCTGACATTGAAGGAGAAATTCAGTACTGACTGAAATGTGCTAGCTGAGCTTTTGCTGTAGTGGCAGATTAGCCACTGGCCCAAAGGCACTTATGTCCAGGGCCCCAGGCAATTGAGGGGAGGAAGCAGAAAAATGGACACCCTTGTGACCTAACCAATTTCATCCTCCCACTGCTGTTGAAGAGTTGGGTTTGGAAATGTGCACTTGCCCTGACCAGCGCTTCTGCGAGGAAGCAGGCACTTGCCCTGCTCTCCCCTTCTCCCCACCTGGTGATCCTGACAGGGATAAAGGGAAATATCAGGCAGAGCAGGGTAGGACAAGTTCCCGCGACACACACACACACACACACACACACACACACACACACACACACACACACAATCCTTCTCACTGACAGGAATACTGAGTGGCGAGGGAAGGATGGGGCAAATCTCCATACCTCTGACTCTGCTTCCTGGCAGGAGTACTGGGAACGCTGGAGGGACTGCAGGCAGAAAGGAGGAGGGTGCTCACTTTCTATGAGCCACCAAAAAACCCTAAGCAGCCTCTGGTTTACTCATCTGACAAAGCAGGTGTTTGAAGATTGCAACACCAGAATTAAAACCAAACACATAGCTTGTAAAACAGCTGTGATCCCCACCCTATTTAATAGGCTGAAACATGGACAACATGTAGGAGACATCTTAACATGTTGGAGAAGTATCAGCAACACTATAATAATAAAATTATATGAATTAAATGGAGTGATAGATTCACTAACCTCTGCATACTCTCCAACAGTATCACAAGCACAGAGCATCATCAAGTTTCCTGAACCGCTCATGTTCAGATGCCTAATTCCAGATTGCCAAAACAAGTTTTCTGTTCTCAACTCAGTGAAAATATGCTAGAGGAGAGCGGAAAAACAACCCTAGAATAAGTGGGTGCTTTGGGGCTGGAGCACTAACAGGAAAACAAATCAGATATACGTAAAGGAAATATACACAAACCTACTGGGGAACTCTTTAATCTTCCTAATCACTGTTTAAAAGATCTTCAAGTGGCTGTCTTATCACTAACCAGTTCTACTAACCAGATACACAGAGAAACATTGGAATTAGAGTTCATCTGCAAATTCAATTCACATGCTAATGGACTCAGTCGTGATGAAGGATGGTTGAGGCACTGTCAACTTAATAGTCATTGAAGGTGCAGACAGCTCTTTGTGTAGATTCCTATGTCAGGAAGGATACTATCAATTGACTTTGATTCTTTTCCACTACATTTTAACTACCCAACCTTCAGATACATACTGATTCCCTCCCTGGCTAGCTCCCTGTCTCCCACCCTTTTCCTCCCCCCCCCCTTCTCTCCTATTTATTTTGGGTCTGCACATCCTAAACTAAAAACTCCAGTCATCTGAAGAAATGGGATGTGCCCATGAAAGCTCATGATACCATCTACATGTTTTGTTAGTCTATAAAGTGCTACCAGACCATTTGTTGTTTTCTCTGTACAGACTAACTCGGCTACCCCCTGAAGCAGGAAAAAAAATGGTTAGTTAGCATCCACCAGCCATAGTTATTCAGTGGTGCTACCATTCAACTGTTTGGAAGTTCAAGAATGTTTTTTTTGGGAAAGAAGAGAACAATAGGTAGGCAGGGGCCACAGAGAGGGGCAAGTGGGAGAAGGAAGAGACAGAGAAGAGGGCAGAGCCTTGGGGTGGAGTGGTCAGGAGCACCCTTGAGGAAAAGTAAAAGTTGGCACTTATTCATCACAGAGATGCCCTCAAGACTAATATGAGCAAATGCAACACGAACATTAAACTCACGAGAATGTAAAGCCCAGGTCTGACAACAGTTGAGGATTTGCTTGAGGCAGGGAACTTGACAGTTTGAGAACCAGATGTGACTACATGTAACAGAAAAATGGGAACAACAGAAAAAAGCAAGCCAGGGCTCAAACCAATATCCCAGGTTCACTCATCTTTCTTAGGAATACATGTCTAAAATGTGAAAGAGCCTGTGGCCTTAGAATTGGCCTCATCAGTCATCAGCAGACTCACAGATAACTTGAAATGGACAGTCAATGAAAGACAATCATCCTCATCTTTGTGGGATTTCTGATGATGATGTTGATGATAATATTTTTGGACACCATAAAATAATGAATGATGATAATTTGCTCATCATACCAAAAAGGATAGAATAATAGGCATTACTAGACTGAGAACACAGAGTCATCAAATAAACCACTTAAAAATGAATGTGTTCTGAGAGAAGTAAAGGAAAATTCTGTTTTAGTGGATGTTAGAAGGATGAGATGAAATACTCAGAGAAAGGAAAGTCAAGTTAAATGAAGAAGTAATTAACCCAAACTAGATTGATAAAATATGCATTAAACAATCTGTAACAGGTTGTCAGTGTTTGCCTGAAAAGTTTCACTATGTTAATAGATGTTATTGCAGGTAAAATGTGTGTGGGGGGAATAGGGGGGCGTGGAGGGGCAGGGGTGGACTGACTCATTCAGGCAGGCGATTTGTTCCTCTAGCCAGATATAGGGGAGTAACTAGTTACAAATGGAAACCTAAATTCTCAGTTACATTCTGTCAGCATAAAGGGATGTTAAATTTGATTTAAATTATATTTACACTCACTTCAAGGGTCTTTATGCTGCCAGCATAATGAAAAGAACTTTTAGGGTAATTAGGAGTAACCAGTCATGAAGCACCCATGTGTGAAAGTAAATAACTCTGTGACAACATGTGTCCCAGAATTATCATCTTATACCCTATTGTAATAATATTTATATAAAATAATATTTATATGACTTGTAAGGTATCAGTTAAAATTGGTCAGTAAATGTCCTGGTTAAAGGTATATAGCAACATATATGTAAACTTATTACCATATGTTGAAATCATGATTCAAGTGTGTTTATCAGCCAAGTCTGGGAAGTGGGTAAACCTATTTCTCAAGTTGGTGCCCATCCAAGTATCTTCAAAACTGATGGGCCATCACTAATCAAGTGGCCGTTTTGTCAAAGAAGGGGGAAGGAACAAAGCAATCTGATCTTAGCAAACAACATCATGAAGCCACCCCTCTGACAAGATTCTGTTTCTTCTTGCTCTCAGCTAGAGCAAACTTTATCTTGGCTCACTCTCATTTTCATTGGGTGTCTGAATAATAAAAATTAAAAGTAAACCACCCAAGATTCTCTCTCTCTCTCTCTCTCTCTCTCTGGGTATGTCTACACTGAAAAGTTAATTCGGAATAACGGCTGTTATTCCGAATTAACCTCCATAGCATCTACACAAGCAATTCGAGTGTGGTAAACCTCATTCTACGAGGAGTAACACCAAACATGAATTAGCTAATTCGGAATAAGTGCTGAGTAGATACTTAGTCCTAATTATCTGGCCTCCAGTCTTCCCAGTTTCCCTTGGTGGCCACTCTGGGCCAAACTAGGAAAACTCTTCTCCTTCCCCCCAGCTCTGGAGCCCTTAAAGGGGCAGACTCTGGCCACAGTGCCTGTGCCAGCTCCAAGCCTGCCATCCCAGAGCCAGCAGTCACTACCCCAACCCAGTGGCCCCAGAACATGAGCCAGCAAGCCACTGGCAACCAGCCCTCCACTGTGCCCTAGGAGCAGTCTGCCAGCTCCCAGGAGACTGCCAGGGCCCGGAGAAGGCGGCCGCTTTCCTGGTCCAGGGCAGAGATTGGGGTGGAACATATTCAGGTTTGGGGGGATGCTCCCAACGTCTATGATCTCCGCATTAGACAGAGGAATGCAGCCGTCTATGGCAGGAAAGCTGCCAGCCTGGCCACCAAAGGCACGTGCGAACCCAGGAGCAGGTTTGCATGAAAATCAAGTTGGTCTGGCAAGACCCCCAACCCTGAGCATCTCCTCCCCCTTCCTCCCCTTTCCATCTCCCTCCTCCTAGGTTTCCCCCTCCCCTCTCCCACCCTCATTCCTCCCCCCCTCCTAGTTTTGGTCAATAAAGAGAGTTTGTTTTTGGCAATAAATATGTTTTTATTTGACATTAGGAAGGTGGGTTAGGGAGGGGTAAGTGGAAGGACATGAAGGAGGAATAAGGCACAAGCCCCCAGTTGGAGACCAGGGAGGTTCTTAGTGCTCCTCAGGGTGGAAGTTCTCCTGCAGGGCCTCCTGGATACTGACAGTCCCCCGATGGACCTCTGGGATGGCAGCCTGCAGAGAGTGCAGCCAGGCTCACAGCAACACGTCCACAAGAAGAACCAGAGTGCCCAGGGGCAGCTCTGACTCCATGTTGCAGAGTGCTGTGGTGTTCCGAGTGAGGGCAACCAGAGCACGCAGAGACACAAATGTTTTGCTGTCTCTCATTGAGGCAAGCAAGCAAGCAGGGACACCTGAGAACTGGGTGCCCGCGGGGTGGGGGGGGGGAGGTGTTCCTTTAAGCACAGATGTCAGATAGCCTCAGGCAGTAGCCACACACAGACAATCCTGACCTGATGCCCTGCCTGACCTGGTACTGGCCTTAAATCCGATTCTGTGTCCAGTCAGTGTGGATGCAGTATTTCGAATTAGCAAAATTGTAATTTGAGCTGCATTTTGTGTGTAGACACATTAATTCGAATTAGCTTAATTCGAATTCTCTATTTCAAATTAAGATAACTCGAATTAACGCTGTAGTGTAGACATGTTCTCTCTCTCTCTTCCATCTAAGAAAATAAAAGAAACAGTTTAGGGACTTTGGATGTAGATCCTGGCCTAAAACTTTGTCAGCAATGATACCGGGAACCTGTGGTTAGAACGTCACCTTAAACCAAGCTAGTTTGTTAAATTTAGAAAGTGTATTATCTTTATTTCTTTTTTTGTAACTATTTCAGACTTTAATGCCTTATTATTTGTACTCTCTTAAAATCTATCTGTAGTTAAATAAACTTGTTTTAGCTCTTTAATTAACATTAAAATTAATTAAGCAATTACAGTGTTGTGAACTATATAGGTAATTGCATTTAAAGAGCTGTATATTGTTCTCTTACAAGGACAACAGGTCACTGTAATTTGAACTGTCCAGAAGAAGGTTAGACTGTGCAGTACAGAATATACACTTTGAGGCAATGCAAAATCCAAAACTCAGAGGGTATGTCTACACTACCACCCTAGTTCGAACTAGGGTGGTAATGTAGGCAACCGGAGTTGCAAATGAAGCCCGGGATTTGAATTTCCCGGGCTTCATTTGCATCTTGCCGGGCGCTGCCATTTTTAAATGTCCACTAGTGCGGATTCCGTGCCGCGCGGCTACACGCGGCACGGACTAGGTAGTTTGGACTAGGCTTCCTATTCCAAACTACCGTTACTCCTCATGGAACGAGGAGCGAGGAGTAATGGTAGTTCAGAATAGGAAGCCTAGTCCGAACTACCTGACATTTATACCGAACTGGCGGACATTTAAAAATGGCGGCGCCCGGCAAGATGCAAATGAAGCCCGGGAAATTCAAATCCCGGGCTTCATTTGCAACTCCGGTTGCCTACATTACCACCCTAGTTTGAACTAGGGTGGTAGTGTAGACATACCCAGAGTGTGTTGGGATTACCTTGCATGTAGTAATGAAGAGTGGTAGGAGCCAGAGTGTGACTGGAGTGTGCTGACAGGTTGCTCACACTCTATGCGACTCAGATGATGGAAAGCTTTTTTATGAGTGGCCCAGGTGGGAGGGACAGAAGCACTGCAAGGTACCCAAGTCTGCAGAGCAGGGATGACACAGCACCTCAGTGATCTGGATTGTACCCCAGAATGTCATATTTTCAAGCTTTGGGAAGGCTTGAGCTGAACTTCTTTAAATTATTCTTGATAAAATAAAAGCAAACCTCAAGAAGGGGAGCAAGCTTTGTTTATACACATTCTTGTACTGCACCCATTACAGTGGTTTCTTGGTGTCTACCTGACTCACAGCTCTTTGAGCTATGATATGCAATTCTGCACAGGACAGGGACTTCCCTGTAAAAACACGTTGGGAAAGGCACCTGCTCACATTATCCAGCAGTATAAATCTGCTGATTTAATAAATGGAAATCAAAACAGTGCAGCAAAGCAGATGCACTAATCACAAACTTTTGGGGAGTTCACACTTCTTTGCCTTCCATCACAAGGCAATGATCAGGGGTTGAACTGGAGTTTCTAATTTGAAGGATAGCATACTCCTTTCTTTATTCTCTGAAGAATGAAGCTATGTGATCTAGAAGGAAGAGATTTATGGTAAACTCAATATATTGAAGCAGAAAAAACAGATGTTAAGCCTGGACACATTTGAGAGAAGTGTCCTCAGAAGAAAACACACTAATAGACATTCAAATAAGAAAGGAAAGTTGGCCAGCCATCCAGGAAGCCATAAATAACACAATATTTCTTCTTTGTCTTCCACATGGCCTACTAGTAAATTACTTTACTATCTACTATGCAAATCCAGGACATATTTTTCCCTGTTGGTTGTTCATGATCAGCTAACAGAAGTTAGCATTCTAAGACAGCATAAATATGACAAAACCACCAAGACCCAAGATGAAAGGAAGTAACCCATTCTGGACAAGATTGCATTCTAGCAGATAGATTAGAGGCAATGGAAACATGAGCTCTATAATAATCGCACTGTTTTGGACTAATAATTCATCTATTATTTTATCCTTTTACATATGAAAAAATGAATTAAATAATCCTTATAGTAGCAAGAGGCTTCGCACTGCAGATTGTGAGGTGCCTGACAGGCAAATGTCATTCTTTGGGCATTCGTACAAAGCTTTGTTCTTCTAATTAACAAGAGGAAAAGTGCTGATTCCAGATTTTTAAGGAGTAATCTCTCTCTCATTAAGGGCCACTACAATGTAGGAATGGTGGGAACATATTTTGCATACATATATTAGGATTCTCACTTAATAAAATATTTATCTGTTAATGTATGAGTTAAAATGTTTCCTCTGATGCTTTGAGGTAGGAAGCTTTTACTTACAGCTGAAGAAAAGACTTTGAAACAGCTTTTAAGCCACAATAACTGATCTTTCTTATAACTATACTATAGGTAATTATGAAAACTTCAGAATGTGACTCACATTACACTTTTTATTCATCTAATGAAATTTAAGCAGTCTTGTAAATTAATATACATTTAAAATAATTTCAAAAGTAAGAGATATATAAGAATTTTCCCCAAGAGCTGATATCAGTTGAATACAATTCTAGTGGGTTTGATATAGACATAATGCTCTGTTGAAAATCTTTCTATAAATACTGATAATTCCATATTCAGAACATTCAAAATAATTTTAATAAATCCAAATATATGCGGGTATGTCTACACTACCCTCCTAGTTCGAACTAAGAGGGTAATGTAGGCATACCGCACTTGCAAATGAAGCCCGGGATTTGAATTTCCCGGGCTTCATTTGCATAAGCGGGGAGCCGCCATTTTTAAATCCCCGCTGGTTCGAACCCCGTGCAGCGCGGCTACACGGGGCTCGAACTAGGTAGTTCGGACTAGGTTCCTATTCCGAACTACAGTTACTCCTCGTGAAATGAGGTGTACCGGTAGTTCGGAATAGGCACCCTAGTCCGAACTACCTAGTTCGAGCCCCGTGTAGCCGCGCTGCACGGGGTTCGAACCAGCGGGGATTTAAAAATGGCAGCTCCCCGCTTATGCAAATGAAGCCCGGGAAATTCAAATCCCGGGCTTCATTTGCAAGTGCGGTATGCCTACATTACCCCGCTAGTTCGAACTAGCGGGATAGTGTAGACATACCCTGCCATATTAAATTTGATCAATTTGTACCTGAGATGTTCCCCCCCTTCATCCTGCTTAACTAGCAAAGAAAATTAACGTTTTGTTTTTTTTCATCCCACATGGCACAATCTCTAGTGGCCCATAGGAACTGAGATGCTCAGTCACCTTTACACTTTCTTGGATCCCTCTGCAGTGACTTGGTAGAAGCTCCTGATACAAATTAGAATAGCCACATGACTGCTCTAATTTATACTGGTTAGAATGGCCCTGAGGTAAAAATCCTGCTGTGAAGAGATTGGTAGTGTGCATCATGCTCTAGTTACACTTTCCCCTGTCTTGGAATGCCTCAGAAGCCTCAACATACTTCCTCACTTAAAGGACCAGAAGAGCTGGCATAAAACTGGTGAACCCAGGATTCTCCCATGCAGGAGAAATGTTCTCTTCCTTAGGGTGTGTCTAGACTACAGGGTTTTTTTTTTTTTAAAGTGACCTTTTTTCAAAAAAAACTTCCCCTACGTCTAGACTGCTGCTGTGTTTGTTCAAAGGTAAATTGAAAGAACACTGCAGTTTTTTTGACTGCAGAAAACCTCATTTTACGAGGAATAACACCTTTTTTTGAAAGTGCTCTTCAAAGAGGCTTGCAGTCTAGATGTAGCCTCCATGGCAAAGGTAAGATTGCTTTGTGGCACTCTGGCAGTGACTTCAGGGATTACAGTAGATTACAGACTACTACTCTATTCATAAATAATTGAAGATTATCTAAATCTACATTTCAAAATTCCTCAAACCAACCCCTCCATTTACTACAAGACTGTACTGGAATACAGTATTATATTTTCTAACTCCCTGTGTAGTAGCTCTGCTAAATTTGGGATTAAATAAATATCTGTAAACATTTTTAATTACCCAGAATAATATCATTCCATCTAAGGAAAGAAAGGTAAAAGTATGAGCAAATCAAGTTTGTCTATTTGCTTATTGATGTACGCTTATTAATTCAGCTCTCTTAGCTGTGAGGTTCTGTTCTGAAAGATGTCTTCATAACCCTCATGTCTTCAAGAGGTGTGCCCAGGAATAGCCGAGTACAATTTGCTAAACAATCCTATTGAGGATACACAGGAAGAAGAGGAATTCAGTTTGTTTTCTGAACTGTATTGGCTCTGTAGAGCTAACAAAAGCACTATAACTTATTTTTGTCATTCAAGTAAAAAATATATGACTGAGCATATCTCAAATGGAGATCTGTTGATTAATAAAGTGTCATTTTATATAATTCCATTTCAGAGGAGAATTGCACTTCAGTTGTGAAACCTGTTAGAAGGAAAGCATCTTTTATTTTCAGCATAAAAATATTGGCGCTAATGATGAGTAAGAGGGGAAATCATCTTTGTGGCTTATTTTCATTAAGACTTGAAATTCATGATGGAGTCAGGAATTTCTTTTATGGAATCCTGTTTATACACAAAGCATATACACAGCCTTGTCACCTAGAACACAGAAGGAATCAAACAGGATATGTGAGCAAGAAATGAACTCCTAGCCTCTCTTGTGGCCAGCACTGAGGTAAAAAAGCTCTTTCTCTGAGATTTTCTCAGGTATTATCTCTAGGCTTCCAGTGATTGTTCTGTTGTCACCATGTCTTTTCTGTGTCTGTTTCTGCTGTGTTTCTCACCGCTTCTTTGTTTCTCACACACAGACATACTGCTCTAACTCTCTCACACCCTCAACCCTGAATTTATCAGATCACGGTAGATCCTCCTTGGGCCACACCTTTAGTTCTTCTTCTTGTGGCTTTGTTTTGGGTGGAGCTCTATATTATTTCAGCTTACTATTTTCATAAAGGAACACAATCGTCTCCAGTTTTATGTGTTCTATTTCTCCTCCTTTTATAACTGAGAAAAAGAGAGAGATCTTTACTTCTTTTATTCCCTTTGCATCTGTCCATCACATATCTCCATCTGAAAGCAACTAGAAAATAGATGTGACAAATACATATATTACCTGAAATGTTTGTGGTTTTTTACAGTCACTATTAATGTCTATTGATCTTTGTAGTCAATCCAATATCTCATACTCTGGTATTAACCTCACAGCATTAAATCTTCATAGTGGCCTTATTAAAAATCAATATTTATGAGTAAACGTCCTGTACTTATGTCACTTGTAAAATTGATAGAATGCAGATAGCTCCAAGGAAGTGCTATTTTCAATTGGCCATAAGAGTTGTGCTCCTGCATTTCTCATGTTCATTTTAATGTTGAACATAAAAAAAAATACATTTTCTAATCCCCATTTTTACTGGCATGAATTTTAATTTAAGACTCTCGGAGGCTTTCTAGAAAGGCCATGTTCAGCTATAATACAGAAACTGAACCTCGCTGCATACAATTCAATGATGAAGGTGGTGATGGCAACATTTGCTTGACAGAGTGATTCAAATTAGAAGTCTCATTTATGGTTGACTCTGCAATATTTATCTTGTCATGTTGTGCATAGACTATACTATTCCAATGTTAGGGGACACAAGTGCACTTTTTTTTTGTAACATTCACTAAGACGTTTTGGGCTAAAAGATAGCGAGCTATATAGGGTCAGATGTTCAGTTACTGTCCGGCTGCTTTGAGTTGCGTAGGCAGGTCATGTAGTGTAAAGTAGATGGCTCCACTTCCCTCCTCAGCACAGAAGACATTCTTTTTTTTTAATATTCCAGGTTTGTGGTTGAGAGTAGGAGGAGGTGGGGCCAAGACATACTTTACTCCAGTGAATCTCTAGCAGGAGAAATTGTCCTTATGGAGCAACCCATATAACCAACATAATTAAGTTGTAGCCCTTCAGCTACTACAGAAGATCTTTACAACACATCATCATCTGTTCATCCTTTCTGAAGCTTTCTCAGCATCCCCCAAGACAAATGGCTTGGCATTCCACTTAACAGGCCCAGGACAGTTGGTTTTTTCCTGCTTTGACTCTGAGGGTATGTCTAGACTGCACCCCTCTGCCGGCAGAGGGATGCAGATTAGGCTGGGCGAAATTGCTAATTAAGTGGGGATTTAAATATCTCATGCTTCATTAACATAAAAATGGCCACCGCTTTTTTCTGGCACAGAGCTTTGTCGGAGAAAAGTGGCAGTCTAGAGGCTGATCTATTGCTAAAGAAAGCCTTTTTCAATAGATCCTATATACCTAGTTTTATGAGGCAAAAGGGATCTATCGGAAAAGGCTTTCTTTAGCAATAAATCAACCTCTAGACTGCCACTTTTCTTCAACAAAGTTCCGTGCTGGAAAAAAGCGGCGGCCATTTTTATGCTAATGAAGCATAGGATATTTAAATCCCTACTTCATTAGCAATTTCTCCCAGCCTAATCTGCATCCCTCTGCCAGCAGATGGATGCAGTCTAGACATACCCTTAGAGTGCTAAAAACACTGTTCTAAGCTCCCTATGAAACTTGATGCCAGTAAGGCTATGTCTACACTACAGAGTTTTTTTGAAAAAAGTGGTCTTTTTTTGAAAAATCTTCACCTGCATCTAGACTGCTGTCATATTCTTTCTAAATTAAATCGAAAGAATATGGCATTTTTTTTGACAGCGGTAAACCTACTTTTAGGAGGAAGAACGCCTTTTTTCGAACGCATTCTTGACTGAAAACAAGGCTTTTTCAAAAGAGAGTGTCCAGATTGCCTGGGTGCTCTCTTTCAAAAAAGTGGCTCGCTTTTTCGAAAGACTTGAGGCTTTCTAGATGATTTCTTTTGAAAGAGGCTTATAGTCTAAACATATACTGGGGCTGTGTCTACACTGGGCCACTTATTCCGGAAAAGCAGCCACTTTTCCGGAATAACTTGCCAGATGTCTACACTGGCCGCTTGCTTTTCCGGAAGAGCAATGATGATCTACTATAAAATTGTCAGTGTTTTTCCGGAAAAACTATGCTGCTCCCGTTCGGGCAAAAGTCCTTTTCCGGAAAAACTGTTCCGGAAAAGGGCCAGTGTAGGCAGCACAGTAGTCTTTTCCCTGATCGCGAAAATTACGATTGGGCCTTTTTTCCGGAAAAGTGCGTCTACATTGGCCAATGTAGACGCTCTTTTTCCGGAAATACTTATAATGGAAAACTGTTCCGTTTTAAGCATTTCTGGAAAAGGGTGCCAGTGTAGACATAGCCTTAGTGTTTAGACCAAATTTAAATTTATATTAGACTTAAGAAAACCACCTTGGATTCCCTTCAGTGTGTAGATCTCCTTCAAAGGTTTCCCTCCATGCTGCTGGTTAATCCTGACTGGTTTCACCAGCACCACACACATAACTCCTCTGCTATAGAACATTGCAACCCTAATACAGAACTCTCAGTCACCAGCTTTCATAAGTGGAGCAAAGCTGGCAATCCTCAAAATGAAGTGGAGAGCCACTTCCAAAATAAATGCTATAAAGATTTACAACAATTTAGTTCCCTCAGAACAGCATTTCCTTTTCTCATCTGCACTACCCCAAGTCAGTAATCCCCATTCATATAAGGTAGGAAAATATCCCTCCCATAGAAATTTAAAAAGAGGGGTGTGACTTGATTGAAGAGTTAGCAGAGATTATCAGTGGTCAGCATAACTACTCTTGAATTAGTTTAGCTTGAGTAACAGCAAGCACACTGCAAAGACTGATTGGAATAGCAGCACAGAATAGTTATATACTCACTGCATTATTAGCAACAAAGTCAGTGCACTCAAACTTCAACCTACATGTCCTGCCTGGCGAGCTAATTTGAGATTAAACTAGAGATGCCAGTGGTTAACTGGTTATACCAATACGAGAGGGGGTCTGGTCCAGACCAAAAGGGCCAGCCATGCAGGGGGTGCTCCAGCACAGTCAGAGCAGCCCCTTGACCACTCATGGTTAACCAGTTAAATGTAACGTTTAACCAGTTAACTGATTAAACAGGATTTTACATCCTTACAATTAAACCACCACTCAGTGTGAAAATGGAATTCTTGTGTGTAGATGCGATTTGGTTTAGGGGCAACATTTGAATTATGCCTTGCTCTAAAATGGCAGAGAAGATCTGCCCCAAGGAGAACAGGCAGCCTTGCTAGTTGTGACCCAGCACAGACCAGACAGAAAGGAAAAAGACATACACTCTTTCAGAAGCTAAATTTCCACTATATTTTGTATCCGGAGCTAAGAGGAAGGGACAGTTATAGGGACTTGCCTCTTTTCAGTAATGTTGTTAGACTTAATTAGTTAATGCTTTTCAAAGCACAATTAAAATCCTCATATTAAAGGCTCCATACACTGTAACCATAAAGTATTTTATCCATCTATTATCAGCTGCTGAAGGACAAACATATGGCTGTAATTGTAATTCTAGGGCTAAATTTTTGGCTTCTGATTTTATTTATTTTGTCTTTTTGCTCTATGAAAGCTGACTGCCCACAAAAAATTGTAAAGCTTGGTTACCAGTGGGTATAAGTAGGTAAAGTTTAATTGACTTTTGAGTTATTATATAGGAAAAGAGAGTGCACGGGGTTTTTTTTTTGTGACACACAAAGATACATCTTGGGAGGGGGAATAGTAGGGTTTGGATTCACTGGTTCTTCTGATTGCTAGAGGTGCATGAAGCAGTTGGAATGGGGACCAGTATCTGGACCATTTTTTGTTGTATAAAAGCTTTGTCATTCACTTTTGAGCACTGCTGAAGTTCACCAGTATTCTAATGAGCACTCATTGTCATATCTCAGCACCTGAAGCATTCACTGTGTTAGTTCAGCAGTGAACTTAAGTTGAAGTTAAATTAAGCTGCAGTGCCGTTGGATATGGATTCTCCAGATCAGGCAATACACTTCACAATTACGGACTCTATTGTGTCTTAACTTACTGTGAGTTGTTACACATGCTGAATTGAAATTCATAACCTGTTTTGAGGTCAGTTATATTCTGTTCACATTCCACAGTAGGTGTTACTAATCAGTCATACTGATAATAAAGACAGGTTTCCCTTGTATAAAGTAAGATTGCATGTTAGAGGTATTATTTTTATATAGCTGTTCCAAAGTTGGTCTTCCTCAGATCTCCTTTCCACAAAAGTTAGTAGCAAAATTGAAGGCTTTTATTATTAATGAAACTAGATGATAAATTATTAAACTTTAGAACTTTGTCTAAAAAGCCTTTGTAAGTGGCTGTTTGCTGAGAATATGCATGTTAATTGAGCTGTGATAAAGTTATTTGGGACGCTGTGGAATGTAAGAGCACAGTGTCTGCTTTTATAAGGAACTGGGGAAAAAACAAACAGAAGAAAATGCTGACTGCATTAGTGGACAAAAGATATCAAACACGAAGGCTTATTTATAGGCCAGTATTCTAATAGGGTATGTTTACATAAGCCCCAATTCGAACTAGGGAGGCTAACGTAGGCATTTGAACTTGCAAATGAAGCCCAGGATTTAAATATCCCGGGCTTTATTTGCATGTTCCCATCCAGTCACCATTTTTAAATGCCACTAGTCTAGACTAACTGCCCGCGGATACACACAGCAGTTAAATGGTAATTCGAACTAAGTCCGTGTGTAGCTGCGGGCAGTTAGTCCAGACTAGTGGCATTTAAAAACCTTCCTCTGTAGCATGGAGCATGGATCACTTGCTGGAGGATTCTCTGCATCTTGGGGTCTTTAAACCATTTGAGGACTTCAATATCTGAGATATAGGTGAGAGGATTATTCCAGGAGTGTGTGGGTGAGATTCTTTGGCCTGCATTGTGTAGGGGGTCAGACTAGATGATCATAATGGTCCCTTCTGACCGTAAAGTCTATGAGTCTATGAGATCCCTGTAGTCCTGGCTTCAACTAATTTGGTCAATTTAGAAGAATACAGTTACCCCTCAGCTGGGATTTGAGATTTGTTCAGCACTTTTTTGCTATAATCTAAGCAGTAAAGAATAAATTTCTTAGCATTTTGTTAAACAGATGAGCCAAATATATATGAGCAGGAAATAAAATATACAGCATACAATAACTCTCTTTTCTTAATCCCTATCTGGGATTTTTGTGTACACATACATTTGTGTACAAAGTACACATTTACTAATGTTATTACTTAAGCAGAGTATATACTGCAGTATTTCTGTACATAGTGCATCGACATTTTCTGATACGATGTGGAAGACATACAAAAAGCTGTCTTCACTATCCAGTCCCTTTGTTGTATCTTTTACCCTTTACACAACAATATGAAGAAACCTTCCTAACCCCCCTGATCTCTCATTTGCTCCTTGCTCCCAGAATTGCTCACAGTGCACTGGCCTTTCCCATGCCAATGGGACAAAGAACTGCCACTGTGTTGGGTGTGCTCTCTCCCTGGCCTTTTCCCCCTTAAGGGGAGCATCCCCCCTCTTGTGGGCAGAACCAATTCACTTTAATAGAGAAATTGGAAAGTGTGTATGTATGGACATTGTTTGATTCCACTTAACTGTGATTGCTAACTATTTATAGATATGAAAGGTCTCACTGCCTATTTACAACAGCTCTCGATGGTTTCTATAACAAAGGGCACAGTGCCACTGGAGGGCTCGTGATTATTTAAAGGGATGCTGCTCAATTCCTGTACACTTATTCTTATCCTGTGATTGGATCCATGTGTGAAGACCCCAGTTCCATTAAGAAGCCCTTGAGGACATGGGACTCCAAGTGGGCACAAGGTTTAGGATTAGTACCTAAGATAGCAGACAGATAATAGGGTGGTCTTCAATGTCTTATTTTTCAATATTCTTTTATTTCAATACATTTTGATAACTAGGAAAAAGCAGTTATATTTTAAAGTAGTTTTCCTTTAAGAGTAGTCATCTGAAACCCTAAAGACAGTTCAACTCTGAATATAATGGAATAAGAGTGGGAGTAGCATTTGAAAAAGTGAAAATAAGAACTGTTGGAATTCTAGCGGGGAAGATTTTACAAGACATATGAATATGCTCTTGGCAACCTAAAAAGCGAGAAAAGGATTGATCATAGCAAAAGGAGGATTTAAAGGAGAATAAAGGAGGATTTAAGATGTGTTTATTCCTTCCCCTCAGTATTCCAGTCTTTCCCAGGGGTTCTGGTTGCATTATTTCAATACACTGTGGAAGCCCTCTCCCTCTTTTAACAAACTTTATTCAAAACCATTCACTTAAACCAGCTGTTTAGTTCAAGGGCATTGTTGTGAATTTTAACTTTTCCCTGCACTGGGGTGGGCAAAATATAGCCCATGGGCTTGATCCAGCCATTTGTGGCTCAGCATAACCCTCAGACGGGCTCCCTGTCTGCTGTGGCCCCACACACTGCTCAAAGCGGCTGGCTGTTTGCCTCTGCATGGCATGCACCATTTGTAGAGAGGTGGGTCTCCACACACTGCCCCTGCCCCCAGTACTACCCTCGCAGCCTCCCATTGACCAGAAACTGGAGCTGCAGGGGCTGTGCTTATGGGCACGTGCAGTGTGCAGAAATGCATATGGTCCCCATAGCTGGCTGCTTTGAGTGGCGTGCAGGGACATGGCAGGCAGAGAAGCTGCCTGAGAATCCTGCTGGGCTGAAACTGCCTATGGTAAGTGTCTCCCGGCCAGAGCCTGCGCTTAGCACCGCACCCCGTCTGCTTGCCCCAAATCACAACCTCCACCTGCACCCAACACCTCTGCACCCTTGCCTGCACCCCTGCTCCATGTCACAGTCCCCTCCTCCATCCAAACTCCTTCCCTGACCTTGCCACTCCTCCCACACCCCATCCCAGATAGGAACATAAGAGCGGCTATACTGGGTCAGACCAAAGGTCCATCTAGCCCAGTACCCTATCTTCTGGCAGTGACCAATGACAGATGCCCCAAAGGGAATGAACAGAACAAGGAATCATGAAGTGATCTATCCCCTACTGCCCGCTCCCAGCTTCTAAGAAAATCCTCTTTTGGTCCCAGACTCCCTCTGGGTATGTCTACACTACCCTCCTAATTCGAACTAGGAGGGTAATGTAAGCATACCGCACTTGCAAATGAAGCCCGGGATTTGAATTTCCCGGGCTTCATTTGCATAAGCCAGCCGCAGCCATTTTTAAATCCCGGCTAGTTCGAACCCCGTGCCGCGCGGCTACACGCGGCACGGAGTAGCTAGTTCGGATTAGGCTTCTAATCCGAACTAGCTGTACTCCTCGTGGAATGAGGAGTACAGCTAGTTCGGATTAGGAAACCTAATCCGAACTAGCTACTCCGTGCCGCGTGTAGCCGCGCAACATGGGGTTCGAACTAGCCGGGATTTAAAAATGGCGGCGCCCGGCTTATGCAAATGAAGCCTGGGAAATTCAAATCCCGGGCTTCATTTGCAAGTGCGGTATGCCTACATTACCTTGCTAGTTCGAACTAGCGGGGTAGTGTGGACATACCCTCTGAGATCCCACATCTCCGCTGTAATATCGTAGAAAAGCACATCCTCTGACCACTTACAAAATTCTGAGAGTGCCCCACCCTGGTGCTATACACACTGCCTGTTTCATGTAATTAATTGTGTTTAGCTTCCTATTACTCTGAGTACATTTTTCATCTCTTTGTTACTTTCTTAATAAGACCAATATCTTCAGCCAAGAAAGAAAGGCACCTATATTTCTCTGGCAGGATTTCAAGATGGTCACTTCATTAGTACATCAAGAAAGTGATGCAACAAGGTGAATGCATTCTGGAGTATTTGTACTTTATGCCTGAGTGCGCACGACTTAACTAAAAGCATGGAGTATTCTGTGTGTGTGTTCTAAGAGTATGGCTTATCCTGGCTGATTCTGTGTGTGGACACTTAAACAAAAGAATCTAGTAGAAAGTATCATAATGAACAAAACTGTTTTTTTCAGCTGTATCTGTGATCAGGGGACTGTTTTAAACATCTCATTTCTTGAGGAGGAACTCCTGCTTAGAAGTTGGGCTGAAATACAGACTGGATATAGGTCTGATGTAGTTTCTCTTCTATCCTTCAGAACTATCACTTTGGCCTCTCAAACGGCAAATTTACTCTGCTGAATGTGGAGCTCAGCTCCAGCCTTATTTAGTTATTCAGCCAGTGAGATCAATACGTAGGTAGGGGGATGAAGAGTTGGGTTTTTTTGTCTTCTCAGTTTTATGTGGGCAAAAATGCTTTAATGGCTTAGTGTAAGGCTGAGAATATACAAGTAGATCTGGGTACACAGGAGGTGGGAAAAATACATAGTCAGAAGAGAAAGTAGGATAAAGGAAAGACTTACAGAAAATGAAACTAAAGCTCTGCCCCATTATTTACAAAAATAAGGGTATGTCTACACGATGGTGTTATTTCGAAATATCTTATTTTGAAATAACGCGTCTGCACACAAAATGCATTTTGAAATAGCACATCCACACTGAGTGGACTCTGAATTGCATTTAAGACTGGTTGGAACCAGTTCCAGCAGGGTACCAGGCCAGCACTTACTGTGTGCGGCTGCTGCCTGAGGCTATCTGAGGTCTGTGCTTAAAGGAACTCCCCGCCCCCCAACAGCCAATTCTCAGGTTTCCCTGTTTGTTTGTCTACCTCGATGAGGGACAGCAAATCATTTTGTCTCTGCAGGCTCTGGTTGATCTCAGGACACCACAGCATTGTGCAACATGAAGCAAGAGCTGACCCTGGGCACCCTGGTGCTTCTCTTGGATGCATTGCTGTGAGCCTGGCTGCATTTTCTGCAGGCTGACAACTGGGAGATCCATCAGGGGGCTGTCAGTATCCAGGAGGCCCTGCGGGAGGGCTTCCACCCTGAGGAGCACTAAGAGCCTCCCTGGTCTGTCCCACTAGGGGCTTGTGCCTAATTCCGCCCTCACGTTCTTCCACTTACTCCTCCCTAACCTCCCTTCTTGATGTCAGATGAAACACATGTATTTTCATGAACACAAACTCTCTTTATTTAACAAAACTCGGGGGGAGGGAATGAAACTCTGGTGAGACTGGGGAAAGGAGGTGGGAGAGGGGAGAAGAGAAGGTGAGAGAAGAGAGGGGGAAACCTGGGAGGAGGGAGCTGGAAGGAGGAAGCAAGGGGAAAAAGAGGGAGGGGAAGCTCAGGGCTCAGGGTTGGGGGTCTCGCCAGACCAAGTTGATTTTCATGCAAACCTGCTCCTGGGTTTGCATGTGGCCTTTGGTGGCCAGGCTGGCAGCTATTCTA
Source organism: Pelodiscus sinensis (assembly GCF_049634645.1). Taxonomy (NCBI): domain Eukaryota; kingdom Metazoa; phylum Chordata; order Testudines; family Trionychidae; genus Pelodiscus; species Pelodiscus sinensis. Next base: position 36,531,104 of record NC_134713.1, read on the forward strand.
CCATAGACAGCCACATTCCTCCATATAGTGCAGCGATCATGGACATTGTGGGCATCCCCCCCAAACCTGAATAAGGTCCATGATCTCCACCCTGGACCAGGAAGGCACCTGCCTTCTCCAGTCCCTGTCAGGCTCCAGGGAGCTGGCAGAGTACTCCTGGGGAGCAGTGGAGGGCTGGCTGCCAGTGGCTTGCTGGCTCATGTTTTGGGGCTACTGGGTCAGGGGCAATGACTGCTGGCTCTGTGGCTAGAGTCTACCCCTTTAAGGGCTCGGGGGGGGGGGGAGGGAGAGAAGTGTTTTTGGTTGAGGCTGGAGGCCCCCTATTTTGAAATAAGCATCTACACAGCACTTATTTTGAAATAGCTATTTCGAATTTGGCGTTATTCCTCGTAGAATGAGGTTTACCAAATTTGAAATAAGCGCTCCACCATTTCAAATTAATTTCAAAATAGTGGTTTCTCTGTGTAGACGCTAGGAAAGTTATTTTGAAATAAGGGCTGTTATTTCAAAATAACTTTGCTGTGTAGACATACCCTAAGTTATTTTGATAGTACAGTGTATGCTATTAAAACAGTATTTTCTGGCAGCTATTAATCCAGGGAATTGAGATAACACTGCAATTTCCTATCACAAGTATAGAAATAAATAATAGTATGTCTATTTATTTATTTATTTATTCAAAATATTTTTATATATTTATAAATTATGGTATGTTATATACCACCAGATTGAAACTACTGTCAAATGCAGGCTTTTAAAATGGTGACTAATGTATAATGTGGTTGTGCTGTGGTTATAGTTGGGAATGACACTTCCGACTTTCAGTCCAAGCTTCACACCCCATTTTTGGATTATTGTAATTTTTTAGGAAAAATGACTTTTGGGATTAAACATTTCTTGTTTTCCTACAGCCTAAAAATTATTTCTTTTGGGAAAGTTTCATAAAAATTAGTTGTGCCCTTGCAGAGTTCCTCCAACAAGAGGAGGTGGCATGGGGGATTGTCAAAGTATGACTAGATGTCCAAACTTCTCATGGATTTACCTCTTAACAGGGAAAAGTGATGCAGACACATGTCAACATTTCATTCAGAAATATGTTCCACAGCTTTGAAATTATATATCATGCCAGGTGAGCATCCTTGTCCTTGGAACAGGTAGGGCAGGCACAGGCTGTCTTATGTGGTTAAAATAGAAACAGGAAGGGGAGCTCTCACCACTACTTCAAAGGACAATGGTGCAGCTCTGGTGGAGCATTTTTTACTGTAGGCCTCATGTGACAGAAGTAATTAGATGTAGGTGAGGCTTTGTTTCTTGGGAGACAGGATTAGGGAGGTCAGTGCCTGAGCAGACTGGAAAGAGAATATCTGTGCTAACTAATATAGGTAAATGGGTCAGTAAGCTGAGAGGCAGAATGTCTGTACTAGCTAAGATAAGGGGGATTGCACAGGGAGCCATTTCCTATGGACAAGATAAGCCCGGGACATAAGATGAAGTAAAGAATAAATCATGTGTGGGTGAGCTTGTTTTACAGGGTTAGGTTCTTACAAAATAACCAAGCCAATACCAGAACAGATGGTATAATGTATAATAGATGCAATATAACCTGTAAATGTATATAAAATAAGAGTTTTTCTGTGTAACTTTGGCACTGCCAGCTGATGTGATCAATAGGTGCCTCCTTCCCTTTCAGCCTGTCTTGAGCTGCTGGGAGCTGAATCTGCCTGTAGGGGGCAGGGGTAGAGCAATAACCTTTCTTATCCAGCACATTCAATTAACCAGCAACCCCCCTTCCTCATGAATACTGGTAACAAAGCTTTCACTGTATATTGTAAAGGGGTAATATAAATAGTTAGTTTATACCCATTACATCACTAGTTTTCAGGGTAGTGATGAAACTCCTCCACTACTATTTGTTTCTGACAGGTTTTTCAGTGGTTCCCCAACTGTGCCCAGGTGTTTCAGCTGAACTTCCCCAGCTATTTTTGAGTGACCTCATTTTTGCTTGTCTTCAGGTATCTATCTTTAGAATCTTATTGCAGTTTTGGTAATGGAATCTGTTTACATTGGAAGCACGTGGCCAATCCATCTCCAGTGCATCCTCGTAGTGATGGTGTATGTAAATAAAGCATGTTATTTAAGTAAAATCCTATGAAAGGTAAAAAAGCAAGGTGTGGTTTTACTTCTGTATTTTTTAGCAAGTCTGTGGCAGGCTAAGGTACTCTGCAGTGCCCCCTTCAAACCCACAACTAAGTATGCAGAGTTTAGCCACCTGCTTGGGATAGGATATCCTCAACTGGAAGCTTGATGTCAGCCCCTAAACAAAAGTAGCTAGTATTCAGCTGTCTTCACTTGCCTACTGGTTCCTGATTGGTCAATATTTCCAGTAGGCCCTCGGAGAACTGTCGTATTGGTGACCCAGTCTGGGTGGATTTTCCTAGTGTCTGGATATTTATATCTTCAGCAGAGGAAAGAGGAGACCTGATAGATCCTATTACAAGGTCACAGACTGGGTTGTGACACAGCCAGGAAGCTGAGTCTCCAAAGACCTACCACAAATAGAGAAAGAAAGTGTCTAGGCATGCACATGAGGCAGGGGGCGCTCACAAGAGATGAGTGCACCCCATTACAGAAATGTAGATTGCTTTGCTGAAGTAGGACAATGCTACCATATGTAAGATTCTTGCTCACATATACTTTATTATGCCAGTGCTGCTAAAGTCATGGCATTGCTTTGATGTGCTAGTAACATTTTGAGTTAGAAAGTGACTTTGAGAGACATATATGTAAGTTATTTTACCTAGTTGATAGGTTTTTTTTAATATTACCCTTCTCCCCCCATTCTCTTTTGAATACCTTCTGATACACAAGAGAGGACTATGAAGTACTTTAAAGAATAACAAGATGGTTTATTAGATGATGAGCATTCGTGGGCCAGACCCACTTCCTCAGACTTTAAGGTCAGAAGGGACCATCATGATATTCTAGTTTGACATTCTGCACATTATAGGCCACAAAACCTCCCTCACCCACTGTAATAGACCCCTAACTTCTGACCAAGTTACTGAGATCTTTTAAATCATGATTTAAAGTCTTCAGGTCACAGAGAATCCACCACTTACACTAGTTTAAAGCTGCAAGTGAGCATGCTTCAGAGATAGGCAAAAAACCTTCAGTGTCTCTGCCAATATGACACAGGAGAAAATTCCTTCCAGACTTCAAACTGACAATCAGTTAGAGACTGAGGAAGACCTAGAAGAATGACCTCTGTGAAAGAATTATCTTTAGAAACTCAGCGCTCTGCCTAATGAGGTTGCAACTACACTGCACCTCTAGGTCAAAATAAGATACACAATTCGAGCTACACAAATTGTATATCTTATTTGGATCTAATTTCAAAATAAACTGCTATTCCGAAACTTTCCTTAACCGTTGTGGAATGAAGGTTACCGGGATGTCGGAATAGTGAGCCCGTCATTTTGAAATCTATTTCGAAATAATGGGCTGGTTCAAAACATGCAAAATAGCTATTAGTATTCCAAAATTGTGCCGCGGTCTAGACGTACCCCTAGTGTCCCATAACTGGCTGTTGGAGATATTTGCTAGCAATCACAGATCAGCTACATGTCATTCTCATTTTTAATGGAGTCTTTTCTGGTTTTGCATCTGTCATCCCCATGAACTGTTTTGTGGTATTTACGTTCCTTTTCCCACCAAAAAGTCAGAATATGCTAACATTTTCCACACTGTGTATTGGAAATATCAGTTTTCTCCTGTATGTGGTATCAAAAATATCTCTGCTAATTAAATGGTATTTTTTGGCAAATGCTGAAAGTTCACAGAAGTGGTCTCACTGAAGTCAGTGGAATTATTCATGAGTAAAAATTTCATAACTGGGCACTGACATTTTAATAGGGATTACTACTGTACCTCACAGAATGTTTTTTCTTGCTCCCCAGTTGTCATCTCCTCACTTCATTATGTAATACTGTCTTCTTTCTCTCATTTCTTTTTAATTTATTCCATTTTCTGTGTCAGGGTGGTCACACTTCACCAGTTTCTTCTGTTTTGAGTGATCCTTAATTTACCTATAGGGGAATCTCTCTTTGATATAATATTCAAATCAGGAGAGATTGTTTAAAGTGTGACTACTGTGAAGAGTGTCCTGTTAAAAGGATGATAATAGTTGCTTGCAGATAATTCATACTGCCACATTGTTCCTGACACTTAGTTGCAAGGAACGCTACAAATACTACAGTAACGTTAATTAGACAAAAGTGGTGAATGTTAACATTTGAGCAGCAACCATTGCAGAGTACACAGACAAAATCTGTAAACCACTACTATATGATTTTCTGGATTTATGTGGGCTTTTCATTAACATATGCCCACATTGACTCCTATCCTTTTCTCATAGAACACGTTGGTAAATCATTTGCTTTATTTCCAAGAGAAATCACCAGCTTTTTTTCCAAAATTATTCATGATACCTCTTTTATCAGTCATTATATAAAACTACCCATCTGAATTTCTGTTCCTCATAAGGGACTTTCTGTGCTATGTACAGACACAAACATGAAATACAGAGCTATTTTAATACAGTAACACAGCCAACACTCTGCCTAATAACTTCCTAGATTCTGCCTTTTCCTCTGACTCTTAAAGGTGCATTATATAAAGCTTGTTTGCTTGCTTAGAGAAACTGGTAACTGCTGACACAATTCTACTATTTTTATACTGGGCTTCATCATGCCTTTAGGCACAGTCCCAAACTAGGAGCAATGTATGCTGTATTAGCCTATGTGTTAGCTTTGGGAAGCATGGTGACTCAGAGATACTCTTTGAATCACATTTTCTCCCCTTCTTGCTCCAAGGAACAAATAATTTACTGCTGATTTACTATTTGTACATTAAAACCCTTCTGCAGCAGCTCAGATGCTCTGGTCAGCTGGTAGGAGTAAAGAGCTGAAGTTCCAGCCATGCCCTTTCTCTGCTCACCTACTCCAAGAAGGGAGTAAGCAGGTGTACAGTCTGACTTATTTCTGTGTATTCAGGCCCAAAGCTTAGGTAGCTTGCATAGAGGTTTCAGGGTGGGGTTCTTTCTCTACCATACACTTATGTGTGGGAGCATAGCTACAAGCTAGACCTCCTAAAGAAAAATGGAAATGTGTCAGGTAGCACAGATCAAATAAATAACATTTTATTTTGAATCAATGAGCCTTGTAAGACAAGTTGAAAAACCTTGGGCAATGCACTCAAATCAGTGAAGTATTTATTTATTTATCAACCTTCTCATAGTTTAATACAGTGTATTGGTTCTGTTTCAGTCTGGCTCAGGACTGAATCTGTTAATCCACATTAGAGCCAGACTTTTCCTCTCTGCTTCTAGCCTCTCTGCATGGCTTTCCTGGCTGCATCCAAGAGTGATCTCTCCCCATTAGTCTTAGAGGGAGGCCATGCCATCTCCCTACTCCTGGATAATGGAGTGGAAAATATCTTACAAATTTATGGTTAACATCTGTCACAGACTCCCTTCCCCCATGGTTTATTAAATGGATTTATGGACACAAATATGCATAATTCAAAGATGCTTGAAACAAATTGCCTCATGTAACCTATCAATCTTAATGTCATAATCCATCGGGTCTACATATATTGTTTTGATGTATGTATCTTTCTTGTGTGTAAAGTTAGATATATGGAGTATGGAATGCTTTGTGGTTTTAAAAGTGCAAGGGCAAACCATCAAGGGTGTTTCCCTCAAGATCTGGAAGGAACCAAATGTGATAATCTATTCTGACCTGTATAACACAGGCATAGAACTTATCTTTTAGGCAAAAAATAATTTTAAAATTGTCAGTGATGGCCACTCTACCATGACACTTGGCAAAATTGTTCCAATGGTTAATTACTCCCACTCTTAAAAATGTGCACCTTATTTCCCATCTGAATTTGTCTAACTTTAACTTGCAATCATTGGGTCATGTCTACTAGATTGAAGTGCCTATTGTTAAATATTTGTTCTTCATGCAGGTACTTATGGATTATAATGAAGTTGCCCCTTAATCATCTATTTAGTAAGATAAATAAAGATTCTTTGAGTCTATCACTATAATCGTTCTCATGGGTCTTCTCTGAAATTTCCTGTCGAATTTTTCAGCATCATACTTGCATTTTGGATGCCACAACTGAACATAACAGATGCATCATTGCCAAATATAGAGGTAAAATAATCACTCTGCCTCTATTTGAGAATATTATATAAAGTCTTTTGGCTTAGCAGTATTTTTCTAGGAGCTCACGTTTGGCAGATTATTCACCATGACTCCCATCTCATTTTCAGAGTCGCTGCTTCCCAGGATAGAATCCCTTATCCTTTATGGCAGTGGTGGGCAACCTGTGGCCTGTGGGCTGCATGTGGCACATCAGGGTTCTATGTGTGGCCTGCGAGAGGTTTTGTTTGCGATTACCCATGACAGTGTTGCCAGATTTTACTGGTTTCTATCCCCATAGTTTTTTCTCCTACTGATATTACTAAAGTGACATGCAAGTAAAGCACACAACATTGACTAGAAGAGCCATGTGCTCCTTCTGCATTCAATCAAAGGACTGCTACAGTTCAGTTGGCACACCCTGAAAATTCTAGGAATGCAAGAGTAGTTAGCAAAACTACCGAATCCTGGGTGACTATATTGGGCTATATCTACACTACATTTCTTTTTTGGAAAAAGGTACGCAAATTGCTCAGCGCAATTTGCATACCTTTTTTCAATTTTTTTTGGAAGAGGTTTTTGAGAAATTTGACCTGTCTACACAGGGCCAAATTTCGGAAAAATCTCCTCTTTCAGAAAAGCCCTTCTTCCTCATGAAACTAGGCTTACAGGGCTTCTGAAAGAGCACGTCTTCTCTTCTGCAAAAAATGTCAGAAGAGCAGATGCGTTCCCTGGACGTGGTGGAGTTTTTCTGGGATACCTCCAGTATCATGGAAAAACTCTGTAGTGTAGACATAACCTTGGTAACTACATTCCTGCGGCACACTGAGATGAAGGAGGACTACTCATGCAGACCACTTACTAGCCTAGGTTGCCTATTGATGTATGGGGATCTGCTCACATAGATTCTATTGCAAGATTGGGATTTCATTGTTTTAAAAATAGTACTTGCCATGAAAAAGCTATAGAGCTATCTCTATAATATCCTGAGCTTTTTCAAGTGATTGTGTAAATTGAAGTGTGAATTTTTTTTAATCCATTAATACTGAAGTGGTATCAACCATTTTAGTTCATTAATTTATTAAATCTTATAAGCAGGGTAAGTAATTCCTATCAATATTTTAACAGGATACCATATAGACGTGTTTCTGAAAATTGTTTTGTTAATTCATGACTAGCACTTTTCCCTCTGACTGAGTCTAGATCCCATACCACAGATTTGTCATCTTCATCACATTTAAAATCACTTCTTTCAATTTTATACTTGGAAGAATCTTTTAAAAAATTGTTCCTGGAAAAATTTTTTGGATATATTTTAACTCTTTAGCACATTCAGTACAAATTAATTCTTTCTAATACTAAATAGAGACAATCAGAAAAAGTCAATCTATTCTTTCTTTTTCAAAACAAAAGTAAAATGTATTGTGGAATGCATTTTTCCTATGTTCCAGCTAGCTGTAATCAATCACCAGTCAAGAAAGAAGGTAAATATTTTTATTTTTCTGATGAGATATTATATCCTTGAAGTCTGTCTACATGACATCAAGGGTGTTATAGAGAGGAGGGGAATATTTAAAAAATAGAAATTAAACTTTGCCAAGTATTCCCATTCAAACGTCAACGGTGTCAATCAGACATTCATGAATATGGATGCAAATGCTTTTTTTAAAAAAATCTGTGAGCATCTAATAGAATCATAGAATCATAGAATAATAGGACTGGAAGGGATCTCGAGAGGTCATCGAGTCCAGCCCCCCGCCCTCAAGGCAGGATCAAGCTCCGTCTACACCATCCCTGACAGATGTCTATCTAACCTGTTCTTAAATATCTCCAGAGAGGGAGATTCCACCACCTCCCTTGGCAATTTATTCCAATATTTGACCACCCTGACAGTTAGGAATTTTTTCCTAATGTCCAATCTAAACCTCCCCTGCTGCACTTTAAGCCCATTACTCCTTGTCCTGTCCTCAGAAACCAAGAGGAACAAATTTTCGCCTTCCTCCTTGTGACACCCTTTTAGATATTTGAAAACCGCTATCATGTCCCCCCTTAATCTTCTTTTTTCCAAACTAAACAAGCCCAGTTCATGAAGCCTGGCTTCATAGGTCATGTTCTCTAAACCTTTAATCATTCTTGTCGCTCTTCTCTGTACCCTTTCCAATTTCTCCACATCTTTCTTGAAATGTGGCGCCCAGAACTGGACACAGTACTCCAGCTGAGGCCTAACTAGTGCAGAATAGAGCGGCAGAATGACTTCACGAGTTTTGCTTACAACACACCTGTTGATACAACCTAGAATCATATTTGCTTTTTTTGCAACAGCATCACACTGTTGACTCATATTCAACTTGTGGTCCACTATGACCCCTAGATCCCTTTCCGCCATGCTCCTTCCTAGACAGTCGCTTCCCATCTTGTATGTATGGAACTGATTGTTCCTTCCTAAGTGGAGCACTCTGCATTTCTCCTTATTAAACCTCATCCTGTTTACCTCTGACCATTTCTCTAACTTGCTAAGGTCATTTTGAATTATGTCCCTATCCTCCAAAGAAGTTGCAACCCCACCCAGTTTGGTATCATCTGCAAACTTAATAAGAGTACTCTCTATCCCAATATCTACATCATTGATGAAGATATTGAATAGTACGGGTCCCAAAACAGACCCTTGAGGAACTCCACTTGTTATCCCTTTCCAGCAGGATTTAGAACCGTTAACAACAACTCTCTGACTACGGTTATCCAGCCAATTATGCACCCACCTTATCGTGGCCCTATCTAAGTTATATTTGCCTAGTTTATCAATAAGAATATCATGCGAGACCGTATCAAATGCCTTACTAAAGTCTAGGTATATGACATCCACCGCTTCTCCCTTATCCACAAGGCTCGTTATCTTTTCAAAGTACTCTCTGAGCATCTAGTGCACAAGATACTGGTGGATGCTGTAGAATATCTAATCTAGCCTCTTCTTTCCACAGTGAATCATACCAATCTCCAGGAAAGTAAAAATCACAAACTTAAGACTCTAACTATGATTTAAAATGCCATTTGTCTAGCTTCTGTCTTCAATTTTATCTTGCAAGTTATTTCTATTGTTCTGACTGCCGTGATAAAATATCACTGTTATTCTCACATAACTAACATCATCTGCAAATTATCTCTTTTGTTCTGATGTCTTTGGCATGTTATGTTCACTGACTTCACGTGTGGCAGCCAATCTTTGTGTCATTCATTTGGGTAAGGACTGTAGAATGTGTATATTGCAGCTGTTGAACTATTATGGTTCACATCCCAAGTGAAATAATCTACTGTCTTCTATTGTGCCAGACTCAAAATGTATAACAAAAAAGATTAACAAAATAAGAAGGTATTTTGGATTTAGTCTCCCCTTTCTGATATAACCAAGTAGTATATTAATTTTAAAACCCCAAAAAGGATAGTTTTGATATTTGTATAATAATTGAGTCGAAATCTAGATGTCTCTATTCAGACAAAACTCCCATTTTGTTTCTTATTTAACTTACTGCCCCCAAATAGACCTTCAAGAGAGAAAAAGCTCCTGTTACTGGTTCAGTTTGTATTTCAAGATAGCAAATTTTAAGGCTGTCACAGGTGTAGGTAGGACTGCTCATTTTGTGCACTGGGCCTCAGGATAGAGTCAGATTGGGTAAGCAGGAGACGTGTTGACATAAAAAGAACATATGCGGTGGGGAAGAATGCAGCATTTCTCTATGACACACATGTAAAATTGTAAATGGCAGCTATCAGAAGTACCTCGGTGTTCCTACATATTATTTTGCATCAAAATGGGGAATCTTCTTTCTGATCCCAGACCATGGGCTAAAATAGACTCCACAGTCACCCTGCCCATATGTGGGTGGTTTGGTTGATTTGCATAGTTCCATACTCCCTTGCCTTTTTTCTCAACCCAATTTCTCTCATTATGCTATGGTGGGCCCTTCATGGAATACAGTCCTGCAATGCACTGAGAGATGTAATTCCACCTTATGCGTAGAGTCTTCACAGCCTGTCCCATTGCCTTTTCAGCCCATTAGCACTTGCACTGTAGGGGAAGGATTTGGGCCTTAATCCCTGCAGATTTATAGTGTATGTGTTCTTCCAGCTTTTCCTTTCAGGTGCAGACCCTGCAATGATGCCTTTCTGCAGTGTGTTCTTCCTTGGGCTGTTAACCTGAGACTCTTTTTGAAGCAGGTGCACCTGCTTTTTTTTAGCAGAGGAGCTATGCAGAAAGAGAACATTACACCCATGGTCTCTCATTGTCAGACTGCCACCTTCGCCTTTGTGCAACCCTCCCATTCTTTTAATCAGAATAGGCACTTGAGCTGGAGCCCCTTCAGTTTAAACAGGCGGGGTCTGCTGGTAGGGAGTTCTCTGAACAGCTTCTTTCATTTAGAACTGGCTTTCCCAGTGATTTGCCAGAGTTCAGATCTGCTTACTTTTTGGACATGCTACACATCCCATGGGAATTTGAGGAGAGGTGAGGTAGTAACTGCTTTTGATTGGTTTCATTTGTGGGATATTGTAGCATGGCAGTTTTTAAATGGCTAGAATTTTTGAACTGATTATTGCCTTATATTTTCTAAGTTGACAAGCAGTATGAGACTGTGACTATGAATTCTAAATAAGCATATCTATACATCACTTTAACTTTATAATACAGCTTAATGTACTTTCCACAAGCCTGAAGTAACTAACTTTTGTCATCATGTTTTTCACATAATTATCTTTTAGCCACATATTAATATGGCCTCAGTTGATTTGTAACTATGTTGTTGTCCCTTCACAATGAATTAGGTCTAATAAGATTATCAAAGAATGGTGGGATTTTTGAGGAAAGAGGATAAAAATGTCTACACATGTCTTATAAAAAGTATTTTTTGCCAGCCAACCCATCATCAGAAGAGACTGAGTTGATAGGTAACATAGGCAGAGGGACAGAAAAACCATTCACACTTTCTTCTAAGGCAGGAGTAGGCAAATTCCAGCCTGCGGGCCAGATCCAGTCTGTAGTGTTAATCCCCCACCACTATGTTTACCTGCACCAATACAGGTATAGACGATTGCAGCTCTCGTTGGCTGCGGATCACCATTTGCAGCCAATGCGAGTGTTGAGAAGTGGCCATCCTGGTTAGTGCTACTTCTTACCACTCACATTGGCCGTGAAGGGCAATTCACAGCCCACAAGAACTGCAATTGTCTGATACCTGTGGAGGCACGTGTAAACATAGCAGTGGCAGCCCGCCAGAGACTAACCCTGGTGAACTGCTGACATTTTATTGTCCACCGCTTCCTAAGGACAATAATGATTTTCTTTAATCATTACTAATAAAGATCAGATATTAATAGCAGAAGGAGACAAAGAGCTTCTGCACCTCAGTTTTATTTGTCGAATGTAGTGAATTTTCAGTGAATTAATATTTTTAAAGACTAACTATATATTTGAGGAATAATCAGTGGGTGAGAGGACTGAGGGAGCTATAGAAACTTAAAAACATATGTTTAAAATGGTTTTGGAGATATAGATAAAAGACACATAATTGATTTTATGTTTGTGAAAGTGTTTGTTCCCTTCCATTTCAAATTAGTATGAAAGTGTGGGAAGAATGTGTTCACTTAATAAGAGATAACGTTTGACACTTATGCAAGTGCACAGCTGGGATAGGGTTCAAGGAGCCGTCACATAGGTCTTGTCAGGGCCAGTCATCATTTCAGTCTCATACAGAGGAGAATTTCCTATGCTCCTGGCTTCCACTTTGCACTATACTCCAGGGCTACGTCTAGACTGGCATGATTTTCCATTAAAAGCATTTGCGGAAAAGAGCATCTAGATTGGCACGGACACTTTTCCGCAAAAGCACTTTTTGCGGAAAAGCGTCCCTGCCAATCTAGACGTGGTTTTGCACAAAAAAGCCCTGATCGCCATTTTCGCGATCGGGCCTTTTTTGCGCAAAACAATACCACGTTGTCTACACTGGCCCTCTTGCGCAAAAGCATTTGCACAAGAGGGCTTTCGCCCGAATGAGAGCAGCATAGTATTTCCGCAAGAACACTGACAATCTTACATGAGATCGTCTGTGTTCTTGCGGAAATTCAAGCGGCCAGTGTAGACAGCTGGCAAGTTTTTCCGCAAATGCAACTGCTTTTGCCGAAAAACTTGCCAGTCTAGACGCAGCCCAGGTGTGAAACATTCAGAAATGGATGAAGTCCTCATTCATATCAAGGAAGTATATTTGTCTCCCATTGCTCCTGTTGGTGCATTACATCTCCACACCATGTTCCACACCAAGCTGTGCATAACAGGCTGTGGGGGAGACTAGCCCATAAATGATTTACACATACATATGGATGGCATTCTTAGAATCAAAATCATATTGTAGCCTCACACACCGACTACTTCCGGTGCAGAATTACTTTTTTGTTTTTAAACTATTCATCAATCAATTGCCCAGACAGTAAAATAAAATAAAAAATCAAATCCCATCACTTTATAATATCTAATGGAGACAAGCAAGAGACCACTTAGAAGGGCATTATAATGCATCTGAGATTCTCTTATGGGAAGGTTTTAAATGTCTGAATGCTTTGTAATATGTCTTATTGTAGTCAACCTGTCTGCTCTTTGTCACTAATGTTAACCTGTGAGAGTATGTCTACACTACCCCGCTAGTTCGAACTAGCAGGGTAATGTATGCATACCGAACTTGCTAATGAAGCCCGGGATTTGAATTTCCCGGGCTTCATTAGCATAAAGCCGGCGCCGCCATTTTTAAAAGCCGGCTAGTGCGAACCCCGTGCTGCGCGGCTACACGCGGCACGGACTAGATAGTTTGGATTAGGCTTCTAGGCGTACAGATAGTTCGGATTAGAAGCCTAATCCGAACTATCTAGTCCGTGCCGCGTGTAGCCGCGCGGCACGGGGTTCGCACTAGCCGGCTTTTAAAAATGGCGGTGCTGGCTTTATGCTAATGAAGCCCGGGAAATTCAAATCCCGGGCTTCATTAGCAAGTTCGGTATGCATACATTACCCCGCTAGTTCGAACTAGCGGGGTAGTATAGACATACCCTGAGAAAAGAGGAGTCTGTTTTCCGTATGAAGATTCTGGTTGCCCAGGTCAGTGGGCAAAGAAGAAGAGTGAGAGTCTTGTGTAGTGACCAGTAGAAAGGAGAAAGTTTTGCTCTGATTCCCCAAATTGGAAGTGTGATGAATAAGACAGTGGTCAGCAAATAACTTTTTTTAATGTGTTTTTAACACATTTAACACAATGTATCCTGCTTCCCCATTTCTGAATGAGAGAATTAATTGAGAAAAAAATCAAAGAATGTAGTCAAAAGCAGTAAAGTAGATATACTGTATACATATTCTTGTCGGATGGCAGAAACCTGGATTTGTATTGGCCATGCTTAATTCAGTTTGAGTTTATTGTACATGGAGGGTTTTGTATTAGCTATACTTTGTGGAAGGGTGGTCATGGTGTAATAGAACTGACTAGGAATCTCTCTCTCTCTCTCCCCCCCGCCTCTGTTTTTGACCAAAAATGCTATTTCTGCAGACTCAAAGTTTTCATAATACATTTTGATTTTGCTCAAATTTTCCCAGTCAAGAAAAGTTAAATGTAATTCCATTTTGGGCTTGGTCAACCCTAATCAAAATATTTTAGTTTGTTGAACTGAGTTGAAATGTTGTTGTTTTCAGTCAATTAGACAGTGAACTCCATCCCCCCCAACAGCTATGGTACCTCATAGGAGTTGTAGTTCAGATGACTCCATTCTGTCTATTGGCCAAACTCTCTGAGTGGCATATAGTCTTCCAGAGTGTGTCATAGGAGATACAGTTCAGCCAGGGAGCCTATAGAAGAAAATGGGTGTTCAAGGCACCTGACCCTCAATACCACAGGGCACTGTGGCAACACAAACGGATTCCGTCCCAAGTTGCACTGACCCAAAATGAAATGTCCCACTTTACTTTGATGAGAAAAATGAAATATTTCAATATAGTTCAATTTGTGAATGTCAAAATGCTTCATTCTGCAAAAACTAACATTTTGACTTTGTCTTAATTCAAGATGAAAACAAACATCAAAATATTAAAATTCCCCTGACATGGACATTCTCATTTTTTAAAACCAACTCAGCAGTATAGGTGCACCAGTAGTGGACAGCACCAGTTGCAAATTGCCACTTGGCCTCAGTTTGGTTCATTTCCACTAATCCTCCATGCATTGTTACATGAAGACAAAGCTCCACTTCCTTCTCTCTTACTTGCCCAGTATATTGGGAAGGAGAAGATGGGACGTAGCAGGCGGAAAGTATCTGTTTACTCCTGCACATCTGGACCCAAGAGCTAGACAACACATAAAGAAGCATATGAAGAAAGCTTTACTCTTCCTTACATCCTCGTGGGGGGAACATAAGCCAAAGGACAAACAAGCCTTTTGAGAATACACTGAAGTGCAATCATTTAAAAATTCTCTGTTTTTCCTAAAATTCTGGACCAAAAATTCTCAATCTTGATTAATAAAAATATTTAAAAAGTCAGTATTACTTTATGTGGGTATAAGGGATCATGGAGGCAGGTCACTTTTTAGGACTGGAATCTTCACACATGCCCACACTAACAGAACTAACTTGATTTGCATGTGTTATGTCGAACACTCCTCACTTTGGTGAGGTGACTTATACTAAATTTGCATGTGATTCCCCCCCCCCCCAAATTGCTGCTGCTACTGTCTCCCAAACCACCAGATAAGGAGAAGACATGTGTGTCAAATGAGCAATAGTAGTAATGTGAATCTTCCTCTCTACCCATTTCAGCCCTTGCCAGACCTGAACATTCCAGATGGTTTTTAACAAGTGTGTTAGCCATTAATAATATACCTTCTTGTATTTCATATTACATCTCTCTATTAATATAACCTATTATCAACTTTCCTCTTACAGCAGCTGTGAACTTGTCTGATAGTTTCAATTATTTGTTCACAATAGCTCCCAAATTCATTTCTTCATCATCATGCTGGATGGGATTTCCATTTAGTATATATTCTCTAACTTGATGCCTGGCTCCCATGCTAATTATGTCATATTTTTCTGCATTCACCATCTGTTCATCCAATCACAAAAATAATCCAAATCCTTTTGAATCTGATTGCATTCTTTTAAATAATTGCTTCCGTCTCTTAATTGTATTATCATCTGCAAATTGCAGAAGTTGAGCCACATCTTTGACTGATATAAATTGGTGTATCTCCGCTGATTTCAACAAAGCTGTGCTTACTTTTCCTCTTCATTGTTCCTTGGTATTCACCCCAACCAGCCCAGAAAGGATTGATGTGGCTCTAAACAGATTAAGTAATTGGATAGGTCCTACCTGAGGGAAAAAGGGCTTAAACAGGGAAAGGAAGAAACCCAGTAAAAGAAGCTCTGGGATCCAGGCCCCAAAGGAAGAGAAGGTGGTGGAGAATGAAGTCTGCTACACACTGAATAAGAAGCTGCCCAGAGAAAACAGCAGTAGTGTTTTGGGAAATAGCAGACCTGGGCCTCTGAGGTGGGACTCAGGGTAGAGCGTGGATCCTGGTTTTCCTACTGGCCGCTGGGAAGTGGCATAACTTTGAAGTGCAGGACTGCTTACTAAAACTAAGATATAAGAGCAGAAGTTGCTTGCTGTGTGTTTGGAAGCACTTTCTGTGTAATAAGTTTGTTTTGTTAATAGTTACGCCTACAGTCTCATGAACTAGCATGAAAGCCCTCTGCAGGGTAGGAGAAGGATTCTGTATGCAGAAGAACATGCACAATTTTTAATAGCTAAAAGCAGCAAAACCAAACTGAAGATGAAGCAGACAATAAGGCTACATCTAGACTACAGTCTTTTATTGGAAAAAGGTACACAAAGTTGCACTCCACAATTTACGAACTTTTTTCCGATAGTTTTGTCGGAAGAGGCTTTTCTGAAATTTGGCCTGTCTACACTGGGCCAAATTTTGGAAAACCCTCCTCTTTTGGAAGAGCCCTTCTTCCTCATCGAATGAGGAAGACAGGGCTTCCAAAAGAGCGCATCTGCTCTTCTGACAAAAACGTTGGAAGAGCAGATGCGTTCCCTGGATAAAGATAAGCAGAACTGACAGTACAAAGTGAGCAGAAAAAGGGAAGGTGGCATCTATAAGAAGTTGCTTCTCTAATATAGGTAATAGATTTTTCCTTTTCTCTTCTGCTGTTGACCATGTTTGTTGTGGGTATTTGTTTTTTGTTTTGTTTTTTTTAACACTCATCCTTAAGCATGTAGAGCTTGCACTGTAGTGAGCAGTGTTACTGAATCACAGACCTGGATGGGACCCAGAGAGATCAGCTAGTCCACCCTGCCACCTTCATAGCAAGACTTAGTGTTATCTCCAATCCTGACACATTTTTATCTAACCTGCTCTTTTTCAATTACAGAGACTCCATAGTTTCCCTAGGAAATTTATTCCAGTGCTTAGCTATACTGACAAGAAGTTTTTCCTAAGTCATACTTACTGCAATTTAAGCCCATTGCTTCATGTCCTATCAGAAGTTAACAAGAGCAATTTACTTCTCTCCTTGTAACAAGCTTTTATGTACTTGAAAACTGTTATGTCCTCTGTCCTCCAAACCAAACTATTTTTCCAGTCTTCTCTTGTAGGCCTTCTTCTCTAGATCTACCATTATTTGTGTTGCTCTTCTTTGAACTTTCTCCATTTTGTCCATATCTCTTCTAACATGTGGTGACCGGATTTGGGCACAATCCTCCAGCTGAGGCCTAATCAGCACGGAGTAGAGAATTACTTCTTGTGTTTTGTTTACAACACTTCTGATAAGATAACCCAGAATGTTGTGAGGTATTTGTTTTTTTTAAGTGTTAAACTGACTTCTATTTAGTTTGTGATCCACTATGACTCCCCAGATTCCTTTCTACATGTTATCTTTTACTATTTTGTATGTTTGCAATTTATTGTTCCTTCCTAAATGGAGAACTTTTGTATTTTGTCCTTACTGTATTGTGTTCTGTTTGCTTCAGACCATTTCTCCAGAAAATTTTGAATTTTAATCCTATCCTCCAAAGCACTTGAAATACCTCCCACTTTTATAAAATATGCAAACGTTATAAGTGTACTCTCAATGAAGAGAGAAGAGTGTCAGAGTTAGACTAGCATCATTCATGGAAGAAAGTAATAAGTGTTTGCAGAGATAGGCCCACAGGGATGAAATGCAT
This sequence comes from Pelodiscus sinensis, assembly GCF_049634645.1. NCBI lineage: Eukaryota > Metazoa > Chordata > Testudines > Trionychidae > Pelodiscus > Pelodiscus sinensis. Next base: position 36,548,555 of record NC_134713.1, read on the forward strand.
TTGTTGGCTTACAGTCACAATGACTCTAAACAGTTCAGGTGTTCTTTACAGCTTTTGTGATGCTTTGTTGGTTGGCTGTTACATTTAAATGTTAGTGAAGTGCTTTTCAGAAACAGTCTTTTAAAATTGAAATATTATTGCTAATTATTTATTTGACCACATAACTTATTTGAATCTGTTCCAATTTGGCTCTTCTATGACTGTGCCTGGCAATAAGCCAAATTCCTATTTAAGCCCTAGTATATTCTCTGGAGTCTGATTATTTTGCTTGCACTATTGCAATATGACAACACTCAAAATCCATAAGAAATAGTATTAGGAAGTGAGACTGACACAGTATTCTTGCCACTTCAGGGAGATAAACTGAAAGCCTTTCCACTGACTTCAGTGGGCCTTGGATCAGACTCATAGTGACCTTACTGCAAAATTAGGACGGAGTCCTGACTCTGGTGAAACTTTGTGTCATGAGTCACCTCTGCAGTCATAGGCTACATTTACACTGCAGGCTTCTTGCGTCCACACTGCATTGGAAAAGCGATGTGCTTTTGCGCAAGAGAGCATCCAGACTGCCTGGACACTATCTTGCAAGAAAGCTCTGATTGCCATTAACAGAATGGCCACCAGGGCCCCTGTGCTGCTTTCGATAGGCTGTTTTTGCTCAAAAAAACCCTGCTGCCAGTCCACACACACCTTTTTGCGCAATAACTCTTGCATAAAAGGAGGGTATGTCTACACTACCCCGCTAGTTCGAACTAGCGGGGTAATGTATGCATACCGCACTTGCTAATGAAGCCCGGGATTTGAATTTCCCGGGCTTCATTAGCATAAGCGGGGAGCCGCCATTTTTAAATCCCCGCTGCTTCGAACCCCGTGCAGCGCGGCTACACGGGGCTCAAACTAGGTAGTTCACACTAGGTTCCTATTCCGAACTACCGTTACTCCTCGTGAAACGAGGTGTACCGGTAGTTTGGAATAGGCACCCTAGTCCGAACTACCTAGTTCGAGCCCCGTGTAGCCGCGCTGCACGGGGTTCGAAGCAGCGGGGATTTAAAAATGGCGGCTCCCCGCTTATGCTAATGAAGCCCGGGAAATTCAAATCCCGGGCTTCATTAGCAAGTGCGGTATGCATACATTACCCTCCTAGTTCGAACTAGGAGGGTAGTGTAGACATACCCGGAGTTATTACTTGTAGAAAGAGGAATGCCTATACCGCAAAAACCCCTCTGTTCTATCAATTCACTGTAAATTTTCTTGCACAGAAACACGCTTGAGGTATAGATGCTCAAGTTTTTGCGCAAAACGGCCATTTTTGCGCAAAAACTCTGTAGTGTAGATGTAGTCATATTGTGTTCTGTACTTGCAGCATTTCACTTATATGATCCCTAAATATATATATTTTTTTAGTTCAAAAATTCTGTCTACTGATATGTGTTTGGGAAGACTTTTCTTAGTGTAATGGATACGTGAGGGCAGGTAATGCTCATCTACCCATTTTGAACTGGAAAGCTGTCAGGATTTGCTCTCTCTTTGGAGTGAATCAAACATGGTAGCTGTGAGGCAGAGCCGGGAGACACTACAGTGTCTTTTAGATTTATTCCATAGGTCTGTCACATTTGCATTTCAGCTGATGGCACTGTGCTGCGGTGAAAAATCAACAAGGTGAGAAAGGTACAGATAAAGAATAGAGGGGTAGTTGTTAAAACAAGGATCTATCTATCTATCTATCTATCTATCTATCTATCTATCTATCTATCTATCTAGAGAATTAAACACAATTCATAATACAATCAGCTTTCATGGACACCGTTCAGAGTTCTTTTTAGATACAAATATTGGATCAAAATCCTCAAAATAGCTGTTGGTCTCTCAGAGCAGCCCCAGATTTTGCCTCATCTACTAGCTTCACTAAATTCCAATATGATATACGGATGCTTTCTTTCTATGCCAGTTAAAGAGAAATACAGTAACTGTAAATTCTATTTCAGTGACATCACGGTAAACACATATTGATGGTAATGCAATAGTATTTCAAATAGGTGCAGCACCACTGATGTCAGTGTCATGAAAATGTAAAGTATTTAAATGCTAATGTTAGAATTTATTTTAAAAGTTCACTGGGATTCCTACTTGATCTTTTTCATTCCAAAGTTTTATGTTCAAACAAACACAACTATATTTCACTGAGAGTACATCTACACAGCAAATTGCGTAGCTTATTTAAAGGTTATTTCAAAATAAAGCACTATTGCAACAACTCCCTTAACCCTTAATGAGGGTTACAGGGATGCCAGAATAGCATGCCCATTATTTAGAAATATATTTTGAAATAATGGGCACCTTTAAAGACATGGAATTGCTATTTCAGGATACTTCTGGTATCTTGAAATAGTTCCGCTGTCTAGACAGAGCCTGAGAGGCCAACTATACATTTCAATCCATAACAGAAAGAATCTCCACTCTTCTTGTATAGCTTTTAATTATCAATAGGAATGATGTTGAGAACTATTATAACTAAACTTATGGATTTTTGCTGTTTTCTAAATTGGTGTATTTTCAAAATCCATGAACTCACTACTTTATCAGGGTGACGCATACATTACAGTACAATAATACTTTATTTTTTTAGCTTCTTTAATTCAAATCCGTGACCTGCAGAGTTGGGTAGTACCAGGAGATCTTTCTAAAATATGTATTGTTGCCCAACTAGAAGTTGTGGACCCGATGCAGAAATTATTGGGAGATTTCCTGTGACCTTTCTTGTAATGAAAGTCAAACTAGATTAAAATCAATAAACCTTAAAATCTATAACTCTGGAACTATTTATATTTCACATTAAAGCCTATTGACTTCACTGATCAAATTAAAGAGAGAAAACTGTGTTGTTTAATATAAAATCAAAGGGTTAAGAAAAAATATTCTGTATTATGTATACATTAATTAAAATATTCAGACTGTGAAAAATTAATTAGGTAAATAACTAGTGACTAAGCCAAACTTAGACTAATGATTTACTTGAGTGAAATTACACCAGGGTTGGATTTGGCTGGCTGAGTTCAGTTTATGGCATAATGAATCATAATTGTGGCATGTGTGTGCTATGTGTAACATAAGAATGTTCTGTTTCACAAACAGTAATATTTGACCATTTTTGGCATATTTTCCTTTGGAAAATATTACACTAAAATATAGAGATAAATACAATGCTGGGTTTTGCTTTTCATGATGCAGCTGTTCTTATTTTTTTATTATTTCTTTTGATGTCAAAACAAAGAGAAATTAAAGTCAGTATGAAGGGGAAAAAATGTTAGATATCTACTTCATGCTTATTCAAAAAGTAATACTTAGTCCTTTTACACAGTATGAAGATAGACTACTAATAGTTATGATTAGTTCATGGCTTTAAAGTGCTTTCTAGTAGTGTAACAGAAGTTGCTCACATTAAGTGTTTACAAGATTGAGAGGTGCTTAATTAGCCATGTGTCTCCAGCAGTATACTAAGGCAGTAAAAAAGTCTGAATTGAAAATATGATGTCAAGAGAGGAAAGACAAATAAAGTACTAATCCGTATCTGGATATCTATATATATATTGTGAACCCAGTGAAAGGGCCAGCATCAGCAGGGTAAACCTCCTACAACTCCCCAAGTAGACATAGTGTATAGAATACAAGCTTTTTTGTCTGGTATTCATGGGGAATGGGGATTGCCGATTAATCAAATATGCCGGTTACTCGAGCTTGACATTGATGGTTCATGAATTTTTCACTATATGCTAGCCATAGTTCCAGGATGGGTTAGTTAATATCCAGTAATAATATTATATGCAGAAGCACAACATGAACATACTTTACTGCTGCAAGTGTACAAACTTGACTTCTGTAAGCACTTGAAAATGTAAAAAAATGGGGCCGGATGGCTATCAGAATTTTTCTAGTTAACTGAGGAAGGAATCTATGGCAGATGCTGAGTTTTCCGGATATTAAAGTGCTGGATAACACAATACTATAATATTTCATATAATACTGTAATGGTATGCAAAACCTTCATCGGAAAGTATTAACCATCCGCTATGGGCTTAATCAGCCCCACCCTGCTATATGTAGAACAGATATTAGATTTAGTGAGGAGGGTGAAATGGGAAGGGTCCAGCTGAATTGGGAGCTATCTGGGAGGGAGAGCAGTCCTTCAGCTCCCATTATCTGAGAGAGAGCCTTCTAGGGCCAGAAACTAGTGCCTGATAGAACTTTTTGGGAGAAAGTAGGTTTGGTGTTGGACTATTGATGTGAATTGCTACAAGTGACTTACTGTTTGTTGCATGACTTCTGCAGATAGTACCATGCTTGAAGGGGTAATGGCCAAATTAAAACCTTTTTTGTCTTTTGCACCTGACCAGAGACCCAAAAGTGACTTGTTAGGAATCCTGGGTTAACCCTGTCGCAAATACTTTCTGTAATCAGGAAACTCACATGTGAGTGCTCACAGAATTGAGAGCAAATAGAACAAGAGGAGAGAGAATGCCAAAATATATATCTATATGGGTTCACTGACCAGAGAACCCTTCCCTTCCCAGAAATAAGATCTTGCTGAGAAAAGTTGAAAGACTTTTTAAAGTAACTTTTTAATGAGATTTTGAGCCTTTGGTTAGAATGTGTAAGTGTAATCCACATATCTGCTGGCTGTGATCTACTGTCTCGTCTAGTGGCATCCAGACCACTTACAAAGAGAATAGGGAGTCTGCTCTACATTGTTTGCTAATAAGCAGCTGGCTTTTAGTTCATATGGTAGAGGCTCAAGAACTGAGCTACAAAAGCCCCAGGTTTGATTCCGCCCACAGATGACTGGGGTCTGCTGCTGTTACAAGTGGGGGCTCATCCGGCATGAACTGCTGAGAAGATCTCAGAAGTTTTGGACATGTTTCCTCAGGAGAGGGAAGTATGTAATCTGGAGGCACTGAGACCACTGACAAGGGAGAATGATTTTGGTTCCACTCGATGGGTCAGTTCACCGCACCCACCAGATGTGTGGGACACATAAGTATGTACACACATCCATAATGTGTGTTTCTGTGTGAAGGTTGGAAACGTAGTGCACCCATTTTTAGAGGACGTAACATTGCAAGTACCAAATAAAACATCTTTCATAATCTAATAGGTAGTATACAGATACATTATGTCATGCCATGCATACCAGGAAAGCCAGTGTGGCCTTCAAGGGTTTTCTCAATTGCGATATCCATGGAAACCATACAATACAGGCTGCCCCCGACTTGCGATGCGATTGGTTCCTGGGATAGCGTCACAAGTCAGGGGCATTGTAACTCGAACCCGCATTTACAATAGGTGCCGTTCGCCATTGTAAAGGCAGGTTGAGGACATAAGTTGGGGTTTTTTGGATTTAAAAAAATGGCTGTAAGTGCAGAGGGTCGCAACTTGGGCTGTTGTAAGGTGGCAGTTTCCTGTAGTATTACTGGATGTTCAAATGTAACCTTTGGATGGGCTAGCATCCACTTTATTGCCCTCCTCCAGTGCTTAAAAATTATAAAATGCCAACTCCCTTAGAAAAGTAGCTGGAGACCCAGAGTTCATTCTCTAAGGATTTTCAGCAAAGTTTGCACAAGGTCAACCTCCCCATATTCAAGTCCCAAAAGGAACTGAAGAAATGAATTTAATTAAACAGCTTTATAAAATCATGTGATAAAGAAACAAATCTAATACTGACAGCATAACATGGTTGTTTTATAATCCACAGACATTATCTTCACAGTTATACATAAATATAAATAAAGAAAGCAACTTAAAATCTGAATAGTTCACTCCCCACAGAAACACAGTGAGAAGAAACTGAGAGTTCCCAAAGCTTAGGCTGAGTTAATACAAGTCTCAGAGTCTTTGATCATCAAGTCTATACAGTCTGCTGTATCTAAAACATCTTTCTTCTTGCTTGTTGGAAACTTCAGTTAGAACACATGCAGAGTCTTTCTCTGTTTAAGTCACTGTTAGCCAGTCAGCCAACTGATTAACCAATCACTCAATTAAGCGTATAGACTCTTAGAAACCCATACTGCAAAATACTTCTGAGTTAGGGTCAACAACCTGCTTTCTGCTCCTGGACTCAGCTTCTCCCAGCTCCCTGGCCTGCAAAGCAGCTACCCTGATTGCTTGCCCTCATGTAGTCTGATCTCTACAACAAGGAACCCATTGGAGCAGACCCAAAACTCACACCCAATTCCAGAAGCATCTGAATGTGGAGTGCTAAATCTGCCTAGCAACAGTAACCCAGAAACAACTCCCTTCTACCCCCTCACTATAGATTTCTTAAAGAGATCTCACCCTATTGGGCACGTGGGTTACACAAACATACAGTCCACCACTGAGATCTCTTAGAATGAGTCATTCTCCTACAAAAAATACGCCCTCCGTACAGTTTCTCAAACATTTTCTTATCCACATAGAACACATCTTATTTTAATTTTTGTTATTGAAATAAGCGTGGATGACCCAAGCAGAAGATTAAGGAGGCCTGGCCTTCCCACGTTGCTGGCTGGAATTGGGGGAAACTGGTAAAACATAATCTCATTGATAAATCATTAATATTCACTTAATCTGCTTCCTCCCAATCCACACAGAGACATCCCAGTCAATTCAAGTGATTTTCATTCTCAGCAGGGCAATAATTGAGAAATTATTGAAAATTTCAAAATAAAAGTCATCCTGGTCTTTAGTGTGCTGAAAGGTGATGAAGGAAGTGCATGACTTGCTTATAGCAAGGACGTGAAACTAACAAACATGGGAAGGAATTGCCAGTGAGGTCTACTGAGGACTTAAAAGGAAAGTTCTACCTTGTATCAGCCATGATAGTTGAACCATGTTTTTCAATGCATGCTATGAGAGTAGATATCCTGCTACAGAGGTACAACTGTTTTGTAGCAATATTGACCAAATGAACAAAACGGCACTATGCTGCGTTATAGAGGATGCTCATTCAATCAGTGAATGGTGATGACATTAGTGAAGGAGGATTTTTGGAAGACAGTGTTGAGAAAGTTTGAGGACTAATGAGAGCAACACACTGGTTATGCTGTGAAATTCCACAAACCAGAATAGCAATTAGTAGAATGCACAGTGTCACAAAAGAGCCAAAAGTTCTGAGCCAGAGGCTGTTCTTCCCCAGAAATCAATATAAGCATCTATACACAATCATCCTGCCCACCTCAGTGAAACCTCAAGAAAGATTTTAAAGAAAAGAAATTGAGCTGCCTCGTTTATTACTTTAAATCACTGTGGTGTTCACCCATCAATGATCCAGAAACAACTGTGTGTCCCCTGATTTAAGTTGTTTTTAAGCTTAATTGATTTAAAGGTCCTGGGGTGCTGGCTGCTGCCACTGCTGCACTAGCAGTGGTTGGGACCCTGTGACGGACTGGGCTGGGTCTGACCACCACTGAGGGCGTCCACTCAGGACAATTGCTCAAAAGCAGGGCTGCTTACAGCCCTTGACTAGAGACCTTTCCCAAAATGGCCACAAACTAGTCAAACCGAGCGCTCCAGCTGCCAATCTGGACAGCAGGAAGCCTCACGAGCAAAACCCCTCAGACAACCCAGCTCTCCCCATGCCACAATCAGCCCTGGACCTACACACAGGTGAGGGGTTATAGAACCTAATCTCACCAACCCTGAACAGATCCTGCTAGTCCCAAAGAACCAGCCACAGTTCCCAGTCAGTTTACACTTTGGATCTTACCCACAAGAGCATGCTGAGCCAATCCTTTAGAATCTAAAATCTAAAGGTTTATTAATAAAAGAAAGAAAAGGCTGAGAGTAAGGTTGTTAAGGAGAATACATTAAATACACCAATCACCAAGGTCTTGATGCAGGCTCTTAGCAGAGATGTTACAAACTTCCAGCTTAAAAGTCTCTGGTATACATCCTATGTCAGGATGGATCAGCAATCCTTCCCAGCTCTCTGTCCCTAGCAAGGCTGCATCTGAGATCAGAAGCAAGATTGAAGACAAGATGGAGACCACCTCATGGTATTTTATATTCAATCTTGATGTCTCCCAAGCTGGAGCTGGTCACAAGTCAAGTGACCTATCTGTGTTTCACATGCCAGCTTCCATTATACCCTGGCTCTAGACGATTCCTCAGGTGTGTATTGGCCACTCTGAGAGCCATTGTCCTTGGGGCCATGCTAATTAACATAGTCATTCACTGGATATTCCTTCTTCACAACAGGCAGTCCAGGCCCATTGCTCTGTCTCAGGCAGAGAACATTCACAGTTCCAGCACAGAGTGTGTATTCATAACTTCATATGTAGAAGTCATACAAGTACATGAATAGCATATATCGAATCAGTAGAACATAAGCTTTTGTTTGACACCTCACATGGACCCCTTTGTACAGACTTTGGGGCAAACACGCCTCCCCCCCCCCCCCGTGGGTGCAGCGGTGATCTATCTGCTCCCCTTAAAATCCAATAATGTGACAGACCCACTGACCCTTTTGAATTCCTAGGCCCCGGGGCAGTTTCTCCTTTTGACTTCGATGTTTGTGGGATCGGGAACTAAAAGGGCAAAATGCAGTGGAAGGCCTATGAGAGTTACGTCAATAAAAAGACAAGGAAATACATGGATTGAATTTTGGCCAAAGTTCTGAGGTTCCTTTTTGCTCCAGTACAAATAATGTTGTTGGACAATTTAAGAGAGTACATTTTTATTCACATTTTAGAAGTTGTGACTGCCAATGCAAAATAAAATATGCATACCACTTGCATGTGCTTCTGCTGGAAACAATTTAAAAGAGTAGGAGCAGAGAGATTGGGGGAATGCTGTTATTCATTTAAGTAACATCTACCTAGATAAAGCATAATGAAGGCTTTGACACCTGCCACTGAGAGGATGAGTACATTAGTTGCTAAACTTTTAGTATTAAGAAGCATTGGTTCACTTTTTTTTGCTTGAAGACTTGAAATCTCACATGAATGGCTGAGTCTATGCTGTATACGTTGCCTCTAAGCAGCTTGTTCTTATCTATTTGCAGAATGTCTTAAAATACTTACATGGAGTGACATTATTTTGGCAAGCAGAGGTTTTTTTTAAAGGGGCATAATCTAAAAATGTAGATCTGAAGATTAAATCTTATCAACATATGTGGATAGTTTTTTTAAACATGCTTCTGGGATGATGATTCAGTGTATGACTGTATTCTCTGTGAGTCAATATTGAACTTCTGTCTCAGCATGGCTTTAGCAGTCTTTCTGCTGTTGGAGGTGCCATGTTTCATCTGAGAAATAAGCAGAGTCTCTGACTGTGGTTATTGAATTATACTCTGCTATTTAGGAGTGGAGATGTTAATGGACTACCTTCAATTGTCATTATATTCCATTGATGTAATTTACTTTTTGTGATTTCAACTGATGATGCTATTTTTCATTTTTTTGTTCCAAACTATAGATTTATCCACACTTTGAGATAGTTACAGTAGACCACACCAGAGTCAGTGGTATTTAAGTGCATAGAGATTTTTTTGTTTGCTCTATAAAGCACACATAAAGACAGACAAATCCCAGGTAGCCCTTCATTGCCATGTAAGGGTGAAAAATCAGCTGAAACACCATGTCTTTGTGCATATACCAAAGAGCTAAGACATCAGAGAGAAGAAATCTTTTGCATTCCCCTCCTTACTGAGGAGCAGAGCTCATTCGTTAGAGGGTTTCACATGCTTTGCCAAACACTGTGTAGGGGATAGGTATTAAGGGCCAGAGAATCAGATAATAGGGGCTTATCATTGAAAGGTTTTTGGAGGGGCATAGCCCATTTACTAATGTTGTTCACTAATATCTTGTACTTGACCCAGAGAATTTGGAAACCTGGGAGAAAAGAGTGTAAACTTTTCCTTGATTATTATTATGCAGTTAAGAGAGATTTTTTCAGATTTTAAAGGATCCATGGAATTTCTATATGCAGTTTCCATATCCAAAACTCTAAAGGGTGAAATATTTTATGTTATACTCTTACACCCCACTAGATTTCATTTGATTTCATGGCTATGCATGAGAATCAGATCTGCTATTGTTTAATTAAGCATTGAAACCTATTGATAAAGAAGAGAGAACAGAAGTTGATAAAGTAAAGTAGGAACTGAAGGGAAACAGTCAAACAAAAGAGTCCAATTCAATTATATCACATGGAGGCAGCTGACTTAAAAGTGGCACATTTTGTAAGTACTTGCATACAAATGTTAAAAATCTAAACACTGAAATGGATTAAATGATGGCATTGATGTAATAGGGATAATAGAAACTTGGTGAAACAATTATAATCAATGGGACACACTAATACCAGGGTATAAAATACATAGGAATTACAGAAGAGGTTGTGCTAGTGGAGGAGTGGCAGAGTCAAAAATAGTAGAAGTATTAAATGAGTCAAATTGTAACACAGAATTTCTATAGATAGAAATGTCATGCTTGAATAATAAGGATATAGCAATAAGAATATACAGGTTGCGTCTCCCTTAACCATGACTCTCTGGTCCGGCAACATCCGTAGTCTGGAAGAACCATGCATGTTCTTGGACAAGAGAGTCCCAGGGCAGAAGGACCAGGAGCTGGGAACCTGGCAGGGGTGGGAGCTTTGAGGGCTGGGGGTAGTGAGGTCAGAGCCACTGCAGCCTGACCAAGCCATGGCAGCCCAATCAGCCGTGGGACTGGTGCAGCCTGGCAGAGAAAGCCCAGCCAGTGCCACTCCAGCCTGTTGAGGTTGTGTACCGCCACGCATCAGGACTGGGGGCCAGGGCTGTGCATTGCTTAGACAGTGTAGGCCCAAGGTTGCAGCGACCTGGCAAGGAAAGCTTGGCTGGGGCCACAGCAGCCTGCCATCAGAACCGAAGCCTTGATAGTGGGGTCACTGCCACTGCTGCTCAGGCAGCAGTAGAACCAGAGCTGCCTGCCACCCGGAAGCAGGGCTAGGGCCACAGCAGCCCAGCCAGCAGCAGGGTTAGAGCAGGTCAACCCGGCAGGGGCTGGGGACTGTCAGCAGGCAGCCCATTTGGAAAGGAATGAGCCAGGGGCTGCAAGCTGAGTGGACTTTGGCACGGGACCTCTCCTGGTCTGGCAAATTCCCTTCTTTGTGATCCAAAGATCCTGAGGGTGCTGGACCAAGGAGGTCCAAACTGTATTATCAACACCTGATGATAATTGTGGTTAGAGAAGCTATAAAGTAGAAAACTCAGTAATAATTTGGGATTTCAACTGTACACACATTTGACTGGATACGTGTCACCTCAAGATGGGATGTAGAGATAAACTTGCTAGACACCATTTGGTGAGGCATGGTTTCCCTTTACTGCTTCGTGGAGCACCTATTCAGGAATCCACAAGGGGCGGGCAGTTCTTGATTTAATCCTAAATGGATCACAGGATCTGGTGAAGGAGGTGAATATAATGACCTGATTCATAATAGCGACCATAATGTAATCAAATGTAATATCTAGTGAGGGGTAATACGAGAAACTGACCACAGTAGCATTTAAGGTGATGAACAGAAAAATGAGGAAGTTAGTTGAGTGGAAACCAAAAAGAACAATCACAAGAGTGAAATGCCTTCAAGCTTCATGGAAAAGTGTTTTGACATCATAATAGAGGCTAAAATTAAATGTATACCCCAAATTAAAAAAAAAACCCAACAACCAAAAAACAGAAGAGGATCAAAAATGCCACCATGGATAAACAGAGCAAAACATGTGGTTAAAGGCTAAATGTCTAAAAATTGGAAATCATACATATTTTTTTGAGGAAAGTAGAAATGAACATAAACTCTAGCAACTCAAGTGTAAAAGAATAATAAGGTATAAGTCTTTTACTAGTTGCTCAAGTTCTAGCAGCAAATATATGTTTGAGTACATCAGAAGCAGTCAGTGGATGATTGAGGTGCAAAAAAGATCACTCAAGGTAGAAAAGGATGTTGCAGAGAAGTTAAATTAATTCTTTAGTTTTTACTGCAGAAGATGTGATGGAGATTTACATCTGAGCCATTTTTTTAATGTGACAAATCTGAAGAACTGTCCTAGTTTGAGATTTGGTACAGGAGGTTTTGGATCAAATGGATCAAATTAAACACTAATAAATTGTCATGACCAGATGGTATTCACCCAAGAGTTCTGAAGGAATTCAGATATGAAACTTCAGAACTGCTATCTGTGATATGTAACTTATACCTTAAATCAGCTTCTGTACTAGATGGTTGGGGGATAGTTAATGTGACTACAATTTTTAAGAAGACTTCAGAGACGATCCAAACAATTACAGGCTTGAAAATCCAACTTTAGATCCAGGCAAATAGACTGAAACTGTAGTAAAAACAGAATTATCAGACATATAGAGGAAGAAAACTTGATGGAGAAGAGTCAACATGGCTTTTGTAAAGCATGGTTTCACTTTACATTCTATTGGAATTATTTGAATGGACTCAACAAACATGTTGACAAAGGTGATCCAGTGTATATAGTGTACTTGGACTTCAGAAAGGCTTTGACAAAGTCCCTCACCAAACGTCCTTAAGCAAAAGTAATCAGTCAAGGGATATAAGGGAAAGTTCTCACAAATCAGTAAGGGTATGTCTACACTACCCCGCTAGTTCGAACTAGCGGGGTAATGTAGGCATACCGCACTTGCAAATGAAGCCCGGGATTTGAATTTCCCGGGCTTCATTTGCATAAGCCGGGCGCCGCCATTTTTAAATCCCGGCTAGTTCGAACCCCTGCCGCGCGGCTACACGCGGCACGGACTAGCTAGTTTGGATTAGGCTTCCTAATCCGAACTAGCTGTACTCCTCATTCCACGAGGAGTACAGCTAGTTTGGATTAGAAGCCTAATCCGAACTAGCTACTCCGTGCCGCGTGTAGCCGCGCTGCACGGGGTTCGAACTAGCCGGGATTTAAAAATGGCGGCACCCGGCTTATGCAAATGAAGCCCGGGAAATTCAATTCCTGGGCTTCATTTGCAAGTGCGGTTTGCCTACATTACCCTCCTAGTTCGAATTAGGAGGGTAGTGTAGACATACCCTAACTTAGTAAAAGAGAGGGAACCGAGAGTAGGAAGATGTGGTCAGTCTTCAGAATAAACTAAGATAAAAAGCAGTGTCCCCCAGAGATCTGTACTGGAACCACTGCTGTTCAGCATTATCACAAAGGAGTGGTTCCCAATGTTTTTGAACATATTGACCCCTTTTTGATCTATTAAAATTTCATGGACCCCACTCCCTGGGGGAGAAAAAAAAAAGGAAAAGTACAGAGAGATAAAGAAAGGGAAAGTAAGGATTGGGCCCACCGTGATGGGCCCAATCCTTATTTTTAAACTGTCCACGGACCCTCTGCAATACCATTGAGGACCACCAGGTTGGGAACCACTGTCATAAATGATTTGGGAAAGGGGGTAAATAGTGAGTGGGCACAGTTTGCAGATAACACAAAATTTGTCATTAAGTCCAAAGCAGACTGCAGAGAATTAACAAAGGGATCTCAGAAAACTGGGTGACAGCGGAATGGCAGATGAAATTCATTGTTGATAAATGCAAAGTAATGCACATTTGAAAATATCCCAACTATACATACAAAATAATAGGGCCTCAATGTGCTGTTACCACTCAATAAAGAGATCTTGGTCTCATGGGTGATTTTCAGAGAACATCTGCTCAGTATACAACAGCAGTCAATGTTAAAAATCATTGAGAAAGGGTGATTATAGTAAAGTAGTAAATATAATAGTGTCACTATATAAATCCATAATATGGCTGCACCTTGGGCTCTACATGAAGCTCCTCAAGGTTATCAGATCCTCAAAAAAGTTCCATAAAAATGACAAAGGTGCAGAGAAGGGCAACAAAAATGATTAAAACTCAAGAACAGCTTTCATATGAGGAGACGTTAAAAAACTGTGACCATTCACCTTTGAAAAGAGATAAGCAAAGGGAGATGTCAATGGCATGGAGAAAGTGACTAAAAAAATATTGTTTACTCTTTCACAGAACACAAGACTCAGGGACCACCCAATGAAATTCATAGGTGGTGGGTTTAAAACAAACAAAAGGAAGTGTGTCTTCACACAACAACCAGTTAAACTGAGGAACTTGTGGCCGCTGGATGTTGCTAAGACCAAAAGTATAACAGCATATAAAAAAATTAGGTACGTTTATGGAGGATAAGTCAATCAATAATTATTAGCCAAGGTGATCAGTGATGTAACACTGTGCCTGGGTATCCCTAAAGCCTCTGACTTCTAGGTGCTGGGACTAGATGACAGCTCATGGATCACTTGATAATTTCCCTGTTCTGTTCATTCCCTCTGAATCATGTGGCATGTGGCTACTGTCAGAAGAGAGGACACTGTGCTAAATGGACCATTGGTCTGACCCAGTATGTCTACTTCTCATTTCTGAACAGTTTGAGTACTGCTAGTTTGGGTTGCATTTATGTGATTTTGTACCTCTGGGCTCACTGATCTCAAATATGAGCAGAATTTAACTACCTTCCTTTTTTTTCTTTTCAGAGTCACAGTGTACACTCTGTGGTGAGCCTGAAGGTGAGTGTGCTTCTATATTCTTTATCATTTTCAAAGCTGTTGGTACACAGACTTGACTCAGCGATCTGTTTAATCTGTTACTTCATTTATATGGGAAACAGTAGACTGAACATGGTATTGGAAATGATGCTAACACAAGTAACACACACTTTGCTGTGCTAGATACCGAAATGAATCAAATTAAACCAAGTAAAGCACAATACATGCTCCAGGCAGAAGGAAATTACCTTATAGGACAAATATTCCATTACAGTAAAAATGGAAATACTAGCTTTTTATTCAGTTTGAGTGTTTGCCAGTATAATTTGACATACGATACAATCATGAGACACTTGAAGACATCATTTTGGGGGAAAAAAGACATTGCATAAATATGAATGAAAATGAATTAATCTGCAAAGGGTCACATTTTCATGTTTACTGTAACTCAGAGTACTAAGAGAGGCTTTATTTTAACAGATGAAGTAAATAAATACTGCTTCTGAAACAAGGATAATTATGCAATAATATTAATGCAAATGTATGCACCAATGATTTTTTTCAGTGAAAGATAAACACACAGGTAAGACCAGGATTTACCTAACTAAGCAGTGAGGTGAACCTGAGGTTTTTACTTTTTGAAGGAGATAGTCCATTATTGGAGCAAAACCTGGCATTCTATTGCTCTTATTGTTATTAAAGAAAATTGTCTTCTAACACAGCCATCTGGAAACTATCTATCAAAAGCAATCCAAAATTACCGGCTATGACGGAGCCATTTTTAGTCATTTTACAAAACTCAAAAGCTTGCTTATGCTCTGTCATCTTAATTGTTCTTTACTTATATACTCAGAATAATTTCTAAAAAACAAAATAAATCTTTCTATATTTGTGCTAAGAGGAGGAGAAGCTAACAAATGCATTCAAAAGAACTAAAGATGGTATCTGACGTGATAAGTCTTGAGCCTTTGTGACTAATGAAACAATTCAGTTCATAAGAACATTTTTCATCTGCTTGCATTGATTTATTAACAGTTTTGAGAGGTTTGTTTTGATGTTTTCCATTCTTTTTACCAACACGCTACAGTACTAGTTGCAGTGCTTTTCTATGTTCTTTATATGGCCTACTTGTTTATAAAGGAAAAACATAAAACAGATGCTCAGTGGCCTTATGTGATACATTGACGAATTTACTATCTCATGGTAAATTTGTGTGTTGGATTAATTCTGTTGTTATACATGCTAAAACTGATTTTTCCAGTTTTGCAAATTTAAATTCAGCAATTCATGTTCTTAAAAGCGAATGACAAGAGTTCAGACTTTTTTTAACAAAACCTTTCACTTTTGTGTTTTAAAAAAATCTAGAAAATGGTGTGTGTGTATATATTGTTGGTGGAACTTGTATTACTTTGGTATTCATCTGATTATTCGGTCAAAAACAAACTTGGGAATTTCCTCTGGTGCACCAGAGTTTAGTACTGTAGTGCTGCTGCTATGCTAATTGCCAAATCTTAGCTACAGTTTTTAAAATATACGCTTGACTAGGCCCTGTCAGAAGTCCAGAGAGGCCCTGAGCCACTTCCTGCTTTTGAGGTCCCTAGCCATAATAAAAATTTAAAAAGATGACATTATTACATTACTAATTACATTACTACTAATAGTGATTTGTTTATATAATCAGCTGATGAGAGAGGACATGTTCATCATTGTCTAATCTTGTGCCCTCAGAACTGATATTTTTGAATTAATATATGAACATTTTAACTCCTCTAAGGCCTATGGTATCTGATCTTAAATGAATGGTACATTGGAACATTATCCATGGTCAATAATTTGGAATAACATTTGTTTCTTTAAATTATTCTTTAAAACCTTCCCTTCAGAAGTTTATCAGGACTACTTCCAAACACACACACAAACATACACACTCTTGTACTTCAGTAAGATTAAGGAATACATACATATTTACATATCCCCAGAGGTCATATTTTGATTAGATTTTTTTTTAATCTGAACATCCACATCCAGGGACAGGGAGTACGTGTTAATTTGCCAAGCTATGCACAATTGGCTTCAGAACTAGGGACAGAAGAAGTGCAATAACATACTAAGCTGTTGTAAACTCTGCCAGAGAAATAGAAGGATGAAGACTTTGATTAGAGCAAGAACAACCTACTCATAGTGTTTCATGTTACAGAACACACATCAGGGAGAAGATGTTTACTTAAGGGCTTGCCTTTATTACACTGAAAGTGAACAATGAAATTGGCCACGAACTTATTTTATACTTCTACATCTGGTGTTTATGGAAAAGATTGAGATGTGAGGAGGGATTGGGGAAAAAGAGAAGTAATATACAATATATTTGAGAGGAATGTTAGAGGCTGTGTATATGATCCTGGCCCTACTGTGGGATTCATGGTATCTCTCTACCTATTGGTTACAAGGGTCATAGGAATTGGTGTTCCGCATTCCCTCTTGGTCTCTACCTGTGCCATATAATAATGCACTTTGGAGTCTTATATTCTTAGCCTTAGTCTCCAGAAGGATATGATAGTTTAGACTGATTCAGATTATTGGGCTTAATGTGGGAGTAAATGGGTGGGGTTTAGTGGGCTGTAGATCAGTCTAGATAATCTGGTGATTATTCCATCTCAAAGATAACATAGCAGAAATAGAAGGGATGTAAAAACAGAAGATTAATACTTCAGGTGCATGGAGAAAAAAGTGTCATGAAAAGAAATTGAAAAGTCTAGGACCCTTTATTCTAAAGGAGACACAAATGAGGAAATGTAACAAGCGCAAAAGAATAAAAATTTTCAGTTATCAGTACTTATATCAAGTCAAGAGGATGATAAATGAATTACAAATTTAAAACTAATAAAAGGAAATACCATTTGCGTAATGCTCAATTGGCCTGTGGAACTCATTGCCACAGGATACATTTGAAAAGAATAGTTACAGAGGGTTTTAAAAGCACTGTATGCTTCTATGAATAGTGAGAATGTCCATGGCTACTTTAGAAAGGATTAAAGAAAAACAAATGTGTTAGGTACATAAATTCTTAGGCATTAGTGCATAATTGAATGACTTAGGAAAAACGTTGTATAAGCAGATTATCCCATAATTATCCATTTCCTCGCCCCTTTCTCTGAAGCATTTGGTACTGGCTGTAGTCAGAAGCAGGATAATGGCCTACAGACCTTTGGTTTGGTCTGGTTTGACAATTCCTATAATCTTGAGAATTTTGGTTTTTAATTAGATCATGTGGATCTCTGATAGTAACACTTTTGAGAGGAAAGGCAAAAATTTAGGACTTAAATTGCTTTTGAGGATCTGAGTCAGACCCATTGATATTTATTTAGTTAAATCAGTAGGAGTTAAGCCCAGATTAGGTTTCTTTCTCCCTCTGCACACTGTGTGTGAATTTGGACAAGACAGTTGAGCCTCAGTGGTGAGTCAGCTAATCAGGGTTAGTTGTCTTGTTTTCTTAATTTCACCATTAATTCAAGGGTGTCTCCTCAGAAAATATTATGGGGGTGCATGTGCAAAGTTGTATTAGCATACAGAAGCTTACATTTTATTGCATTATTTCTGCAAAATCAGAGAAAACGCTGCATGATTTTTTTTTAATTCATGTCAGAGAATAAACAATGTCTTTGAGCAGCTGTTCTGACCATGAACATTTCTAAGTAATTGGATAAATTTTAACAGTGAAAGGAGAGTTATTTGTGTTGCCACAGATTTACATTTAGAAACAAAGAACATACCTGGATTGTTGTATTTGTCTCAGGCCTGCTGACATGGGGTGGCAGGGAAGATGGCAACTGCTCTGGGTCCCAGTGACACAGTAGTGTCAGCGGCTAGAACCATGAACCTGGAAATCCAGTGTACTGGGCTATGCTGTCTGGGCAGTACTGAAGGATGAGTCTAGCTCCAGAACTGCCCTTCTGGGAATGTGGAGATGCCCCCGTCTCACCTTGCCAGTGTCCAGTAATTCTGCCCCCGATTCTTCTCTAAAGAGAAACAAAGTTATGTTAAAAACCACATTTTAGCAAAAAAAAAAAAAAAAGGAGTTTCATGAAGGCTTGACGATAAATACCTTCACATTGTGGGGTCAAGTGTTGACCTGATCAAAAGCTTTTTCCTGGGAAGAAAAATATTCTAATTTCTATGTATTAATGTCTTTTAACCAGCCCACCTTGGGAAAAAACAATGAGAAATACTGATTTGTTAGGATTTTTTTAAAATGAAAGAAAATAAATTTTGAATGTTTGTAATCAAAATCAGCAATATTGTTGAGTTTTGGATAACTTGCCATACAATATCTAAAATATCTAGAACTGTCAGAACTACCCAGGAGCCTGAGATTTTTCCTAAGTGGCAATAGACATAACTTTGTATGTATAGTTTGGATCACATTTTGTAATGTGAATTTCTTTGCATTTATGAACACTGAATTTCATCTGACATTTTGTTGCTTATCTCCCAGTTTTGTAAGAGACCTTTGTTAGCTCTTCACATTCTGCTTTGGACTTAAATATCTTCAGTAATTTTGTATTGTCTGCAAAATTTGCTACCTCGCTATTTATTTATTTTTTTCAGAGTATGGATAAGTTAAACAGCACAGGTCCTAGTACAGACCCTTGGGAGACACCACTAATTACCTCTCCCTAGAGAGCTGTGTTTCTGGTTAAAATTAGTGTTTCTGAATAAATTTCCCTTGTTTTCCTTCTCAAAATTAGGGGCAATATTTAGTTCAGAAAGGATTTCTTAGTACACGTTGAACCTCCCAAATCCCAGACTCTCTGATCCGGTAACATCCGTGGTCTGCTAGGACCATGGATGTTGCTGGACGAAAGAACCCTGGAGGCTGGGAGCTCATGCTAGCCAGGAGTCCTGTGGGTGCTGGGGAGTGGGACCAGCAGTGGCTGGAGAGCCCAGCCCAGGGGAGTCCCAAACTTGGGTTTCCCTGCCTTGACTGAGAACGCCCAGCAGCAGTGGGACTTGTGGTAGCCAGGGGCAGATGACCGTTTTGCGGTGCCCCGGGCAGCATAATTCTGCGGGGTCCCCGCTTTGCCACGGCACATGCACAGTGACGCCATGCGCATGCGCGGTGGTGCCACGGCGCATGCGCGGGGCTTTTTGAAGCGCGGGGCTCGGGGCGGCCGCCCCGTTCGCCCTGCCCTATATCCACCCCTGGTGGTAGCTGCGGATCCCCAGCCCCAGCCAGGAAAACCTGGTGGCCAAGGATCCCAAGGCCTGACCAGGCCCCCTTCCCCCCCGCGGCGATAGTGGGACCAGCAGTGTCTGGGGAATCCCCTGCTCCAGCTGGGAATCCCCAGGGAAGTGTGGACAGGGAGTCCTGTCTGTAGCTGGAAACTCCAGGGAGTATTGACAGCTATGGGTCCAGTCCAGGGAGCACCAACAGCATGTGGCCAGGAACCCAGTCTCCTGGGAGCTCCACAGCCCACAGAATAGCTCAGGAGCAGGGTTGGCAGCCAGCAGAGGAACACTGATCTTCCCTTGTCCAGCAAACTCCCTGGTTTGGGATCGCTCAGGTTCCAAGGGTGCTGGACCAGGGAGGTGTAACCTGTGTTGCAAATACTGTTCACGCTATAGATAATGATATATTGGCATGTATATATGATGATTCTGTCGTATTTGTATTCCTCCTACCTAAAATAAAATTAACAAGTAATAGGAAATCAAAAAGGTTTTGTTAGAGATTTTTGCCATCAGATTAATAAAATATTAACAAAAAATGCTGACAATTTGGATTAACCGACTCAACTGTATTTTCATCAGCTATATGCTTTGCCCTCACTGGGTATTCAGGAATCACTGAAACAGAATAGACATCTGGGGGTTCTGCATGTTTTTCTGTATCTTTAATTTTAATGCATCTTGACATGATTCTTAAATACCTTCTGATAGCAACAAATTAGCATGTTTTCCACATTATTCATCAAGCCTTGTTTTTTCTATGTGCATCCTTTTGTTTTGTGTTTGGACATGTTGTGAGAAGATGAATTGCACTGCTTCCTGTCACTTTCTTCTGTAATATATGTTTCTCATGAGACAGTTTATGGAGTCTGCTATGGTTTTTAAGCAGTGCTGTCTAATAAATTACAATAATTTTAATATTTTAAAATAGTGTTGAGCAACATGTTGGTATTGTATTGATATGATAGTTTTCAAAACTGCATTTGGGTACACAGAAGCAGTGATTTATTCAGACAGTCTGTCAGCTAATGGACTAGTTCATGAAAAAATAACTCTTTGCAGCTGATTACGTTTAAGTGCAGTCAAGAGCATTTCTCAAACTACTGTACCAATAGTGAAATCTCCCATTATTTGTATGTTATGCGTGAGTTGTTCTAAAATTTGGCAACTGTTTTCTGTACAATGGATCATTTGGTAATTAAACTAAGGATCTCAAAATATATGAAAATGTAGTACAGGTTGGACATGAGTGGTCCCGAAAAACAGAGTTTCCTGGATGAGGGGAGGTCAAGGCTCTCTACCCGGCTGTAGGCTCTGCTTGCTGGGTGGAGCTGTACTCCCTGCCGCCTGCTCCTGCCTCCATCTTCCCCACTGTGCCAGGCCTGGCCAGGGCTGCACCTCCCTCCTGTGCCAGCCCCACCCAGTCCCACTGCCTCTAGCTTCAGCAGTGGCTGCAGCCTCCCCCAGTAACCACAGCACCAGCCCAGGCTGCACGCCCAACTGACGCAAGCCCTGGCCAGGGCTGAGTCCCCACTGCCTGCCCCAGCTGGGACTGCTCTCCTGCACCGCGCCAGCCCTGACTGAGCCAGTGCTTCCCATAGCATCAGTGCTGGCTGAGGCTGCATTCCTGGCTGCTGATCCCACTACTTCCAGCCCTGGCTGGGGCTCTTGTTCTTGCCACCAGCCCTGGCCATGTGTGCTCTCCACAATGCTGGCCCCACCACCGGGCTGAGCTTCTGAACCTGGCCAGCCGGGGCTCTCTGGTCCAAAAAGATTCGTGCCGGACCACGGATGTTGCCAGACCAGACAGTCCTAGATTTTAGAGTTTCAGCCTGTAATATCATGTTTTCTGGTTGTGCTAAACAATATCAGGCCACAAATTTATTCTTACATGTCTGGGAGTATCTGGCGGATAAATGTATATGGTGCAAGTACTTCCATAGTAATTTCAATCCATACCCTGGGCTTCAGCCAGCTTTCTTCCTTACTCATTCTGGTCTGTTGCCAATTCTCTGCTGGGACTTTACTATCCTCCAGTCCCCTTGAATGAGAGTTAAAGGAGGGGAGGGTTGGCTCTCTGCTGTACCAACCACAGGAGCCGTGGCCTTCCCATCCTCCTTTACTGCTCCTTAAAAGAATACTTTCTTCAAGCCCTTTATCAATCAGATTATATGATCAGTATATTCCTTCCCTATGGAGTACTACTCTGGACAACGACTCTGCTTATATAATGAGTTGCAAAATCATAGCCTAAATCCCTTTCCATGTTTGCCACAGATAAGGTCCTCCTGCCTTGAACTCACTGTGGGGAAGATACGTCCTCCTACACCTTGGCCAATCTGATGATGAGAGTAAACTTCCTTCCCAGCTCCCCAGGAAATGAATTATTAGTGCAATACCCACAGTGGATCCCAACAAAATCCAGTATTTCACCACTCACATTGTTGCTCCATCTGGTCCAAGTAAAAGAGAACTTTTTCCTGCATCAGCACGAATCTATATAGATCCCTTCTTTTCTGGTCACCTCGGGAGTGGGGAAACGAGTTAGCATTCACATGTTAACTGGACTGCCACTGCAACAGAAAGTCTTTCCAACAAGCCACAGAATATTACCCACAGATTTAATGTGCAGTTAGGTAACTTAAGGACCCAAATCAACCTAACGAGGAGGGTTTTGAACTAGATTTGAAGAGGGACAGTGACCAAAGCCCACAATTAACTCAAAAACATGTAGACCTGAAATTTGGGGGAAACATGGGCTGTAATAGCAGGAAGAAACAAGATAGAATTGATGATGGGTATCCAATTTTTATACCAATGCAAGAAGTATGGGAAATAAGCAAGAAGAACTTGAAATACTATTCAATAAACAAAACTATGACATAGTTGGCACCACAGACACTTGGCAGAATAATATGCATGACTGAATATTGGTATAGAATGATACAGCTTGCTCAGGAAGGACAGGCTGGGGAAAAAAAGGAGTCAATGTTGCCTTATATATTAAAAATATCTACACTTGTATTGAGGTTGAGATAGAAATAGGTTAATGACTTATTGAAAGTCACTATGTAAGGATGAAAGGAGTAAGACAACAAAGGTAATGTCATAGTAGAGGGTCTACCACAGACGACCTAACCAGGAACAAGAGGTGGATGAGGATTTCTTTAAACATCTAACAAAACCATCCAAAACACAAGACAGGGGCTATGCAGATATCTGTTGGGATTTAAAACACAGTAGGGCGCACATTATCCAAGAAGTTCTTGGAATGTATTGGAGCAGTTTTTCAAAGAAACAGTTGTGCAAAAGAGCAAACTATTCCACTGTATAGGAAAAATAGGAAGTACGGTAAAAAAACCACTCTGGCTTAACTAGGAAATCTTCAATGATCTAAAAATCAAAGAAGCAGCATTCAAACGGTAGAAACTAGGTTACATTACAAGGATGAATATAAATAAATAACATAAGTATGTAGTGGCAGAATTAATAAAGCGAAGTTACAAAATGAACTCAAATTAGCTAGAGACATAAAGGGTAAACAAGAAAATGTTCTTCATATACAAATATATGGCAAGAAGGATACCAAGGATAGGGTAAGGTTGTTATTCAATAAAGAGGAAAAAACAATAACAGGAAATCTGGAAATGACAGAGGTGCTTAATGATGACTTTTTTTTCAGTTTTTGCCAAGAAAATGCCAGTGAAAATGGGATGGGATTAGAGCCTACAATAGGGAAATAACACATTAAAAATTGCTTAAACAAGTTGGATGTCTTCAAGTAACCAGAGCCAGATGAAATGCACCCTAGAATACTCAAAGAGATGATTTAGGAGATGTTTGAACTATTAGCTAATATCTATGAAAAGTCATGGAAGATTGGAGAGAACACTGGATAGAGGCAAATATAGCATCCATATATAAAAAGGGCAATTCGGCAAATTACAGACTGTCAGCTGAACTACAGTACCATGAAAGATAATTGAGCAAATAGTTAAGGAATCCATTTGCAAACATCTGGAAGACAATAAAATGGTAGGTGACAGCATGGATTTGTCAAGAACAAATTCTATCAAACCAACCTGATTTCTTTCTTTGACAGAAATCAGACTTGGTTATGAGGGAAGCAGTAGATGTGGTTTGTCTAGTCTTCAGTAAGGCTTTAGATATAGTCTTTTGTGACCTTCTTATTAACAAACTACAAACTAAATAGAGCTACTATTGTGTAGGTGCAAAATAGGTTGAATAACCGTTCCCAGCGAGTAGTTATCAATAGTTTACCGTCATGCTAGTGGAATTCCATCCGTCACATAAGTGGAATTCCACAGGTATCAGTTCCAGGTCCAGGTCCAGATCTGGTCAATATCTTCATCAACAATTTCAAAAATGGCATAGAGAGTACATTTATAAAGTTTTAGGATGATACAAAGCTGAGAGGAGTTGTAAGTGCTTTGGAGGATAGGATTATGAGTCAAAATGATGTGGACTAACTAGAGAAATGGTTTGAAGTAAACGGGATGAAATTCAGTAAGTTGAAATGCAAAGTATTCAATTGCACACATACGAAATGGGAAATGACTGCCTAGAAAGGATTACTGTGGAAAGGGATCTGTGGAGGCCACAGTGGACCACAAGATGAAAATGAGTCAACACTGTAACACTATTGAACCCCCCCCCCATCATGTATTGGAGGGAAACATGAGAAACAATTCCTGTGCTCTGCCCTTTGATGAATAGGCCTCAACTGGAGTACTGTGTTCAGTCCCAGGCACCACATTTCAGGAACATAAACACATAAGAACGGCTGTACTGGGTCAGACCAAAGGTCCTTCTAGCCCAGTATCCTGTCTACCAACAGTGGCCAGCATCAGGTGCCCCAGAGAGGGTGGACCGAAGACAATGATTGAGCAATTTGTCTCCTGCCATCTCTCTCCAGCCTCTGAAAAACAGAGGCCAAGAACACCATTTTATCCCCTGGATAATAGCCTTTTATGGACCTAACCTCCATGAAATTATCTAGCTTCTCTTTAAACTCTATTATAGTCCTGGCCTTCACAGCCTCCTCTGGCAAGGAGTTCCACAGGTTGACTACACGCTGTGTGAAGAAGAACTTTCTTTTATTCGTTTTAAAACTGCTACCCATTAATTTCATTTGGTGTCCTCTAGTTCTTCTATTTAGGGAACTAATAAGTAACCTTTCTTTATCGGCCCTCCCCACACCACTCATGATTTTATATACTTCTATCATATCCCCCCTCAGTCTCCTCTTTTCTAAACTGAAAAGTCCCAGTCGCTTTAACCTCTCCTCATATGGGACCCGTTCCAAACCCCTAATCATTTTAGTTGTCCTTTTCTGAACCCTTTCCAAAGCCAAAATATCTTTTTTGAGGTGAGGAGACCACATCTGTACACAGTATTCAAGATGTGGGCGTACCATAGATTTATACAGGGGCAGTAAGATATTCTGGGTCTTATTTTCTATCCCTTTCCTAATAATTCCTAGCAACCTATTTGCCTTTTTGACCGCCGCTGCACACTGCGTGGAAGATTTCAGAGAACTGTCCACGATAACTCCCAAGATCCCTTTCCTGATTTGTCGTAGCCAAATTAGCCCCCATCATACTGTACATATAGTAGGGGTTATTTTTCCCAATGTGCATTACTTTACACTTATCTACATTAAATTTCATTTGCCATTTTGCTGCCCAATCACTGAGTTTGGTGAGATCTTGTTGGAGTCCCTCACAGTCTGCTTCTGTCTTGACTATCCTAAACAGTTTGGTATCATCCGCAAACTTTACTACCTCACTGCTTACCCCTTTCTCCAGATCATTTATGAATAAGTTGAAAAGGATTGGTCCCAGGACTGACCCTTGGGGTACACCACTAGTTACCCCTCTCCAATCTGAAAATTTACCATTTATTCCTACCCTTTGTTTCCTGTTTTTTAACCAGTTCGCAGTCCAAGAAAGGACCCTTCCTCTTAACCCATGGCCATGTAATTTACACAAGACCCTTTGGTGAGGAACCTTGTCAAAGGCTTTCTGAAAATCCAAGTATACTATATCTACTGGATCCCCCTTATCTGCATGCTTGTTAACCCCTTCAAAGAACTCTAATAGATTAGTAAGACAGGATTTCCCTTTATGGAAACCATGTTGACTTTTGTCCAACAAATTATGTTCTTCTACATGCTTCACAATTTTATTCTTTACTATTGTTTCGACTAATTTGCCCACTACTGAAGTTAGACTTACCGGTCTGTAATTGCCAGGATCGCCTCTAGAGCCCTTTTTAAATATTGGTGTCATGTTGGCTACCTTCCAGTCATTAGGTACGGAAGCCGATTTAAAGGATAGGTTAGAAACCACAGATAATAGCTCAGCAATTTCCCATTTGAGTTCATTTAGAACCCTTGGATGAATGCCATCCGGTCCCGGAGATTTGTTAACATTAAGTTTTTCTATTTGTTCCAAAACCTCCTCTAATGACACTTCAATCCGGGACAGTTCCTCAGATTCATCACCCACAAAGGACAGTGCAGATTCGGGAATCTCCCCAACGTCCTCAGCCGTGAAGACTGAAGCAAAGAAATCATTTAGTTTCTCTGCAATGGCTTTATCGTCCTTGATTGCTCCTTTTATAGCTCAGTCATCTAGGGGACCCACAGGTTTTTCAGCAGGCTTCCTGCTTCTAATGTGCTTAAAAAACATTTTGTTATTTCTTTTTGAGTTTTTGGCTAGCTGTTCCTCAAAATCTTTTTTTGCTTTTCTTATTACATGTTTACACTTGATTTGACAGTGTTTAAGTTCCTTTCTATTTATCTCACTAGGATTAGACTTCCAATTCTTAAAAGATACCTTTTTGTCCCTCACTGCTTCTTTTACATGACGGTTGAGCCACGGTGACACTGTTTTAGGTCTCTTGCTATGTTTTTTAATTTGGGGTATACATTTAAGTTGGGCCTCTATTATGGTGTCTTTAAAAAGTTTCCATGCAGCTTTCAGGGATTTGGCTCTAGTCACTGTGCCTTTTAATTTCTGTTTAACTAACCTCCTCATTTTTGTGTAATTCCCCTTTTTGAAATTAAATGCCAGGGTGCTGGACTGCTGAGGTGTTCTTCCCACCACAGGAATGTTGAATGTTATTATATTATGGTCACTATTCCCAAGCTGTCCTGTAACGGTTATTTCCTGGACCTGATCCTGCACTCCACTCAGGACTAAATCGAGAATTGCCTCTCCCCTTGTGGGTTCCTGCACTAGCTGCTCCAAGAAGCAGTCATTTAAGCCATTGAGAAATTTTATCTCCGCTTCTCTTCCTGAGGTGACATGTATCCAGTCAATATGGGGGTAATTAAAATCCCCCATTATTATAGAGTTCTCTATTTTGGTAGCCTCTCTAATCTCCCTCAGCATTTCAATGTCAGTATCGCTGTCCTGGTCAGGTGGTCGGTAATATATCCCTACTGCTAATTTCTTATTATTGGAGCATGGAATTACTGTCCATAGCGATTCTATGGAACGTGTTGATTCATTTAATATTTTTATTTCATTTGATTCTACATTATCTTTCACATATAGTGCCACTCCGCCACCCACCCGGCCTGCTCTATCCTTTCTATATATTTTATATCCCAGTATGATTGTGTCCTACAGATATTCCTCATTCCACCAGGTTTCAGTAATGCCTATTATGTCAATCTCCTCATTTAATATGAGGTACTCCAGTTCACCCATCTTATTAGTCAGACTCCTAGCATTTGTGTTGAAGCACTTTAAAAATTTGCCACTGCTTATTTGTCTGCCCTTTCCTGATGCATTGGATTCCTTAGAATGCGGTTGTTTGTCTGCTCTGGCCCATGGTTTGTCCTCTCCCCTCCTCTCTTTCTGACTACAGCTTAGAGAATATCTATCAATGGATTCTCCTCTAAGAGAAGTCTCCCTCCGATTTACGTGCATCTCCGCACCAATCGGCTTTCCCCCATCTCTTAATTTAAAAACTGCTCTACGACCTTTTTAATGTTTAGTGCCAGCAGTCCGGTTCTACCCTGGTTTAGGTGGAGCCCATCCTTCCTGAATAGGCTCCCCCTGTCCCAGAAATGTCCCCAAATTAAGTGTCCCCAAAGTTATTTCATATTAAGTGTAGACGTGCCCTATCAGGGATGATCTAGTTTGCAGATGATACCAAGTTGGGAGGGATTGCAACTAATTTGGAGGATAGGGTCATAATTCAAAATGACCTGGACAAATTGGAGAAATGGTCTGAGGTAAATAGGATGAAGTTTAATAAAGACAAATGCAAAGTGCTCCACTTAGGAAGGAACAATCAGTTCATACATACAGAATGGGAAGCGACTGTCTGGGAAGGAGTATGGCAGAAAGGGATCTAGGAGTTATAGTGGACCACAAGTTGAATATGAGTCAGCAGTGTGATGCTGTTGCAAAGAAAGCAAACATGATTCTGGGATGCATTAACAGGTGTGTTGTGAGCAAGACACGAGAAGTCATTCTTCCGCTCTACTCTGCACTGGTTAGGCCTCAATTGGAGTATTGTGTCCAGTTCTGGGCACCGCATTTCAAGAAAGATGTGGAGAAATTGGAGCGGGTCCAGAGAAGAGCAACAAGAATGATTAAAGGTCTAGAGAACATGACCTATGAGGGAAGGCTGAAGGAATTGGGTTTGTTTAGTTCAGAAAAGAGAAGATTGAGGGCGGACATGATAGCAGTTTTCAGATACCTAAAAGGGTGTCATAAGGAGGAGGGAGAAAACTTGTTCATCTTGGCCTCTGGGGACAGAACAAGAAGCAATGGGCTTAAACTGCAGCAAGGGAGGTTTAGGTTGGACATTAGGAAAAAGTTCCTATCTGTCAGGATAGTTAAACACTGGAATAAATTGCCTAGGGAAGTTGTGGAATCTCCATCTCTGGAGATATTTAAGAGTAGGTTAGATAAATGTCTATCAGGGATGGTCTAGACAGTATTTGGTCCTGCCATGAGGGCAGGAGACTGGACTCGATGATCTCTTGAGGTCCCTTCCAGTCCTAGTATTCTATGATTCTAGACCAGTGTTTCTGAAAGTTTTCTGCGGAATCACTTTGAGAAACACATTAACTGGCCACCCCAGTTTGTTTATTTACTGGCACTGCGGCTCCCATTGGCTCCATTTCGCTCTTTGCAGCCAAGCAGAGCAGCGGGAAGTGGTGGCCTGGCCCACACCACTTTCCGTGGCTCCCTTTGGCTGCAAAGGATGAAACAGAGCAAATGGGAGCCGCGAGACTTCGTGGCCGTGGTGCTGGTAAATAAACAAAGCGGTGTGGCCAGTTAATGTGTTTCTCAAAGTGATTCTGCGGAACACGTTCAGAAACACTGATCTAGATGTCCTACTATGAATGTAGAAGATTGAACCTGATGGTTTCTCAAGGTCCCTTTGAGTAATTCTATGAACTTGAGGTTCACAAAATCTCTCTTTACCTTTACATGTCACTTGTGTTGAAGAGAAATTCAATTCATTACTGTTCAGATAATTTGTCAAAATACATAAAATCCCACATCCCTGGGCTTCATTTCCTTAACTCCTGGTTCACTTCACTGGTTTGTGCAGAGACAAACCAAATGAATTTCTTCAAATAAAATGTAATCCCAGCCATAAAGAGCGAGGTCTTTCCATTCATTTTACATGACTCTGGTTAAAATAAATGTACATCCAACCTGCTCTTCTTTGCAATCAGTGGCAAAACCCTGTTTCATTTCAGAACTGGAGAGTCAGTCTCAAAGGCCTGCATTCTGCAAACACTTAAGGATGTGTGTAACATTTATAAGGTGAATATGCCTACGGACAATAATAGGCCTGTTCATCTGAGTAAAGTTGCACACATTTTTTAGTTCTATTCATGACAATAGGACTATCTACGTGAATAGAAGTTACATTTACATTTAAGAATTTGCAGGATCAGAACCATTCTAACAAGGTCAATACCTCCAAGATGTTGGTAGCTAAAAGCAACATTGATTTCAGGATAATTTCTGTGGTCAATTGGTTGCTGATATTCTGTTCTTTGTTACATTCAAGTTTATTTTAAAACGTGACAGTACTATACAACCGGAGGGCTTTTGGAAGATTTCAGATTTCCTTTTTATGTGTCAACTTTTACTTCAGCATTTTGTTGAAACATCTTAGCAGAGTTAAGGTTGTTCTTTGAATATGCAGTGTAGTATCTTATTTATTATTTATTTAAAACAGTATGAATAGTCTGTGTGTTTGTTTGAAGATTATATGCTTTTCCCCTAACTGCTCATTCCAGTACATTTTAGTGCTCAAGGTTATCTTTTTTTGAATGGTAATATTTCTTGGAATATGTAGAGCAGCTACTTTTAAGCCTTTAAGTTATACAGCAGCACCGCGTGAATTTTCCAATAGTGTTGTTACTTTGTATATCTTCTGTATCCTAGTTCAGCCTTTGATTGATGAAAAAAAGTGTATGATTCTACTAAAATATACCCATCTTCTGTGATAGAAGCCAACTGGAATAGGAGCAGTGGTTCTCAACCTAGCACCCAGTTGAAGCCTATGCGACATCCTCAGAGCCACACACACACGTGTGTGTGTATAGATATAGATATAGATATAGATACTGTGTGTATTATGCAGCTCTTATATAGAGATTTGCATATGCGGTCCATGGTGCTAAATAGGTTGGGTAGGTGCTTCTATGTTACTGGAAAATACTGTGTTACTGGAGAATACCCCTCCCCCTTATGCTAACCAGTTAAACTAGCTTTTCAGGCAGAATTCTTCAAGAGTGAAGTGCAAAGCTGTTCTTTTGTCCCTTGATATTCCAAAGAGTATCAGATGAATTGTTTCCAAACAACTTAGGACTCTCAATGCAGGTGGGGAGGAAATCACAAAAGGCAGAGAGGTTTTAAAAATTTGATTACACTCTAAAGCAAAGGAAATCTCACTCCCTATACACACTTATCTTTCACTGTCAGGTATTCCTTTCGAAGAGCACACAAATTGTTTAGGGTTATCATTGATAGGAACATTACTCTTCCATTAAATGTAATGATGTTTTGAACATTTTTTATTTGAATGAGGGGTCATGGACCTGAGAAGTTTGAGAAACACTGGACTAAGCAAAGGAATCCTGTATCCTGCAGCCAAACCACACATGAATTGCAATGACATTTTCATTCAGAAATAATGCTCTATTCTCCTAGTGCCTGATCCCACAAATTTTAGATAAGTTAGGGCATCATTCACTTCCATGATCCAATAAAATTCTGCACTTTCACCATTTGTAGAACTATTATTGATATTGATCAAAGTAAGTAGAGATGGAATTCAGAACATGCAAAAGAATTTTAAAGTGAATATCATCAAGCAGAATTATCTTGATTTATATACTTTCTGATTCTTTTCCATCAGCTTTCCCCTCCTCTTCAGACATGAGATTATAGTTGAAACATCTAGTGAAATGTTAGGGCCTGCATTTGTCTATGATAAGCTGTGATTGGCTATATGGCTAGAACCTTATTTATTTTATAACTGACTGTCTATTATTACAAGCTGTATGATAGAAAGAACTGTTAATGGAAAAGATATTGCACAGGTGCATCATATTCATACTCTTTAGTGCTCCATTTATAGAATGTAGAGCATTTTTGCTTGACTGAAAAAAGTTATTATGTGGTTCCATTTTTAACTTGGCTTCTGGATCTAATATGCTCCTTTTAAAAATAGAAGATAATTTCTAACTGCTAGCTGAGATTTGAGAGTGAGCGTGGATTCTTTCTTGCATACACATTCTCCCCTGAAAGATAAAAGATTCTGCAGGCCAAATTCTATTCCCATGTAACCTTGTAAAAAGCAAGTATTTTTTCCTCAGTGTCACTTTTACAAATACACTGCTTTCGCTGTGTTTCTAGAGGAGTAACTGTTAGATAATAAAGTATTTTGTTGATGGTACATAATGGAATGTAGTCCAGCACCTTTTTTCTTAACTTAATAAATTCTTCAGTAATAACTGTAAAATATATTTTGTCACAGATATGACTTAAATACATAAATGGAGCAGATGGGTTGACTAAGATACGGAGAATCATTTTTACTTTTGAGAGTGGTCCCTTTCTTTAAATTACAATGAAACCTTTTATTATATTTAAAATGAATGCTGTATTATGGTATTAGAGCACTGTGGATTCAGGTCTGGTGGCTACACTTTCAAGCTTTACACAGTGAAAATTGCATCTGATACTTGTTCTAGAGTTAGTGTGTAGAAATACATGAAGACCAAGGGTTGTTACCATGCATATTTTCACAAGTACAAGTCCAGTCTGTTTTACAGGTTTTATTAAAGATATGATTACCCAAATATATAGATATTCTATATAGACCTATCCACAAGTTAGAAATATAGTTATACTCACACATTTAACAATAATGCTTGAATCTGATGGGTCCCTCATGATTTGAGCATCAATAGGGTGAAGCTTCCTGCCAAAGTTTACCATAGAGAGCTCAATTTCCCATTCTGAGACCCCCTTTTTTACAATGTGATTCTGTATATGCCTAAACTCTGTGCATGTCCATAAAAGTGTCTGCCCTCTTTTCTCTTATTGCTTTGTGTACCTTGGAAACTTAAGGGACCCCAATTTTCTCTAGGGTGCATAAGTTCCCTTTATTCCCATTAGCATTGGTAAGACTCGACCATTATCCTGTGGTTGAGTAACATGTCAGATATGGCATACCTTTACAGTATTTTTATGATCTATTAATCTTCTGGGTAATTTTCCACAATATTATCACTTGGTACCTCTTCTCCCATAATCTGAGAGTATTAGGTTATTTTCCAGTCACTTACATCATTTTTTGTCTCCAAGGCCTAAAACTAAGCTAAACTCTTGCAGGCCTCAGCGTACGGGTACCTGTCTAATACATGATTGATCAATATTCATAAGAATCTTATACTTTTATAATCCTATAAATTAACTCTAATTAATGCACAATAAATATATGCAGTATAACATGATTAATCAAACACAATAAATGGACAATAAACTGAAATAATTGGCTGTAAGAAACATCCATTATTGCACTTAACGTTAATTTGTGTCATTGCAGTACAAACTTCTTTGCTTTCCAAGTTGTAGAAACCTTTGTACTGTAGTATTTAATGTTATATTTTCATTATACTGTTACATACCTGACAAAAGTTAAACTTGAATGTTCTTTGTTCATAGCAACTTCCAAAACCCCTAGGCTACGTCTAAATTGGCATGATTTTCCGGAAATGCTTTTAACGGAAAAGTTTTCCGTTAAAAGCATTTTCGGAACAGAGCATCTAGATTGGCACGGACGCTTTTCCTCAAAAGCACTTTTTTCGGAAAAGCGTCCGTGCCAATCTAGATGCGCTTTTCCGCAATGCCATTTTTGCGATCGGGGCTTTTTTGCGCAAAACAAATCTGAGTTGTCTACACTGGCCCTTTTGCGCAAAAGCTTTGCGCAAAGGGGACTTTTGCCTGACCGGGAGCAGAATAGTATTTCCGCAAGAAGCACTGATTTCTTACATTAGGAAGTCAGTGCTTTTGCGGAAATTCAAGAGGCCAGTGTAGACAGCTGGCTAGTTTTTCCAGAAAAGCGGCTGATTTTCCGGAAAAACTGGCCAGTCAAGACACAGACCTAGTATTGCACCTTTTAAGTCTTATCAATAAAATATTAGATACTTTAAAACATTTTGAATGTCTGCATTTGTAAATCAGGTTCAGGTGTGAGTAGAGCACAATTGAACTTGTTTTTCAAATTATTGCTTTATCACTGATACAAAAGATGGCCTGCAGAGACCAGTGTTCAGGATTAGAAAGTGTATTAAGACTTAAGCCATACTTTGATATGTTTCAGGTAGAGTTCTCAAAACTAAAGCAACACACTCAAATTAATGATGTATTCTATTGTTGATCATTAACTGAACAAGGGCTTCTAAGTTTGTTTCATTTAGCCCTTTAGTGTGAGCTGTAGCCATTGAGATTTATCACTTTTACTTTTCCTTCAGTAATCATTAGATCATCTTATTGGCACGGAAGAAAACTAAAATACTTTGGTGTTGAAAAAAAACATGTATGTGACTTCCTTTTTGGTTTTGGTATGGTTTTTTGGAGGAGTGTATTTGTTGGATTGAATTACAGACGTCTCCTTAGGGTTGTCCCCTGGTATGCTAATCATGTAACTGAGGTCCACCTTCCTGCTCTTGGGGGCTCCCCAACACCCAGTCCTGCTGGTATTCTTCAGACAGGCACAGAGTTAGGGTTACTGTTCCCTTCTCCTGCAGAGCAATACAGAAAAGGCTGATCTAGACTATGCTAAAGTGTAGAAAAGGGGATATGCAAATTCCCCAGGAATTTGCATATCTTCTTCCCATCTCACTATCAAAAGCGGAACTTTCAAAAGTGAAAGTAGTCTGGACGCTTTTTTTCAGCAACACTCCCCTTTTTTCAAAAAGCTGCTTTTCCTCAAAAAATGAGGTTTATGCAGCTTTTCGAAAAAAGGGAAGGTTGCTGAAAAAACCCCATCCAGACTACTTTCACTTTCAAAAGTGGAGCTTTCAAAAATGAGATCAGAAGAAAATATGTAAAATCTGCAGGATTCCCGCAGAATTTGCATTTCCTCTTTTAACACTTTAGCGTAGTTTAGATGAGCCCAAACTGAACCAGTTCAGCTCCAGAAGAGCTCAGTGACAAGGGCCTAGCACCCCAGAAACTAACATCAAAAGGGACCAAATCCCCAAATAAATCTATCTTACTCTGTGTAACAGTTTTACACAATGAAAGCTCATAAAGTCTGCACAATTTATCAGTGAAAGAGAGATAAGCACAATGTTGTACCACCACCCCCAAGGTAATAATTATTTACTCTAGGCTTGATAATAAACAAAAAAGTTTTTATTAAGTATAAAAAGTAAGATTTAAGTGGTTGCAAGTGAAAAAAGTCAGGTCAAAGTAAGTTACTAAATTAAAATGAATAGAAAATGCATATTTAAAAGCTTCAGAGGGGTAGCTATAACAGGAAAAAATTAAAAACAACGAATAGTCTAGTAGCACCTTAAAGACTAACAAAATATGTAGATGGTATCATGAGCTTTTGTGGGCACAACCCACTTCTTCAGATGGGAGCTGCGGGAAGCGGTGGCCTGGCCCATGCTTCTTCCTGCACTTCCCTTTGACCAGGAAAGGTAAACCAAAGTCACGGAGAGCTGTGGGACACTGTGCCTACAGAGGCTCAGGTAAACAAACTGGTGGCCTAACGAGCCACATGTGGTCGGCACTCCAGAATGTCCCCCTCCTTTAGATACAGGGCATGACAAGGGTGATAAAGTGAGTCATAATCTGAGCTGGACAAAGAATATAAGCAGCCCTTGTTCTCAGTTCTGTGCTTAGTTCACACAACCAAGTTGAGTCACATGACACTAAGTGTATGCCTTGAGTAGAGGTCATCTTGATTGCTCAGCAGAGGAGCTAGCTCACCTATAAGAAGTGGCTGAAGGGAGCTTGTACTGATCAAGAATTATTTCTATTGCAAAAAAAGATCTCATCTGCTGAGAGCCACTACAATCAAAAGGATTAATCTTGTGGGTCTCAAGAGTTTCAAAGGCAATGTTGGGCTCCATGAATAAACCATTATTTTTAGGAAAAATCACAGTGACAGATTGTTATTTGTAGCAGCTGGAATACATCACTATATGTCAGGTTTTTCCAAGGGTATTTTTAATAAGAAAATGGCGAGAGACATAAAAATTAATAAATAAAAATCCAAAAGTGGCTTGACATGGGAGCTTTGAGGCCATTGTGTCTGACCCATTATTTAATATAACATATAATTATAGCTAACGATCCACTTGGAGGGGGAAGAGATAATGACCAAAAAGATCTGAGGGTTTATTTTTTTGTGTGTGTTTCAGAGGTCCTTTTTCCAGGATAAATTATAATAGGTAGCATTGCCTGAAGAGAATATAAGCTCTCCTGTAGAGAACTGTGAAGAAAACAAACCATGCTTAGATGACCTTGAAACAATCAGAGATGTAGTACTAAGCAGTGAATTTTATATTCAAAGACAATTGTTAAAACATGCATGTGCTGCAGGTGTCCCAAATGAAAATGTGTACTCCTTTGGGGAATCACTTTTTAAAAATAAGTTATAGTAAAAAAAAAAAATCAAGTCCAGGTTCTCAGACGGTATAAATTGGTCTAGCTTCATTGAAATCAGTAGAGGCATGCTTAATTTGCAATGGCTGAGAATCTCACCCCTGAAATTATAGGTAAGATAGTCATTGGGATTGTTAGGAAAATGTTTGTACATTGTAACTATAAGGTCAAGTCTCCTGTGTTTTTGGCTAACTTCACTGATACCCTTTTAACTGGCCTAGCAATCTCAGAAAGAGATCAATAATACATTATAGCCAAGCCAAATAAAATTTTCACAGGGAAAGTGACACTTTTCAGAAGAAGCAACACTGAAATGTAATTTAAGGAAACAAATGGTAATTGCTTTTACACCAAAATGTGGGAACACAGCAGGGTGATTCCAGGAAACATTGGATTCTTTCTCTCATGCCAATTTAGAAATAGGTAAACACATTGTAAACATTCACAGCTTTAACGTTCCCTCCAATTCACCACCTCCTTACACAATATTTTTCACCTAGTGAAAATTATCTCCTCTGTCACACCTTGTATTTATAACTCTGGATTCCCACACAACTCTTCTGTCTCCTTTCAGAAAAATGAAAACTATTGTAAACGGGGTTTATATATGTACACAGGAGTTTTTACTTATTTGAAGATGTAACTGATTATTGAGTGTTGCATAATTTATTGAAGAAGTGATTGCTTTTAGTGTGAGAAGTCTCACTTTCCAGTGCTACTGACTTCTTGTCAAACCCTTATTTCTGTTTCTTATACTTCTAATATTAGTCAGAATAAATTCATTCAACATCTTCCATGCTCAGGAGAAGTGGTAATAATATTAGCGTGACGAGGGTTCTATATATCTCAATCTCACAATTTGTATTATGGCAACTCCAGTAGTGATACTGAAACCTGACCTAGTTTTGATATCACTTAAGCTTGTTTAATTCGACTGATTTCAGTGTTATTCCTCATTTACAGTGATGTAACTGAGAAGAGGTGTGGTCCCATCTGCATGTAAACAGTCCACATAAACTCACCTTTTCAGGGTGAGATTTATTTTGTGGACAAGAGCTACAATCTGTATGGGCCTCCACTAACTGAACTCTGCTATCCTGTTTGTGCAGTCCCCAGTTATAGATGGTGAAAGAGTGAAATGAAGGAGAATGCATCACCCTACGGAGGAGAACACATGGATAGTGATTGTTCTATTTTCTCCTGAGTGACTAACTGCATGTCTAATATTTCCTTTTGTCACATTTTCTCCATAAACAATGTTGATGTGGATAATCAAAACCAAAACTAATAGCTGTTTGGTATATATCCCAGTGTGTTGGTGACATTTACAAAAATGTCATGTTTTGGACAGCACACAAGCTAAATTAATAGGGTTAATGACTCAGTATTTACAAAGGCAAATTTAATATTTATTACTTGGGATAATAAAACCAAAATATTATTGTACTGGTTGCCAGTTGATTTCTGCAAGAAGTTTCTGGAGCTAGGTTTTACATATCTATTTTCAGTTCTGGTTACTGCCCTGATGGCCACTTGTGTGCTTGAGTTAACAGTCCACTTCAAATGATAGGAGGGTGATTGGTTCTCTGAGCAGGCTCTTTCCTGTAGTCGTCTTACCCAAGTGTTGATTTCAGTTTTGGCCCCAGAAAAATGATTTCCTGCAATAGTTAGCTAATTTGGCCATTTGGCCATTAATTGGCCATTTAATGTTCAATGTCATGCTTTCAATGTTTATGAGAGGCAAAAGGAGAAGCAGAAATATCATATTCCTTACTCAGTTTTGTTTACAGTCTAATTAATTGTGATTCCTACCATTTTACTAGGATGACTTATGACATAGTCTTGAGCCACAAAGTAAATGGGATAGCTTTGCAATCTTGGTGACATTTACAGCCCTGTACTATGTTGTTGTTATGAAAAAATTGGTATTTAAATTAGCTGTTCAAAGATACCAAATAATTTTGAAATTATACATAAATTGGATTGAGCCAAATCCCAGGGTGAGCATGGGGAATGTAGCTCCCAGGCTATAGGAAGTTGAGATTGAAACCAGATTCGGGATTTTCAGCTGATCTCTGTGGATGAATTGATCCCTACAGAGGTTTTTGTTTGAGTTTTTTCCCCATTCTTAAAATACTGTATTCTTAGCTTATGTTCTTCTTGCTTCTGCAGCACAGTAGATTTTTTACAAAACAAGTCAAGTATCAGGTCATTACCTCGCTACCTTTCAGGTCACTTACAGATTATTTGCCAAGTCTTTATTCCCAAAGGGGAAAAATCATCTTGATGGCTCTGTGGAAAGAGAGCAAACTGATGACAAAATGAACCGTCATTCACAATTTAGGAAAGAGTTTTCCACTCATCTCATATAGAAAACATTACTCTTTTTACAGATGTAGACAATATCGCTCCATTTCCAATGCATTCTCTAACAGATGTCTGCAAAACTGCAGTCATGACAACACTGTAAGTATCATATCCCAGCAAGTATAACAGTTGACAGAGTTGCCCTGAAGCTTCAATTACTTGGGTTCCATGATGATGAATGAAAACTGTTACAGCTCTCAAGAGGTCTGCAGTGGACTGGCAACAGTTTGATCAATGCTGGCATAACTATTAAAGATCCGGGGAAATGGAAGTATTTCAATAACTACAAAGAATAGACATCTCTGGGCTTTGGCTTATCCCAAAACTCAGTGTGGTTGTGGGGACTGAATAAAAATAACAGAAACACAGTTATTTATGTTGTTTGGGGATTTGCAACAATTAGTAATATAATGTGAGCTGTGTTTTGGAATAAGCATGAGCGTAAGACACGTTTCAGATTAACGAACTTCTTATTGACAATTTCAGCAGAAGATGCTGAATTATTTTGTTCAGGGAGAACATCCGGAAAAGGAGAGTCTCTAGTCTGAGTGGCTTGGGAGCATTGAAAAGATTGCTCATGCAGTATTATGCAGTAGACAGACCTATGAGTTAATCAATGGATCATTATCTCTAGACACTTTTGCATTATGCTATTGACCCACAGGGCCAGAAGGAAAATGAAAGAAATCTCTCAGCACAATCTCAGGAGACATTTTGAAGTTCTTGGCTGTCAGCACCTTAGAACTAGAGTAGTAGACACATCACTGAATATAAAATACAACCATGGCAAGTTGCTTTGTATTATTTAAAAGAATTTAGCAGATTATTATTTAAGATCTTGGATTCAGCAGAGAACTGAAACGTGCTCAATTTTAAGTGACTATGTAAACACATGTTTAAATTCTTTGGTGAATCAAAGCCAGACTGCTGCTGGAATGCATATGCTATATGAGTCTGATTTAACTCCCTTAACTCCCATTGAATTCATTAAGTCCTTTGACTAGATTCTGAATTGTAAACATAGTCAAGGAGATAACAAAGACTGCAACAAAAAAGCAAAGTGAATGGAGCAGTTATGTTGTAATATTTGGTCTACGTGATGTTATTAATGTGAGGCTATGGGGGTGTGATGGGTTGGGTTATTGTAATTATATGGCTATATTATTATTCTCATCTCAGCTAAATTTGATGATGAGTTACAGCATGAGAGAGAAATTGTTGAAATTGGGTGCATTCATACAGCATTTTGCTTTATATTTACTTCTTTTTCTGAGCACCTGACTTTCATACCTCTGATTATTAACTGGTTTTGAGGCTGTTTATAACAGCATACAAGTACATAATCTATAGACATATAATATTTTGAGTAATCTGAGGGCAAATTCATTCATGGTAAATATAAGGATTGTGACATAACTTACTGTTGGGTGGAGCCTTCTATGTGATACAGTGGTTGTTACAGAAACAGTCCAAGCAGTTTATTTTTCAGGAGATATTAATCTTAACATTTATATAGCTTTCTAATGAGAACAAACATTCTGTTTATTTTGGAATTTAATTTAAATGTTTATTTACTATTTCATGTAAGGTTCTTCTGATCTGAAATATCATTAGTTAAAGATCAGTAAAACTAGAGATCTTCTACGGTCATTGTTTCATTTTACAGTCAACTAAATTTAGTGTGTCATCAACCTTGAATTCTGT
Source organism: Pelodiscus sinensis (assembly GCF_049634645.1). Classification (NCBI taxonomy): domain Eukaryota; kingdom Metazoa; phylum Chordata; order Testudines; family Trionychidae; genus Pelodiscus; species Pelodiscus sinensis. The sequence continues at coordinate 36,588,600 of NC_134713.1, forward strand.
GATTGATCATATTTTGTTTAAATTATATATTTGCAGAAGGTAAGGATCTCTAAATATTTTATTATAAATTTTGAATTATGGAAGTTAATGGACCTGATACTGATCTCACATAAGTTTACACCAGTATAACTTCATTGATATTTGTTGGAATTACCCCTACTTTGCATCTGTGAATGTGAGATTAGAATGGGGTCCCAAAATACAGATTATGTAGGCCTGATTTTGGATAGGACAGGTAGGTACTGGCTTACCTAATGTTTGTGCAGTTATCATAACTGTATCCAGAGGCTGGGAATCTCAGAATTCAAATGGTTGTAGGTTGTGTGGGTGTTAACAGAGGATAAATGGCATCAAACTGAAGCATTTCAGCTAATCTGGTATTTATCGTTTCTATAAAACACTGTCCCAGCTGGTACCATTGTACGGTCCAGGCAATCCAGCAATATGAATATTTATTTACCTTATCTTGTTATTTGACATTGAAGTACCAGCCACAGTAAAAAGGTTCACACCCACATTGCTAAAGATGACATTCTTGTTAGTGTAGATTGCAACTCTATTGCTGTTTGTTCTTTCATTGATCTAAGGTTAAAAAAAATCAGGGAAAAAGAGTACTTTTGGGGTGATGGGAATATATTGCTGTGACAGTAATGTAACACAAGGACACTTATTTCTACAATACTTGTTTGGAGTACAATGAATATTTGTTTTGCTATTTTTTTGGAGCAGGTACATTTCTGTACCTCACAACCCACTTAACTGCTTTTGTAATCACATAATATAGTTTTTATAACTGTAGGCTCTCTCTCTATATCAGCGAAATGTTAATCTTCTTCTTAAACACAAAAATCTAACGTGTAGTATTCCTGGGGAACAAAATTGAATAACATGTTTTATTATTAATCTCTATAACAATTCATAAGCTTGTTTCTAAGAAACTAAATAGATTATCTGTTCATTACTCACCTGTTGCACAATTCCCCTGTGGGAGGAATTACCAGATAAATGGGGCAACTTGTATTGAAAGGCAAAATGAGCGCATTTAGCCATATACATCCATCCATCTGTGAATGTGCATATTTAATATTTAAATATACAAATTGTGCATTATAATGCTAGCTAACAGCAGATTGGTGAATGGCATATAAATAACTACAAATTATTTGAAAAGTTGGGAGTGCTAGATCTTAGAATTAAAGATAAGAGCCCAGAAGGCAAATAAACTGGAACAACTTCCCCTCGCCCCAGGAAGAGTCTGCATGGATTATGAAGTGTCTGCTAGGGTATTAATGCCTTTTACTCTCCAGTCTGCTCAGCACATCTGTCTCCTCTGTCTTTCTCTTCATTCTGGTCTCTTCATCAAGCTGCATTTACCATCCTTGCTCTTCACTCTGCACATGTCATTCAGCTCTCATATTCCTTTGTTATTGTCATAAGAACATAACATAAGAACAGCCGTACTGGGTCAGACCAAAGGTCCATCTAGCCCAGTATCCTGTCTACCGACAGTGGCCAGCACCAGGTGCCCCAGAGAGGGCAGACCGAAGACAATGATCAAGCGATTTGTCTCCTGCCATCCCTCTCCAGCCTCTGACAAACAGAGGCCAAGGACACCATTTTATCCCCTGGCTAATAGCACTCCATGGACCCAACCTCCATGAATTTATCTCACTTCTCTTTAAACTCTATTATTGTTCTAGCCTTCACAGCCTCCTCTGGCAAGGAGTTCCACAGGTTGACTATTTGCTTTGTGAAGAAGAACTTTCTGTTATTAGTTTGAAGCCTGCTACTCATTCATTTCATTTGGTGTCCTCTAGTCCTTCTATTATGGGAACTAATGAAGAACTTTTCTTTATGCACCCTCTCCACACCACTCATGCTTTTATATACCTCTATCATATCCCCCCTCAGTCTTCTCTTTTCTAAGCTGAAAAGTCCCAGTGCCTTTAGCCTCTCTTCATATGGGACCTGTTCCAAACCCCTGATCATTTTAGTTGCCCTCCCCTCTCCCAGCGTCTCTCTTCCCCTCTCCCACCTCCTTTTCCCAGTCTCCCCCAGTTTTGTTCAATAAAGAAAGTTTCTATTTTTGAACACACGTGTCCTTTATTTTGTACACCAGGAAGGGGGGGTTGGGGGGATAAGTGGAAGGGGGTGAGGGAGGAATGGGGTACGAGCCCCCGATGGGGAGGACTGGGGTGGCTCTGCGGGCTCCTCGGGGTGGAAGCTCTTCTGCAGCCCCCTGATTGACCCCCCCGGATAGCAGCCTGCGGCAAGTGCAGCCGGGCTCATGGCCGAGTGCTGTGATGTGCCGAGTGTGGGCACTCAGGGCTCTCCAAGCCAGGACTGCTTTGCAAGCGGGGAACCCCTGAGAACTGTCTGTCCAGGGTGGGGTCCCTTTAAGCACAGCCCTCAGCTAGCCTGAGGCAGCAGCTCCACACTCTAAGTCCTAATCTGATGCCCTGCCGGCACTGCTTCCGGCCATCCTTAACCTCAGTTCAGGGTCCACTCAATGTGGACATGCTAGTTCGAATTAGCAAAATGCTAATTTGAACTAGTTTTTAGGTCTAGATGCACTAGTTCGAATTAGCTTAGTTCGAATTAACTAATTCGAATTAAGTTAGTTCGAATTAGTGCTGTAGTGTAGACATACCCTCAGTCTTCAAGTATCTATATAGTTACAAACTTTCACAAGGCTTTCACCCTGTCTGCTATAAAGGTGATTAATCAGTCTGCCTCCATCCAGAACTGTAGGCATATTTGGTTTAGTTTGAGTTTGATTTGACTATAAACTTTCTTCTTCCATCTTTAAAATGCTGAGCACATTACATCTCAACTGGGTCTCTGGAACTCGGGATGCACTTCCTCAGCTAGGGGAAGTATGTAATCCAGACACTCAGGCTACATCTACACTGCAGAGTTTTTGTGCAACAACAGCCGTTCTTGTGCAAAAACTTGCAGAGCGACCACACTACAAGCGCGTTCTTGCGCAAGAAAAAGTACAGTAAATTGTAAGAACTCTGGGCTTTTTGCACAAGAGTTATTTCTCTTTCTATGAGGAATAAGGCTTTTTGCACAAGAGCTCTTGCACAAAAAGGCATGTGTGGACAGGCAACAGGGGTTTCTTGTGCAAGAAACCCCTTTGGCTAAAGTGGTGATCAGAGCTTTCTTGTGCAAAAAAGCATCCATACTGCCATGGATAGTCTTGCGCAAAAGCACATATCTTGCACAAAGGCACATGGCAGTGTGGACACGCTCTTGTGCAAGAACTTTTTGCACAAGAGCTCCTGTGCAAAAAGTTATTGTGCAAGAAACCTGCAGTGTAGACATACCCTCAGTGTTGTTCACTGTCCCATGTAGTGGTATTTGGACAACTTACAGTGAGAGATCAGAATGAGTGTGCTCTACAGACTAAGCTGAGAGTCAGCTGGCTTTATAGCTCAGGCTGTAGAGCCTCCTCCCCTGAGCTCTGAAGGTTGCAGGTTTGAATCCCCCCAGTGGTGGTTACAGTTGTACATTCAGTAACTGGCAGCACTTGCCCTGAAGAGCTCACAGTTGTAGGATCTATTTTGGAATTCCAAGTGTATTTACATATTAAGTATGATGCTGTTGCAAAAAGAGGCAAACATGATTCTGGGATGCATTAACAGGTGTGTTGTGAGCAAGACATGAGAAGTCTTTCTTCCACTCTACTCTGCACTGGTTAGGCCTCAATTGGAGTATTGTGTCCAGTTCTGGGCATCGCATTTGAAAAAAAGATGTGGAGACATTGGAGAAGATCCAAAGAAGAACAACAAGAATGATTAAAGATCTAGAAAATATGACCTATGAAAAAAGACTGAAAGAACTGGGCTTGCTTAGTTTGGAAAAGAGAAGATTGAGAAGGGACATGATAGCAGTTTTCAGGTGTCACAAGGAGGAGGGAGAAACATTTTTCTTCCTGGCCTTTGAGGATAGGACAAGAAGCAATGGGCTTAAACTGCAGCAAGAGAGGTTTAGGCTGGACATTAGGAAAAAGTTCCTAAATGTCAGTATGGTTAAACACTGGAATAAATTGCCTAGGGAGGTTGTGGAATCTCCATCTCTGGAGATATTTAAGAGTAGGTTAGATAAATGTCTATCAGGAATTGTCTAGACAGTACTGGGTCCTGCCATAAGGGCAGGGGACTGGACTCGATGACCTCTCGAGGTCCCTTCCAGTCCTAGTTTTCTATGATTCTATGATAATATCATACCTAGCAAGTGAGGGCAGTAAAGAACAGCTGGGTTCCCTGTCCCTCTTCTGAGGCCTCCACAAAGTCTTGAGGAGGGAGTGCGTTAGCAGAGCTTTTGATATGGTCTCCCACAATATTCTTTCCAGCAAGTTAAGGAAGTGTGGATTGGATGAATGGACTGTGGGGTGGATGGAGGGCTGGCTGGACTGTTGGGCCCAATGAGTAGTGATCAACAGCTCGATGTCAGATTGGTGGTCAGTTTCTAGAAGGGTGTCTTGGGGTTCGGTTCTAGGGCTGCTTTTGTTCAACATCTTTATTGATGACCTGGATGAGAGGACAAATTTCACCCTTGGCAGGTTTGCAGATGGGACGAGGTTAGGGGCAGAGGTGGATGCGCTGGATGGTGGGGAAGGGGTCTGGAGTGGCCTAGGGGGGATTGGGCCAGGGGCACGTCTGATGGGGTTGACCAAGGACAAGTGTAGAGTCCTGCACTTGGGACGGAAGAATCCTCTGCAGAGGGGGACCTGGGGATTGCTGTGGATGAGAAGCTGGATGTGGGTCAGTGGTGTGTCCTTGTGGCCAAGCAGGCAAATGGAATATTGGATTGCATTGGGGGAATGTGGCCGGCAGATCTGGAAAGGTGATTGTTCCCCTTTCTTTGGCTCTGGGGAGGCCACATCTGGAGTATTGCATCCAATTCTGGGCCCCCCACTATTGAAAGAATATGGACGCATTGGAGAGGATCCAGTGGAGGGCAGCCAAAATGGTTAGGGGGCTGGGGCACATGACCTGCGAGGAGAGACTGAGGGATTTGGGTTTGTTTAGTCTGCAGAAGAGAAGAGTGAGGGGGAATTCGATAGCAACTTCCTGAAGGGGGTTCCAAAGACAATGGAGAAAGGCTGTTCTCAGTAGTGACGGATGGCAGAACAAGGAGCAATGGTCTCAAGTTACAGTGGGGGAGGTCTAGGTAGATATTAGGAAAAACTATTTCACTAGGAGGGTGGTGAAGCACTGGAATGGGTTACCTAGGTGGTGGAATCTCCATCCCTAAAGGTTTTTTAAGTCTCGGCTTGACAAAGCCCTGGCTAGGTTGATTTAGTTGGGATTGGTCCTGCTTTGGTTAGAGAGCTGAACTAGATGACCTCCTGAGGTCTCTTCCAGTCCTATGGTTCTATGATTCTATGCTACTAACCTGTGCACAGAAGCAGGGGCAGCCCGTGAGTCTAGGCGAACTAGGCAGTTGCCTAGAGCGCCGCTGGCCCGGGCCCCCGATGATGATGGGGTTCCCAGTGATGACATCACGATCATTGACAGCCGTGTGGGGGGAGGCGCCAATTGCGCCACCTGCCTGAGGCGCCAGCTGCCGCAGCTGGCCTCAGGCCGCTCCTGCACAGAAGGAAGGTGAGTTAGGGCATGCTTGCTGGAAGGGGAGAGTAGTGTCAATGTTGCTGGGGCCCAAGACAATACAGGGCACCACCATTGAGTACCACCTAATGGCTAATTTCAACCTGGGGAGGAGAGCTTATTTGCCAGAAAGTTGGGGAGGGTGCGTGGAGGTAATTGCTGGCAAGGAGAGTAAGGACCAGGAAGGAGTTACATAAGGGACAGAGGTTCATGTTGCGCTGACCCTGTTGCCCTTCCTGTTAATAACTGTCAGCCCAATTTTAAGCTATCCTCTTCCAAAATACATGTTGCAGTGCCATGCCATTCCTGGCCGAAGGCCAACTTTACAGCCATCTGGAACTCAGACTGCTGCAGGAAAGTGGGAAGAAAATTTTTGGTTCTGATGCTGGGAGGTGGGGGGAATGAGAGATGAGCAGTGAGCTTCTGAGCAGGACACAACTGACGGAGAATCCCAAGTGGCTGCTGAGTTAGATTGCTTCCTGCAGGCAACCCTGGCTAATAACACCATCTTTATAAAAACTCCCTTAAATATATTAGTATTTGAAATATAATTCCTGAGGGGGACCACTCTTTGCCTTCTTTTCACTAGTAGATAATTGCATGATTGCTATAATGGAGTCATAGATTACAAGGCAGAAGGGACATTATGATCATCTACGGTGACCTCTTGTATAGCACAAGCCACAGAACTTCCCCAAAATAATTCCTAGAGTAGATCTTTTATAAAAATATCCAATCTTGTTTTAAAAATGTCACTAATTGATAATCCACCATAACCTCTGGTTACAGTACATGTTCCAGGACTGACAGTTAAAAATATGTGCATTACTTCTAGCCTGAATTTGTCTAGCTGTAGCTTCCAGCCCTTGGATTGTATTATACTTTTCTCTGCTAGAATGAAGATTCCATCTATTATATGTTTGAGAGAGTGAGTTTGTGAGTGATCGAGTCTGTCTGTCTTTTCATCTGTTTGTTCAAAAATTCCTCCTAAATGGTAAGAGCTAGCATTACCAAATTTTGTATGCAGCTTCCTCTTATCATAATTTAGTGCAAGGTCAGGGTATGATTGTGTGATGAGAGTCCCCTCCTCCCCCATGCATATGAAGGGTACTTATTGGAAGAAAACAAATCACACCTTAACTTTCTGTTAAGCTAAATACATTGAACTCCTTGAGTAATGCAAGGTAACCTCTCTCCAATTTATCAGTTCCCCTTTTTTTTTATTGTGGGCCTCAGATCTGGATTTGGTATTCCAGCAGCAGTCACACTAGTGCCAAATACAAAGGTAAAATAAATTACCCTCCCTTCTCCTACTTGATATTCCTCCAAAGATGATATTAACTCTTTTGGCTGGAGCATTATACTAGGAGCTCATAATCAGCTGATTATCTACCAGATTTCCACCCCCACCAATCTTTTTCAATCACTGCTTCCCATGATAAAGTCTCCTGAGCTGTAAGCAGTGTTTCATTTGAAATTAAAGCGGTGTCAGGGCTCAAGCAATTTTATTACATTCATAACTGATGCAGCAAGCCCAGAGGTGCAGGGCTATGAGCCGCCAAGGTTAGCAATCCCGGAACTCAGTCCTGGCACAAATTAAACACTGCCTGTAAGTAGGAACTACATCATATGACACACTCTAATAGTGACAGATGTTCTATACATCTTTAGGGGATTGGAGCCCTCATTTGAATTACAAAACCAAAAAATCAGTTTTAGCTTTGCTAATCTGTTTTGATTTTTGAAGGTTGCATAGAAATATTCAAAATATTGACTGGAATATGAACTATGTAGATCAGATCTGTTTTCTTCTGTCATGCATGTCCCATCAATATGTTTTGCTGAGTATAAGTACATTAGAAAGTACAGGTGTTCCTTATTGCTATAGCTCTATATTAAAAATATATTTCTCCTTTTCTTTTTAAATCTATTTCATCTCTAGAAAGTTAAGATTGATCAGATTTACAATATCAGTGTTAGCATAAGTAGGTCCAGAGGGGGTAAAGCTGGTATAACAATTTACTGTGGAGCTCAGAAGGTAGGAGAAGGTAGGCGTCCTTTTTTAATTGGTTCCTACCCTGTAGTGATAGTGTTCTAAAAGGCTGAGGTGGAGCCATTGAAGGAGGAGCCAAGAACTGTCTTGTTAAAATGTATACATCATATTAGGTAGTGAAACACCACATATATCACGGATTGAAGAGTCAACAGTCATGATCATGAACCTTAGCTACATCCCAGGACAATTCTTCCAGAGCAGTTTGTCTGAAATCAGTCTGTTGCGGAGCTAGGACTATGTTTATGTAAGTACAATTTATAGTTTCAATTTACATCTCTTGATTTAAGGTAAAGAGTACATTAAAAACGCCTTCATAAATGCTCTAGTCTGTTCAATCTGCATTGTTAAACACACAGAGAGAGAATGTTGAACTCCACCTCTGGATTGTTTTATGAATTTTGATAAATGGAATTTTACATGTCCATTTAGTTCACATGTTTCACAGCTGCATTTTTATATGTTTTGGACCCTTGAAAGGACAGAGGGATTTGACCTCTTATTCATGGGAATCGAGAGTGGAGTTCAACCTTGTGCAGACGTTCAGTATTAAACCTATTTGATTAATATGTGTCATGCACCCTCTTCTAGTGACTGTTCCATAGAAAACATGAGGCTGCTACTAAAACCAGCTGGTATAATTATCTATGTAACTTAAATGACAGAGGATCATGCTTTTAGCAGTAAATATCCCTAGGTTCAGTCCCTGGTGGCAACCCAGGATTACAGTTACTGTACATCACTTAGGTCCCATACTGTGTGCATAGGCCTTGTACTGGCTGTCTGCCTGGTTTGAAGCTGGGGGGGGGGTCTATCCTTTTCAGTTGCTTGTGTTGTTTTTCACTGTTGAATGGAGGCATTGTGACATCTTGCTTTGCTTTTATCCTTGTGCTGCAAAAAAAACAAAAAAAAACCAAAAAAACAACAAAAAACAAAATCAACTTTGTTTTCCTTTAGATTTTCTATACTTATTTTGGTACACACATAATAACTGTTTTATTTAAGCACTTTTAGACAAGGGAGTAGATTACAAAAGCATTCTATTTTAGAAACAGGCAGACTCATGTTGCTAAGCTGCATTCTCAATTTCACTCCTCCACTCAAGGCAGAGCCCATTCACTACTACAACAAATTCAACAGTTCAAAATGGGGCTGCAGAGCATCAGAATTCAGCACTTACAGATGCAGGGTGAAGTTGAGAGTTCAGCCTAAGTAAAGGGTTATGTGCTTTCTTACATAGACTCATACTCACTTTCCATTTTGTAACTTACTTATCACTTTTACATATGACCTCTGAATTTAGTCCATAATCTGAGTGTAACAGAGTGGAAGTTTAATTTGGCAACTGTACAGAAAAGATAAATAGGTGCCATGAAGATCTCCTTTAATGCCCAGCAGTTATTCATTTAAAAAAATATATCAGATTACTTTCCTGCTGTAGTTTGGATTTTACTTTAGTATAATAAGCATTTGTTATGCTTCTAGAAGTATTTCATTAAAATGGAATATCACTGAATGGTTTCATAATCAATTACTATTGTCATGTAATTAAGCACAGCTCAAGCACAAAAATCAGAGGCTTTCCTGCATCATTGAGATCTAATATATAGAGTAGCGTGAGGGGCCCCAACTATGGATCAAATTAGCTGTACCAGTTTATCTCAAGCATGAATGTGTTCTTTTGTCAGCTCAGGAAGCAGAGGCATCAGCTCCCACTAGCTCCAGCTTTTAGCTTCCTACAGTAGAGTAAACCCTTGGTGGTAAGCTCCTTATATAAGTGAGAACATCAGATAGCATTGTTATGTTCTGTGTTACCTTACTTCACAACCAGCTGCAACGTGAGTTATGTGAAGAATAGTGACAGCCCCATAACAGGTAAGACCATGCCATACTATTTCAATCATTGTATTGCATACCATCCTATGGATTTTCCAGGCTCTCTGACTAGTACAAAAACCATTTTTTGCACTTTAAAAAAACCTACAACATAAAAACTGCTTAATCCCTTACTTCTCTCACAAATCTTAAAGCAATGCCTTGTTTAGTATATAGCCATTTGTAATTATATTATACAAAAAAACCTCATATGTTTTGTGGATCATTGGATGTATTAATTATCATTAGGAGAATTAATGCTTATATTTATGATACAGCAAATGTAAAAAAAAAGATGGGTTTCCTAATACAATATATTTTACATATCCTTTAACCTTTTTCTGAATTGGGACAAACTATTCAGTGCTTATACCAAGTAAAATGTCTACAGGCAGTCCCCGGGTTATGTACAAGATAGGGACTGTAGTTTGTTCTTAAGTTGAATCTGTATGTAAGTCAGAACTGGCGTCCAGATTCAGCCGCTGCTGAAACTGATCAGTTTCAACAGCGGCTGAATCTGGACACCAGTTCTGACTTATATACAGATTCAACTTAAGAACCCCAGGCATCCCCAAGTCAGCTGCTGCTGAAACTGATCAGCGGCTGATTCCAGGAAGCCCGGGGCAGGGGCTTCCTGTAGTCAGCCACTGGTCAGTTTCAGCAGCGGCTGACTTGGGGATGCTTGGGGCAGAGCAGCTGGGGTGCTTCTGGGTTGGTCCAGTAACTGACCAACTGAAACTGACCAGCAGTGGCTGAATCAGGATGCCTGGGGCAGAGCAGCTGGGGTGCTGCTGGGTTGGTCCAGTAGCGGCCAGAGTGGCGCTACGGGACCAACCGGCAGCGCCCCATCTGCTGTACCACAGGCGTCCGGAGCAAAGCCGCGGAGCACGGGGGCAGCGGGACAGCCCAGACGTGCCGTGGCTGTCCTGCTGCCCGCGTGCTCCGCGGCTTTGCTCTGCTTTGCTCCCCTTCTCCCTGGCCTTTAGACCAGGGGGATGGGGAGCAAAGCAGAGCAAAGCCGCGGAGCACGCGGGCAGCGGACAGCCCAGACGCGTCTGGGCTGCCCGCTGCCCGCGTGCTCTGCAGCTTTGCTTCCTCTCCCTGGTCTGCTGGAGACCAGGGAGACGGGCCCCGTTCGTAACTGCGGATCGGACGTAAGTCGGATCCACGTAACTCGGGAACTGCCTGTATTTTGTATAATTCAGTCGTTGCTGATCTGAGTGAGCAACAAGTCATTTTGACCCAGCTAAGACTATCAGTACTGTCTCCAGTCTGACTCTATACAGACAAGTAAATGCACATGCACTGGAAAAAAAAAGTGCTGTCGCTTTCTTACTAAAGTCAACTACATTTTGAAGTAACTTCTGTTTGTGTCTGCCTTTTTAAAAAATTCCTTTTGTTTTGTGTTAATGTAGCACAGGAACAATTCTACATGACAAATTCCTGGTCTGAATATAACCAAATCCTTGTTTTGAAAATACATAATTTATGACAGAAAGTCAAATCCTGCTCTCCTTTTTCACATGAATAGTCCTAGTAGAAATGTGGAGAAGGATTAGCCTTTAATATATTAAAAATATATATTCTTATATACATTAAAGCCACAAGAAAGATTGGCAAGGGAAGACACTGTACCCATATGGATCCATTGATAGGGTAAGTCCTTGCTTTTACAAAGAATGATACTTTTGAGATCCATCTACAACTCATTTTCTTTCTAAAAAGTCATTATAATTTTAAAGAATACATGACATAACCAAAACTGGATCTGTGTGTATTTAGGTGCTTCACACACAATGCAAATATATAAAAAATTCACTCTGCTCTCAGGCAAGACTGTAATCGGACCTCCCTAGTCCAGCACCTTTGGGACCTGAGTGGTCCTGAAAGAGGGATTTTTGCCAGACCTGGGGAGGTCATTTTTGTCCCCTGCCAACAACCCCACAGCTCAGCTCCATTCCTCCCAGTGGGCTCCCCACGTGAGACCAGCCTTGAGCCCATCATACTACCTCTGGGGCTCTAAGCTTTGCTGTGGCAAACCACTGCCCTGCCGCTGGTGGTCCTGCCCTCACCAGCCCTGCCACAGCAGCACTGACCCCGCCAACCTGCGGTCTGGCCACCGAGACTCCCACCGCCCTCCCTCCCTGCTAGCAGACCACTGCCCAGCCACCAGCGTTCCTGACCCTGTCACCCTTATAAGGACAGCACTAGCATGCTGCCAGGGCTCCTGGCTCTGCCAGCCCTGTTAGGACAGTCCCTGCAGTCCCACCGTAGAGGCTCCTGGCCCCACCACAGCAGACCACTGCCCTGCCAGAGCCCACTGGTGTTCTGACCACACTGCGACCGGCTTAGCTGGAGTCCCACGGCAGGACTCCCAGCTACTGGCCTCCCTGCAGCCAGCCTGGTTGGGTTCCTGGCCTTCACAGGGCTCCTGCCTCTGGCCCTCCTCCGGGTATCTCTGGTCTAGCAATATCCATGGTCTTGCAGGACCAGGGAATCCCCGTTGAGAGAAGTTCAACCTATACAGAAAACTCTGGTTTTCTTTGGTTTGGCTGGTCCTTTTTTTAAAGGTACAAGTCTATAAGTATGCAGAATATGTATTTGTTCTCCTATTTGTGGTGTTGCTGTTGTGACATCATCTGACTCTCTAGACTAGGGTAAAAAATTCTTAAAGAAAAGTTGTCCCCCAAAAGAACAACAGTAAATCTTCAAAAGGCATATCTTTTAAATCCAATCTTCCTCCTTTTGACATTAGGGGTGTGTCTAGACTACATGGTTCCATCGACAGAGCCATTTAGATTAGGCAGGGCAACAAAGGGAAATGAAGCTGCGATTTAAATAATGGCCGCTTCATTTAAATCAAAATGGCAGCCATGCTGTGCCTATCAGCTGTTTATCGGCACAGCGTGGCAGTCTAAACGGGGATCTGTCGACCCCAGAACCCTTTGTCGTCAGATTCTGTAAGCCTCGTTTCACGAAGCATAAAGGATCTGACGACAAAGGGTTCTGGGGTCAGCAGATCCCTGTCTAGACTGCCACGCTGTGCTGACAAACAGCTGATCGGCACAGCGCAGTGGCCATTTTGATTTAAATGAAGCGGCGATTATTTAAATCGCAGCTTCATTTCCCTTTGTTGCCCTGCCTAACCTACATGGCTCCGTTGACGGAGCCATGTAGTCTAGGCACACCCTAAAAGACATTTTCCTTTGTCTTCTTTTGGAGCAGGACTGGATCCGTAGAGGGTATATATTCTAAATGTATTTTTAGCACTTTTGCAGATGTTTCTTCTCTCTTCACCTCAGTTTCGGGGGGAGGGTTTGTTGTTACAAAATGCAATGTATATTTATTAACATGATTTTTAAACATCATTTATCATTGCAGAATTATTCTGACAGTAAGGCTACATTTAGACAGCAGGGCTATTTCCAGATACCAGAAGTATCCCAAAATAGCAATTCCATGTCTTATATGTGCTCGTTTTTTTGAAATATGTTTCAAAATAACGGGTGTGCTATTCTTGTGTTTCTGTAACCCTCTTTCTACGTGAGTTAAGGGACCTGTTGGAATAGTGCTTTATTCCGAAATTTGGTGCTATGTAGACCAAATTTTGAAATAAGCTTTTGAAATAACCTCGAAATAAGCTATGCAATTTGTGTAGCTATAATTTAAAGTTGTTACCTGTTGTTATTGGTTGTTTACCAGTCATTTGAAAGTTGAAAAGATGGGGTGGCAGTTGATACTTTATAAATCAGTTGAAGTAGTTTCTTCTTTAGTAGAAAAACAGCACATACTGGAACAGAATTTTGTCAGATTTGTTATGTGGACTTCAAAGGCTCAATACAATCTCACACAATTTGAAATGGTACCATTTTTAAATGTAGTTGATTATACATCAGCAGAATTGTTGAAAGTGTAAAACACAAGAATAGCCATACTGGGTCAGATTTATGGCCTATCTAGCCCAGTATTGAGCCTTGCAAAAATGCTTCTGATGGATTGGACGGAACAGGACAATTTTTTGAGGGATCCATTTCCTGCCATCCAGTCCCTTCTGGTAGCCAGACGGAATGGGTTTACATTGCTGGTGTATCCTTATTCTTTCATGTTCTTCCTTATTGGCCAACAACTTGTGAAGCAATGTGGCTACTACAGAACCTGGGACAAGGGGTGTTTGAGGGCAGCAGAGCACTGAGTCTATTTAACTACTGCTATTCTGAATGGGTAGCATTTTATATCTATTTTGAAGTCACTTACTACGAGTGATGATGATTATACATGGTAAAGGACAATAGAAAATCAGCCTCCATTTTTCTGACATAAATACGCATGTAGGCCCTATTCCTGAGATTTCTTAAACACTTCAATATGAACAGCCCATACACTTGCATGGGATTACGCATATGAATACATGCAAAAATATGCTTACTATGCAGGACTGGGTCTTAGAGAAGAAAAGATGGATGTTCAATCTGAATTAATTGTGTATTTATTTAAATGGTGCTATTTGAAGATTAAAATAACAAAAACAATTTGGTTAAGATAAACAATTTGTGTGAAGAGAAAGGAGATATAAAGGAAAGCTTCCTATACACTGAATGAGACAGAGCCATCTGATGAAAAAATAGTATGCGATGATGTAATTTAAATATTATATCAAAATGAATACACATAAAATGCCTGAATTATGATTGCACAGACAACCTTTTTTCTGACATGACTTTTAAGTGTTTAAGTGTGCATTGTGCTTCTTGTTTTTTTAATGTAATGTTTTATTAAAAAGAAATTAAAAGTTATAACTATTAATGTTTCAGTTTCCAGTGGTAGATTTCAGAGTAATTTTTTGACTGTTGATTACAGCCCCATATGATTTATACAGAGCTGATTAAAGACAATCAGTTATGAAGGAAATAAAAATGGAAATCAAATTTGACATAAGCACACAATGACATTGCAGGGTTTTAAAGGCTGAATAGTTTCATGTCCAATCTTAAAGATAATTTTGAATATATGTTACTTAGTTACAAAACTAGGTAACTGGACAACAAAATGGCAGATGAATATTTAGAAGAAAAGCAATGCATATTAGAAAACATAATCTCAAGTATATGTATAATACGATGGGGACTAAATTAGCTGTTACCATTCAGATGTGGTCACAACCATCTCAAAAAAAATATTTTGGCATTGGAAAAAGTTCAGAAAAGGGCAAAAATAATTATTAGGGATATGGAACGACTATCATATGAGGAGAGATTAATAAGGAAAGGACTTTTCAACTTGGAAAAGAGACAACCAAAGGATGGGAGTATAATAGAGTCTATTAAAATCATGACTGCTGTGGAAAATGTGAATAGAGTTATTTACACCTTCCCATAATACAAGAACTAGGGGTCACCAAATGATATTAATATGTAGCATATTTAAAATAAACAAAAGGAAGTACTTCTTCACACAATGCACAGTCAGCCTGTGGAACTCCATGTCAAAGGATGTTGTGAAGTCCAAGACTATAACAGGTTCTAAAAAAGGAGGCAGATAAACACATGGGCTGTGTCTACACTGGACCCCTTTTCCGGAAAAGGGATGCAAATGAGACAAGTCGGAATTGAAAATTCAGCGGGGATTTAAATTTTCCCCGCTGCATTTGCATGAACGTGGCTGCCACTTTTTTCCGGCTCGGGGCTTTGCTGGAAAAAAGCGCCTGTCTAGATAGGGATCTTTCGGAAAATAAAGCCTTTTCCGAAAGGTCTCTTATTCCTCTTAAAATCAGGAATAAGGGACCTTTCGGAAAAGGCTTTATTTTCTGAAAGATCCCTGTCTAGACTGGTGCTTTCTTCCGGCAAATCCCCGAGCCGGAAAAAAGCAGCAGCCATGTTCATGCAAATGCAGTGGGGAAAATGTAAATCCCCGCTGCATTTGCAATTCCGACTTGTCTCATCTGCATCCCTTTTCCGGAAAAGGGGTGCAGTGTAGACACAGCCATGGAGGTTCATTAATGGCTTGTTTATTTTGGTTTTGCCTATACTGCAAAGGAGAATGGTTTCAGCCAGACAACACATGCATAGTGCTTTTGTGATGTCCCTTAGACTTTTTCTGTTCTTGGGTTTGAAATCATCAGAAAATGTTTGTTAATAGGTCTTGGGGAGAAAGTTGAGGACATGTCACTGAATGGTACAAAAGCTGCTGCTTTGGTATATTGCATATGTATTTATATGTTAAAGTGGACTGCTAACATTGTCTATTAAGTGTGGCAGGGTGTTGACCTGCCCTGGCCATTTAAGGGGCTGGGAGCTGGAGAGAAGGAGGGAAGCCCAGTTATCGCAACTAATGAGGGCCCAGCTGGAGGCCATATAAACAACTCCTGGAAGGAGGAGGAAGACCTGCCTGCAGTAAGAGAGGCTTTGGCCTAACAAACCTAAGCTACCTGGCCTGAGGCCCAGGGGCTGCAAGGAGGCAGTCATGGAGGGCAGGGTTTGCAAGGAAGCAGCCCTAAAAGGCCGGGCTGCAAGGAGGCAGCTGTGGTTCACAAGGAGGCAGCTGTGGTAGACTCGAGGAGTTTGAGCCAAGGAAGCCCCACGCCATCAGTCTGCAAGGCAGGGTTGCAGGAAGCAACCGGGCAGGCAGAGTGGGAGAAGAACTGGGGGTCCTAGGGAGAACCCTGGAGGAGGAGCAGAGGAAGAACAATGACTTCCCTCCCCCCCTCCCCTGGAAGGGGGTGCAGACCAAGATCAGAGTGGTCATTGCTGGAGGGCAGTGCCTGGAAGAGAATACTTCACCTAAAGGGGGTGCATTGGTGTCGGAGCAGCAGGTTACTTCCCCAAAGCCACCCAGAGGGAAGAAGCCATGAGGAAAGTGAGTCAACCCATTACATAAAATTGTCCAAAATTATCCGTTATAACACTCAGTTTCCTGGTAGCATATACTTGCCTAATTTAACCCTTGGTGCTGAAATTTTCCATGCCAGATATCTGCTTTAGTCTGGACTTTGGAAAATTTCAGCCAAAAATTATTCATTATTACCAAGAAATTGAATGAAGCTTGACAAATATAAGTTGTCCATGTTAAAAAAATATCTGGTGAGGTGTTTGTTTTGTTTGTTTGTTTTTAAGTGCTTGTTAGTTGTTTTGTTTTTTAAGTGCTAGCATCCCTATTTTTTAGAGCAGGGACATCAAATTTGCCAGGACTGTGGCCATGGTGTGTCTTTTGCTGCCTCAGAAAATCTTAAAGATGTATAGTGAAGCATTCCAAAGTTAAGAAGTACCAAAACTAAGGTTTCCTGTGCAACCTTAATCCAGCTTCCTTAAATGCGTGTATTATGATTCATTTATTAAATGATTACCTGCTGTTTTTTTCTATAGAGCTCCTTCCCCATTCAGGGTATGTCTACACTACAGAGTTTTGTTGGAAAAACGGCCCTCAGCACAATAATTGCAACTGCCATTTGCCAAAAACCAGCTGATGGGAGCTGCCATGATTGTGCTGGGGGCATGGGCAATGTGCAAAGTCTCCCTCCTCTCCAATCTCCTCCCGCAAGGGGCATGCAGTGCCTAGAGTAACATGGCCCCAGCAACAAAGGGGGCTATGGCAGGCAAGGAGCCTTCGGGGGTGGCAGGAGTCCCCTGCAGGACAGGTTACAGGGCAGATCTAAAAGCTCGGCAGACGCGATCCAGCCCACAGACTGTGTCTTGCTCACCCCTATGATAGATAGCACCACCATTGTCCTTTCTCTCAGACTCACCTCTGCTTTAGGTTTTCTCTCTTTCATCCAAGCTGTTGCTAACTTACTTTTCTTATCATATCGTCTCCAAAAGCAACCCTTGCTTCCAAAAGCAATCCCTGTTACTAAAACCCTTGTCTATGCATTGGTCCGCCAGATTATTCGCGCCTGCTTCTTTCTGACCTCGTTGACTGTCACTTTGTACCTCTCCCTTCTACGCCTATTGCCACTTGACCCACAATCCATCTAGCTTTCTATTCCCTTCACCAGCTGTATATCTGCATCATATTCAAACTCTTCTTCCTCACCCTCAAGGCTAGTTACAGTCTGTTCCTTTCTACAACTTGCCTCCCCCCACCCCCGCTTTCCCTTCCACCGCTTTCACTATGACCTCTGCTTCCTTTTATGCATCCTATGTGATCTTACAAAAAGGCTTTCACACTTTCTCCCATAACATCTTTATCACATTCCTGATCCTATCTGCCATTTAATCTTGCCTCATGTATAAGCACTTTTGATTCTGTCTCCACTAAGATTGTTTTTTTTTTTTTTCAAACTATGAATATGAAAAGCCCTGACAGGTAGGAAGAGATGATCTGTAAGGTACAATTCAGTTTCCATTCTACTTTTGGATTACATTTTCTTAACAAAAGCAAGTGTTAGAGGGTGGGATCCTTCATAAAAAGGGCTTTTCTTTACATTTATGAGGTATAATCCGTTGCTGAGTTCAGTGCCAAAAATATTTGATGATATTTTGCTGCAGGGGTAACATTTTTAGCCCATAACAATTCCACTGTCTGTTGCCTGAAGTTCTCACACTTGTACATTCCATTTTCTATAGCTGCAGAATCACTCAATAGTCCTGGTGTTTACCTCTTGCAGTGCACTAGTTGAGACATCTTCTGAAAGGGAGTTGGTGTACCCTCTAAGAAAGATAGCTAGAAAAAACAGCTTTGAGTTTTGTGCTGTATCACCTGAGCATTCCATGACATCTCAAGGCACTTTGCAAAAGATATACAATCATTTAATAATCCAGTCACAAATGCTGATCAAAATGACAGCATGCACAAAGGAGAAAGAAGTGAGCTATCAGTTCAAGTTCAGAGAATGAATAAGAGGTGATATGCCTGACATAGCTGGGTGTGAAGTTCCACCAAGAATGTGATGAATGGTTAAAGCAATGGCCATTCCACCCTACACCTACCATATCAGTGATGAATGTAGGCTAGGATCAGAGTATCTCAACTGGCAGTACTGAGTGAAAAGCAAGCTTTGGACAAAGATTGAAGAGCTTGGATCAAATGAAGTGTGCACTACGTTTTGAAACTAACCCCGAATCTGAACAACAATTGTTATTAAATCAGTACCTGAGTTATGTCTCTGCCTGTCTCTAATTATGAATCCTACTTGGTAGAGTAGAGCCAGGTAGAGAGAGATTGCAAATGTCACAGTGTATTAAAAGCATTTGGCCAATTTACAAAGGAGCTTATTTTACAAAATATTTCTTTTTTTCCATAAATGGTGCCCTCGCTCTCACTCTTTTCACGGAGACTCAAATTTCAAATCTGTTTTACTGCCAAGGAAAGCCAGTGTTATGTAATTAGCAAAGACAACATTCAAAGATCACTTTGCAAGGATCTGTTCCTTAATCCAGAATTCTAAAAAAGCCCAGACAATGGCATGTGGTTTTGGACACAGGGAATCTCAGCTGCTATGCTGTGACTCCAGCATACACATTTTGTTGAAATAGGTGGGGAGTGAAGTATTCAGGGACATGATGGGAGCACAAGTGCTGTTTTAGAGAGGGACCAATTCATAGTGCCTCACAAGCAGCAATGGCACATATAGAAGGAACCTTTAATAACAGTAGAAGAAATGTGTAAATTGGCAATAACCCGGGTAACGGCGCTGCGGCACTTGGCAAGACTGAACATGTCCTGTTATATAAGGGAAAACTAGAGAGAGACACTTATCCCTCAGCTGTCCTCTCCAGCTACATAATTTGGCAGCATTTCAGAATTTCTATATGGGAAAGTGCTGTTTGTCACAGGTGCTGACTTTTGTTTTTCCCCAAGGGTGCTCTACTTCTACTCAGTCCTGAGGCTCTGCCCCCTCCCTGAGGCTCCATCTTTACCCTGCCTCTTCCTCTTCTCTCACCATACCCTCCCCCAAGGTTCCCTGCCTGCTGCTTCCTGCTGTCCACCCTTCCCCAAATATCTCCTGCCAACTGCCAAACAGTTGATCAGTGGCCCCACCAATAAAGTGTGGCTGGTGGGTGCTGAGTATCCCCTATTTTTTCTGTGGGTACTTGAACCCTGGAGCACCCTTGGAGTTGGCATCTATGCTGCTTGTGTTTGTGACTGCTGGAGTTCTGAGCCCTTTAAATCACTTCCAGAGAACTGTGCGGTGTGCTCTGGGTAAATCTGAGGGCTGGCTGGGGGGAATAAGGAGGGGCAGTACGGCATGCTCTGGGGGGTGATGAGTGCTGGCTGCCTTCAGCTCTGCCACTTCTGACAAAGGCCACGTCCTTCTGGGAGCATAGAGTCACCCTCCTCCTCCTTGCCCAGGGATCAGAAAGTCTGTCAGCCTCCCTGTAGGAATGCTATATATAAATATTTCTGATGAGTATACAAATTTTTAATCCATCTTGGAGAATGTGTTTGGGTGTGCTAAACACAAAATTAATGCTAAAGGAGTATGAGAGAGCTATCCTTGCCCATACACAAATTATGCAGCTGTGTATGGCACCCAAATATTTGGGGTTACAACCAGGGCCATCCTTAGGATTTAGGGTGCCCTAGGTGGGATTATTAAACTGGTGCCCCATGCCTGACTTGCTCTTCCACCCCTGTCCCCTGCCCTTCCCTTCCCAGAGACTCCAGCAGCCAATCCCCTCAGAGGGTATGTCTACATTTCACGAGGAGTAACGGTAGTTCGGAATAGGAACCTAGTCCGAACTACCTAGTTCGAGCCCCGTGTAGCTGCGCTGCACGGGGTTCGAAGCAGCGGGGATTTAAAAATGGCGGCTCCCCGCTTATGCAAATGAAGCCCGGGAAATTCAAATCCCGGGCTTCATTTGCAAGTGTGGTATGCCTACATTACCCTCCTAGTTCGAACTAGGAGGGTAGTGTAGACATACCCAGACTGTGCTACAGGCAGCGCATTTGGCCCTCTCTAGGACCCAGCCCTGATGTTACATGTGTAACCCTTCTGCCGGGTAGGCCTGGCAGCAACCAGGGCTGGGTTCAATATCTAGGGCAATGTCTACACTTGCGGGTTATTGCGCAAGAACGGCTGTTCTTCCGGAAAGCATCCACACTGCCCACCTACTCTTGTGCAAGAAGATGTACAGGATGGTGTGGTAAGAGGGCTTCTTGCGCAAGAGCTACACTCTTTAACAGGTGTTAGCCCTCTTACACAGGAACTCTTGTGCAAGAGGGCAGTGTGGATGCTTGGCAGGGATTTCTTGTGCAAGAAAGCCCTATGGCTAAAATGGCCATCAGAGCTTTCTTGCACAAGAGAGTGTCCACACAGTCATGGATGATCTTGCGCAAAAGCACTGCTTGCACATGGCAGGGTGGACGTTTTCTTGTGCAAGATGTTCTTGTGCAAGAAGCTGCCAATGTAGAAATAGCCTAGGGGTCCATCTCACACAGAACTGGCTAGAGTCCCCACCCAGTAGCCTGGGAAATTCATACACGCCTGGGTGCCTCTGAGAGGCAATGCTTCCCCACTCGCAAGCACAGAGTCTGAGGCTATGTCCACACTGGCAGCTTCTTCCGCAAAAACTTGCCGGCTGTCTACACTGCATGAGCGTTCTTCCAGAAGTAAATTTATAGTATAGCGTTGGAAAACAGGGCTTCTTCTGGAAGAGCAAAAGCACATCTCTTGTGCAAAAGCATGTGGCAATGTAGACACTCTCTTGTGGAAGAGTTTTTGCACAAGAACTCTTCCACAAAAGAGTTCTTACACAAGAAGCTGCCAGCGTAGATGTAGCCTGAGGGAAGAAAAGAAACTTTTAATGAAAGAGAGAGAAGTCACGTGGCATTATCTTGGGAAAATACCACAACAGAGTTCATTTACCCAAACTTTCTCAATACCCCACTTTAGATGCCCCACTTAGAGCTCTGTCCAGTCAGTGCAGACCCTGACACATCATCCAGATGACTCCCCTCCTTTAGCCGGAGGCTAGGCCACCTTTGTGCTGCTCCTGTAGTCTGCTGGCCGCTCCCACCAGCCAGTCAGTCCCACCAGCCGCTCCCCTGGTTGAAATGGGTGTGGCTCCTAGCCAAACCAGTGATTTCAGCTCTTAATAATTTCAACTCTTTAGCCACCACCTAGGCTGGCAAAAGATTCCAGCTTCCGCTGGACTAGCAAAAAGACTCCTCATGGAGTCTGCTTCAGGTCTGTCCTTGAAACCAGAGGGAAAGGCACAGGTTGAGCCAGTCTTTCAGCTCCCACCTTGCAGGCATGAATCTGGCTGACTCAGCTCTCAAGCCCTATCCACCCCAACTCACTTCACTCAACTCTGGCAGGGGGGAGGCTTATTCCTCGGAGACCTCTTACAATGATGGTGTCTCTCTTGCAAGCACTGGTGTCATATTTTACAGTTTCCACATTTAGGGGTGGCATGATTTGTGACCCCCACAACAGCCCCAAATTAGTTACAATACACCACATTCCATTCCAACTCTGATCCTCCATCAGCCCTGGCGGAATTGGATTTACATAGCCACACCTCAGATTCCTTCCCCCTCCTGGCATGAGCTGTATTTACATATCAACAGTTAACAGTTAATTATCTTGCACAGCTAAACAATTGGAGTGAGCATACCCACCCACAGGGCAGCTCTCTCCTTTTAGCTGGCTGATAGCAAGCAGTAGTGTAGCCCCTGCTTACACATGCTCCACTGCTTCCGTCCATCCCAGCAGAGTGGTGCCCCAGAAATACTGGTGTCCTACGCAACTGCATATTCTGTGTATGCCTAAGGACGGCCCTGGTTACCACTCCGTGTTAATGTTCATCCATCCTTCTCTTCCTATCCCTGTTCTGTGGCTCTGCTTTCTCCAGAGAGGATCTAGTTAATTTAAAAGTGAAAAAAGGCTGCCAGACCTATTAGTAGACATTGAAACTGTGAAAGAGCCATTCAGGTGGTAATGAAGCTATTTAGGAAGCATTTGTGAACCCCAGGTGTATCCTGTCAGTCGCTGGATTTACTATGTTAGCTGACAGGACCTTAGTTTAAATTTTGCTTTAAAATATTTCATTAGTGTATTGCTGAAGATTATAAAATCCCATCTCTACAAAATTGCCATTCTTCCCCCCACCCCAAGTCTGCCATTGGGCAAAGGGGCACCAGATTAATAGAACTGCGTAGGGCCCAAAAAATCCTAAGGAAGTTCCTGAAGTATGATATACATATATATTTATATAAGCTAATTATTTTCAGCTCATAGTTCCATTACAAATCTGTCCCTTTTCAGAAAGCACAAATGTTGAAGAAATTACCAAAGGTGATGAGAGAGGAAGTATTTCTCTTTGGAGGCAGTAGGAGTGTTTGCAATAGCTTTCTCTAGTTATTGTAACAGACTGTGAATTAGGACTTCTGGGATCTGTTTTGGTGTCTCTTATTTAATTTGTCTTGGAGAAATTCATCCCTGTGCAGAGGATGATTAGAAGTTTCATACACCATATGAGTCCTTGAAATAGTGAATTAAGTGGTGCACGTGTTTCACGCTAGCCTTTTGCATGGGTGTGAATTCTGCCATGTGTGACCTTGGGTATAATCTCTTTCTGGTTTAGTTTACTCCATCTGTAAAATTGGTATGATTGAGGTATCCTGATTCAGTAACTGATGATCAGCTTGATAAAGATGACCCTGACTACCCTCTGGAGTCTGAGAGTCATGATAAACATTAAAATATGTCAATAGATACTTCACATATTTAGCTGTTAGATAGCATTGATAGTGTAATCACAAATGTAAAGAATATGGATACATTTTTTTAAAAAGTGCTTAAGTCATGAGTCTCACTGGTTGTTTTTATTAAAAATGTTTCAGGGGAAAGAGATAATTCATAGTTTTGCTTTTGAATTTTGATTTCTTAGAAATCTTTTTTTTTTTAAGATATGTAAAGAACAAAATTGTCTCCCACATAGATTAACATAATTTGTCAGGGAATTGTCAACATTATTTTTGTAAAGGGAAATCAAGCCTAACCAATCTACTAGAATTTTGTGAGGGGTTCAACAAGCATGTGGAATCCAGTGGATATAATGCACTTAGATTTTCAGAAAGCCTTTAACAAGGTACCTCAACATTTTCTCTTAAAGTAAGCTGTCATGGGATAAGAGGTAAGGTGCTCTCATGAATGGGTAACTGGATAAAAGATAGGAAATAAAGGGGAGTAATAAGTGGTCAGATTTCAAAACTACTCCGGATAATTAAGTCACATGCAGACTGTGAAGAGCTACAAAAGGATCTCACAAAACTGAGTGGCTGGGCAGGCAAATGGCAGATAAAGTTTAATGTTGATAAATTCCAATTAAATCACATTTGGAAAACTTAATCCCAACTATACATATAAAATGGTGGGATCTAAATTACCTACTACCATTCAAGAAAGAGATCTGGACGTTATTGTAGATAGTTCTCTAAAAACATCCACTCAGTGTGCAGTGGCAGTCCCAAAAGAGAACAGAATTCTGAGAATCATTAGGAAAGGGATGGAGAATAAGACAGAAAACATTAGATTTCCTCTTTATAAATATCCATGGTAAACTCTTATCTGGAATATGCAGATGTGGTCATCCCATCTCAAAAAGGTGTACTGGAATTAGTAAAAAGTTCAGAAAAGGGCAACAAACTTATTAGAGATATGGAAAGGCTTCTGTATGAGAAGAGAATAATAAAATTGGGATTTTACAGCTTGGAAAATAAATAACAAATGGGGATATGATTGTACGGGTTGGACCTCTCTGGTTTGGCACCCTCTGGACGTGACCAGTCCCGAATCAGCAAGTTTGCCAGACCAGTGAAGGTCAAGGCTGCTCACTGGGCTATGGGCATCCCTGGAGCCTGGGCCTCCTTCCCCACTTCTGGTCACATGCCAGGGCTCCCCTCCTTGGGCTTGGATTTCCTACAACCACTTCTGACCCCAATGCTGCTGGAGTTCTGGGGTGGGGCTGAGGCTGGGGCTTTTTTCTGGCTATTGCTGACCCCGTTCCCACTGGGGATGCCCTCTGGCCGCCATCTGCCCCGCTGCTGCTGGGGTTCCAGGCTGGGACAAGAGATCCTGCTCCCAGCCACCACTGGCCCCACTCATACTGGGTATTCCCCCGCCCCCTTTGGCCACTGCCAGCTCTGGTCCTGCTGGGATTCCCCCACCCCCAGCCATTGCCAGCTTAGATGGGTTCCCGGCCAGGGCTGAGGATTCCTCTTGGCCGCCGCTGGAGCTCCCTAGTCTGTGGCTCCCCAGGTCTGGACTCCCTACCCACCGCAGGATTAGCCCCTGCTGGCCCATCTGGGGCTCCCGCGCACCCACAGGGCTCCTCGCCTCCAGGGCTCTTTTGTCCAGCAACAACCCTAGATCTTCTGGACTATGGGTGTTGCCAGACCAGAGAGACTTGGATTTGGGAGGTTCAACCTGTAGTCTACAAAATCATTACTAGAATGAGGAAAGTAAACAAGGAATCATTATTTGCTCCTTCTCATAACACAAGAAGTAAGGGTCACCAAATGATAGTAATAGCAGGTTTAAAACAAACAAACAAACAAACAAACAAAAAGAAGTATTTTTTCATGCAATGGAAAGACATCCTGAGATATTCCTTGCCTAAAGATGTTCTGTAAGCCAAGAGTACAAGAAGTAGATAAATTCATGTGCAGGGATGGCATCCCTAGCCTCTGTTTGCCAGATGCTGAAAATGTGCAACAGGAAATGGACCAGTTGATGATTACCTGCTCTGTTTATTACCTCTGTGATGCGTGTCTTTCTCCAGAGTCAGAGAACAGAATACTGGGTTAGACAGACATTGAGTCTGACCCTTTATGGCCATTCTTATATTCTTATGTTCTTATCAATTTTGCCAGTTTTTTATCAAAAAATAGAACCTAACATTCAATCAGTATTCAATTTCCAGAAAAGCCATTTGCTCTTGAAAAGATTTTTGACTGAATACATTTAATTAGCAGAGCTACACCTGTGCATGAGTATTTGCATAACTGTGGCACAACTACGTATGTCTGTGCTTTTACATGTGTCCTATTTAGGTAAATTGTGCAGCTTGTAGAATTTCATTTTTGTGGAACATTGCTATACCTTCTATAGGAAAGGGAGTGCATATAGTTTGGATGGGCTCCAGCTCAGCAGAATGGAAACCAATATCCTCAAAGGCAGACAGGCTAGAGAAGTCAAGAAGGCATTAAACTGATAAGAGGGAAGGTAAAAAGAGGAATGAAATGAGCACCAGTTTAGCAAAAAATCAAGATGGTAAAAACACAATGTTTCAAGAAACCAAGGGGTATGAAGAGAATAAATTATTTAATTGAAAATACACGTATGGTATGAATCTGAGTAAAATATAACAGAAAGTGGATTTGCTAACTTATGAGCATAACTTCAATTACTGAAACCTGGTGTGATGGGTCACATGACTGACTGTTAAAATCAATACATATAACCTATTAGGAAGGATTGGTGGACAGAAGTGGTATTACCTGTTTCTGAGAAGAAAAGGATCTTGCAAAAGTTTCCACTTTTTGTTTGGACTCCTTTTAGTTTTTAGATCATTCAAGATTTCTTGGTTAAGCCAAAAGGGTCTCTTGCTATACTTCCAGGATTGGTGACTCTGTCCTGAAAAGCAATGTCTCTGATGTTAGTTAATGTTGGTATTGCAGTTCTTGTTGTTTTACCTCCTCCATTCTCCACTGGGACTTCCACTAAGCTTGCCAGGAATCCAGTTGTCATCATCTGGTTGAAAAGTGACACTGGTGGCTGTGGTCAGCACTTCTTGCCAGTCCATTAAAAGTCTAGTGAGCAGTGCAAAGAGGTAAAGGCAGGCTTCTTACCTGATCTTGTTCCGTAGCATGGAAGCAGTTAGCCTTTCCCTGCAGCGCCTAAGTAGAGACTTTAGCCATGGAAACTGCAGAAGCTGTTCCCATCTCAAATGCTGGCTTCACAGCTCCTGTTGGCTGGAAACTGAGGTCAATGGAAGGAGGCAACACAAGAGTGCCCATGTCTGTGCCTCTGCCTAGGAGCTGGAGGGAAATGCTAGCTTTTTCCGTGAGCTGCTTGAGGAAAGTGCCACCCAGAGACTGTCACCTTACCTCCTTCTGCACCACAACCTCTAGCCCCCAGCCCTAA
This sequence comes from Pelodiscus sinensis, assembly GCF_049634645.1. NCBI lineage: Eukaryota > Metazoa > Chordata > Testudines > Trionychidae > Pelodiscus > Pelodiscus sinensis. Next base: position 36,615,226 of record NC_134713.1, read on the forward strand.
GCCCCCTCCTGCATCCAAACGCCCTCCCAGAGGCTGTACCCTCTCCCATACTCTGAACCCCTCAATCCCACTCCAGATTCCTCATCCCCAGCCCCACCCCAGAGTCCTCACCTGGAGCCTCCCTGCTGCACCCTGAACCCTTCATTTATGTCCCCACCTTGGAACCAACACTTATGGCCCAGAGCCTGTACCCCCTCCCCACATGCCAAGTCTCTACCCATCAGGATGAAAATGAGCAAGATAGGGAGGAAAGGTGGGAGAGAGCAAGTGATGGGAAGAGGTGGGGGGGATGAAGTGAATGGGGATAGGGTCTTGCAGAAGGGATGGGGTCTTGAGAAGGGTGGGATGGGGAATGGTGTTGACAACCCTGGTTTCCACCGGCACCTCAGGTCCCTATTAGATTATAAGCTCTCTAGGGGTATGTCTACACTACCACCCTAGTTCGAACTAGGGTGGTAATGTAGGCAACTGGAGTTGCAAATGAAGCCCGGGATTTGAATTTCCCAGGATTCATTTGCATAAAGCTGGGCACCGCCATTTTTAAATGTCTGCTAGTGCAGACTCCGTGCCGCATGGCTACACGCAGCACGGACTAGGTAGTTCGGACTAGGCTTCCTAGTCCGAACTACCGTTACTCCTCGTGAAAGCCTAGTCTGAACTACCTAGTCTGTGCCGCGTGTAGCCGCGCGGCATGGAGTCCGCACTAGCGGACATTTAAAAATGGCAGCGCCCAGCTTTATGCAAATGAAGCCTGGGAAATTCAAATCCCGGGCTTCATTTGCAACTCCAGTTGCCTACATTACCACCCTAGTTCGAACTAGGGTGGTAGTGTAGACATACCCTAGGGAAGCAGTGTTATGCTTTTACAGTGCCCAGTAGAATCCCACTGCATAGTAAATAAAGATATTACAAAAGAGAGAGAAACTCCCCAACATTCCTTCAGTGATTTCATTTATCAAGTTTTAGTTTCAAACATTTCTCTCCCTGCTTCCTTTACCAATTATAATGCAAAGATAAAAAGATTGGTGAAATATAATAAAAAGATGACCCAGGTTGCTGAAATTAGTGTATATTTTTAAGTTCATAAAATGAGACACGAAACTCATAGTTAACAGGAGATTCTGCAATGTGTTGGATACCTTGAGTATTGGAGAATCTGCAGCTAAAACCTGATACTCTGGAAGGAAGAATGAATATCTTTGAATACAATTAAAATATATTTGTAAGGCACTGTGAACTAATGAAATAGACAAGAACTGTTTTTATTTTGCTGTGTTTTGTGCCCACTGTTCAGATGTGCTTGAGGAATAAACTATCAAAATAATATCTAATGAACAAAGTTTTGCTTTTTAGTTAACACATATTATTATTCTTTTGATACCAAGAATAAACAAAGAAGCAAAGGATCAGAAAGTTCAAAGGAAAGGCTGATAATCAATCCATTCTGACGTACGCACCTTAAATTGATTCATGACAGATGGTGAAATCTGTGCCATTCACTTTGATGGAGCCAAGGTGTCCCTGGATATGTCTACACTACAGCATTATTTCGAAATATCTTATTTTGAAATAGTTAATTCAAAATAAGCTGTTTCAAAATAACACATCTACACATAAAATGTAATTCAAAATAGCATTTTTCTATTTCGAAATAGCGTTTCCACATGGAGTTTACTGTGAATCAAAACGAAGGCTGGTTGGAACTAGCTCAGGGAAGGCTTCAGGTCAGGAGTGTCTTTGGGTATGTCTACACTGCCACCCTAGTTTGAACTAGGGTGGCTAATGTAGGCATTTGAACTTGCAAATGAAGCCCGGGATTTAAATATCCTGGGCTTCATTTGCATGTTCCCGGGCACTGCCATTTTTAAATGCCCCGTAGTTCGAACTACCTGCGGCTACACGTGGCATGGACTAGGTAGTTCGAATTTAAGCTTCTAATTCGAACTACCATTAAACCTCCAAATAATGGTAGTTGGAATTAGGAGCTTTAATTCAAACTACCTAGTCCGTGCCGCATGTAGCCGTGGGCAGGTAGTTCGAACTACGGAGCATTTAAAAATGGCAGTGCCCAGGAACATTTAAATCCTGGGCTTCATTTGCAAGTTCAAATGCCTACATTATCCATCCTAGTTCAACTAAGGTTGCAGTGTAGACATATCCTTTCTGTGGCTGCTGCCTGAGGCTGCCTGAGGCTTGTGCTTAAAGGGACCACACACACCCCTCCTCCCGGACAGCCAGTTCTCAGGTTTCCCTGCTTGCTTGTCTACCTCAATGAGGGACAGCAAAGCATTTTGTCTATGCATGCTCTGGTTGCTCTCATTCGGGACACCATAGCACTCTGCCACATGGAGCCGGAACTGCCCCTGGGCACTCTGGTGCTTCGTTTGGACACGTTGCTGTGAGCCTGGCTGCACTTTCTGCAGGCTGCCATCTGGGAGGTCCATCGGGGGGGGGGGGGGGCTGTCAGTATCTAGGAGGCCCTGCGGGCGAGCTTCCACCCTGAGGAGCACTAAGAGCCTCCCTGGTCTGCTTCACTGGAGGCTTGTGCCTCATTCCTCTCTCATGTTCTTCCACTTACCCTCTCACGGACCCCTTTCCTGATGTCAAATAAAATAGACGTATTTTCAGGAACACAAACTCTCTCTATTTAACAAAACTGGGCGGGGGGAATGAAACTCTGGGAAGACTGGGGAAAGGAGGTGGGAGAGCGGAGGGGAAACCTGGGAAGAGGGACCTGGGAGGGGGAAGCAAGAGGAAGAAGGGGGAGGGGAAGCTCAGTGCTCAGGGTTGAGGGTCTCGCCGGACCAACTTGATTTTCATGCAAACCTGCTCCTGGGTTCGCATGTGGCCCTTGGTGGCCAGGCTGGCAGATATCCTGCCATAGATGGCCACATTCTTCCATCTAGTGCGGAGATCATGGATGTTGGGGGCATCCTCCCAAGCCTGAATAAGCTCCATGATCTCCACCCTGGACCAGGAAGGCACCCGCCTTCTCCGGGCCCTGGCAGGCTCCTGGGAGCTGGCAGACTGCTCCTGGGGAGTGGTGGAGGGCTGACTGCCAGTGGCTTGCTGGCTCATGTTTTGGGGCCACTGGGTCAGGGGTAGTGACTGCTTGCTCTGGGCTAGCCAGCTTGGAGCTGGCACAGGCACTGTGGCCAGAGTCTATCCCTTTAAGGGCTCCAGGGATGGGGGAGAGGAGAGGAAGTTTTCCTGGTTGTGCCCAGAGTGGCCACCAGGGCTCCCAAGAAGGCTGGAGGTCCCCTATTTTGAAATAAGCGTCTATAAAGTGCTTATTTCGAATTAGCTATTTCTAATTGGTGTTATTCCTCGTAGAATGAGGTTTACCAAATTCAAAATAAGCATTCCACTATTTCAAATTTATTTCAAAATCGCGGTTTGCCTGTATAGATGCTATTAAAGTTAATTCGAAATAACGGCTGTTATTTCGAAATAATTTTGATGTGTAGACATACCCCCTCAGATAAGTTGCCTTACTTCTAAATTTCCTCACTTTTGGGGGGGTTGCTGGGACAATCAAAGTTGCACCATGAGCCCCGTTTAGATTAGTGTTGCTACTAAAGTAGTGTTGCTACTGTCTAAGCATATAAATATAGTGTGTATTTTACATAATGTGAATTCTGTTTAGTATTTTTGCTAGACATGGGGCAAACCAAAGCCCCAGATCTCAGTTGAAATCAGGAACTTTCTTCAGCTTTTGTTCTGGATTCAATGAATTATGATCCCTGGTTTTTGCCTTGAGGCAGTTAATACCGTACATCTTTTGAATGTCTGCAATCTATTATGGCATGGTTTAATGTAGTTAGAATATGATTCATGTCAGAATTGAAAATATACAAATCTCCTCTAGATTAACTTTGTAAATATTTATAAAAATCAGTTCCCAGATGCAAATAAATTCATTGTTTTGTAACGCTACAGTGCTACTCTAGCTTTTATCTACTGTTGTTATCATTTGTAGTATAATAGTACCAGAGCCCCCAATCAGCATCAAACCCCAATATGAGTTGTATATTGCTTATTTGTGAAGGGTCTTGTAATAACAAATACAGATATTAATTGCTGGTAGTGCTAATATCTACAGGTAGAGGCAAATCGCTAGTTTGTTGCATTTACATTTATAGACACAGCTTTTCCTTTGTGCACCTGTTGTATTAAGTCCCTTGCGGGTTTATAAACACTGCAGCTGCTCTTGTGTGCTGTAAATGGTCTCTTACAGAGCCATCTATTGTGCAAGAGATTTTTAGATTTTGATCAGTGGATTGTTGTCTTTCCAGTGTCTAACAGTAATAGACTATTTGGTGTTCTCTTTTGCTGTCTGGTTTGTTAGCTACACTTGCTCCTTTTTTCAAAATGCAGTATTACAATTTGCTTTTCCTTTATTTAACAGAGGTCATTCATGTTTTTTGGAGAATAATATTTGTGAGAAGATTAATATGCGTGCATTCTGTAATATGTTTTTTATAGTAGCTGCTCTGTTACTGCTTTTTAGCAGGCAGTGATCTGAGCCAGTGGGAGACCCATTCTCCTGTATGGATGTCTGATGTGGTATGTATTCTTCCCGTTGTTCAAATGATTTTTGTCCTTACTAGTGATCAGTTGTGCAACAAATGTGCTTCCTTTGGACTACTTTGTACCAGTTATATACATCTCTGAGTAAATAATAGTGAGTGACTTTAAAAAAAAATAAACGTTCAGTGTTCTTGGGTATTCAGAGGCATTACACGGCTGCACCCCTTTACTGATTGCAGTTTATTACCCCTCGTGGTCAAAACATGGGTCTGCATGTTATTTAGATTGAGGTAATAATGACATGCTATGGTATTAGAATTAGAGGTGAATAAACTATCTGCAGTGAGTAATTGGTTGAATTTTTTAAAAGACTAAATTTAATATATCTCTGCAAATTATTGGTGAGCTGTGTATTTATCTCTGATCGATTCTTATGCAAAATCAATTAGCAAATCATTTCTTCCAAAAGTTTTTCATTTCTAGATTGTCTGTGCAATTTGTTACACGTATATCAGTATATTTAACAATTGAAATTCAAGCTGTATTGGACACACTGGTCAGTTGGTACTTTTGATTCCTGATTGGATGAGCATAACTCATAGATTCAGACTTTGGATGCAAATTCTGTTCTTGTTCTTGCCTTGTCCTGCAATAATCATATCATGAAGTTTAAGAATTTACTGTCTATTACTAATTGGCATTTGTTCCTTATAATTGGCAAAAACATTCCTGTAAGCTGCAAGTGAGTTCAATTGTTGGAGTATTTCTGAACAGTAAACTCCAGTACTAAGTGGTGCTGTCTTAAGAATTGGGAGCTCAGCCAGCAGCTGCTGCTCTCTGGCCACACAGTTTGGAAGGCAGCACTGCGGCCAGCAGCCGCGCAGAAGTAAAGATTGTAATACAGTGCTTGCTGCAGGGCTCTATCCCCTATCAGTTGTTTGGCATTTTCTGCCCCCTTTTTCCTCCCCTCCTCTCCAGCTTTGCTCTCTGGGGGATGCCTTCTTACCCCCTCTTGGTTATGTTCTGATCTGCTTGTGACCCCCTTTTGGGTCAGGACCCACAGTTTGAGAAATGCTGGTTTAAATATAGATTAAATATTTAGACGAGGTCTCCAATTCTGTATCTGATGCTCCCATTCAACTCAAAATGCTAAGTGTCACCTTAGCTATAAAACCAGGATAGTGTAACAGGTGCTTATTGTTTTATTTTTCCTCATTGTTTTTCAGATGTTATGTTTCGCCATATGTTAGTGGCTGTCATGGGGATATTATTGATCTGCTGAGACATCTGCTCTGCTCACATTAATTTGACTATTCTTTCAAGATGGATGGGTTCCTTATACTGTAGCACAGCAGTACTGACCAGGTCTTTGCAACTGGGAAATGAACATTGTATCAACTTCAGCTCCATGTCCAAACCTTTTGTTTACTCCTAAACAAGCTTCATTTTAATTGGTGGAGTCATCTCTTTGCAAAATCTTTGGAGAATAAAGTTCTTAAAATAAATAGGATTGATTTTCTTTTTAAATTGCAAATTTTAATTTGCTACCATGCCTGAGGTAGAAAAGCAATGAAAATTCTCATCGCAAAACAGAAAAAGACCTATTCCTATTACATCCTAGGGAATAATCATTACTTAGAAAAAGATCGATTGAACTTCTAAAAAAGAATGAAATAGTAGGCCTAAATAATAGTAAACCTTCATTGATACATTCAAAGAGACAGTTGGATAAAAAATACAAAAAAATTGGCTAATAAAACTGGATATATCAATATTCAAACAATATTTTTATCTTTTGTTCTTTAATTATATATCTGTGAGGTCAAATGATGCACTTAGCATCATAACTGAAAAATACGAGCCCTTATCTTGTGTTCCACTTTTTATGGAAATAAAAAGAAGAAATTCCTGAAGAGATAAATCATCACAGAGAGTAATTTTTAGCTTTGCCTTTTGCTTATACAAGTTGAATCTCCCAAATCCGGGATTCTATGGTCCAGCAACATCCATGGTCTGGCACAGATGTTGCTGCACCAAAGAGCCGCAGGAGTGGGAGCCAGCCAAGAAAATGTGAGTTTGCAGAGACCCAGCGGGGCCAGGTGGCATCGGGGAGCCTCCCCCCAGACCAGGGAACTCCGATGTCAGTGCAGATCAGGCAGCTGGAGAGTCCCTGGTAGCAGAGCTGGTGGCAGCCAGGGAAACCCCGGCAGCAGTGGGGCTGGGATGGCCAAGCAGCCTTGAGTGAGAACTCCCCCAGCAGCAGCAGGGCCAGGCAGCAGCTCAAGAGCTCTGCCTGGGGAACCTCATCAGTGGGGCAAGACAGCAGCCAATGAATCCCTGCCCCAGCATGGGAACCACAGCATCAGTGGGACCAGGCAGCCAGAGAGCCCCTGGCAGTGGGGCTAGCGGTGGCCTGGGAACCCCAGGAAACCCTCAGTGACAGTGGAGCCAGGCTGCAACAGCGGGGCCATCAGTGGCTGGGCGACCTGGGGCTGGGAAACCCTGAGGAACCGCCAAAGGTACTGCGGCTGGTGGCGACCAGGCATCTCTGCCTGGGGAACCCCTGGGAACTCCCAGCACAGCTGGTGGATAGCAGGGCAGGGAGCTAGGGATGTTAAATATTGGCTAATTGAATAGTTGAGTAACCTCATGCATTCTTATTGATTAGTTGATTATTCCATAGTCCTCAGAGGTGGGACCAGCAGCCAGTGCACTCTGACACCACTCCTAAGGAGCCCCCTGCCACTCTGCACTGTTGCCTTTGTATTAGAGGCAGCAGATTGGGGTGCCAGGCGGGAGTTGTTCCACAAGGGAGGTCAGTTTAAAAACCAGCTCCCCTCACGGGCCAGCTACCTGTCACCCTGTGCTACTGACTCTGATAAAGAGGCAGCAGCGTGGGGTGGGAGCAACCCCTGTCTGCAAGGGGACTGAGCTCCCAGACCCAGTGTGAGCCGGAATTGAGCTGGGTTGCCTGCCCACCTGGCTCCTAATATACTTTAAATGCAGAGCCACAGTGGGGGTAGGTCCCAGATCCATCGCAAGCCAGAGCTGAGCTGAGCTGAGCTGCTGGACAGGTGGCTAAAAAATTTCCTGGGGAGGGCGGGGAGGGAAATGTGGGTAGTCTATAGCATTAAAAGATTTTTGATTATTGGTTAATAGGTTAATCGACTACACTATTACATCCCTACAGGGAGCCTTGGCCAGGCCAGTTTTAGCACTGTCAGGGCAGGGAGCACTCTTGGGATCCCCACCCTTGAGAGCCCCAGGAGAGAAGCTGTCAGTGGGGCAGTCAGCAGGAAAGCTTTGACCTTCCCTGGTCTGGCAAATTGCCTCGTCTTGGATGACTCAAGCTCGAAGGGTGCTGGACTAGGGAGGGCCAACCTGTACTTGTAACTACTGTGATAGAATTCAGCCAATATATGGTTTCTGAATTAAGGAACTTATGAGATTCTTTAAATGCTTTTTAAATATAAGAACTGTCTCAACCTTGCTTTGAATATTGGTTCTATATATTTGTGAAGTCATCTTTGCCCGTATACCTGACACAGATATAAAGCTTCTCCCTCTGCTCCTTTTCCTTATCCAGTATCTCACTTAGCTTTGGGTGCTAGCTAGTAGTGTGGTTATTTTGTTGCATTCAAATGTTCTAATCAGTATAAATATTCTGTGGTGCTAGGCACATAATTGTCTTCATTATGTGGAAGATCGATGTTGTTGTGGTTGATCTGCCGAAGTTTGATTTAGCGAGTCTAGTAAAGACTGGCTAAATCAAACTCAGAGGGTTCCCCAGTCAGTGCTGGTACTCCTGCTCCTTGCAGGAAGTAAAGGAAGCTGAAGGGAGCGTTTCCTCCTGTCGACCTTCTGCTGTGGAGACCGTGTGGAAACTTGATTTAAGGTACATTGACTCCAGATATATAATTAACCTAGGCAGAGTTGCGTATCTTAATTCAAGTTCCTCTATATGTAGATATGGCCATAGGCATAGAAAAATCCATTTCCTGAAGACCTTGAAATCTAAAACCAGGTAACAGACAAAAGATTGGAAGAGCGGGTGGGACATGTAAACAAAACGTTAAAGTGACAGAGGACATATCTTGTTAGTGCAATTTCCTTTCTAAAATTATTTATTTTCTATTTTTTTAAAGAAGTTGTTATGGAGTCAGGGTTGAAAAAAGGCAGCATTACATGAGGAGGGTGAATAAACTAATGCAAGAGAGTGTGAAAAGGGAAAGGAAAGATGAATGCAGAGGAGCAGTGATGGTAAGGAGAGTGAAGCAGCCAGTGACAAAAAAGGGATGGAATTCAGAAAAATATAGGTTGGTAGAAAGAAGTACGCTCCTAACAGCGAGATCGGGTAGCCTATGAAATACACCACTTCCCTTGGGAAATTGCATCCTCATTGCTTGGGACATTTGAAACTAAATTGGACAATATATTGTTATTCCACAAGATGTTATTGACTGATAGTGTCAGGTTCTTTGGTTTACAGGCAATCACAGATGATACTAAAGCTGATAGATGTGATAGTCACTCTTCATTCCAGCTCAATAGAAGAAGCAATTAAGCTCTTCTATGGATTAAAATAATTGAAACAATAGAAGCCACTGTCCTGGACTTGGCTCCATGAAAAGGCTTGAGCAAGAAATAACTGAAAGAGAATGAGAGAAGTTTCCTGGGTACTGACTATAAATGAGGGGGCTGGGCATTGACTAGTTGCAGCTGTGTTTGTTTTTTGTGGGCTTCAGGGGTTGAAATCAAGCACAAAGCAATGCATAAGCCAAGAGAGAAAAAACAGAAAACTGTGTGGCCTTCAGAGAGAGAGAGAGTTCTTTGGGACCTGTGGTGGGAGCTTAGACATTGCGGCTGTGTCTAGACTGGCCAATTTTTCCAGAAAATCAGGCGCTTTTCCGGAAAAACTTGCCAGCTGTCTACACTGGCCGCTTAAATTTCCGCAAAAGCACTGACTTCCTACTGTAAGAAATCAGTGCTTCTTGCGGAAATACTATTCTGCTCCCGTTCAGACAAAAGTCCTTTTTGCGCAAAGCTTTTGCACAAAAGGGCCAGTGTAGACAGCTCAGATTTGTTTTCTGCAAAAAAGCCCCAATCGCGAAAATGACAATCGGGGCTTTTTTGCGGAAAAGCGCGTCTAGATTGGTATGGACGCTTTTCTGCAAAAAGTGCTTTTGCGGAAAAGTATCCGTGCCAATCTAGACGCTCTGTTCCGAAAATGCTTTTAACTGAAAACTTTTCCGTTAAAAGCATTTCCGGAAAATTATGCCAATCTAGACGCAGACTGCGAGTGAGGAAATTGACTTCTATTATTTGTTCCAACAGGTCTTTGGGTACATTCTATGGGTATGTCTACACTACCCTCCTAGTTCGAACTAGGAGGGTAATGTAGGCATACCGCACTTGCAAATGAAGCCCGGGATTTGAATTTCCTGGGCTTCATTTGCATAAGCGGGGAGCCGCCATTTTTAAAACCCCGCTGGTTCGAACCCCGTGCAGCGCGGCTACACGGGGCACGAACTAGGTAGTTCGAACTAGGCTTCCTAGTTCGAACTACCGTTACTCCTCATTTCACGAGGAGTAATGGTAGTTCGAACTAGGAAGCCTAGTTCGAACTACCTAGTTCGTGCCCCGTGTAGCCACGCTGCACGGGGTTCGAACCAGCGGGGTTTTAAAAATGGCGGCTCCCCGCTTATGCAAATGAAGCCCGGGAAATTCAAATCCCGGGCTTCATTTGCAAGTGCAGTATGCCTACATTACCCCGCTAGTTCGAACTAGCGGGGTAGTGTAGACATACCCTATGTAAGTAAAGATTATTGCACCAAAAATAGTTGGCTCATATAATCAATCTTTCTCTTAATGGAAACATCTGGCAAGGTGCCAAATGTCAAGAACAAAAGAATGACCATGCTGGGTCAAACAAATGGTCCATCTGGTCAAGTATCCTGCTTTCAAAAGTGGACAGTGCCAGATGCTTCTGAGGGAATGAACACAACAGGAAAATTATCAAGTTATTTATCCCCTATCATCTAGTCCCCATGACCTGACAATCCAAGGCTTAATGGTTGCATCCCTCTCCATTTTGACTAATTGACTTTGAGGGACCTATTCTCCATGACATTTTCTTAATTTTTTTTCAAATCCCCATATTGTTTTGGCCTTCACAATATTCCCTTATAATGAGTTCCACAGATTTACTGTGTTTTGTGTAAAGAAGTACACATTGCAGCACCCTTGGGAATTGACCAGTGCGGAACCAGAAAATTTGCTAACCTATGGAAGGTCAATGTTGTCAAGCAGCATTACCAATACTTCCACTGCTAACTGGGCCCTTAGAAGACATTTAGGGGTAAATTAGAACTAAATAACAGCACGGAACACTGAGAGCCAGGACTGGTGACTGTAAACTTTATGGGACCATGAGCAGTTTGGCCACACCCAGGATAAATGGACATCCTCCCAACTAAAATCCTGCCAGACCACAGACATTGCTGGACCAGAGAATGCTAGAGAGGTTCAACTTGTACTTCCTTTTTAAAATTTAAAACCTGCTGCCTCTTAATTTCATTGGGTGACCTCTTATTCTTGTGTTATGTGAAAGGGCAAATAAACACTTCCTCTATTGTATGCCTCCTAAGTCATTTCTTTTCCAAGCTGAAATGTCACACAGTCTTTTTAATCTCTCCTCATATGGAATCTGTTCTATATCCTAGATCATTTTTATTACCCTTCTCTGTACCTCTTCCATTTCTAGCATATATTTTTTGAGAACAGAATTTCATGCAATATTCAAAGTATGGGTTTGCCATGGATTTATATAGTTGCTTTGTGGGTTTTTTCTTATTATCTCTATCACTTTCCTAATGGTTCCTAATATTCATTCTTGTGACTGTTCCTATTATTTTCTGTTTAATTAGCAGCCTCATTTTTGTGTTTAATTTTTCTGTGTAATTAGCGTCCTCATTCAGTTCCCCTTTCTAAAGTTAATGGTTGGCTTCTTTGGTAGTTCTCTCTGCCACCCTATCACTCCCATGCTGCCTCACTATAATCTTTCACTTTGAGGATACAGATTGCAACTCATTAGTGTATATTCCTATGTATGTATTAACCTGTAAATAATTCCCATTTCTTTATTCCAGTGAATAAACTTTTAGATAGTTTATCAAGGATTGGCTACAAGCGTTATCTTTAGTGTAAGATCTAGCGTATCAGCCTATCCCCAGACACTGGGGTAAGTGTCTGGTCTCCTTAGACTGTAAGCAACCTGAATATTTTGTGATTTTTATGTAAGTGACTATAGAAGTTCAGCTGGCCTGGGTGTCAACATAGGTGGAGTCTAAAAGGACTGTCTGTGACTTCATGGTAAAACTGTTACAGGGATCCAATTAGCATTTCTCACTGGCATGATGAAACTATAGAACATACAACAGATTTGGAGTATTTACTCTGTTTTTGACAATCTGCCCTCTGGTAGGCACTCACAGTCATAAGCTGCTCCAGAGAGCATTTCAGTTGCCTGTAGAGTGGAAAGATTTTTTAAGCTGATCATGGTGCCCAGGGTGTTGATGTTTATCTGGGTGGTTTCTAAAGAGAGTTTAATGGGTAGGTGGTAATTGTTGAATTTGTGGTAGAAATCTATGAGGGAGTTTAGGTCATCTGTCCAGACGATGAAAATATCACAGATTTATGTTAAGGTATACCAGTGATTGTTGGGAGTGCATTTGTGCAGAAATTCTTCTTCACAGTAAAGAAACTGGCATATTGGGAAGCTATTCTAGCACCTTTAATTGTTCTCGTGACTAGGACAAAGCAGTTGTTCAATATAAAATTGTTTAGGATGAGAATGAAATGGATGTGTTTTGGATAGATACCCAAGGGTTGGCTGTTGTCTTGTAAATATCTGGGGCAGGCAGTGATGCCATCATCATGAAGGATATTGGTGTACAGAAAAGTAACATGTATGGTGTTTTGTGAGCAATTATTAATGTTTCAGACTTCCTGAGGAAATCCTTTATGTCCTGGAGAAAGCTATCCTTTGTGTGGGAAGCATTTTGACAATGGTTTATATGAGTCCTAATAATCCTTCAGTAATATTGCTGTGGCCAAATATTATAGATCTGCTTGGGTTCCCCTGTTTGTGCATCTTGGGAAAGCAAGTAAAAAGTCACTGGAGTAGAAAACACCAACTCAAAGCAGCACCAGACCTCCCAGAACCACAGATGCAAAACCTGTTAACATATCTGCATTCCTATCATGATCAACACGCCCGCTCCCCACCTTTCAATATCCACAGATCCTTACCATATCTATCACAGCATGTGATATACCTAATCTAGTGCACTCAATTCCCCAATAACAATTACGTGGGTGAAATGAGACTATCACTATAGTCTTGAATGAAAGGGTCTCAGAATAGGCACACTTCAGTTATGGCTTATAACCCACTTAGTGACCCCTTCCCAAAATTTTCCCCCTTTCTTCCCTATGACTGCAGAAGTATTAATGGGCCTCTTCACCTTGAGTGGTTCCTTGAAATTTGTGTTAACAGCTTATGCTAAACAATCTGTTCCACCTGTTATTTAGCTGTGACACTGAGTACACTTCCAAAACCTGAAGAAGAGCTCCATAGAACTTGAAAGCTTGTCTCTCTCATCAATAGACATTGGTCCAATAAAATATATTACTTCACCCATGGGCAGTCAGTAATGTAGGCAAGGGAAGGCCCAGCCATCCCAAAATTGCATAAATGCCCGACCGCCTATGGCTGGGACTGCTGCTAGGGAAGGCTAGAGTCACAACATGGCAGCCTGGCTCCTCCTGGCTGCTGAGGAAGGCAGCCCACCTTAGCAGCCCTGCCACCGGGGAAGGCTGGGGCTGCGGCATGGCAACTCAGCTTCTCCCAGCCACTGGGGAGGGCTCGGGCCATGGCACAGCAGCCCAGCTCCCCCTGGCCACCAGGAGGGATAGGGCCACAGAACAGCAGCCAGGCTCAGCAACCTGACTGCCAGGAAGGCCTGGGGCCATGGTGCAGAAGCCCCACTCCCTCTGACCGCTTGGAGGGATGGGGCTGTGGTGTAGCAGCCCAGCTTCTTCAGCCACCGAGGAGGGCTGGGACAGGTTGGGGCTGCAGCATGGCAGCCCCAGCTCCTCACGTGGCCAGGAAGGATTAGGCTGGGGGTGGGGCTGAGTTTGGCTCCACAGGTGGGGCCTGAAATGAAAGGGGCAAAGCTGTGGCTTGCCTTCTCCAGCTGGGCTTTCACTTGATGCCCATGACCTCACTCACTTCTCCCTAATTTAGCATTCCTTCATGCAAATGCTTACTGATACAGACTGTGTGTATTTTCTCATTCAGCTGCTTGTTGAAAATACAAACCCCTCAACTTATAACAATTAAGACCTTTGGGAAAGCATTTCCTTCATTTCACTAAAATTAAATGTCACAGAAATCTTCCTCCTTAAGCATTTTCTCTTTTCAAACATATCTATAATCACTTGATGTTGTAGAATTGTTTATGATCACTGAACTACTGTTATTTTATTTTAAGAGGGTTGGGGTGGAATAACACTGAATCACTATTTTGGGAAAACAGACTCAGATTCACCAGCCTCCTCTCTGCAAGTCTGGAATCTGATTGTGTGGGGTGTGGCGAGGAGTGCACAAGTAATGTCAAGATTCTCTGGGATACACAACTGCCTTCTGCGTCATGGAAAATGTAAGATTTATCTTTTCATCGCTCACCTTCTTTTACTCCTTCTGCTTCTATGAAGATGCACATTAATCCATATTCATGCTCATTAACCAGCTCCTGCTGAAACAACTCAGGGTATGTCTACACTACAGCACTAATTCGAACTAAGCTAATTCAAATTAGTACATCTAGACCTAAAAACTATTTCGAATTTGCATTTTGCTAATTCGAACTAGCATGTCCACATTGAGTGGACCCTGAACCCAAGTTAAGGCTGGCTGGAACCAGGACTTAGAGTGTGGAGCTGCTGCCTCAGGCTAGCTGAGGGCTGTTCTTAAAGGGACCCGACTCCCACCCCGGACAGACAGTTCTCAGGGTTCCCCACTTGTTTGTCTACCTTGATGAGGGACAGCAAAGCAGTCCTGTCTTGCAGTGCCCTGAGTGCCCACACTTGGCACATCACAGCACTCGGCCATCAGCCCGGCTGCACTTGCCGCAGGCTGCCATCCAGGGAGGTCAACCGGGGGAGCGGGGGGCTGTCAGGATCCAGGAGGCCCTGCAAGAGAGCTTCCACTCCGAGGAGCCCACAGAGCCACCCCAGTCCTTCCCAACGGGGGCTTGTGCCCCATCCCTCCCTCACCTCCTTCCACTTACCTCTCCCTAGCCCCCCTTCCTGATGTAAAAAATAAAGGATACGTGTGTTCAAAAATAGAAATTCTCTTTATTTAACAAAACTGGGGGTGGGAGGGGATGAACCTCTGGGGAGACTGGGAAAAGGAGGTGGGAGAGGGGAAGAGAGAGGGTGGGAGAGGGGAGGGGGAAACCTGGGAGGAGGGAGCTGGAAGGGGGAAGCCAGGGGAAGAAGGAGGAGGGGAAGTATAAAACTATGGTACGCCATACCTTCAGTACTGTGTACAGATGTGGTCTCCTCACCTCAAAAAATATGTTTTGGCCTTGGAAAGGGTTCAGAAAAGGGCAACTAAAATGATTAGGGTTTTGGAACAGGTCCCATATGAAGAGAGGCTAAATAGACTGGGACTTTTCAGCTTAGAAAAGAGGAGACTGAAGGGGGATATGATAGAAGTATATAAAAGCATGAGTGGTGTGGAGAGGGTGCATAAAGAAAAGTTCTTCATTAGTTCCCATAATATAAGGACTAGAGGACACCAAATGAAATGAATGGGTAGCAGGCTTCAAACTAATAAAAGAAAGTTCTTCTTCACAAAGCAAATAGTCAACTTGTGGAACTCCTTGCCACAAGAGGCTGTAAAGGCTAGAACTATAACAGAGTTTAAAGAGAAGTTGTATGTGTAGCGCCTATGAAAGTTAACTCGAACTAACGGCTGTTATTTCGAATTAACTTTGTAGTGTAGACATACCCTCAGATGCAAAAGAGAAGATAATGTTGAAGTAGAAGAAGATTGGTTAAATATTCCTATCAACAGTTAACAGATTTCTGAAGATTTCAATCCATTTTCACAAAAAGTTGGCAGTATGACATAGAGGGTAATCACACAGGCTGTTCTTTGGATACTTTGTTGAAATGGTATTCACTTATATGAAATGATCCCTGTCAAACGTATTAGACAATGTAGGAGCTGGATGAAAGGATGGTTCTAAAATCTAAGCCTCTGTGTCCTCTGCCACTTCAGCCTCTGCACAGTCTTAGACACCATAGTATGATATGTCAAGATGACAGAAAGCACTCTCTGTGCAATAGAGAGACCCACTGATGCAGAAGATCACTAAATTCTACCAGTTCCTCTAAGGCTCTCCTGTCTCATGAGAAGTTCCTGAATAAAAAGACATGAGGAACAAGAGCCTGTTCTGCACCAGTAACTAGTGAGAGAGACACAAGGGAAGGGGGGGGAATGCAGATATAAATGTTATTTCATTTCTCTTTCACTGTCTAAAATAGATACATATGTCTTTTGGGGTGGGAAGGAGACATACATGTGGTTGGGGAGGGAAGGAGACATACATGTCTGATGCTGAAAGACCACACAAGAGAGCAGTTGTTCAATAGCACTCTGCAGTTATAAAACATTTCCCCTGCAATTATGCCAAAAATGTACAGCCAAGTACTGCCACTAGTACTGATAGTCTTACCTACTGTCCTAGTGCTGCCCCAAATTTTTATCTTACGCAGCCGTGTTTTCTTGGTATGCATAAGAACAGCCATGGTTCTACCTCATCATGAGCAGGACAAAAATGGTCCTTTGCACAAAGTAACTTCTGCCTTGTATCTCTACTCTTCATCTGCAGATGTCCTGCTCAACATTCTCAGGTGATCACTGACCCCTGCCGGGCGACTTTATTGTCAAAGCAGCCTTTTCCCCTGACAAACCAGTTTGTTGAAAGAAGCCGCCAACCTTTTGCCTTGGGTGCTTCCTTTCTGAATAGGGCCCATCACGTGTAACAACTGTCTCTTATTACATCTCTGCCACTCAGTCCAACAAAGAAGTTGATAGGATGGAGAAGGTGACATGGCCGTGAAAAAGGCTAATATGATCTTGGGATGTATTAGGCGAGGTATTTCCAGTAGGGATAAGGAGGTGTTAGTGCCATTATACAAGGCATTGGTGAGACCCCATTTGGAATACTGTGTGCAGTTCTGGTCTCCCATGTTTAAGAAGGATGAATTCAAACTGGAACAGGTACAAAGAAGGGCCACTAGGATGATCCGAGGAATGGAAAACCTGTCTTATGAAAGGAGACTCAAGGAGCTTGGCTTGTTTATTTTAACCAAAAGAAGGCTGAGGGGAGACATGATTGCACTTTTTAAATATATTAGAGGGATAAATACCAGGGAGGGAGAGGAATTATTTAAGTTTAATACCAATGTGGACACAAGAACAAATGGATATAAGCTGGCTAGTAGGAAGTTTAGACTTGAGATTAGACAAAGGTTTCTAACCATTAGAGGAGTGAGGTTCTGGAACGGCCTTCCAAGGGAAATAGTGGGGGCAAAAGATCTATCTGGTTTCAAGATTAAACTAGATGGGTTTATGAAGGGGATGGTTTGATGAGATAACATGATCTTGGTAACTAATTGACCATTCATTATCAGTGGGAAATAGGTCAGTGGAGGGATGATAGGAGTTTTCCTCCAGGGTAGATTGGCAGAGGCCCTGGAGGTTTTTCACCTTCCCCTGTAGCATGGGGTACAGATCACAGCTGGAGGATTCTCTGCATCTTGGAGTCTTCAAAGTATTTGAAGGCTTCAATATCTGAGATATAGGTGAGAGGATTATTCTAGGAGGGGTGGGTGAGATTTTGTGGCCTGCACTGTGCAGGGGGTCAGACTAGATGATCATAATGGTCCCTTCTGACCTTAAAGTCTATGAGTCTATGAGAAGGTAAAAGGCTGCATCTTCAAAATGGAGTTTGCACCTTGGTACCAATATACATAAAGAATTCATAATCTCTCAAAGAATTCATAATTTGTACAGAAAGATTCCCCAAATTGACACCCATGTCAAAGTCAAACTCCATCCTATCATTGGCCAACTCTCAACTAAACAAGCCAGGAAATCAAATTAGCTCAGGTATTAGTTGTTGATATAAGATAATGTTTTAATTGACTGAGGGTATGCCTACACTATACAGATCTAGCGACATGGCTGTAGCAACATAGAAGTGCAACAAAAAGTCAGGCAATGTTTACTGTCAGATAAACAGTTTGTGAGCACTTTTGCAGACAAAAAACTTCCACCCCTAGAAGATGCCAACAAAGCACAGTTTACACTAGTATTTACCACAGCAAAGGTTTTGTCATTGGGATGGAGGGGCTTTAAGCACCTGTGAACAATAAAATCTTTGTCGTTCAATTGCCAGTGTAGACAAAGACAAAGTGTAGGTCAGCAGCTTCTTGTTTGCTGGCTCATGTAACAGACTTGTTCCCCCCTCCAAATATGGCTAAATAATATCTTTTAATATAAAAGATACATAGATTTCAAGAAAGGACCTTGTGATAAATTTTATCCAACCTCTTGTATAACAGGCTGGATGACTTTCCCCAAAATAATTCCTAACTCATATCTCTTAAAAAAGTCCAATCTTAATTTAAAAATTAGCAATGATGGAGAATTCACAATGACCCCTTGTAAATTATTCCAGTAGTTAATGACTCTCATGGATAAAAAATTGTGCCTTATTTCCATTTTGATTTTTGCCTAGCTTCAATTTGCACACATGAGATTGTGTTTTACTTTTGTCTGCGAAATTGAGGAGCCCATTAACAAATATTTTTCTCCATGTAGATAATTATAGACTGTAATCAAGTCTTCCCTTAACTTTCTCTTTGTTAATTTAAACAAATAGATTTAGGGAGATCAATAATCATAAGACATATTTTCTAATCCTTTAATTATTCTCATGGCTATTCTCTGAACAGTCTCCAATTTTTCAATGTCCTTCTTGAATTGTGGACACCAGACCTGAACACAGTATTCTAACCAAGGTCACACCACTGCCAAATACAGAGGTAAACAACCTTTCTACTCCTCCTTGAGATTCCTCTGATTATAGTGGCACAGCAAGTGGGGAGGAGGGGGCAGTTGCCCACTGGTGCCATGCTGAGGGGGGGAGGGGAGCGCCAGTTTAGCTGCCAAAAGTTATGTTGTTGTAACTTTTTTATGATTATTTCCTATTTTGTATATATTCCAACATTTGACTGAGAAAAGGTTTCAGTGAAACCTTCAAAAAGTAAATAGGACAATAGTTGGAATATATACAAAATAGGAATATATCTGACAATGTAGTCCATTTGTATTCTTGGGTTGGCAGGGTATGAGCTGAGATTATTGTCTGCAATATAGCATATGATCATTTTACTGTTACCTTGACTTAGTTCCCCTTTCAGCTACCAATAGCATTTTGTCAGAAGCCAATGGTGTGAACTTTGAGGATCAGGGTCTGTTTTATTTCATGTGTGTACAACAGCTAATACATTGGGTGCCTACCCTTAACAGGGGATTTAGTTTTGTACAAGTTGCTTTGTGAGTTCTAACGTATGTAATTTTTCCTGGACATTATAATCTGGCAGTTGCTACTTCCAATGTGATACCTCTACCTTTCGGAACTTCCCAGTAAAGTAATGCTTGTTGGGTTTTTTTACTTGGTTGTTTTTTTAAATCTATTCTCTGTTTTGTTTTTACAAATATCCCAAAGAGCATTGTCCTCAGAACTTCCCATTCCTTCATCTCCTCCCTAATATTGCTCTTTCCTCCCTAACAGAGACTTCAAATATCATATGGTTAATGAATTATTTGCATTTTTAAGTTTAATATTTAAAATAATTCATAAGTTTTCAGCATCAACTCCACATTGATATAAATGGGACATTGAACTCCTTTTCAAGAAGGAATTTGAACCAGCAGTCTTAAAGAGAGAGCATTGTACTAGTTTTAGATTCCTAAGATTATTCATGATTTGTAGGGCTCCCATAACTTTCATGAAAGCTGTCTTCTGTAGAGGGCATCAGAAATGCAATAGTTATGCTCTAGTGTAATATTTCCCTGGCAGCATTATATATAAGGGTATGTCTACACTACCCCCTAGTTCGAACTTGGCACACGGCACGGACTAGCTAGTTCGGATTAGACTTCCTATTCCGAACTAGCTGTACACCTCGTTCCACCTCGTTAGGATAGGAAGCCTAATCCAAACTAGCTAGTCCGTGCCGCGTGTAGCCGCGTGTAGCCGCGTGTAGCTGCGTGGCACGGGGTCCGAACTAGCCGGCATTTAAAAATGGCGCCGGCCGGCATCATGCAAATGAAGCCCGGGAAATTCAAATCCCGGGCTTCATTTGCAATTCTGAATGACTACATTACCCCCCTAGCTCGAACTAGGGGGGTAGTGTAGACATGCCCTAATACTCATGATCATTCTCCAAAAGGAAACATTCAGCATCTGCTGACGTTCACTTTTCTTATGTGATCATATAATTACAAAGAATATAGAATAGTGATAGAAATGTAGCTGTGTTAGTCTGGTGTAGCTGAAACAAAAAACAGGACTATGTAGCACTTTAAAGACTAACAAGACGGTTTATTAGGTGATGAGCTTTCATGGGCCAGACCCACTTCCTCAGATCAAATAGTGGAAGAAAATTGTCACAACCATATATACCAAAGGATACAATTTAAAAAATGAACACGTATGAAAAGGACTAATACAATTTCAGAACAGAAGGGAGATGGGGGGGGGGGGGGGAAGGAGGGGAGGTAAATGTCTGTGAGCTAATGATATTAGAGGTGATAATTGGGGAAGCTATAATGGGGAAGATAATTTATGTCTTTGTTTAAGCTTAGGTGTAAAGTGTCAAATTTAAGCAAGAATGACAGTTCAGAGGATTCTCTTTCAAGTGTAGTCTTAAAAGGTCTTTGAAGCAGGATGCAGGTAATCCAGTCGTTGAGACAATGTCCTTTCTGGTTGAAATGGCAAGAAACTGTTTTTTCTTTGTGATCCTCTCTAATATGTTTTGTGGGCATTGTTCTTTGGCGAAGTGTCTGAGACGTTTGTCCAATGTACATAGCAGACGGACACTTTCGGCACATGATAGCATAAATTATATTTCTGGATGAGCAGGAATATGTGTCCTTGATCTTATAACTCACTTGGTTAGGTCCAATAATGGTATCAGCAGTGTGAATATGTGGACAAAGCTGGCAACGGGGTTTGTTGCAAGGGAAGGTACCAGGGTTGGTATTAGTGTGGTATGTCCTGTGGTTGTTGGTAAGAATCATCTTGAGGTTAGGTGGTTGTCGATAGGAGACTATGGGTCTGTCTCCCAGAGACTCTTGGGCTGTGTCTAGACTGCATCCCTTTTCCGTAAAAGGGATGCAAATTAGACACATCGCAATTGCAAATGAAGCGGGGATTTAAATCCCCCCCGCTTCATTTGCATAAACATGGCTGCTGCTTTTTTCCGGCTTGGAGCTTTGCTGGAAAAAAGTGCCAGTCAAGACGCGGCTCTTTCAGAAAATAAAGCCTTTTCCAAAAGGGGACGGGAGTTGAGGAAACGTTGTTCTAAATCAGCCATAAAGATATTAGCATACTGTGGGGCCATGCGTGTACCCATGAATATAGAGAACGTGCGTTTATGGTTACACAAAGTTAGGCATTTCTTTCCTTTTCTAAAGAGAAGAGAAGTGGCACATTTTTAGTAATTCTGACCTTAGTTTTCACATGGCTAGGCTACTGCTATGTGTATATCTGGGACAAATCTTGGATGTTTTCCTTCACAGAAATTGGAGGCAAGAATCCGAGAGCTCAAGTCACTGGAGAGAGAGAGGGCAAAAATTTTACCACCAACTGCATTGTATCTGTAGATCTACTTATGTAACCACTGCCTGCTTGGTGTGATACTCTGTTCGCCTCTAGTAGTACTTAGCTCAGCCTTGTTAAGAGTTGCAGGACTTAGCTCCTGCTTTAGAGTCTCATGCACTGAGCTTGAGAAGTCACAGGTTTGATCCTGCCTGCTGCTCACCAGGGTATGCTGGTGTTACACTTACATGGATCGCTCATCCCCCAAAGCCTTGCAGTTTGTATTCCTTCTCCTGGCTCATCTGTGCCTGGCATCCTCCTGCCCCTGCACACTCATTTTACTCCTGGAGATCCTTCACCCGCTTAAAGGAGGAGACAGGGTTTGGTCCCGTATGTGAGAATGGTTGTTGCCTAACAAGTATTTTGTTTTTCTGCTGTATTTTCTTCCTTTTTCACCATCACATCTGAGCCAGTGCCTGTGGATTTTTAGGTGAGTCTGTTTGTCTGTCACCCTCTCAACCCTTGGTCTCACAGATCCAAATTTTCAGACTTGGTGACTGAAATTAAGAACATATACAAGAACACTCTTTTTCTGAGGGGCTGCTTCCAGTAACTTCAGCAGTAGCTATCAGACCACTGTTGCTAAGTGTCTAAATATGAATTTAGGTACCCATCTACCTGGGGTCTGCAAGTCTGAAAATAAAGAACTAAAGCCATCATTTTTAATCTCCCATTAACTGCACCTTGTTTTTGGTTTGTTGGATTTCCCTACATTGTTTTTAAAATAGACATGATAAAATAGATTTATTTTTAAATCATATAAAGCTAAAAGTGATCATCCTACAACACAGCATGCCATTTAATACGTAGATTGTTTCAATACTAAGATTCTTTTCTTGGTCCCTTATGCAAAGAGATGAACTGTTCTTGATAGCACAGAACTTTTTATTAATAAAATAACAGTATGCAGTACTTAAGAGTTAGCTCTTCTGACCATCATCATCTTCTACTTCTTTTCTGAGGCCCATATCTCTCACCTTTAACAGTCAAAAAATTCCTCATCCAACAGTAGTGAAGAGAGTGAGATTAAAACAAGCAACAAAACAGAAAATGCAATGCATTTAAATTTTTATATATTTGCCTATCTGGAACTTCCAGGAACAAACCTCTGCCAGGTAGAAGCTCACACAATATGGACACTGAGCTGTGTTATTTTCCTACAATTTGCTTGATTTTTCTTTACCAAAATATATTTAGGAAAAATGTGGAGGAAGTGAAAAGGGCCATCATATACCTGGCTTGATTACCAGATGCTGAACACCCACATCAATTTCATTGCAGGTTTCTTCAGGTTTTCAGGCTAATGGAAAAAAGGGATTTTGTAGCTTACATGGAGATGTAGAAAAGGCATATATACTGAACGAGGACTGAAGGCAAAATGATCAAACACGCCACATAATGAGACCAATGTGTTGCACTGTGATGTTTATTTTTATGATAAAATATATGTGATCACAAATATCTACTAGGATAAGCATATCTTCATGAGTTACTAATAGTGAAGACTTTATAACGGTATTTTTAAAAAGTTTTATTGTAAAGCTCACCAAAAGAGGTACTATCACTGCAGAATCTGCGATTCCTCCTTCCACCTGAATTTTAAATAAATCCCATTCAACAGCAGACTCTTCCATTTGTTGAATGGCTGTTTGTTCCAACCTCTCCTGCTCCTCCAGACTCCCTCCCTCTCCTTTTGCCTTTCTACCAATTATGCCCCATCTAACATAACCTCAGTGAATGGATTTACACAACAAAATAAAAGCAAATAAATAAAATTTCAGAACTAACATCATATTAAAAAACTTGAGCTTTTGTGGGCACAACCCACTTTTTCAGATGAATAGAGTTTAAGAGAACCAGTTGTCAAATAAACAGCACAGAGAGGGAATAGGAGGTGGGAAAAGAAGGAAGGAAAAGAAAAAAAGGGGAAAGAAATTGTCAATTGTGATACATCAAGACTACGTTCTTTTTTCGAAAGGAGATATGCAAATGTGGTGCTAATTTGCATATCTTCTTTTGATTGATTTTTCTAAAGTGATTTTTTTCTAAAGTGAAAGTAGTCTAGATGCAGTTTTTTCAGAAAAAACCCCTTTTTCGAAAGAACTGTGTAAACCTTTTTTAGGAAGACCGTTTTTTTTAGAAAAGGGATTTTTTTCAAAAAAAAAAAAAAAGCATCTAGGCTACTTTCACTTTTGAAAAAAACAGCTTCCAAAAAAGTGATCGGAAGAAGATATGCAAATTAGGGATGAATTTGCATATCTCCTTTCGAAAAAAGAACATAGTCTAGATGTACCCTAAGAGTGTCCATGCTAAATTAACCTGATAAGAATACTTAGTACCCACTTCCCTTATCGCCTTGAGATGTTATGTATGTGGACTTCCAGCTCTAACCACCCACATGCAAAACATAGTTTGCATATGAATCTCTCTGTGCTATTCATTTGAAAACTGGACCCCTTAAACTCCATTCATCTGAAGAAGTGGGTTGTGCCTACAAAAGCTCATGATACCATCTGCATGTTTTGTTACTCTCCAAGGTGCTGCAAGGCTATTTGTTGTTTTTTAAGAGTTTCCAGTTACAGACTAACATGGCTACCCCCTGAAACTTTTTAACATGACATTAGTCACCATCCTATTGGTTGCTCCACCTGTGTATTATATTTCCCCTCCTTGTTTGGCTCTCTTGTCTGTTTAAATTAAATATTTTTGGGGCAATGTCTATCCCTCATTCTGTATTTCTCCAGTACCTAGCACAATATCATCCCATTTTCAGTTGGCAACCTGACACTGCCATAATAACCATGATAAATAAATACGTATAAACAGTGATAGATTTAAAAGTGCTTTCTACTGATATTTTAAAACTTAGTATATACACATGCTTGTTAGGTAAACAAAATCCCTTTTGGAAATCTGATGAGTGTTTTTCTGCTGCAGTGAGTGATTTACATGCAAACTAAGTTTTGCATGTGGGTAGTTAGATCTGGAAATCTGCATACATAACATTTCTGGGCTATAAAGGAAACATCTAAAAGTAAACAATAGACACTTCCTTGTGAAGAACTACTTAAGAAACAATGCTTCATAGACTGGTATCTTTCTCAGATGTAACATTTATTTTATAAATGCATTCAATCCTCAAAGGTGAATGGGTACAGAAGCACACATTTCTCTTGTAATTCCAGTGTTAATAGAATTATTTTTTTAAACATTAGAAACTCAGTGGAGTAATTAATGTAATATTGAGTGCAAATTTTGATATAAGGTGTGAAAGGGAGAGTTCATTTGCAATGCCACGTAGTGGTCAGGCTGGGGTATGGCAGGTTAGCCTCCCTTGGCCCCCTGCTCTGCAGGAGTTTCCCTTTCTCATTACACAGTCCGGCTACGTCTACACTGGCCACAATTTCCGGAAAAGGGATGCAAATCAGGTAAGTCAGGATAGGGAAATCCGCGGGGGATTTAAATATCCCCCGCGGATTTAAATAAACATGTCCGCCGCTTTTTTCCCGGCTTGGGGAAAAGCCGGAAAAAAAGCGTCTAGACTGGCGCGATCCTCCGGAATAAAGCCCTTTTCTGGAGGATCTCTTATTCCTACTTCAAAGTAGGAATAAAAGATCCTCCGGAAAAGGGCTTTATTCCGGAGGATCACGCCAGTCTAGACGCTTTTTTTCCGGCTTTTCCCCAAGCCGGAAAAAAAGCGGCGGACATGTTTATTTAAATCCGCGGGGGATATTTAAATCCCCCGCGGATTTCCCTATCCTGACTTACCTGATTTGCATCCCTTTTCCGGAAATTGTGGCCAGTGTAGACGTAGCCTCCATGTTTACACAGCAAGCAGTATTTTGACATAATGTGAAAATAATGCTGAACTGGAGGACTTCTTACTCCAAGTCCTGTAACTCTCATTTTACAAGGAATAAGGGAAGTCAAAAGGAAGAGTGCTCTTTCTCAAACTTCCTGCTGTGTAGACAGTGCCAAAAGCCAAATTAAGCTATTTTGACTCAAGCTTTTGACATAGCTCAAATTACATAGCTTATTTCAGCTGTAGTCCTGCTGCGTAGATGTGCCCTCAGTATTCTGAGCCCAATAAGGAGTGGAAGTGTTGGTAATACTGCTAGACAATATTGACATCGCATGGTTTAAGAAATTCTCTGGTTTGGCATTAGTAAGGTGCCGAAGTAGAAAGGTTCAACCTATAATATTATTCTAAAATATTTTAATTTTTTATTACGAATTATACATTTCCCTGCATTGGAGTTGACTATTATGGCAAAAATCTGTATTACAAAAGTACTGGTGAGAAGGAATAACACTACACTGTAGTCTTCAGGGTAACCTTGTAACCTATCTGAAAATTAAACAATTTTCAGACAGGCTACAAACAAAGGAAGTTGTGTATCCCACAATACAATGGGATATTTCTCACTTTAATAATAAAACAATGTATATAGGTTTTCTACTACAGAAGTGTGTGAACATGTGTTTGTACATGCACATGGGTATGTTGTATATGTAAGGTTTCTAAGGTATTCTAAATATAAAAGGTATCTATTAGCTGTAAATGTACTAGGAGTTAAAAGTGTATGGTGAAATATTCATAAATTTTATCAAAGTTAATTTCATGTTTAGATTTGATTTAATTTGTAAGATATTTGAAATATGGACTGTGCCACTGTCTCTGTTATTGAGCACTTTAACACACTGGGGGTCCTGACTTGGGTCTGTAGGCCTTGTTTTCACTTCCCAGAAGATCAGTGCTCCAGCAATCAATCTTCCAAAGTTCAATTAAGAGAGTCTAGTAAAAACCAACTGAATCAAATGCTGAGGGAGCCCCCTTCGGTGTCAGAACTTCTACTCCTTTTGAAGAGCAAGAGAAGTTGATGGGAGCATTTCTCCCATCAGCCTCCCACTGTGAGGACAGCGATGACTGAATCTTGGCTTACAGTATGTCGACACCAGCTACAATTTTTATTTAGCTGGAATTGTGTACATTAAGCCAATCTTCAGCTGTAGTGTGGAGCTGGCCTAATTTAATAGTATGGTATGTATTTTCCATCAGAGTGTGTGTAATTTAGACTAAAACTCTACTAGAAAGCTTACAGTGGTGCAATGTAGCAGTACTGTTCTAAGCTGTTTAGTGTAGCCACTTTAAACCAAGAAAGTTTTCTTGTCGACTGAGTGATTGCCAATTATTGAGGGTGGATTAATTACCTTGGTAGGAAAAGTTCTCCTGGCGACGCAGTGCTAAGGTTGGTATAACCTATGTTGCATGGTACTGTAAACATAGCTTTAGTGTTGTAATGAAAGTAAATAGCATCTTAAATAGCTACACTCAGGAATAACAAGTTAGCACATTCCTTTATAATAAGTGTTTTTGAAAAAAGATCATTTGATTAGGCATTTCTGTCTAGCTGGATACATTCAATATGTTGAAAGAAAGAAAGATTTACGATGAAAAGTTGGAATGTTAAAGATACAGCAATTTCCGTTATTGAAAATTACTTACATTCTATTTCTGGAGGGCCAGATTCAATAAAACTTGTTTCCTTTATGGCTGCATTGCAAGAATAATGTGTTCACTTTAAAAAACCCACACAGATTTTTCATGGGTTTTGCAGTAGATGCAGGCAGCTGTAGTGTGGGATGTACTAAAACTTGATGTATCATGTGTCCTCTCAGTAAGTCAGCAAATATGAATTAATATGCTCACCATATATCTGAAACATATTAAGCCTAATACTGTATATGAAAATTAAAACATCTACTATATATTTGAGAGAGGTTATGTGTCTGTCTTTCTCTGATTCAGTTTGTTCAAAAACTCCTAAGTGGTAAGAGCTAGGACCAGCAAAATTGTTATGCAGCTTCCTCTTATCATAACTTAAAGCAAGATAAGGGTTTGGTTGTACCAGGACAATGGAATGTACCTGAAAAAATGATTTTCTCGTACAATGGAAAGGGCGGGGTCTGCTAGCAGGCACAGTTATACTGTATAATGACTACAGGTTTGGAACCAGGGGGCCAGAGATGGGGACTGGAATAGCTATAACCCCATAGGCCAACAGGGATGGAGAAAGGGACAGCTATCTACTACATATTTGAGATAATTTATCTGTTGTGTGTTTGTCCCCCAGCCAGGGGACCGGTATCTTATCCTCTGGCTGTGCCTGCTGCAGCTGCAGCAACCATAGACAGGCTCTTCTCACCTAGCTTCAAGCTGCTGTGGTGACAGAACACTGGGATTGTCCTTCCTCACCAGAGAAGCCTGCATATTGAACCCTTCAGCCCCAGCCCAGAGCAATGATTTGAATGAAGAAAAACAAAAATTATTTCAGTTAAGGACCTGAGAAATCCCAGATAAATTCTCTAGTTTCTAACAAAAATCATAGCCAGTATTGCTTCTTGTTTTAGTAATGTATTATATTTGGCAAATGTAAAAGGAAGCATTTATTTTATCTTACCTTAAGCTATATTCAATGGTCAGGAAAATGTCAAAAACTACTGTAATCAGATCAACATTGTAAATTAAGGTTCAATACTGAATTTGCAGTTATAAGTGAAGGTATGCATGTTAACGTATTTTAAAACAGACTCTAAATACATATACTTGATATTCATTTAAATATATGCATCATATCTTTAAAAAAAGTGACTGCTAAGTCACAAGTCCCCAGCTTCTTAGGTATACTCTGTATGACTGTGTGGAAATTTCACACTGATAAATGAAACTGGCAAGTTTGGTTAGAATCACTGGTCATCAAACAAGTTTTACATATATAAAGCATAACCCAGCAATTTAGCAAAGCACTGCTACTTTATACAGTACCTCTTTAATTTTTTTACCTCCATCATCAGATAGTTAATGGTAATAGCCAAATTAGTTGATATAAAATCTCATTCTGGCAAACATCCTGTACATAAAAACTTAGCAACAAAAAGTTCATTATGGAAGTAGAAGAGGCAGTAGGAATGTAATATTAGAGAACTATTGTTCCCAAACAAGGACCTGATCCTGATCTCATTGAAGTAAGTGCATGTGAAATTTGGATCCTGCCTGGCCTACCTAGTTCTATTAGTCAGCTTTACCTCCAATTCCTTTCTCAGCAGACCACATGGAAAGGCTTCCATAGGACGGCAGAGGTAGATGGAGCCTCCTTCTGTAATTAATGTGAAGAAGGATGTAAAGAGTCCATTCCATCTGTGGATCTAGGGTGTACAGTTTTATCCAAAGGCTGAAATGTACCACTTGACTATGATTCTAGATGTTGTACATAGCTGGTGGAGTAGAGTATGGTGGCAGAATCAGATCCAATGCAATATTGAAATGTATTATTGAAAAAGAAATGTTATAGTTTTACTCTGAATATACATGCTGATTTAGGTCCAATAATGTGAAATTATGAAGGTAGTATGAGATACCTAAGTATATGCTATAAAGTGGGACTAATTTTACAGTTGCAGTAAGAATTTTACAGTTGAAGTAAGCCCGATATGGACTTTAGCCAGCTTTGAAATTGCTTCATTTGATGAGATAATCTGTCTTAGGTACTTAAATAGGTACTTAAAGTTTAAGAGAACCAAATTCAAATCGGATGTTTTAAGAGCCTAAGACAGAAACTAGAGAGACTTTTTTTCCTCTCCAGTGTTCATTGCTCACCACTCTTATGGTTACAGTAGCTCACATTTCAGGACATTTGAATAACAGTTTGAAAAAATAGTGTTCACTTTAGGGCTAACAGAACCATGAATTAAATTTGGTATCAGATGACCAGCAGCTACTAAGCATTTTCCAGCTGAGTAAGCTAATAAACCTATTTACTCTTTCTGAATGATCAAGCACAGGGCCATTAGCTTCAGATGCCTTCAGCAATATACTTTGACATATAGAAGGTCATTCGCATTTCATTGTCTTCATAGCTTTTATAATTTAATGGTTCACCAGAACAGCTGAATTAATGTATGTTGTATTGAGTAGCTAATTAGTAATATAAAAGTGCAGTTGCAGCTGTTGTAGGATTCCCCTACCCCCACCTCATCCTGATGGATTAGTGCTTCATGTTCATTTACTATGAAAGCTCTTAAATTAATATGAAACCACCTGCAGTCATTTAAATTGCCAGAGAGAATGTATTAAAATATTTCATTAAAATATCCTGCACAGCAAAAAAGACCTCTTTATGCCCCACTATCCTCTTTAGTATTCAGTGCGTGGATACCTGCTTGTAAGAACTCTGTCAATTGAGCAAGCAGGGGGCATGGGTGATTTAATTTCTATGCGCTCTGTCACTTACATCAGATTTCCTCCCGTGCATGCAGGACTAGGTGGAAAAATGGGCTCAATGTTGTGGTACATTTCATTTTGGGGGAAACATAAAAGCTCTCTCACCTTTTTATGGGCAGGAGGAAGCCAAAGCTCCAGGAGTTCAGTTTCCCTTAATGTTAAGGTTTTGCAGTAGTATTAGCAAAGTAGAAAAGTACCATATTTATTTGCTTTAGTAATTTTTGTCAGGGTGTAATTTTGCTCCACCTTCACCCATTTTCAGGGCACTCTTCAAAGTTGTTGTTGTTTTTTTCCCCAACAGGAACAATCCTGTTTGCATGTTATATTCAGGTAACAGGAGAACAAAATCAGCTTTCATACTTAGTTTTTGTGAGCGAGAACACTGTGGTGTTTGATAGGGTGTGTCTAGACTACAGGGATTTTTCAAAAAAAAGTAGCCTTTTTTCGAAGATTTTTACCTGTGTCTAGACTGCCGCTGCATTCTGTCGACAGTGAATCAAAAGAATGTGGCAGTTTTGTTGATGGCGGCAAACCTTGTTTTATGAGGAATAACACTATTTTCGACAGAGATCTGTCTAAAAAAGGTATGTGTGGATGCGGGGAAGGGTTTGGTTTTTTTTAAATAAAAGCCTCCAGAAAGAAGCCCTGGTGGACAGTCCTGCCAGACCTTTCACCTCTATTGTTCCTGCCTGTAGCCATCTTTTAAAGGCACAGGCTCCCAGGAGTAGCATTGTGGCAGAAAGCCAGCTCCAAACAGGGCCCTGACTGCTTGGCTCTTACTGGAAGGCCCACTCAGAGCCATGTCCCAGGGACAAGCCCCCCGAGATCTTCCTGGCCTTTCCAGGGACACATCCCCGCACCAAGCCAGGGGTACCAAATGCCGGGCACCCTCTTGGTCTGTGCCTGAGATCAAAGCCCTCTTGGAGCTCTGGTCCGAGGAGGAGTCTCTCCAGGCCCTGCAATATAGGAGGAGGAATGTGGACACTAATGGCAGAATGGCTGATGGTCTTGCCAAAAAAGGCCACCATCCCCGCACACTAGACCAGGTCAGAGCAAAGGTGAAGGAGCTGCGGCAGGTGTATGTTAAGGCCCGTGATCACAGCTCCCGCTCTGGGGAAACAGCACACCATTGTGCATACTATGAGGACCTAGACCGGATCCTGGGGGCAGGGGAACCCCTGTCTCCAGATAAGGTAGTGGAATCTGGGATGGAGACCCCCTGTACAGCAGTGGCCGCAGCTCCAGGATGACACCCCAGAAGACCAGCAACTCCAAGACAAAGAGGATGAAGACACTAGGAGCACAGTGACCCTCACCCTGGAGCTGGACACCCAGATACAGGAGGCCTCCCAGACAACTTTGGACACTGGGGAGGGAAAATCAGGGGAGTGCTGTGAAGGTCCAACATGCACAGAGCAGGGGAGGCGGGAGCAAAGTGGATGGTGCACTACTGCGACATGTCATGCTGATCACAGCCTGGGGGCACCTACACATGGCTGACAACAGGGAGGGCCGTCCTACTCCTGCACCTGCATGCGTGCGAGGCACCACCTGCTCTTGCAGACAGTGATGCCAGGTGCAGGCATGGGTTGGGGACCCTGGGATTGCCACAAAGCTTCAGGCCTCTTAGCAACCTGTGGGAACCCCAACTGTGGCCTGACACTTGTCTGTGCTGCTTGGCCAGGGTGTGTGTGTGTGGGGGGGGGGAGGGGCGGGGAGCAGGATGGTGGCCTGCACCCCTTCTGGGCTCCAGGGAGGCCGTGGCTGCTGGCCAGGTCACGCCATGCCTTGCTGAGACCACATGAGCATCCCTTGACCCTAGGACAGGCACTGACTGCTGAGAAGGGGGCATGCCCTCTCAAGGAAAAAGTGAGCATGCATGACTGATGGCTTTTCCCTCTTGTCCTTCATAACCGGACCAGTTGTCTAGGAGGGGAGCGCCATACCTGTCCCACCACCCAGATGGCTACATGGAACCCGTTGGCACTGGTGCACATACTTGGACCTGACGCGCCAGCACATCTTGGTCCTGCAAGGGATGCAGGAGAGAATCACACAGAGGATGCAGGCAGAGACAGAGTGGTGCAGTCACTTGCTGGACGAGTTTGTCCAGCAGTGCACTGAAATTTGCACTGCTATCCAGGAGTCGATGGCCTTCCCCGGTTCTGTGCCTGTTCCTGCTCAGCCTGCCCCGCACTCACCCCCTGCCATCCTAGACCCAGGTGTGGCCCCATGTCCTGCCCAGCCCCCTACTGTCCCAGTCCGCATGCACAGCCGTCTCCGAGCAGGCTCCCACACCCGAGGTGGCAGGAGATCTTCATCCAGATAGCGTCCTCAGCCCTGAGCCTCCCTTCCCCCTTCCAGGTTTACATTCTCCTTCCCATCTGTGAGAGTCAGTAAGGGAAGCACTTTACTTTGTTAACAAAAAGTTTATTTTCTTTACAAAACAATGATATAGGTTTTGTAACATGCAACAGTGCAATAAACTGTAAGCATTTTGACAAGCACACCTGTCTCTGTTCTCTGTGTGAATGTGTACAATGGGGGGCATGGATGGGTTTTGGGGGGAAGGCACTGGGGGCATGGGGCACACCCACATTTGGAAGGCTCTGGGGAAACTCATCAGGCTCCTTAAGAGAATCTCTCCATCAGGGCTTCCCGAATGCACAGTCCCAACTGATGGGCTTGCTGGATGGTAGTTGTCCGGGGCTGCTCAAACTGCCTCTCCTCCACAGTAGCCCGTGTCCCCCAACCTGGCACACAACAGGCAGCAACCACTTCGGGGATGTTGCATTCCCCCATGTCCAGCCAACTGAGCAGGCAACTCAACCTGCCCTTCAGATGGCCAAAGGCGCACTCTACCTGGAAGCAAGCCCGATTCAGGTGGGAGTTAAACAGTTCCCTGCTCGCATCCAGGTGTTCAGCGAACAGCTTCATGAGCCAGGGCATAAGGGGGTACGCCACATCGGCCAGAATGCACATAGGCATCTGCACATCGCCGACTGCAAAGTTTCTCTCTGGAAAGAATGTCCCAGCCTGCGGTACAGGTATGAGTTCCGGAAGATGCGGGCATCGTGTGCCCGGCCTGACCCAACACAAATGTCTGTGAATTGTCCCCAGTGGTTGACCAGGGCTTGCAACACCATGGAAAAGTAGCCCTTTCTGTTAATATACTGGGCTGCTCGATGGGGTGGTGCACAGATCGGGATGTTAGGCCCATCGAGTGCTCCACCTCAGTTCAGAAATCCTAGCCCTGCAAATCCAGCCACGATGGTATCCAGGTCTCTGAGGCAGACAGTCCTGTGAAGCATCTCTGAGTTGATGGCCGACACCACCTGCAGAAAGGGACAAATAGAAACACACATAACAGAAAATTAGAGGAGTTGCCTGAGCTGATGAGAGGTGCTCCCCCACCCCTCGCCTCCCAGACCCTGAGAACCCCCCTTAGGCCACCCTTCCCCACCTCCCCCCGCACTATGGCAAGGTGAGGCCAGGAGGGCTTCTACCATTCCCACCCCATCCCCCATTCCCTCCACCTGATCCTTACTGTCCCCCTTTTCCACCCCCATTCACTATGCACTGTCCCCAGAGAGTGACTTGCATCCATCAAGATGGTCCCTACAGTAGACCTCCCCATGACAAACTGGGGAGGTCCCACTGAGCTGTAGCTGTCGTGGGTGGCCAGCTTCCAGAGGGTAGTAGCGACACGCTTCTCCAGGGGGATGGCGGACCACAAATGAATGTCCTGGCTTTGTAGGGCAGGGGCAAGCCAGGCACATAGCTCCTGGAACGTGGACTTTCACATACGGAAGTTTCAGAGCCAAGCCTGTTCGTCCCACTGCTCCCTAACAAGCTGGTCCCATCAGACTGAACTGGTGTGCAGCCTCCAAACTCGCCTCTCCAGGAATAAGTTAGGTGGCAAGGGCAGTGGGGCTGCATCTCGAGTGAGGGGCTCAAAGCTGGGCTCTGAATCCAGCTCTGCCATGAACATGATAATGGTCTCATGAACATGAAGCAGAACTTCCAGCATCACAGTGTGGGGCCATCACCTGCTCAAGGGCAGCTCCATGGCAAAAAAACAATTGAAAGCACAAAAATCAACCCAGAAACAAAATGCCGTCGTGTCCCACAAAGCAGGGCACTCAAAGCAAGCACTGCAGAAGCTTTGCTGTCCCTCTAGGACTACGTCTAGACTGCAAACCTCTTTCGAAAGAGGCTTTTTCGAAAGATACTTTCGAAAAAACCTCTTTCGAAAAAGAGCGTCTAGACTGCAAGCAGTACTTTCGAAAAAGCAAGCCACTTTTTCGAAAGAGAGCACCCAGGCAGTCTGGACGCTCTCTTTCGAAAAAGCCCTGTTTGCATTCAAGAACTCCTTTTTTCGAAAGAGCACTTTCGAAAAAAGGCGTTCTTCCTCGTGAAATTAGGTATTCCGCCGTTGAAAGAAAAGCCATGTTCTTTCGAGTTAGTTTTGAAAGAACGTGGCTGTAGTCTAGACGCAGGAGAAGTTTTTTCGAAAAAAGGCTACTTTTTTCGAAAAACCCTCGAGTCTGGACACAGCCTAGGAGGTAGGCAAACCAGCTGCAGAAGCAGAGCAACGGCTGTTCAGGAGGATCCCTTAAAGCATGTGTCTCTGCAAAGAGCATGCTGCAGGGCCTGGAAGTAAAGGCTGTCCCCATGCCCTGGCAGAAGTGCTTCTAGGTGCCTTTTTTTCGACAGGCAGTCTGGAAGCTCTTTTTCGAAAAAGTGGATCGCTTTTTTGATCCACTTAGTGCAATCTAGATGCTCTTTTTCAAAAGAGGCTTTTTCAAAAGATACTGTCAAAAAAGCTTCTGTCGAAAAAAGTGTGTAATCGAGATGTACCCATATTGAGAAATGTCCCTTTACAAACATAAGCATTTCCAGATCTGATCAGAATGATGGTCAGTCTAATCTTGTATTCTGCCAGTGGTAGTAGCCCATATTATTTTTACATGTATTGTATGTTACATGTGGCACCCAGAAGCCCCAGCAAGGCCTGAAGGAATGTTGGAGAAATTACTTTAACAAATTGTTTAATATTCTTAGCTTTCTCTTAGCCCATCTGTCTCTGTTTCAGGGTATCTGCACCCACGTGCTCTCCTCCCCCACCCCATATACTCCACTCTAGGGCTACATATACACTGAGTTTTCTTGGCAAAAAATATGCAAATGAGGGACTCATTTGTGATCTCATTTGCATACTTTCTGCCAATCCATTTTTGCGCTGGGTTTTTTGCGCAAAAATAAGCAGTGTGGATGTTTCCTTTTTGTACAAAAAACCCTTTTTCTGCAAGATCCTTATGCCCCAAAAAAGGAGGTATACCGATCTTGCAGAAAAAGTTTTTTTGCGCAAAAAGAAAATGTCCACACTGTTTGTTTTTGCACAAAAACCCCAGTGCAAAAATGGATCGACAAAATATGCAAATGAGATCACAACTCATGCAAATGAGTCTCTCGTTTGCATATTTTTTGCTGAGAGAACTCATAGTGTAGACGTAGCCTAGGAGTTCCTACTCAGGTATTTGGTCTCCAGCAATCACCTGTCTCTGGCAGGAACCATAGTCCCATTCCCTTCTGATTGGAGGTTTAAAGGCTGCACTGAGGGATTCCCAGCAAGCCAACCTGTTTCAAGACCCACATCTGGGCTTTGCTTCTCTGAGGATTATGAACAGCATATTTCCCACATTTGCAAGTTTCCACACAGCTCTCTCTGAGCAAATACATTTATCTTAAGGTAAAAATAGAGAATACACACAAATATTAAACAGATTTTAACACACATCAGACACACCAGGAATTACTCACTGGTTTTGTTGGGACCTAGTCAGGCAAAGCTTTTGCAGCCCTTCTGCTGGTATTGTGGCCTCCCCTGTTTAGAAGGCCCTGTCCATTTGCTGGGACAGAAAAAAGGCCATGAGTCAGTTTAAAATCTACCCTTTTTATGCCAGAAGCTCTGTCTTTGTCTCTAAAAAATCCATTTTGAACCAGTATTTACTAACCTCTCCAGGTTACTGCTCTGGAGATGTTTACAATCCAAGTGAGTCACCTTAATCACTCTGCACTGTTTTTGATTCCTGGAGGAGCTGTGAGAACCCTCACTCCTTATAATTGCAGGCCCTCAGCAATATGGTCCCAAAGATATCACATGTGGTTGTTATGTCTGTCACACCAGTGACTCTCGTAAAGAGGTATTTAAAACAGTCATATTATTATCAGTTTGTACGGTGCCTGGTCAAGGACTCTAGGTACTATTGACATACAATTAATAAATATTAATAACAATACATAAAAATTAAGAATCTTTCCTTCAAGTTAAATGCCACAAAATCTATTTTAGCTCATCCATCTTGTGTTTTCTTCATAGATACATAATATCTAACAATTCAAGGTTTAAAAGCAGAAAAAATGTAATTAATCACAAATTACAATAACAATTATAAACAAATTTATAATTTATAACATAACCCTTGGTTCCACATACATAAGATTTTAATCTCATAAAATACAACTTAAGTCTTGATGGTAGCTTCTTGTTGAAAGGCATTTCTGATTGTCAGCCTCATTGCTGGGCCATTGTTTATGCTGAGATTTCTTGTCTGTCTGGTCTCTGTTCTTGTTTTCCTGTGTTCTTTGGGCTCTGTTGCCTTCGGATTTATATTTTGATATTCTTCTGTTGTAGATAGGGCCTTCTTTTTTCCTGTTGTATAATGAGCTTTTGTCATAATTTTCTTTGGTTCATATTTTATACCCTGAAACTTATGCATTCTTTGAATGCACTGAAGTGAGAGAAGTCACCTCATTCTTCCCTGCTCATTCCAGATTTATTTTTCATTTAATACAAGAACCAATAATAAGAGATAGTTAATTCATTTTTGGCTGGAGTAGTATTTGGGGTCTTGGAGGTTATTGATGATAGGAGGAGAAATTGATGATGGAATCCGGTATTTCTCTGATGCGACTCTGTATTTTTCACAAAAGTGTTCATGTATGAAATCGTTTCCCCAGACAGTGAGAATCAAGAAAGAAGAGACCATTTACTTAAAATTTGCTTAAAATTCCATGTCTCATTTCAGCCAGTGCTATTCCCCAAAAGCTCTCTATGAGCTTTCTTTCAGGGATGCATTATCAGTGCTTCTCTTGATTTTCTGCTTACGTTTGCTGTTAGCTTTTTTGGTTCTGTTTAACAGACACGTGCACAGTTCAACCAAACAATATCTGGCAACTGCATTTGCACTAACACCCCAAGGAAAAGCCCTCAGACCACATGGCTCAAAAATGCCTGCTCAGGCCTTGCCATGTTCATCTGTGATTTGGGCAGTGGCTCCTATTGTTTTAGCTAATAAGCTCCCCTCTTACTTAACATGAATTGAACATTGCTATCATACTCAAAGCTTCAAAGAGTTTGACTTTCCATAGATCAAAAAGATATTCCCTGAAATGCATCTAACCTCCAGTGTAACAATAATCATAATACATTGATAAGTCTAATGAGTAGAAATATATGAAACTGTGCATCTCTTATGGGTCATGAAAGATGAAACAATGGCTTCATACCATGCCTCTAACCTAGAAAGAAATATCAGTTGGATCATTTAAAACTAATAATTTTTAATTAATACTAAGGGTTTCACACATATTTCTGCCTTTTATTTTGTAGCTTACACCTATCCTGTATAGTGTCCCAATGTTAAAAGATCATCACTTTCTAAGCCAAGCCCTAGGAGGAATCCTTTTCATGCCATTTTGTAATGGTAATGTGATGTGACTCACTGCCATAGTGCCTCCTGCTGGTCACTTGAGAGTTAGCTCAATTTAGCCCTAGAACGCCCATTTCTAGCCAGTGTCACCTACTGTTACCTATTTGTGTTAATGGTTCTGCCACCTTACATTGAGACTTGCATCCCTCCCAGACGACATCACTCTTCCCTCTGGGTACTGCCCTGTGGCAATGCCCCCATACTCTGGGGTTCTCCCTTTCAGGGAGCCCCCAATTCCACTATACCCACCTTGCCTCAGTGACCCACTGCCAGTTGTCATCTAGCCCCTTCCTCAGGGGCAAACTGCAGTCTGAAATGGCCACTCATCATTGGCAAAGAGTGTGGACCAGCTGTCTTCTATCCTGGCTGCCTCCTTGCAGCCTGGGAGTGAGGTAAGGGCCGAACTCTCCAGCTCTGATCTGTCTCAGGAAGTTTCTAGCTTCCCTGGCAGCCAGGTCCCTCCAGCTCCCCAGCTAGAGCAAGAGTGTCTCTTTCCACTCCAGTAGGAGCTCTCCAGGTATGTCTACACTACCCTGCTAGTTCGAACTAGCGGGGGTAATGTAGTCATCCGCAGTTGCAAATGAAGCCCGGGATTTGAATTTCCCGGGCTTCATTTGCATGGAGCCCGCCGGCGCCATTTTTAAATGCTGGCTAGTTCGGACCCCGTGCCGCGCGGCTACACGCAGCACGGACTAGCTATTTCGGATTAGGCTTCTAATCTGAACTAGCTGTACGCCTTGTGGAACGAGGTGTACAGCTATTTCGGATTAGAAGCCTAATCTGAACTAGCTAGTCCGTGCCGCGTGTAGCTGCTGGCACGGGGTCCGAACTAGCCGGCATTTAAAAATGGCGCCGACCGGCTTCATGCAAATGAAGCCCGGGAAATTCAAATCCCAGGCTTCATTTGCAACTGTGGATGACTACATTACCCCCCCTAGTTCGAACTAGCAGGGTAGTATAGACATACCCTCCTTTATACAGCCCTCAGCTGGGCCCCAATTGGCTGATATATGCCACAGCTGCAGGCTCCACAATCTCTTCCCTCGCCCAGGGCTAAGTTTAACCCTTACTAAGACAGTGTGGGACAGATGCCCCATCATAGCAACTCTCTTTGTCAAGCAGCCAATATTAATACTTAAAGAGTTAAAAAATATCCATTACTTTTACCGTCATATTAAAGACTAGGTCCAGGGAAGTGCTCACTCTCCTTAGATTCCAGTGACTTTAATGGGGAATGCAAACATTCATCCCATTTCAGGCCATAAGAGAACAATTCAGTGCTTTGACAACTAAGTTTTCTTATTTACAAAATGCTACAATGTTTTCTTCACTTTTTTCTTCTAGATTGGTTTGATCCTGTAATGTACATATTTTTCTAATTGTGTACAAGTGACATATTTGAGATAGAATTAATTAACTTTATAGGAGAAAAGATTATATTGTATAATAATAATATTTAGCTCTTGCAGAGCTCTAAAAAGCAGATAAATATGTATTCCATTTTACAAATGAGAAATCCGAGGAACAAAGATAAAGTGACTTCACAAAGTCACCCAGCACACCAGCAGCAGAGCTGAAAATAGGATCACAATCTCCTAAGTGTCAATCTAATGCCCTTTCTACTAAGCCATACCATCTAGTGCCTACTATATTCACTCCAGGAACTGTAGCACAAGAGAATTCTCCAGCATATGCTTAGTTCACATCAGCAGTGTAAGAAACCCAACTACTGTTATCCCTTAAAAATTGCTATTCTCTTATGTACTTGGGCAACCAGTAGAGGTAGAAGGAGAAATGCTGAGTTACATAGTTTTATATAGTTCCTGAATTCAGTAAGAATAGTTTTTTTAAAAAATTCAATTTTTAAAAATTCCAATGTGCACAGTAAACAAAATAAATTGTTATGTGTCACATCATGAGGCATCAGTTATAAAATTACCATAGAGTTTGAGTTTGAATCATACTTAAGGAGGGGCGTATAATTCTACTTTATTGAATTCCCTCTTTTATTGATTGTTGTATTACCTGGTTTCCAACACACACGTCAAAGTGATTGGAGGAGAAAATCAAATGGAGGCTATCATATGTGTTAAGTATGACTGAGCCACTTCATATTATTCTTTTTCTTCCTCCTTTGGTTCCTGGCAGAATATTTCAGCAGGGTTCACAGCATTTTTATATTCTTGGGATGAAATGTAGAGATAGTATGTTCTGCTCCAAGGCTGTAGACATTAAAGAGAATGGTGACCTCTTATGAAGAGGAGAACTTGGTCATATTAATCAATTATATTTAGGATTTAATTCTGCTGTTGGGTGAATCTACAAGGATCCCCTTTCTTTTAGTGGGAGCCCCAGGATATGTTTCCAAGGCCAAAATTTGGTCCTTAATCCTTAGAACACAGGCCTACTACAGCCTGAGAGTCATGGTTGTTGACAAACTGCTGGGAAGTAAAGTGTTGTTGTAGATGGAGGTTTCGGGCTGTTGTGAGATAGCATCAGTTGAGACTTTTTAAAAGGAATGAGTCTGAACCTACCTCTTGTCCTGATGGTGATCTGACTCCGATGCCTTTTTTTGGTCAAGATGCACCAGGGAAAGGTGAGAGACATTGGGTCCTAAAACTTGGATACGTTGAGCAGTGAAAGGGGATATAGGTTATCACTATTTATATTTTGACCTGAAAGAGAAAACAGTCTATTTTGGTGATCAGTGCAGAAAGAAGAGAGAAGTCTAAGGATGTGGGAAGCATTTCTAAGGGAAGAGGAGAAGCAAAAAAGATAGGGATTCTAGTGGAGTAGAGAGTGGTCCTGAAATAGAAAATCTTTATCTAGGGGGTTCTTTAGATACAGGACCTAGGAGTACTTATTTTTGGAGGTCTAGGAATTAATTGAGATATTCCATGTAAGAGAAGAATAAGGTATTGTTAGTACAAATTCAGAAAGTAAACAAAACTGCAGTCTATAATAAATAATCCTGTGTCAGCTATGACAGAAACAATAGAACATCATATATATTTATTTAAAATGCTTGTGGCTCTAAACATGTTTCAGAGGCAATAAATAAAACTCTAAGCTTTGGATAAAACATCTTTAGGATATAATACTCCTGCAATCACTGGAAAGTGCATTTTTTGAAAACTGGAAGACTGCAGATTTGCTTACAGGATAAAAATCTGCTTGAAATACTTGGAGTGCTATATTCTTGAGTGAAAATATATCTTCAAGCAAAAAGATAAAGAATGCAAAATTGTTTGAGCATGATTATGTTTTACCCAGGACTTGCCTTGGGCTGTTGACTGCAGTTCTCTAATCTCACTGTTGTATCTTCAATCTTCCACATATTCTACATGCTACGTTCAATAGCAATAAAACAATTAAAATAATCAATGCAAAAGATGAATAACATTTTTCATGAATGTAACTCTGACGATATTATGACTAATAAATGAGCACAGAATCATTCAGTTTAATCATTAAGTTTCAACTTAAGAAAAAGAACCACAAAGTTGTTTGTAGCTGTAAATATTGATTTTGTTACAGTGTAACTCAAGTTTCTGGCAGAAGTACAATAAAATAAAATGACATAAGCAGCACTACTAAAGGCAATTAACACTTCCTATTTTTACTGTTACCAATGGAAACAAGAGTTTCTCTTTCTGGTAATGGGCCATTTAAAGATTTTGTGTGACAGCTCTGAAAGTTGCAGGACATATTTTGTTACAGCTGCTATATATTCTATACTGCTGAGATGATATGAAAATTAGTGTTTCATGCCAGAAGGAGAGATGAGCCTGCATTTCACAGGTCAGTTCTAAAGCCAAACTGTCAGAGGGTATTTGATTCCAGAGTTTTGGTTCAATCCATTAGGGACAACACAGATACAGTTTTTCAGCACAACTATTCAGTTTATGAATATTCCATCCCATATCTAGGTAATACTCTTTATAAAATAGTCAGGTAGAACATTTAGTATTTAGGCATGCTAACATCATGGAAAGGAGAGGTTGTTGTTTAAACACCATTGCAGAAAATTACATATTTTGGGCCAGATTCAACTTTCAGTTACTCATGTGTAATTTTAAAGTAGCCCCAATTAATTTCATTGGAGAAGCTCCTGAACTACAGAGGCGTAGCAGTGCAGAATTTGGCATCCTCTATATTTCTCTATAGCCTTATGATAGTGGCAACTATAGAAGGCTGCTCTTATTCTGTGTTTAATTAATAATCCTTACTCCTTATAAAATGAGGTTTAAGGGTTATTTCGAAAGAAGGGTTTTCTTTTGAAATAACTGCATCTACACAGCATTTCTTTTTTTGAAATAGGGTATTTCAAAATAGCGCCCAGATGCGATTATGCAAATGAAGCATGGGAAATTCAAATCCATGCTTCATTTGCAATTTCGTTCGTCTGCATTTGCATTCCTCTCTCAAAAGACATACCCTTAGACACTATCTCTCATAGCTTGAACAAATACATGAACTAGATTGGCCATTATATTCCACACCCAAATGACATCAAAAGCTAAGTCTTGGGCACTCACAGCCCACTCTGTTAAACTCATTTATCATGGACATTTTAATTGACAGAGGGTTCCCCCCCCCCCGTCCTATCTTTTTCTGCTTTATATTTTTTAACCTCTGTTCCTCTTATTCCATATTTGTCATCTGAAGAAATAGGCTGTGTCCATGAAAGCTCATGATACTATCCATGTATTTTTTGTTTAGTCTCTAAGGTGCTATAAGACCATGGTTGTCTGTGAACTTCAGTTACTCCTCTGAAGCCTGGACTTGTAAATAAGCCAAATGGGCAGTTCAGTGGTGCATACCAGAGGGATAATTTTACTACATTTTAGTGATGTTTATTTTCATATTTGAAAATGATAGTAATGTATAATTGATATGTTGTGGTTTCAATCCAAACAAATTTAGTTTGCTTACAAATAGAGCATTAATATATTATTGATCATTGGGTTTTTTATCTGTTTGCTTCATTGACAGAGACTGGTGTTTAGTTTACAGTTAATGGTAGTTTTTAAAATATGTTGTTATTCTTTCCTCACAAGCCATAGTCAAAAGGTATCTATATCTCTAATGCAGTGGTTCTCAAAGTGTAGTCTGCAGACCACTAGTTGTCCATGGCCGCCTCTGAGGTGGTTTTCATTAGCAACTGGTGGTCCGAGGAAAGGTTTACATTGAGCGAAGTGGTCCATGGGCCAAAGTTTGAGAACTACTCGTCTATGAGGCTACAAGACATTAAAACTGTACTCTAAAATGAAATTTAGATTCTCTGTCTCCCTTCAGCTCAAACAGCTTTCAAACTTTCCATATACAGCCACATATCCATGGTTATATTTGAAGAGATTAGGTTAAAATTAGCAAATCTATTACTAACATTTGGGCCCAGTCCTACTTCTACTGATGTTGATGGGAGTTTTCTTCCTACTGAGATCAGTGCAAGCAGAATCAGGTACTATGTGTAAGTAGATTGTCCTTTGTTGGTTAGCTATACCTCAAAGAATGAGGATATTTCTACAGCTGTCAGCTGTACCCTTAACACAACCAATAGAAGCCCGTATTTTTGGTTGGGGGTAAAG
This sequence comes from Pelodiscus sinensis, assembly GCF_049634645.1. Classification (NCBI taxonomy): domain Eukaryota; kingdom Metazoa; phylum Chordata; order Testudines; family Trionychidae; genus Pelodiscus; species Pelodiscus sinensis. Next base: position 36,658,430 of record NC_134713.1, read on the forward strand.
TTATGTAGTGGAGGAACCTCATAGACCAGTGGTTCTCAAACTTTTTGGGCTGTGAACCACCTGGCTCAATGTAAACCTTTCCGTGGACCACCAATTGCTCATGGAAACTCACCGTTAATTACATAATCATGCCCAAGCCATTTTGCTAGTGTTGCAGGTAGGGAGAATGGTTTAATATAAATTATTAAACAGGTTAAGTGTTTTAACTTTCACATGTTAGTTTATCAAACTTTATTTTAAATAAAGTAAAATATTAATTTATGTCCAACACAAAAGGTTCCAGTGTTTTCTTTATTTATAGCAGGGGTGGGGAACCATTTTTGGACTGGTGACCACTGACCCATTGAAAAATCAGTTGGGGACCACACAAATGAGAAGCAAAAAAATCTCCCAATGCCCTCAACTCTCATTGATATGGCCCCCAACTGAGACACCTCACTTCTCTGGTGCCCCAGCCCAATGGGGTGAGGGAAAGAGACAGGGAGGACTGAGGTTCAGGACTTACCATAGGTCAGATTTACTTTTCTGGGGTTAATGGATTTTATGGACCCCCTTAGGCTCTGGGTGGGGACAAAAATGAGGGGTTCAGTGTGTGAGACAGGGCTGCCAGTGAATGGGATAGAGATGGGGTGCCAGATCCGGGAGGGAGGGGGAGTGCAGAAGGGAGAGAATTTGTGAGGTCTGGGTGGGAGGTAGGGTACAGAAGCAGGAGTAGGGTATCTGGCCAGGGGGAGGAAGAAAGGAGGAAGAGAGGGTTCATTTTGAGGCCAGGAGGGAGCAACTGGTGTAAGGAGCAACTGTGGATGCAGGAGCAGGGTGGGAGTAGATATATGGCAAAGGGTGCAGGAGCAGGCTGGAAGTAGAATGTCTGGCCAGGAGGGAGGATGCAGAGTCTGGCCAGGAGGGAGGGTGTTTGGCCAGGAGGGGTTTGGGGTAGTGTGTCTGGCCAGGGGCAGGGAGATGAGGGCAGGAAGTGCCTGGAAATAAAGTTTTGGGTCAGAGTAGCTGAGGGAGTTCAGGGAGATGGAAATGGCAGCCAAGGTACCCCTAGTAATAGGGCTGGGGTCAGGGTGGTGGGGGAGGTTCAGGGAAATAGGACAGAGAGGCTGGGTATGGTTCAGTGAGGCAGCTCGGTCCCTCCCCCCCAGACTGCATCCCCATGGGTGCAAAGCCCCGAAGAGTCCTGAGTCCCAACCTACCTCCTGCATGTGCAAGGTCCTTAGTCCCAGTGCCACCTCCTTCCACCGATGCTGGATGCAGTGCAGCCTAACCTGCTGCCGGGGAAGGGAGAGGATGCTGGCTGCTTACACACCATGAGAGCCTGCTCTGCCCACCTAGGCCCAGTGTAGCCACATCCCAACCTGCAGTCTGCCCCGCGGGAACAATCGAGAGATGTACCGCTCTTACCACAACAGCAACACTCCTCCACGTGTAGCTCCATGGCCCATACAGAGGGCAATGAGTTGCTTTCTTCACCTCCCCACCTGCCAGAGCTTGTGTTATAGCACAGCCATGAGGCTCCAGTGGCAGCACGGGCTCCCCGCTGCGTCGGGGGGACCAAACTCCTGCCACGGACCACCTGGGAGGTGGCCACAGACCACTAGTGGTCCACAGACCGCACTTTGATAACCACTGTAATAGACCATTTGAATAGTTATCCTCAGACTTTGCAGAAACATTCTCCTTCCTCACAATTTTAAGGTCACATTTTATTTTCCAAGCCAAGTGTTAGGTGAAAAGGGACTAAAATATGGCTTTATAATTGAAGTTGACTGCAACCATCTTTTCATAATTAAGCCGTACTTGGAAAAGGATGTTTTCCTTCTTGGACCAACACCATAAAAAATATTTGTTGACCAGGGAAACCTTTGGTCTTCTATGGAGTCCTGACTTGAACTTAGAGTACCATCCATTTAAACTTGAACATTTAAAACTTTCTGAGATGCCTTCCAGCAGAACTAATGCCAAGTGATATTTGCTTACATATACAAACTCTAAATAATGTATCAAGGCAGTGAATTCAGTTTTTATTTAAGTGGTTGAATCAGTTGCTAAAATTAATGTCACATATATAATACTGAAAATATTATTTTCTTTTTCAAGCACAGCTGCCATTTTGTCAGCAGTATTAATTATTTAAATCATTTGGCTTTCCTAGTGAAATAATGGAATTAACTAACCCAATTGATACATTGTTCTACTCTCAATAACTCTCATATGATCAAGTTCAATTTTACTTTAGCTGCTAAATCTAGTGTAAGTTTTCGTCATGGTAGGTATATCACTCTTGGCACTGATTTGTCAGTCTTAATCTATTGATCTTCTTCCAAATGTCCCATGCCTTGGAAGATATCTGAGAATTCTCCCAGTATGTTGTCTGTACTCTCTGTGTTTAGTTCTGTGCAACAAACTTCTGCTTAAACCAGCTTCAGGCCTTGGCAAGATTTAATCCTAACACAGGTGGTGTATCAGCGTTTTCTGTATGGAAAGTCAAGTTATAGTGTTTTTAAATAAACAGTATTAGTCACTGTGCATGTCTTTTCCCTGATATTTTATACCTTCCTGATTATACAAGATTTGCTTTAGATTTCTCCTGAGTCTATTAAACATGTCTCATAAGTAGTGTTTTTTGAGGTTACAAAATATATGCATAATGTATGCCAAATGCCCTTTATCTTTCACCTCCTGCTCCTTTCCCCATGTAAAAGTATTATTAACCAGCAGCACTCCTGGGCTTGCTGCATGGAAAACACCATTGCCTGCACATTGGAGATTTCTCTGCAGCCTTCATGGAGATGAGAGAAATTTCAGTGCTGCTTAAGTAGGTCCCACTTTTTTTCTACAGGGTTTCTTTGTAAATCCAGTGTATTCCAAGGAAATAATTGCTCATTTGTTCCTATAATATGGTACATCAGGTGAGCAGGGGAAAATGTCTGCTTTTATTTGATATGAACTTTAAGGTTTCCTTTTTCAATTGTTTACTGTTGTCTGTCTGAGTGCACTAGCTGTATCAAGGAAGCTGTAAGGGAGCCAGTGAAGGGCAAAGCAGGATAGGTAAAACAGTGACACAGACTCTGAGATACTCAGCTTCAAAGGAGTTAGGATATCAATGGATGGGACATCAGCTGGGGGGATAAGTTACCTATCTGGTTCTAACCAGGTTAGGATGTTTTACTCTTCCCAACCTAAGTCTGAGATCAAAATATAATGACCATAGAAAAAGGTGCCTCTTGTAGAAAAGGAAACATATTTTGTGAGTTGCCAGAGCCTGCCAGGATGGTAATGAAAAGGTGGCAGTCTGACCAAGAATCTCAGAGTATGTACACAGTATCTGGGACCATATGAGTCCCACAGAGTCTTATTAGCAGGGTTTATTTTGTGCTCTGAATATAGTTAGTTATGTAGACTTTGTAGGTTGGGGTCCGAAAGTTAAGAGGCTGGCAGTGTTGCTACTCAAGCGGTAATACTAAAGAAATATGTACACAGCTATTTGGAGATCACTAGTGAAAGCCTTGCTAACACATGTCTGTGCACTGGGCTAGAAAGCTCACTCTTAGATGCAGTGTAGACCTTCGCACTAAGACAGGAAAAGGGAGCTCCTCCTAGCAGTGCAACTGCACCAGCCCAGCCCTGCCCCTAGCCACAGCATCTCTTATCCGGGGTTGTACAGCTCCGTTGTTGGCAGGGTTGGTGGGAGTGCAGCCGTGCTGCAGAAGGAGCTTCTAGTGTGGGGTGCTGGCTCTTGGGTACAATGGGGTGTAATGCTCTTCTTCATTGGCCACAGTGGCTCTTGGGAGTAGAGACCTTGGATCATGATGTCTACATGTGGATATCTACATCTGCAGATAGACATTTCATTTCCATCTATGCAGGGCTCTGTCCTTCAGTTTCCCATGCAAATGAATTGCACATTGTATTTGGCTGAACTTGGTTTGAGGTGTTAGTGTTTTTCCTTTGTCCAGAGATAATCTGTTTATTAACTCCCCCTGGTATGCCTGCTCTAAGGCATTTTAGTCACACACTAAAGCATGATATTACTGAGTAATTAGGGTTACCATCCCTCCTAGATTGGATTGGGGTCTCCAAGAATTAAAGATTAATCTTTCATTAAAGATTATGTCAAACGATAAAACCTCCAGGAATATGTTCAACCAAAATTGGCAACCCTACTAAGTATCCATAATTTCACACACACTGCTGCATATATTTTTCAGTATTATTGACCAGTGTGGTGTTTTCAAATAATACCACACAAGGAATATTTTGTATAAAAATAATTGCTATAATGCACAGGATCACAGTAATTGAGTCAATTTTCTGACACTCAGCTCAACCTGATTCCTCATAGGCTTTCCTTTGAGCATATTCTGTGTGGAAACATCCAGTCCACGCAGGACATGCACACAGACTTAACACATAATTAGCATAGTCACTCCCACACTATTGAGTAGAAGATTATCTCTACCCTTACAAAAGTAACCCAGAGGCACGAAGACCATGGAGAAACGGAGAGTGAAGTCTGCTCTACTGCATTAGTTAAAGACAGTTGGCTTTTTTAGCTTGTGTGGTAGAGGGCATGAGCTCATCTCCCATTCTTTGTGGTCTTCATGCCTCTGGGTTACTCAGGGGAAAAGATAGGAGAGCACAGAGTCCCTAAATCTGACAGAAGAGAGGATGTTCAGTGGTATCTATTCCATGCAAAAGCTCCCATAGGATAAAGAGAGAAAAAGCCCTTTTAGGATAAGGATGATGTTATCATTGATGTTAGTGAGAGTAGTTTGAGCTGATTGGATGGTTACAGCCAAAACTGGAGAGTGCTCTAAAAAAGAATTAGAGGAAAGGAAGCTCGGAATATGGCACACTCAGAGATACTAGACGTAAAGGAGAGGAGGAAATTGGTGTTATGCTTACAGATGTTGGTTGGGCCAAGAGAGTGTTATTATTTTAGAGTAGGGATTTACTAAAGCATACTTGAAAAAATCAGGAAGTTTTATCGGAGAGGAGCAGTTAAGATAAAAAGAACACTTTTAAGACTGAATGAAAGAATTAGGAGATGGGAGGGGATGGCCTTAAAATAATATATTGGTGTGTTTAACATGATTAGCAGCATTAGATGGGACACTTGCTCTCTGCATGTTTTTATTAACACCATGAAGAGTTAGGTTAGTTAAAATAAAACCTAACAAATATATTCAAACAACACAGTCAGCTTTAAACCTTTTGGGGGACATAATATTCTGCATGATCTTAGGTCTGACTGTATGAAACTATGCACCTGCTTTAATAAAGTAAATGTGTTCAACTAGGCATGATGGACCAAATAAAACTTGATGTAAGCATATCTGGCCAAATTCCATTTATACCTAGAACAGTGTTGTATGTTACGTGTTGGATGTTGTTGAGTGATGCAAAGATGTCATGTGTGAAGGACCGCTGTAGTTTTTATTGCACCTTTGTTAGATGCTTGACCTGCTACCACTTTCCATGTGTAAGATAACTTGTTTTGTCCATGGATTTTTGTATTCAGTCTGTATTAAATAAGTTTAGACCTAATATGTAATGATTTCTCATGTGTAACACAAGCCTTTGTTTACATCACAATTGAATCTAACCTGGGCTTTTTTATATCCAGTGCCATTACCCATAATTTAAGCAGTAGACTGCTGTTTCTAGTCCATAAAACTCTCTGCATTGAGACTTGCATAAATTACTAGATACAAGGGGTTTTTTTTTACTCTATTTCGTTTATCATTCTGTCTTAAGAGGCAGGGATGCAAATTGCAATTTTGTGATGTTGTAGTGTTATGGGCGATGATGAGAAACGCAGAAATAGACATTGCTTGTCCTGTGTTTTGGCATGCATGTGTTTTACACTAAGACTACATCTACACTGCAGGCTTCTTGCGCAAGAACCATTTTGCGCAAGAGTTCTTGTAGAAAAGGTCTTCCACAAGAGTGCGTCCACATTGCCATGTGCTTTTGCGCAAGAGCATCCTTGGCAGGGTGGATGCTCTCTTGTGCAAGAAAGCTCTGATGGCCATATTAGCCATAGGACTTTCTTGTGCAAGAAACCCCTGTTGCTTGTCTACACTGCCTTCTTGTGGAAGAACTCTTGCACAAGCGGGTTTATTCCTCGGGGGGAGAGGAATAATCTTGTGCAAGAAGCCCTATTTTCCTACGCTTTACTGTAAATTTACTTGCACAAGAACACGTGTACAGTGTAGACGCTCTGCAAAAAGCCTGCAGTGTAAACATAGCCTAAGTGTTTGTCTACAATGCACCGTTATTTCAGAATAACTAGCATTATTCCAAAATAATAATGTGAGTGTCTAAACAGCAATTCAATTATTTCAAAATAATATCGGAAGAACAGGAGGCTTATTCCAATTTCTGTAAACCTCATTCCACGAGGAATAACTCCTCTTCTAAAATAGTTATTTTGCAATAGCTGCAGTGTGGACACCCCACTGCTGCTATTTCAAAATAGCTAGTCAACAGGGCCATTCTAAGTAATTTCTCCCCAGTGCTTCCTGGGGCTCTAAATTGAGATAGTGTGTCCACATTAGGTGAGTCTGCCTCAGACTAAATTTGAGCCTTCGCTGTAGTGTGGAATATATCGAAATAAGCTATTTAGGAATCTATGTTCCAGAATAGCTTATTCTGAAATAAGCATACAGTGTACCTAACTCATAAAAGCATGCATCTGACGAAGTGGGTCTTATGCTCCAACACTTCAGTTAGTCTATAAGGTGCCACAGGACTCCTCGCCGCTTTTGCAGATTCAGACTAACACGGCTACCCCTCTGATACCTAACTCATAAAAACCATCATTATTTCATTATTTTATAAAGCAATGATTTATAAATTTGTGCTGGTAAGGAGTGAGTGCAACTGAAGGGTTACATGGATATTAGGAATCACAACTCTTGATTTCCATCATTACTACTGGTTTGCTCTATTACCTTGGACAAATTACTTAAGGCACCTTTTTCCAAAAGCTACACAGGAAAAGTAGCCATTTGGATGCCCGTATGCAGGTATTTAGTTGATTTTCAAACTAAGTTGTTGGTGGGCATGCCCAAATTACATAGACTTGTAGATTTATAGAAAGAAAATTGATTTAAAATGTTATCTGGGGATTTGTAGGAATAAAAGGGGTATTTCATTTTGTTAAAAGACTAGTAATTTTATCTCAAAAATTACTAAAATTCATAGTCCAAGGAAATAAGCTGTGGTAGGTTAAATCTTAATAATTTTCTCTCTTACTACCAGTTTGGATATCTGAATCCTGATTTTTCATTGTTTGTCTTGCCTTGGTGGACACCACAATTAAAGAAAAGCAAAATAATTACAATTATTAACACTGGCTGTTATTGAGGAAAATAAAAGAAAAAAATGACAAACAATAAACAATGGTTACTTCAGTGGTTGATACAATCTCTTCTGTATGTCTCTGTGGAGAGCCTTACATAGAGATTAAAGCTTTGAGAGGGACACACCTTTAAAGGGACTGAAATATAATATTCCCAAAACTAGTAGAGGGTCTTGTCTTTGGTTATTCCCAATAACTAAAAAAGTTTGTGGATGGGCACACACATTTCATTTAGGTTATAGTGAATTTTGTTTGCTATAGCATATATAATATTTAGGTTATAAATGGGCAAAAGTGAGTAATCCTAACAAAGTCCTATGAAAAAAAAGTATTTACATTAATTACTCAAAAGAAAAAATTAGTATCTTTCATTCTGCTGCAGAAACATAAAGAAGAACTTTGTGTTGTCCAAAATCATCTTTCACCAACTTCATTGGTCCCATAAAAGGTATTATGTCAATTACCTTGTTGCTCAAAAGAATTAATGTAAGGAGCTATTTTTGAGACTGAACCCTAAATCCCGCTGTTTTCTTGAATTTACCAAAGTTTTTAGTATTTTCCATTACAATAGCATTTCAGTTTCCCCTTGGAATCATTACATGAAAGTAGAAATCATGTTCCTTGGCAGTGAATTAATTTACAACTTCATCTCGGCACCATTAAGAAGGGTACTGCTTCTTAATGGTGGTCTGTGGCTACCTTCTTCATAGCCTTTTTTATAGAGATAGGCTAAGGAAAGATGTGTGGCTGTGATGAGTGGATGCGGATGAGATTCATTGTTTTTGTTTTATAACCCCCCCTGGTTCCATACCCTCATAGAAGGAGGAAAACACACCTTTTTCAGGCATAGCTGTTCAGCATCACTGGTTCAGCATCCTCATGGGTTGTTTATTAGCAGATTCAGCTGATAAATAGGTGATCTGCTACTACATATCTGTTGGATTTGTAATTTTTCCTAAACTGATATCTTTACTGCCTTTATCTCTATAATAGCAAATTCTCTGACCATCTTTGAAGTTAGAGTTAGCTTCTCTCTTATTCAGTCTTTCTGAGCGATCTGGTCAGTTTCATTAGGAGGCGATAGGAGTTGAAATTCTATTTTCAAATAAGTTCGTATCTTTACTTTCTATGTGAAAAAAATTAAATCTAGAAACAGTCTTTTAAAATTATTTTATAGAATGTCTTTAAGTAGCCATTTAAGAATGCATCTTTTCTTCTAAATGGTCTTTTAGATAGGGAGCTCTTGTCTATCACAGCTTTGTCAGATAGCTAATTAATTCTCCAATTAATATAACTGTTCTATACTCAAAAATAGCTTCTTTTGTTAATCAGTTATAATGAGGTGATTGGACTCCATATTAGTTCATAACATATTTTTCGATAGCCTTGATATAGACATTAGATGTTTGCATTTAAATGGCAAATATTTACAAACATGCATCTAAAAAATAAGAAGCTCATGCTATCTTTAAGAATCGAATGAATTAGAAGATTTTCACCATTTTTCAAAAAAATTGTTTAAGGAATAAAGGACTTCAGAAAATTTCCCAACCATAAGAAATTATGTTCAGTATTGCTATAGTTCTTTGTGGAGGCTTTGAAACTGGGGCTTTTTCTTACCTTTTTTTTTTTTTTTTTTTTTTTTTTTTTTTTTTTTTTTTTTTTGTCAAGGGGTAAAGAAAAGCCTGGGTTTTTTAATAGCTTTTGGTAACATTCTTAAGGCATTATTTCTTTGTGCATCCTTATATCCTTTTAAAGTCAGGAATCTTTCTAAAACCCAAGTATTTTGCAAAGCTTGTTCTTTGTGATAAAACTTTATCCATATTAGATTATATTTTATATAAGAAATATGTCCTATTCTTTAATCAGACAATTCATTAGTTGTTTGGTTTTTGTTTGTTTGTTTGTTTTTTACGAAAATAGTCCTTGGTTCTATGGATTTATGAACTACCATTTGCAGTATATTTACAATGTTCTACTAAAGATTTCTAATACATATTTTACACAAAACACAAATCACAATAACCAATACTTAAATATACTTTCAGATCATAGCTGAAAAGAAAATAGCATAGAAAGTTAAACCAAGATTAATGTTATAAAAGCTGAATTTTAGAGCCTGTGTTGACAGATTTGGGAATAATGAACATGGTTTTATGATCAAAGCAGTGCTCTCTTTCTTAATGCTTGGGTTATGCCTTTGCAGAAATCTCCTAAATTTCTTTAGTAAGCCTAAACATTTCAGTTAATAAAACACACAATCAAAAATGTAAATATGTAAATTATTAAATGCTCCAAGATTCACATAGTAAAATATGTGAGTATCTCTTAAATTCACTAACGTCGCAAGCAAGTTTATAATGACCTTACATAAAAATGAATGATAATAATTCTATTGATGCTTCAATCTTGCTGCAAAATAATTAATACCCCATACAGAACCATCACCTAACCAGTATCTTCAAAAGAAACTAGTGCACAAAAGTACTGTTTCACATAGTTAAAAATTAGCCATTTGTCGGGAAAGACTAAAGCAGGTATAAAAGTAAAGTGCTTGTAAATGATGTGGCAGATATTTGTATTCAGAGAACCATAGAGTTAAAAGAGATAGCCAGGGTCATCTAATTGAACCCTCATCCAAGATGCAGGATTCCTGTGAGAGTAGTTATTATAATGTTGCTGGCTAAATATTAATTAGAGGTTAGCAGTCTTAGTTAGCCTCAGTCTGTAGGCATAAAATGTCTGTAGACAATTTCATGGCTGCAGAGGACTCAACTGTTGATATTAAAGTGAACAATTTAGGTGTTAATTCAGTGATTCTCAGACTGCAGGGGCTTAGGAGCCAAACTGGCAATCAGCATTACCTAAAAGAGCCACGGCAGTGTGAATTATTGCATCATTTACAATTCATTTATATACATATGATATTCTTAATGGAAAATGAGTGACCAAGTATTATTTTATCAACATCAGTTGGTTAATATCGTAACAAAAGCATCCTGATTGGTTAATAACTTAGATTTGTTAATAATTCAATTACAGTGTTTTGATATCATGTGTTGCTAAAAGGAGATTTAAAAAAAAGCCTCAGGAGTATACATTAAGGGTCCACTTGTGACTTGTAAGCCTCAGTCTGAGTATCACTGTGTTAATTCCTCTGACCTCTAGTGTGGAATAGGAGTCAGGCTGAGAGGAAAGAGACCATCCCAGTTTGAAGCCTCAAGGGGATACAGCTGGGAATCCAAAACACAAAGACTGAAAGCTGTGAAAATCCAAGTCTATAATGGGAAAAAGAGAGATATAAGGTCTGCAGAGGAATAGTAGTTTGGTTCACCTAAGTCACGAGGGAAATGCTAAGCTTTTGAGTTTTAACCTTTTGCTATCATATTGGTATTTTCCTATGGACAAAGAAATATTGCTTTGTTTTGGACATGCTGTTTGGTGTCAGCTCCCAGGGAGAAGTCTATGGCAGAGGCCACCTAGTTAGATCAGATGAGAAAATAATGGTTGGTAACAGAGGTGTTGTTGCTTGTTGATTCTAAAAATAGGTGAATTGTGAGATTCCACTGATGGAGAAGGGCAGACGTAAAATTGCCACATGAAAGGAGTGCCCACAAGGAACCAAGAGATCAAAGGTGCAGCTTTCTCTGGAACCATGATGGTGTTCAAAAAAGCATGACAGTGTTCAAAAACCTCTCACAGTTTGTTACCTCCCCCGCGTGTATATAGGGAAAGTTATAGAACTCACCTGAAGTGCCCTTATTATGCTTAAACTAAGTACACAAGATCTTCTGTAGGGGAAAAGGCAGTACGCCGCATTTATTGAGAATACAATAAAACTTGCAATCCTAACACCCTCCCTGGGTTCCTTCAAAGCCTTGGAGACATCCGAGAGGGAGAAGAGGGAAGCGGGACGCGGATCAGCTCCAGAGTTAGGAAAAGGTCCTGGCTGGCAGACATGGTCACCTAGCTGGCCTCTTCCTCCTCCTCGCTCTCCTCATCGTAGTTGTCCTCTGCCACCCTGCCCTGATGCAGGCTGATGTTGGGCAAATCCTGGCTGAACTCAACAAAAACGGTGAGGGGTGTGACCAGCCCCCCTCCCAGAATGGCATCCAGCTGGCCATAGTACTGACAGCTGTATGGTGCTGCCCTAGAGCATCCTGTCTCCTCTCACGCCTTGTGGTAGGCCTGCCAGAGCTCTTTGATCTTCGTTCAGCACTGGTCCAGGGTCCGACGGTGCCCTTTTTGACTAGGCTGATGGTGATCTGGCCATAGATGTTGGTATTCCTTTTCCTGGTGCGGAGATCCTGGAGGTTGGTCTCCTCCCCCCCTCGATGAGGTCCGTGATCGCTGCATCAGTCCAAGTCAGCACTCTTCTACGTCCCTGGTCAGGAGCAGCCAAGGGAACAGCAGGAGTGCTGGCAGCCATGGAAGGGTCTGAGGGAACATTGGGTCACTCATGCCTATCTCGGATGCTGCTGTCTTGCACAGGGCTTTCACAGCTGGCCACATGTGAAAAGCTTTTCTCCAGCTGCTAGGACTTTTAAACTCCATGGCTGTGTCTACATTGGCACCCCTTTCCGGAAAAGGGATGCTAATGTAGACTTCAGAATAGCAAAATCCGCGGGGGATTTAAATATCCCCCGCGGCATTTGCATTAACATGGCTGCCGCTTTTTTCCGGCTTGGGGATAAGCCGGAGAAAAGTGCCAGTCTAGACGTGATTCTCCAGAAAATAAGCCCTTTTTCGGAGGATCTCTTATTCCTACTTTGAAGTAGGAATAAGAGATCCTCCGGAAAAGGGCTTATTTTCTGGAGAATCACGTCTAGACTTTGAAGTAGGAATAAGAGATCCTCCGGAAAAGGGCTTATTTTCCGGAGAATCACGTCTAGACTGACGCTTTTCTCTGGCTTATCCCCAAGCCGGAAAAAAGCGGCAGCCATGTTAATGCAAATGCTGTGGGGGATATTTAAATCCCCCGCGGATTTTGCTATTCTGAGGTCTAAATTTGCATCCCTTTTCCGGAAAGGAGTGCCAATGTAGACACAGCCCATAGGAGCAGGAGAGCAGTGAAGATGCCAGGAGTGGCCAGAACGATCAGAGCTGCAGCTGCAAGAGGCCTCCTGAGGCCAGTTATTTTGAAATAGCACCAGAGGATCCACACTACTGCTATTTTGAAATAACTATTTCGAAATTAGTGTTATTCCCTGAGAAAAGCAGAAGTTCAGATTTCAAAATAAGCACTCTGTTATTTTGAAGTATTGGGCTTGCCAGTGTGGACCTAAGGGGTGTTATTTCAAAATAATGCCCTAATATATATCAGGGCTCAGAGCCCTTTTCTACCTGCTTCCATCCAATGCAGAATGACCAGCTTCAGATCTTGCATAGCTAGGTGTCTTAGTTTATCTTTTAGTAAATCAATATAATTTAAACAGAAACTTAGTTTTGTTTCAGTTTAGTTTATTTAAATGTTACCTCTCCAACACAATCCCTTAAAAGGCATGGAATGTGTAGTGCTAGGGATGGGGGTTCCATGACCACCAGCCCCAAGAGAAGAAGACAGGTGGTGGTGATTGGGGACTCCCTCCTAAGAGTGACAGAGTCATTCATCTGCCCTCCAGACTGGGAATCTCTGGAAGTGAGATGCTTACCAGGAGCTAGAATTCAGGATGTGACTGAGAGTCTTCTGAGACAAATCAAACTTTTGGATCACTGCCACTTCTTACTTCTCCATGAAAGAACTAACAATATGGCCAAGAATGGCCTTAAGCGGGTCATTGCAAACTATATAGCACTGGGAAGAAGGATTAAGGAGCTTGAGGCGCAAGTGGTGTTCTTGTCTATTCTCCCTGTTAAAGGAAAAGATCCAGGTAGGGATCATCGAATCTTGGAAGTAAATGCGTGGTTCCGCAGGTGTTATTGGAGAGAGGGCTTTCGCTTCTTTGACCATGGGATGCTGTTCCAGGCGGAAGAATTGCTAGGAAGAGAAGGGGTCCATCTAATGAAGAGAGGGAAGAACATCTTCACTGGCAGGCTTGCAAACCTAGTGAGGAGGGCTTTAAACTAGGTTTGTTGGGGGACAATGATCTAAGCCCTGAGGTAAGTGGGGAAGTGGATTACCAGGAAGAAACACAAGGAGGAAGGAGCAATGACCCCTCATTCATATGGGGAAGGTAGGATAATCAGCTAGTTTGGTGCAAGAAGCCTGGGAAACAAACAGGAAGAATTAGAAGCGCTGGCACAGTCAAAGAGCTATGAGGTGACTGGAATAAAGGAGACTTGGTGGGATGACTCACATGACTGAAGCACTGTCATGGAAGGCTGTAAACTGTTCAGAAGGACAGGCAGGGGAGAAAAGGAGGAGGAACTGCACCATATATAACAGAGCAGTATGACTATTCAGAGCTCCAGTATATAGAGGGAGAAAAGCCTGCACAGAGTCTTTGGGTTAAGCTTAGAGGTGGCAGCAACAGAGGTGATGTTATGGTTGGTGTCTGCTATAGACCTCCAGCTCAGGTGAATGAGGTAGATGAGGCTTTCTTCAAACAACTAAGAGAAGCTTCTAGATCACAAGCCCTGGTTCTCATGTGAGACTTTAATCACACTGATATCTGTTGGGAGACCAATACAGAAGTACACAGACAATGCAGGAAGTTTCTGGAGAATGTTGGGGATAACTTCCTTGTACAAGTTCTTAGGGAACCAACCAGGGGCCATGCACAGTTTGACTTGCTGCTTACAAACAGGGAGGAATTATTAAGGGAAGTAGACATGGGTGGCAAAATGTGCAGCAGTAATCATGAGATGGTTGATTTCAGGATTCTGCCCAAAATAAGAAAGGAGAGCAGTAAAATACACACTCTGGACTTTAGAAAAGCAGACTTTGACTCCCTCAGAGAACTGATTGGTAGGATTCCCTGGGATACTAACATGAGCGGGACAGGAGTCCAGGAGAACTGTCAATATTTTAAAGAAGCCTTATTGAAGGTACAGGAAGAAACCATCCCAATACACAGTAAGAAAAGCAAATGTGGTAAGCAACCAGCTTGGCTTAGCAGTGAAATCCTTTGTGAGCTTAAAAACAAAAGGTTAGCTTACAAGAAGTGGAAACTTGGACAGATGACTAGGAAGAAGTATAAATATCTTGCTCGAGAGTGCAGGAGAGTAATCAGGAAGGTGAAACCACAATTAGAATTTCAGCTAGCAAGGGATGTGAAGGGTAATAAGAAAGGTTTCTACAGGCATGTTAGCAATAAGAGGATGTTCAAGGAGGGTGTGAGACCCTTCTGGATGAGAGAGGTAACCTAGTGACAGAAGATGTGGGAAAAACTGAAGTACTCAATGCTTTCTTTGCCTCTGTCTTCACAGACAAGGTCAGCTCCCAGACTACTGCACTAGGCAACACAGTATGGGAAGGAGGTGGGCAGCCCTTGGTGGAGAAAGAACATGTTAGGAACTATTTAGAAAAGCTAAACATACACAAATCCATGGGTCTACGTTTAATGCATTCAAGGGTACCGAGGGAGTTGGCAGAGATCATTGCAGAGCCTTTGGCCATTATCTTTGAAAACTTGTGGAAAACTCAGGAGAGGTCCCAGATGATTTGAAAAAGGCAAATGTGCCCATCTATAAAAAAGGGAAGAAGGACAATCCAGGGAACTACAGACTGATCAGTCTTACCTCAGTCCCTGGAAAAATCCTGGAGGGGATCCTCAAGGAATCCATTCTGAAGTACTTGGAAGAGGGGAATGTGAGCATGAATAATCCGTGTGGATTCACCAAAGGCAAGTCATGCCTGACCAACCTGATTAGCTTTTATGATGAGGTGATTGGCTCTGTGGACATGGAGAAGTCAATGGATGTGATATATCTTGACTTTAGCAAAGCTTTTGATATGGTCTCCCACAATATTCTTCCTAGCAAGTTAAGGAAAGATTAATTGGATAAATGGACTGTGAAGTGGCTGGAAAGTTGGCTAGATTGTCAGGCTCAACAGGTAGTGATCAATGGCTCAATGTCTGGTTGGCAGTTGGTTTCAAGCAGAGTGCCCCAAGGATTAGTTCTAGGGCTGGCTTTGTTCAACATCTTTATTAATGACCTGGATCATGGGATGGATTGCACCCTCAGCAAGTTTGCAGATGACACTAAGCTAGGTAGAGAGGTAGATATGTTGGAGGGTAGGAATAGGGTCCAAAGTGACCTAGACAAATTGGAGGCTTGAGTCAAAAGAAATCTGATGAGGTTCAACAAGGACAAGTACAGAGTCCTGCACTTGGAATGAAAGAATCTCAAGCATTGTTACAGGCTGGGGACCGACTGGCTAAGTAGCAGTTCAACAGAAAAAGACCTGGGGATTACAGTGGATGAGAAGCTGGATACAAGTCAACAGTGTGCTTTTGTGGCCAAGAAGGCTAATGGCATATTACAGTGTATTAGGGGGAGCATTTCCAGCAGATCTAGAGATGTTATTATTCCCCTTTATTTGGCACTGGGGAGGCCACTTCTGGAGTATTGCATCTAGTTCTGGGCCCTTCACTACAGAAAGGAGGTGGATGCATTGGAGAGGGTCCAGTGGAGAGCAACCAAAATGTTTAGGGGGCTGGAGTCCATGACTTGCAAGGAAAGGCTGAGAGATTTGGGCTTATTTAGTCCGTAGAAGAGAAGATTGAGGAGGGATTTAATGGCAGCCTTCGACTTCCTGAATGGAGGTTCCAAAGAGAGTGGAGAGGGGCTGTTCTCAGTAGTGACAGATGGCAGAACAAGGAGCAATGGTCTCAAGTTGCAGTGGTGGAGGTCTAGGTTGAATATTAAGAAAAACTATTTCAGTTGTTGTTGTTGTTGTTGTTGTTCGTCCATCGTATTCGAAGAGGACCTTGACATCTAACAGGTTATGGACTGTTCATGGTGTGTCCGCAAATGGCTGATAAGGCCGATACGGGCACGGAATGTTCTACCACAGGTCGGGCAGACATGTGTGGGCACCACTGTTGCAGCTTTTGCAACTCTGGCTTTACGGAGTGCTCGCTTCTCTTGTGCTATGGTTGTCCTTCTGGCTTCAGATGTTTGACAGCCTTGGTAGATCAGCGTGTGCCATGTTGATCGGTCTTGTGCCAGGGTCTCCCAGGAGGTGGTGTCAATATCCAGGGACTTGAGAGAGGCTTTAAGCGTATCTTTGTATCGCTTCTTTTGTCCCCCGTGCGATCGCTTCCCTTGAAACAGCTCACCATAGAAGAGCTGTTTAGGGATGCGATGATCTGGCATCCTTGCAACATGGCCTGCCCAGCGTGTCTGAGCTTTCATCAGCAGGGTGTAAACTGACGGCAGACCTGCTCTAGAAAGGACTTCTGTGTCTGGCACCTTATCCTGCCACCGGATCCTCAGAAGTCTGCGGAGGCAAATCGTGTGGAAGTGGTTCAGTTGCCTAGCGTGCCTCCTGTATACAGTCCAAGTCTCACTGGCGTACATCAGGGTAGTTAACACTACTGCTCGATAGACTTTAAGCTTTGTAGCAAGGCTTATTCCACGGCGGTCCCACACTTTGGTCAACAGTCTGCTGAACGCAGAGCTTGCCTTGGCGACTCTGCAGTTGACCTCGATGTCAATTGTCACTGAGCGGGAGAGGGTGCTGCCAAGATATGTAAATTGGTCCACTGCTTGCAGCTTTTGTCCCTTCACTGTGATGGTGGGCACTTGATGCTGAGCTTTTGGAGCTGGCTGGTGCATCACTTCGGTTTTCTTTGTGTTGATGAGAAGGCCGAAGTTGTCGCATGCTGCTGCAAATTTGTCCATGCTGGCTTGCATTTCCTGCTCTGATCCAGCATTCAGGGCGCAGTCATCAGCAAAAAGGAGATCTCGTAACACAGTCTCTTTTATCTTGGTGACAGCCTGGAGTCTTCGCAGGTTAAACAATTTCCCATCAGTCCTGTATCTCAGTCTGATTCCCAAGGAACTGTTCTGAAAGGCGTCTGACAGCATGGCTGAAAACATTATGCTGAACAGGGTCGGTGCCAGCACACACCCTTGCTTGACGCCGTTTGTGACGGGAACGTCTCTGAAGCTTCTCCATCATCCAAAACACGAGCCGTCATGCCATCGTGGAACTGACGTACCATCAAGATGAATCTGTCAGGGCACCCAAACTTCGACATGATGCGCCACAGACCTTCGCGACTGACAGTGTCAAAAGCCTTGGTGAGATCCACGAAGGTGGTGTACAGTTCACGATTCTGCTCTTGACACTTCTCTTGAAGCTGTCGGGCTGCGAAGATCATATCCACCGTGCCACGCTCTTTGCGGAAGCCGCACTGTGTCTCGGGTAATAAACCCTATTCCAGGGGGTTAATCAGACGATTCAGCAACACTCGTGCAAGGATCTTACCTGCGATGGAAAGCAGTGATATTCCTCTATGATTATCGCAAACTTGTCGATTTCCTTTCCTCTTGTAGAGGTGTACGATAGACGCGTCTTTCAGTTCCTGAGGAATAGATCCTTGATTCCAGAAGGACTGGAACAGCTGAGTGAGTTTGTTGACAAGCACTGCACCACCACCCTTATAGACTTCCGCTGGAATCGCATCAGATCCTGGGGCCTTGCCACTGGACAGCTGGCTGAGGGCCTGTAAGGTTTCAGTCTCTGATGGTGAGACATCCAGGCTGTGGTTGATATCCGCCTGGGGCATTCTATCAATCGCCTCGTTATTGATGGAAGATGGGCGGTTCAGTACGGATTGGAAGTGCTCAGCCCAACGCTGTAAAATCAGAGCCTTCTCAGTAATGAGAGTTGCACCATCTGAGTCCAGTAGAGGGGAACTCCCTGAGGGCTGAGGTCCATACAAGGATCTAAGGGCTTCGTAGAACCGTTTGGCATCGTTTCTATCAGAAAACTTCTGGATTTCATCTGCTTTGGCACTCAACCAGGAGTCCTGCATCTTACGAAGCTTGTTCTGTACGATCCTGCGAATGTTGTTGAAGGCATTTTTCTTAGCTGTTTACGTGCTCATTCTGGTGAGCACGGTGAAGGCGATGCTTTTCAGCAAGTATGGCCTTGATCTCTTCATCGTTTTCATCAAACCAGTCCTGCTGTTTCCTGTGTGAGGGTCCAAGAACCTTTAGTGCAGAAGAGTGCACAATATCCCGGAAGCGTTCCCAGTCCTTCTCAGCATTTTCCTCTAATTGCAGCTCTAAAAGTTGGTTGCCAAGATCTTCTGCTAGTAAAGTTGCTGTGTTGGGGTTCCTCAGTCTACTGACATTGATCTTTTTCATCACAGCTTTGTTTCCCTGCGGACGTCTCTT
Source organism: Pelodiscus sinensis (assembly GCF_049634645.1). Classification (NCBI taxonomy): domain Eukaryota; kingdom Metazoa; phylum Chordata; order Testudines; family Trionychidae; genus Pelodiscus; species Pelodiscus sinensis. Next base: position 36,677,094 of record NC_134713.1, read on the forward strand.
TGGCTTGATGCGAAAGCTTAATTTGGAGATGATAAGTCTGTGGTCAGTCCAACAGTCAGCACTCGGCATGGCCTTGGTCACCCTTACATCCTGTCTGTCTTTCCTCCGCACAATGACATAATCAATGAGATGCCAGTGCTTAGAGCGTGGGTGCATCCAGGACGTCTTTTTGCGAGTGGGCAGGCGGAAGATGGTATTGGTGATGATCAAATCATGAGCCGCACATGTCTTCAGTAATAGTAGGCCATTGCTGTTACATTTACCGATTCCATTTTTTCCAATGACGCCATCCCAGGCAGTGTGATCAGATCCTACTCTCGCGTTGAAATCGCCAAGTAGAATCAGCCTGTCAGTGCGCTTCACGGATGAGAGTAGGGCATCGAGATCTTCATAAAACTTGTCCTTTACTTCATCCGGATTCGTCATTGTGGGCGCGTAAGCGCTGATCAGTGTGGCTTGCTTTCCTCTCGGTAGTGGAAGATGCAGTGTCATGAGTCGGTCATTCACGCCCTTGGGAAGACTGGCAAGTTTGCGGACAAGATGATTCTTAACCGCAAAGCCAACTCCAGATTCACGACGTTCGTCACTGCTGCGTCCACGCCAGAAGAATGTGTAACCACCTCCTGTTTCCATGAGCTGACCTTCATTTGCTAGACGAGTTTCACACAGTGCCGCAATATCGATGTTAAATCTTGTGAGCTCTCTGGCGACCAGGGCTGTTCTTCTTTCTGGGCGGTCTGCTGAAGGGTTGTCCTGAAGCGTGCGTACGTTCCATGTGCCAATAGTGAGTGGTGTCACCTTGCATTTTGTTCGAAATTTTATTGTTCGACCGCATGAGATGGGATCCCCTCCAGCCACGGTAAGCTGGCCAGGGTTCTGTGAAGCAAACAATGTTTAGGGCACCTTTTCTAGCCCCTTCCTCTTACTACGGAGGTGAGCAGTGCAATCCTAAAGAGGGCTGCTCAGTCACTCAGGTAGACGCCGAATCCAGCTGTTGCTTCCACCAGCAAGAAGACGACCATTAGACCTGAGCCGCCTGTGTGCAGGTCCGCGGCTACAGCTCCCAGTGTATCCACACCTGCTGCTTCGTCGCTCGCCCGTCGCCACAGGACTTAGGAGATGTCGAGATGTCAAGACTTGCGCGTGAATTGGATTAAAGTGAGGGAGAGGTGCGCATAGTCAGCCTCACTCTCTCTTCCCAGATTCCATCTTACTCCAATGGCAGGACTAAAGTCGAGACGGTTGGAGATGGGCTGGGCGCAGTGGTTGACCAGGGCATCTTTCATGTCTTGCCGTGCTCTTAGCGTACCACATCGCTTGCAGAAACCACCTTCATGACCGTTGGTCCTATTCTAGTAGGTCTCATCCGCTCGATCCGCCGGAGTCTGTCTTCACATGCTCGGGATAGACAAGTCCCTATCTCACCGAAGGTCGATGACCCGATGGCTACTCTCAACCTGGTTTAGCCAGCCTGTAGAAGCTGTTGCCCGGGGTGTGGCCGCTGCACATGCTACAGCTACTAGGAGCCACAGGTGAGAGTTGAGTGACAAGTGGGGACCAAAGGTGGACGAGCTGCCCTAAAAGGACACGACATGCCCGTACATCAGAGGTGCTACCCCTCCCTGAACACCCCATACACCCCAACTATTTCAGTAGGAGTATGGTGAAGTATGGAATGAATTACCTAGGGAGGTGGTAGAATCTTCATCCCTAGATGTTTTTAAGTCCCAGCTTGGCAAAATCCTGGTTGGGATGATTTAGTTAGGGTTGGTCCTGTTTTGGGCACAGGGCTGGACTTGATGACCTCCTGAGGTTTCTTCCAGCCCTAGAATTCTATGATTCTATGAGAAGGGATTGCTCATGGTGCAGCATATTCAGGGTGCAAATGATCACTACATTTTTGACAGGGAGGGAATTTTCCCTCAGGTCATATTGACAGAGACTCTGAGGATTTTTCTGCAGCATGGGATCTGGTCACTTACAGGTTTAAACTAATGTCAATGATAGAGTCTCAGTTACTTGAATTCCTTGAATTGTGATCTGAGGACTTCAGTAATTCAGCCATTATGGCAGTGACTGAGCAAGGTTCTGTAGCCTGCAATATGCAGGAGGACTGATTAAAATTATCATGATGATCTTTTCTGACCTTAAAGTCTATCTGTGTCTAGACTACAAGGTTTTTTTTGAAAACACTTCACCTGTGTCTAGACTGCTGTTGCATTCTTTTGAAATTAAATCAAAATAATGCAGTGTTTTTTTCAACAGAAGTAAACCTGCTTTTACAAGGAAACACGCCTTTTTTTTCAAAAGAGCTTTTTTGAAAAAAGGCATTCTTGAACACAAACAGGGCTTTTTCGAAAGAGAGCATCCAGATTGCTTGGGTGCTCTCTTTCAAAAAAGCGGCTCGCTTTTTCAAAAGACTTGGGGCTGTCTAGACAATCTCTTTCGAAAAAACCTTTTGCGTACAAGTCCTAAGTCTCACAGTAATGGTTCTCCCTAAGAACCTGGCTTGCATAAGCAACATTTAAATAAATAATATACATATCCTGTATTTCTCTGACTAACACTCTTATTACAAAAGCTTATTACCAATTTTAGACTTTTCTCATTTACTTTTAATGTACCAGGTGGGCATTTATGCATTATGTACATGGGGACGTTGCTGAATTAAGGTGTTTTATCATCATAGTTTGGAGGAATGTTGTGAAATAGCTGTGATGGAAGGCTGTAAGACAAATACAAAGCATTAATAAACTTGAGCACATCTATATTGCTGATTATACCTAGAAACATTATGAAACCAACAAAATGAAAAAGATGAACCAATGAACACTGCCTAAATATGCAGAAAACTTTTTTTTTAAGTCAGCAGAGTAAAAAAACAAAGGAAAACAGAAGGAAGGTGGGAGGATAATATAATGTGTGATCCAGTTAAGCTGATAGGGTTCAGAGATCCCAAGCTTTTCTTCTCTGAGAAAATGTTCCTGTCTGAACTCATCAAGGACCATGTAATGAGACTCCATTGGTCCAAATTTGATTTGGAGCTTAGCTTTATATTTTTGTGGCAGTTAGATCCAACCATAAACTGTTTTTAAAAGTCCACGAGTGTTATTTATTTTACCAATACCCATTTCAGTATAGAGGATGCAGCACCAGGAATGCAGAAGTGAAACTAACTAAACTAAAGATAATTGGTTCAATTGGGTTTCATTGTCCAAACTTAAAGAACTGCCAAAAATTAACAGTATATTTTTCAGTGTTAATAAGGTGTTTTTAGTAAGATAGGTACAGAGGTTTTATAACATTATGTAAGTTGACAGTGTCCCAGGAATAATCTAGCTATGGAGGGAGCTATGTTATATTTTATTACATTACCAAGTCCTGTGATTTAATCACAAATCTTACAGTATTTGGTGTTTTTGTTATAGCCCAGCTCCTGCTGTAACATGATTACATGAGAATACCAAGGTTAGTGTTAAAAAAAAGGAGGGTGTTTTTGGCCCTCGTTGCAGTGAAAAGCTTGAAAGTTCAAATCTAAAGGCTCAAAAACCAGAAGACAACCTCTCCCCCAAATCTTCATTATCTACATGAATAGGTAGAGTGCATCTGTCTGTGTATCTGTTTATTCAAGAACTCTTCTTAAGGGGTAAGAATTGGGCCTCCAAATTTGGTCTGGAGCTTTCTCTTATCCTAACTTAAAGAAAGGTCAGGGTTTTGTTTGCCAAAACAACTGGAAACAGCGGGAAAAGGACAGTTTTCCATAATATGCAAAGGAAGGAGCTGCCATCCCAAGGGATGCAATGTGAGAGTGGCCACTGGAGGCAGCAAACCTGCAGAGGCGAGCTATCTTGCAGAGTGACTACTGAGGGCAGCTACACTACCAAGGGAGTGGCCATCAGGGCTGGGCTCCACCATCTTCCCTGCTAGCACACTGGTAAGTAGCCTCTCTGCTCCAACCTCCCAACCCCCATCGGGCTTTGGTGGCCAGGCCCTTCATCGCTGGGGGGTGGTTGGTCTGGAAGGTCTGGGGTGGGCTGTGTGACAGACCGGGCCGTGTCTGGGCACAGCTGAGGGCGTCTGCTCAGGGCGAATTGCTCAAATCCGGGGCTCCTTACAGCCCCCCGACTGCTGACCTCTCCAAACAGGCCACAAACCAGTCCCACAGAGCGTTTCAGCAACCTGCCTGAAGCCTCCCGAGCAAAACCCCTCCGACACCCCAGCAATATCCGTGCCTCAGATGGCCCCGGGCCTATACACAGGTGGGGGGTCCTAGCACCCAATCCCACCTACCCCGAACAAGTTCTGTCCGGTTCCAAGAAACCAGCCACAGATCCCTGGTCAATTTACCCTCTGGATCTTACCCACAAATCACGCTGGGCCAATCCTTTAGAATCTAAAACTAAAGGTTTATTAACACAAGAAAGAAAAGCATGAGAGTAAGGTTGTTAAAGAATATTACGTTACATGCACCGAATCTCCCAGTTCTCGATGCAGGCTCTAGCAGAGGTGTTGCAGCTGCTGGTTTAAAAGTTCTTATTGCACATCCTAAGATCAGGATGGGTTCACAGGTCTTCCAGGCTCTTCGATCCCTGCAGTGCTGCCTCTGGGATGAAGTGCTGAGCTGAGAACAAAATGGCATCGACCACATGGCCTCTTTATACCCCCTTCCTGGCCTCTTCTGGTCTCAGCTGGTCACCTGGTCCTCAGCCTCTCTCTGCTGTCAGCTCTTGGGTCTCCACCTTCCTGCTTTAGGTGTGTCCTTGGGCCATCAAGTGCCATTGTTCCACAGGGCTTCACTACTCAGCCTGTCCATAGCAATGCTTAACCACATTCAGAGAAATATTCAGCTTCCACACAGATTACAGATTCCTATCTTCTCACACAGACATTATACACTCACATAAATAGCGTATACAGGATCAGCAAACAACAAGCTCCCATTCAGTACCCCACATGGCTCCCTTTTATACCAATTTCTGGGGCCAACACCCCCACCTAGGGGTGCAGCAGCGATCTGGCTGCTTCCCTCCAATTCGGTAATGTGACAGGCTGGTAAGCTGGCCTAGGAGGGGGAGAGAACAAGCCCTTGGCAGGCTGGGAAGGTGGCAGCAGGTGAGGGGAGGAGGAGAACAGATACCAGGCAGACTGGGAGAGCTGGCTCGGGGGAGGAGGAAACAGGTCCTAGGGGGACTGGGTGGTGGCCTAGGGGTGAGGAGAGAACAGACTCCTAGCTCCCAGCCTCCTGCATTCCCCCACCATACCCTAAAAGCCTGCCCTGAAGGACCTGGGCAACACAGGGTAAGTCTTCTACTATTTCATAATCTCATGATTTTTAAACAAGTTTCATGATTCTGGGGGCCTGATTCATGAGTTTTGAATGCTTTGGATTTGGCAATACTTAGTTCATATTTATTCTGTCACATTAACTTGTGATTTCAGAGATGTCAGACTGTCAGATTTATTAACAGTAAAATACTTAATTTTCCATACAATTATTTATCCCAAACAACTCTTGCATTGTTCATGTGATTATTCTCAGATTAGATAAAAATGAACATAGTGTTTCGAAGAAACTAGTGACAGCACTAGATTGAAAGATGACAGAACCAATTCAAGATTGCCTCTGTGGATTTGATTTTGAATGGCCCATTTTGATGTACAGCTTAATCACTACTATGCTGGTACCTAGATAAAAACAAGAAATAAATAGCTTTATATAGTGCATTGTTTCACATACAGTTTTCATAACTCTCTAACAAAACTATTATTTTTCTTCTTGAATTATTGCTGATATGGTAAAAAAAATGGAGTTCAAACAACCAGTACAAATGATTTATGAGGTTCTTAAGCTGACTGCTATAACATTTTGAATGTCTATATAATCTGAAAACTAATTTTTTCCTATTTTATCAGATGGATTATTATAGAAAGTATAAATGCAAGTTAAAATCATAATTGCATTGTTAAGAGAAGTAATGACAAATTTATTATATGTAGCAATGACCACGAGGAAGAGTCTGAAAACTAAGTTTTATCAATTAAAGGTGGGGGGATCAAGTGTGTAAAATAATGATAAATAATGAAGATCAAGGTCTAGGAATGAAAATTGTGTTGGAATTTTCTTTACGGCAACAAAAGTCCTTTAATAATGTACAATATTTTTGCAGTGGAAGCAAAGTTTCCACTATACTACCATAATACAGAACTGCCTCCGCACATGTTTTACCTACTCATTTACTTAAGGACGTTCCCAAAACATAGAATGTATATTCAGTAGTGGCCATCTTCTACTAGGATGTGCACACTAGTCAGCACTAGTGATTTTTTTCACAAGACTCTCAGCTAGATCCAAGGGAGGGGAGAAGGAGCTGAGCTCCCAACCTCCCAAATCTAAGAGGGATGAGGAGACTGAAAGAAAAGCAGGAGAGGCATGGGGAGATGGAACACAAGAGAGAAAAGTAAACAAGAAGTAGAGAATGTAGGAGGTGGAGAAAATGCATCCTGCCAAAAACAGGCCACTTTGACTGCCGTATAGGATGCACAGGAGAAGAACTTCAGATTCAAGTATCACTTGAGCTAAATCGGGAGAAAAAATAATGTAACTAAAATACGAAAGCTCTCATCAACTTTTAATAGATAACTTTAGTGTTCAGATACTTCCCAAGTACTGCTTCACCACTGCTTCTGTCCCTTCCTCACTCTGGCTGACACTGGTTTTTTTTCCGCTGTCCTGGCTGGGAGAGCTATAACTGCACCTTTTGACATGTGCAAGTTATTCTACTTCAGCCACTGCAGGACTGCTCTCATTCCCCACCCCACTTCTCCTGCTTCTGAGAGGCCCTGACCAGCCTTTCACGTCTCTTCATATCCCTCCATGTTCCAAATTTTTGTAGGGCAGTTCTTCTGGATCCAGTCCTTGGCCCTTGACTCCACCCCCATTTTTTTTCTAAAGGACCAGTAAACACTCTAAAACGCACTCTCTCCAGGTCCTCTGAGTTATTTTACACTACACATGCAGAATGACTCGTGGACCCTTATTTTTACTGCTGCCTCCTTGTTCTCCTGCCCAGAGTAAATTTTGATCCAGCCTTCTGATAATATTTTTTTACATATCACAAAGAATCCGAGAAAATGTATTTCCTGGCAGTGTAGTTATTGAACATTTAAAACAAGGAACATATTTACAACCCGTCCCCCCCATACACATAATTTAGAGTCCTTTTGGCTTCTCTTCAGTCTGCTGTGAATGAGTCAGTGCACAGAGATTAAATCTGGCATTTCAGTATCTCTCTGATATTCCAGGGAAGGATTCCTAACATTGCAATTACTTACATGTGTTCTACACCTGAAATACATTTCCCAGTGTGGCATCACAATGACTGTGCTTCTAGAATAGGTGTCAGTGGTCTTTCAGTGTAATGCAGCTGCAGAACAAACTTGGGATGTTAATCCAGGAAGCAGATGTGTTGTACATCATTTTTAGTGCAAGTCTGGAATTAAGAGGACCACCTAGGTGAAAGAGAACGCTTTGCATATGGCAGTGTACAATATGTGCTATTATTCAAATGTAATGAATTGTGCTCTGGAGACAGGAAATAGAGAGGACTTTAACTGTGTGATGCTGGAAATCCTAATCAAATCAGTGCTAAGAAATAAACAATGATCTTATCTGTGTAAAAAGCCTGTACTCTCTCTAAAGCCTGTTCTGCACAGAGCTAATGAAATGATTGCAGTGTACCAAAGAGCAGTATATCCCCTTTTCCTTTTAAAATCATCTACTTTTTTACACTGTAAATAGAAGTGCTGCTTTCAAATCAGTCTTTTTTCCCTTCTTTTATTTAAATGAATGAATTACTGTCTCAATCAGGTATGCATTTTGTGAATACAATTTATTGCTAATTGCTACTCTATACATAGTGACTGATTATCCAGTTTACAGTCATTCTACCCAGAATGCCAGTGTATATACACATATTTCATAGGTCAGAGTCTACTTCTGTGTTTTTTAGTTTAGTTTGTTATGTAAACAAGCAATAATTGAAGCTCTAGGACCACAAACGGATTTTGGCATCTAACTTGAGGGAAGGGGAGTGTAATACATGAATGGTCAAGGGATCATGAACAGGTACTGAAAGTAGTCATGACCATGACCCCTTTCTTATGGAATGGGGAGATCTGAACTTTTTTCTGTTCTGACTTGTGTTAAAGGTTGAGAACCACTGATTTACATGCATTATGTGTAGAGTGTAGTATTTGTGTCTGATTTTTGGAAAGCCATATTTTCTAGGGCAAGAGTCCTGTTTACTTCTTTTACAGCATTGAGCATGTTACTGTGCCCAGTAAATTTCTTTCATTTGGACATTTATGTATTATCACAGTCAGAAATATTCTCTTTCTACCTTCCAGTGGGAGAAGCTATGTGTCAGCCTATACAGTAATATTACCATAATTTTCTTACCACAGCTATTTTTTAAGAATAGGCAACAGTATTGTAGGAGGCTTAAGATTTGAGTTGCATCAACAAATATTCAAGTCATACAAGCTTTTTTGTATGTTTGTTACAAACAGGAATGAAAATCCTTTTTCAAGTCTGTGTTTATTTAAAATTCCCACTGTACATTGCTAATACATTTACTTGGAACCTTGAGCAAACTTTCTTCAGGTAAAAATCAAGAATAAATTCATTTCAAAATAACACCAAGTGAACTCAAGAAAACAACCATATGGACACATGTGGGAGTAAACTAGCCACTAAGCTTTCGTCCTCCAATTCTTCCTCCAGCGCCTTCCCTTTTTAGGACAGAACTCCCTGTTCTGCTGTATTGGGAAGTGCACAGCTGCTTAGTTTTATCTCACAATTTGGGTGGAGAAAGGAAGGAATTATTGATGGTTGTATATTGTTTCTAATGTAGTGGTGATAGTTGTGAATTGAGATGGTGTGTTATTGTCTCGTAAGGATTTGTTGTATGATCAAAAGGGCTAAATGCCACATTCCACATGTTCAGGTTAAAACATTAGTTAAGAAGACTTCTTTAGTCAATCAAATCAGTATACTTTACCTTTAGTCTTTGTAATACAAAAGGAGTCCTACTCCTGTAATCCTGTAAACTTGTCATGATTTTGTGACCATGTTTTCCAAATCAGAACTTAGGTTTAGTTATATCTACAGATATAAAGTGTGTAAGTCATAATTCATCTTTCATAAGTTACTGAATGTGTCTCCTTTAAAAATGTAATGCAAATGGCAGGTTACTGTTCCCAGAAAGTACAGTTCTAGATTCTTATCCTGCCAGTGGGAAAAAGCCTAAAGATTTGGTATGTTGGTATCATTGCCTGCTTTTCCTCAAGGGAAATTTCCTGGGATATGGGAGAAATTTACATTTTCCTTCTCCACCAGTAGTATATGAAGTCTATAAACTTTTGAACATATATCTTAAAGATTCATTTTTTAACATTTGTAAAAAAGAAAAAAGAAAAATATTACTATGGGCTAAGAATTCTTATATGCAACACTTGTTCACATTCAAGGAATAAATCTCTGCAGAGGAGGATGCAAAGGAGCCTAGCAACCTAATTATAGTACAACATGATTAAATTGTTATAACAAAGCAAATGATCTTGTTAAAGTGTACACGAGTTTCATATTTACATCCTGCTTTTTCTATTTCATACAGGTCCAAATTTATACATATTACTAATGTAACACTGATATTTTTCTTTGCTTCTCATGGCGAATTTTATATTAATGATTTGTGATTATGGTGCCAATTAAACGTTTTGATTATGGTGCCAATTAAATTAGTGTTAAAGATATTTTTTTCACTGTTTTAATTTCAGGTTTGGATTCTCTAACAGGGAATGCATTTCCAGGTAAAGTTACAGTTAGATATTGTGTAACCTTGTGCATTTTATATTTGTTTGGTTATATGCTTTTTTCCTTTTTTTTGGTCACATTGTGTTGTTTCACCACATGCCATTTCATGTGAAAGTTATGACTTAAGATTTTTAGTCTAGATACAGGAAGATTAGATCCCAATATCACCTATACTATCTTAAAAATATAAATGTAAATGTTTGTAAGGAGAACAATACCATCTTTAAAAATGAAAACCAAACTAATGGAAAAAGATTGTGGAACTAAAGGTTTCAAATTCAAATTAGAATAATTTAAGTGAATTCAAAGTGGCATTTGATTTAATAATCTAATAATATTAACAAGCCTATCCCCAACTGAGCCATAGTTTGTTTAAACATTTGTGGCTGGGAATTTTTCAGTCAGCAACTAGATTTGAAGGCGTGTTGCTCATGTGAATTTCTTCATTGTGTCTGGAGTGTAGTTTTTGCTGAATTGTGATGTAATAGTGGATTTAAATGGGATAACATAATGCTGCAAGTTTTCTCTGTTCTGCAAATGTGCAAATGGCTACTTCTAGTCAAAATCTCCTCTCATTGAGCAATGAGTCAAATAAAATTAAACAGGTGGTAAAATCATAGCCATAACATCTTAAGTATCCAAGAATTTTTGACCTGAGGTAAGATTATATGTCCCATTTTTGTTAGAACAGTCTTTCACATGATTTCCAAATGTCTTTTAGGAAACTTCAGGTTTATCTTTGTTATCATGCAATCAACAATAAATCAACATTTATTGTTATAATCAACTATAGAGTTGGGAAGATTTTCTAGCGGGCTTTTCAGATGTTCATGCTGGGCTTTTCAGATGTTTATGTGAGGATTTGATTCTGCCATTCTTACTCACAAAGTATTTTACTCTATGGCTATGTCTAGACTGGCATGATTTTCTGCAAATGCTTTTAATGGAAAAGTTTTCCGTTAAAAGCATTTGCGGAAAAGAGCGTCTAGATTGGCACAGACGCTTTTCCACAAAAGCACTTTCTGTGGAAAAGCGTCCATGCCGATCTAGATGCGCTTTTGCCCAAAAAAGCCCCGATTGCCATTTTCGCGATCAGGGCTTTTTTGCGCAAAACAAATCTGAGCTGTCTACACTGGCCCTCAGGGGCAGATGACCATTTTGCGGGGCCCAGGGCAGCATAATCTTGAGGGGCCCCCCTTTGCTACGGTGCATGCGCAGTGATGCAGCGCGCATGCGCGGTGGCGCCACGGCGCATGCGCGGGGCTTTTTGAAGCGCGGGGCCTGGAGCGGCCACCCCGCTCACCCTGCCGCATATCCGCCCCTGCTGGCCCTTTTGCGCAAAAGCTTTTGCGCAAAAGGACTTTTGCCTGAATGGGAGCAGCATAATATTTCCGCAAGAAGCACTGATTTCTTACATGAGATTGTCAGTGTTCTTGCGGAAATTCAAGCAGCCAGTGTAGACAGTTGGCAAGTTTTTCCGCAAAAGCACCTGCTTTTGCAGAAAAACTTGCAAGTCTAGACACAGCCTATTAGTAGTTTCACTGGTATAAGTGAAAATGCTCACGGAGTAATGTTCCCTCTGTCAATTTAAGGATTCTATCAATTTGTTTCTTAACACAGGAATAAAATCACAGCTGACTCAGAAGTTGCCAGAAGTTGCCTCGTAATATTAATTAAAAACAACAAAACTGGCCTTTTTTAGTTTGAAAATATGATCACTTTAACAAAAGGAGCATTACTCAAGATGACTGACTGTAGGACTTCAGCATTATTTTCTGTGAAACAAATAGTGGAAAGGTACCTCTATGTTCTGCCTAGAAAACATCCCAGTGTAAAGGCCAAATGCAACCCAATTGTAAGCACATGCTACTCTAACAAATGGCCCTCTGCATACCAGGGACACACATCTCCAATGCATAGCTGACTGTCTAGGAGTTGCAGATTGATTATACCTGTGGCCATGAGAAGTAAAAGCCTGGAAATGGGAATTTGATTTATACAGACTCCAAATGGAGATCTACTTATCTCAGAGAAATAATTTCCTGAGTCTTCAGTGTTGCTTGCTATGGCAGAGTTGGGTGATGCTTTCTCACTGTAGCTTACTTTAATCAAGGCACCAACTTTTGGTTTCATAGAATTTGTTATGGAAGGAGATACAGGCAGTCCCCGGGTTACGTTCAATATAGGGACTATAGGTTTGTTCTTAAGTTGAATTTGTACGTAACTCGGAACTGGCTCCAGATTCAGCCGCTGCTGCTGAAACTGACCCGTGGCTACTACAGGAAGCCCAGAGGCAGAGTTGCTCCGCCCCCAGCTTCCTGGAATCAACCACTGATCAGTTTCAACAGCGGCTGAATCTGGAGCCTGGGACAGAACAGCTGGGGCGCTGCCGGGTAGGTCCCCCCAGGACCAACCTGGCAGCACCCCAGCTGCTCTACCCCAGGCGTCCACAACAAAAGCCTGGTCTTCTGGGAGGGGGGCGCACTAGCTGCGCTCCCCCCCCCCCCCCCCCCAGCAGACCAGGGAGACCCGGAGCAAAGCCGCAGAGGCGGCAGGGTCCCGCGCCTCTGCAGCTTTGCTCCGGGTGTCCCTGGTCTGCTTGGGGTGTCCCTGGTCTGCTGGGAGGGGTCCCCAGCAGACCAGGAACACCCCGAGCAAAGCCGCAGAGGCGGCAGGGTCCCGCGCCTCCAAGGCTTTGCTCCGGAGGGACACCCAGAGCAGCTTTTCTCTCCCCGGAGGACACGGTGGCGGGACGAGAAAAACCCTGTTCGTAAGTGCGGATCCGACATAAGTGAAGGGAGGGCGTCCTGCTGTGTCCCGCCCCGGGGTCAGGAGCATGTTAGGTCTCTTCACACACATGTGTGGCACACAGCTGGAGCCACCTGCCCAGGGGTGGCACGGCACGTGCTCGCACGTGCACAGGTTGCTGCGTGATCCATGGTAAGCAAGGCCCTGGACTCCCTTCACCCTGTCCTCCCCCCCCCCCGGGAAGGGACAGTGATTGCCCTTACGTGGTGGCTTCCCCAGACGACCCTGGTGACTCTATTGCTGGGACAGCTTGGGGGTCCGGCCGGTGTGGCACACTCCATGGTGGCTCCTCCTCTGAGCCCTGGTCAGGGCCCTCTGGTCTCGGCTCGCTATCCCCTGGGGTGGCATGGACTGTCCTGCCCTCCAGGATGAGGTCCAGTGCCTCAAAGTAGGGGCAGGTGTCTGCCCCTGCTGAGGAGCTGCCCCGAGTGGCCCTGGAGTATGCCTGCCACAGCTCTTTAATTTTCAGGTGCACCTGCTCTTGGGTGTGCCTGTGGCCTTTCTGGGCCATGGTGGCAGCTTTGCAGCTGTAGATGGCCACGTTCCTCCATCTAATGCGGAGATCATGGACATTTTGGGCCTGCCCCCAAACATCAATGAGGTCCATGATGTCTTCATTAGTCCAGGAGGGAGCGCGGCATCTACGACCCCTGATTGGCTCCCGGGTGCTGGGGGACTAGGCGAGGGATGGCTGGCTGGTACTGGCTGTCCGGCTCATCGTGGGGCCACTGGGGCAGAGACTGCTGGCAGGCCTGGATCTGGCACATGTAGTCTGGCCAGAGTCTACCCCTTTAAGGGCTCCTGGGCTGGGTCAGAGGAGAGGAGTTTTCCCGGTTTGGCCCAGCGTGGCCACCAAGGGAAACCGGGAAGGGCTGGACGCCAGCTAATTTGAATTAAGTGTCTACACAGCACTTATTTTGAATTAGCTATTTCGAATTTGGCGTTACTCCTCATAGAATGAGGTTTACCATATTCAAATTAAGCTCTCCGCAATTTTGAATTAAATTCAAAATAGAGGTTTGCATGTATAGAAGCTATTAAAGTTAATTCGAAATAATGGCTGTTATTTCGAATTAACTTTGCAGTGTAGACATACCCTCATTGATTAAAAGATAGGAAACAATGGATAGGAATAAATGGTCAGTTTTTAGAAAGGTCCATCATTGTCTTTTAGCTAAGGGTATGTCAACACTTGCACCCTCTTTCGAGAGAGGGATGCAAATGAAGACATTCGAAATTGCAAATGAAGGCAGGATTAAAATATCCCGCACTTCATTTGCATATTCATGTTATGGCTCTATTTTGAAATAACTGTATTTCGAAATAACAGACGCTGTTAAGATACAGTTATTTCGAGAGAAAACCCTTCTCTTGAAGTAACTGGTAAACCTCACTGTATAAGGAATAAGGGTTATTTAGAGAGAGGGTTTTCTCTCAAAATAACCGCATCTTAATAGCTCCATAATGCTAATATGCAAATTAAGCATGGGATATTTAAATCCTGGCTTCATTTGCAGTTTCAAATGTCTTCATTTGCATCCCTCTGTCGAAAGAGGGTGCAAGTGTAGACATACCCCAAGATAGTCAGGGATGCAACCCCATGCTCTGCGTGTCCCTGGCCTCTGACTGCCAGACGTTGAGAATGAATGACATGGGATGGATCACTTGATTACTTATTCTGTCCATTCCCTTTGAAGAACCTGGCTTTGACTACTGTCAGAAGACAGGGTTCTTGGTTAGATGGACCATTTTCCTGACCCAATATAGATGTGCTTATATTCTTTTGTTGTTGTTTCTTGCAGTACTTCCGCCTAATTTGTTATTTCCCATGTTGTATGTATTCATTTGATATTTTCCTTTATTACACTTGTCTTTATTTAATTTCATCTTGCTGATTTTGGAGCATTCTCTGGTTTATCAAGGTTATTTTGAATTCTTATCCTGTCCAAAAAAGTGTTTTCAGCCCTCCCAACTTGGTGTCATACCCACACCTTATAAGCATACACTCAATGTCCAAACCACTGACTAATGAATATATAGAATAGTATCAGAGCCAGAACAGTTGCCTGTAGGATCCCATTTAATATGTCCTCCCAAGCTGAAAGCAAACCATAGGTAACTTTCTGAGTACTGTTTTTTGACTAGCTATGTATCTGTCTTCCAGTGATTTCATATAGATCACATTCCCATAGTTTACTTATGAAACTGTTATGTGGAATTGTGTCAAAAGCCATATTACAATCAAGATATATCACTATCCCTGCTGCTTCCTTCCCCATCCTAGGCTAGTAATTCTGTCAAAGAAAGAAATTACGTTGGTTTGGCATGATTTGTTCTTGATAAATCTATTATAAACTCTTTCTGTTCCCTCCATACATACATTATCTCCCCACCAGCTCCTGGGCTGTAACTTGCACCATCATTCCACTGCTTCTGCTCCTAATGAGCAGGTAGCCCCTTTTGCTTGGCTGTCTCCCTGCCTCCATTTTCTCTCTCCTCCTACTTGTATCTAACCCTCTTGCTTTGCCTGGGCATAGCACCCTTTCTCTTCCTTTCTTCCCAAATACAGATTCCTACCCTCTGCCCTCTGAAATCACAGACTGACTTACTAGCTCCTCCCTTTCTCTGCCCATCTTTCCTCTGATTGGTCCCTATTGCACTGCTGAGGTGAGAGTGGAGCTCTTCATCCAAGTCACAGATCTTTTGGAGTATCATGAGTCTGCCCCAAAGAGGCAAGCAAGGCAGTCTGCCAGTATGTCCAGTCCTTAGCTCTGCTCTGTGATTTCAATGGAGGGAGTAGCTCCCTTGAGAGGCATGACCTCAACTAGCCTGGCCTTCCACTTGCTTCCCTCGGTGCATTTCAGTGCTACTGTATTAATGGGAATGGATGTTACTAGTCTCTCCTTCATTGACTGCACTCTGTGTGTACGTTTACACTATGGGATAAGTCAAATTAAAATATGCAACTTCAGCTCCGTTAATTGCATAGCTGAAGTCGAAATACCTTAACTCAACTTTAGTTGCTGTCCACGCTGCAGGAAGTTGAAGGGAGAACACTCTCCCTTTGACTTCCCTTAGCCTCATGGAAGAGGACCAGCATGCCCCTCTTAGTTCAAATTAGTGTCTCTTTACTAGACCTACTAATTTGAACCTTGGAAGATCGACAGCTATAGCTTTGATCTGCTCTGTGTTGTAGACATATCCTGTGGTATTGCATTAAAAGGACAGACTATATCAGCCTCTTCTGTCCTCTCTCATGCACTCCTTATTTGTTATGCTGGAGAGAAGGGAGAAAAGGAGAGCAATTTGCCACAAAGGTTTTTAGTTTTTAAAGAAAGGAATGAAGGGGGTCTTATGACAGTAATCTCTTACTGGCTGCTTTCACTACAGATTCACTTTCCCCAGAAGTCCAATGTGACTCACACAGTCGGAAGTGAAGCAGACAGAAAACTGGAAGGTTCTTGGACTTCCCATACATAGATTCTACTGCCAGAAGGGGAATCTCAAGTAGAAATAAAGAGGTTATTTTTAGGGCTGTCAAGTGATTAAAAAAAGTTAATCGCGATTAATCGCACTGTAAAACAATAATAAGAATACTATCTATTTAAATATTTTTTTATGTTTTCTACATCTTCTAGTATATATATATAATTACAAAACGGAATACAAAGTGTATAGTGCTCACTTTATATTAATTTTTTATGGCAAAACATTTACACTGTAAAAAAAAAGTCAGTTCACTCACTGAAGTATTGTATCAAATTCTATCATGAAAGCTGAACTTAAATTCTTCTATGTAATCAATATATTTGTGTCCTATTCAAAAGAGTTCTTTTTTAGCTCAGTCCCAGCTCCGGGGGGCACAGAGCCAGAGGGGGGTAGACTCTGCCGTGGGCTGTGCAGAGTTCGGAGGGCTCAGCCCCCAACTGCAGGTGGATTAGGGCTCAGGGGTGGTGGTCAGCCCCCAAGCTCAGGTGAGGGGTCAGCCCCTGGGTTGGGGGGGGGGGAGTCTAGATCCCACCATGGGCAGTACAAAGTTCAGGAAGGGGGACTCAGCTCCAGAAGCAGATGTGGGGGGAGGGTCAGTCCAAGCCCCAAGAAGCAAAGAGAGAGTGGCTTGGGTAAGCCCTCCTGGGGGTGGGGAACAGCTTGGATAAGCCCCCCCCCCCGTTGTTTTATTTTTAAAAATATGGTCACCTGGAAAGGGAGAGGGACGGGTGTCAGGATCTTTACTTTTCTTGCTTACTTCTCCATTGGAACTGGAACCACGCCTTCAGTATTTTTCTCTCCTTTCTAGTTGCTTCATTTTTCTGTGCGCCCTCTGGTGGCTGTTTGCATTACTGTGCCTTACCAGAGATGAAGCAAAATGCAGGACAATGTAGCACTTTAAAGACTAACAAGAGGGTTTATTAGATGATGAGCTTTCGTGGGCCAGACCCACTTCCTCAGATCAAATAGTGGAAGAAAGTAGTCACAACCATATATACCAAAGGATACAATTAAAAAAAATGAACAAAAAAATGAAATTTTTTTTTAATTGTATCCTTTGGTATATATGGTTGTGACTACTTTCTTCCACTATTTGATCTGAGGAAGTGGGTCTGGCCCACGAAAGCTCATCATCTAATAAACCATCTTGTTAGTCTTTAAAGTGCTACATTGTCCTGCATTTTGCTTCAACTACCCCAGACTAACACGGCTACATTTCTATCACTATTTTACCAGAGATGGTCTCTGGAGCAGCTCATGCTGGTTTACTCACTTCTGCGATTAACACAAGTTAATTTTTTAACACATTAATTCTGCCCTGCGCTAATCGCAGGAGTTAATAATCATTAACTGAGAGCCCTAGTTATTTTACTTCTCTCTCTCTCTCTCCTTCCCTCTCTCTCTCAGTGCTCGAATGGTGTGTCCCGTTCTAGTGGCCATGATTCAAGATGTTGATAATAAATTGGCGAAAGTGCAAAGCAGAGCCATAAGAACAATGGAAGAGTTAGAAAGCATGCCTCACAGTGGCAGGTACTAGGAACTCAATCTGCTTAGCTTAACAAAGAGAAGGTTAAGGAATGACTTGATGACATTCTATAAGTACCTACATTGGGGGACAAATATTTGATAATGGGTTCTTTAGTCTGGCAGGCAAAGGTATAATACAAAGCTAGATAAATTGAGACTAGAAATAAGGCATACATTTTTTACAGAAAGTAAATAACCCCCAGAACAATTTGCGAAGGTTTCGATGGATTCTCCAAGACTCACAATTTTTAAATAAAGGTTAGATCATTTTTCTAAAAGATATGCTCTAGTTCAAACAGGAATTGGTTTGTGGAAGTGTTTGCCTGTCTTATTCATAAGGTTAGACTAGATAATCATAATGGACCCTCCTGGCAAATGAATCTGTTGATGAATTATGATTATCTAGTCTGACCTCCTGCAAACCACAGGCAAACCATTGAATCTCCCTCAGTAATTTCTGCCGCAAGCCGATATGTTAGAATCTTGCTGATTGGGACTGACATAGGACTGTTATATATTATTTACATAGTGCCTTAGGTTAAAGGTGGTTATTAATAACAATCTGTTTTATGTTGTTCAGGTCTCTAAATATGGAGGCAAAACACTTAAGACAGAAAAACACATTTAAAAGCAAGAAGTGAACTATTTTAATTCTGCTGTAGATATGGTCTGAATTTTCTACATGACAACTGTAGAAATTTTGAAATGATTCAATTATTTTCAGCAATGTTATAAATGTTAATCTATTCGGCACTTAAACATAATAATAGCAATATAAAGTTCATACAATCGTGCTGCAACTCTTCAGTTTTCTTTTTACATAAATCATTAGTCACATTTATTATTATAATTTAAAAATTGACGTGATTTTAGGAATCTATAATATATAGAATTATTTTCTACAGGAAATTCAAATCCTGTATTGAATTAGAGATAGGTGGAATAAGTGTCTATTTGAAGTTTCTGATTTTTTCCAGGTGGAAAATGTCTCTTGTTTTAAGTAGAGAATGTGATGTATCACAAGCACATTTCACTTCCAGATAGACTTGTCCTTCTTGTATTTCTCATCCACAGAACTTTCCAAATACATATCAACCTCATAGATGATATAAGTGGTCTGTTCAGAATGCCAGATTCCTTAAAACTTGACACATAGAAGTTACTAGTAATTTCAGAATGTCCAGATGCTTGATGTTTCTCCCATCTGCTGCTAGATAGACTGTATAATTGTTCTACAGTAATTTAGTTTTTTTTCTTATATCGTCTTCAAATTCCTTTCAAGTACCAGCTCTGGAATGTTTCCTCCTGTACTGACTTCTCAAACTAATAAATGCTGCATGATAGACCCATTTTAATAAGATCCAAAGGCTTAGCTTTTGCAACTCCTTTGTGTAGCTCACAGTTTATGAAACCCAAATCTCTTTCAAGATTAAGGTTATAGACAAATACTTGTTTCAGCAGTTCTTCATTCATGTTGGGTAGTAAAGCCAAACTTGAAAATTCCTCCTTTTTATTCTGATAGTTTTTCACCAAATGCTAAAAAAAGCATCGTCAGTGTTTGTCAGAATTTAAAACTCTGTCCTTCAATACAAACTTGAATGGTAACTCAGTGTCCAAGAGACATGACTTTCTAAGACTTTATCAAGTCTTCCTACAGCCATTGGAGTATATTGACTTATAACGGGTGGGGAATTTAAGGTCCAGGGGCAGATGCAGTCCCTGGCTTTCCTGGATTTGTCCCCTGAAGCTCGGACTCCCCCCAAGCATTTGGAAGTTCACACTGGTGAGGGGTGGTCTTTATTGTTTCTCACTTGTGTACCACCCCCGTCCCAGCTGATTTTTCTGTAGTTTAGTGGCTCCCAACCCCAAAAAAGGTTCCCTACTGCTGTCTTACAAGAGGAATTAAGAGGGAGGGATGGCTAAATGCCAATAAGAAATCAATCTAATTAACTGAATGCACCTGACAATGAAAGATAGTTGATTTGTGACCTACTTTTGTACCTGAAGAAATGGTACTTTGTCTTTTTATAGAACGAGGTTAGAGTTGATAAGTAATCTGTTGAACTATTCATCTTTCAGACTAACATACCTGTCAAGTTTGGATGTTATGAAAACATGACATTTTTCTCTATTGCTTGTGTTTGAAATCATAGTTTACTAGCCAGTGCCCTCTCGATCATGCTGTTGTCAACTGTGGCATTCAGCAATAAGTAAACCTTTGTCGAAATGCATTGTCTAAATTTTCCCTGTGATTTTTTCAGAGTACCTTGTAACATTAGGGAGAAGTGGATTCTACAAAACTGATAATCAAGAGCTGAGTTTAATCCAAGATTCTCAGCATCAGAAATCACTGACATCTAAAGTCATTATCATTTGATCAGAGATGACAAATCAATCTATTCAAAGAGGTTGTAAGAGAAATTATATAATAAAGATGCTACTTTCTAACCAGCAGTGAAAATAAGGGAGTGCGCCCCAATGTGCAGCTACAGCAAGAACTGGCTGAGCGGCAGCAAAAGCCAGCAGGGAACTATGCAAAGAGCAGGTAGGGACTCAGGTTGTGATAGGACAGTACCAGTAAGAAATTAAAGTTACTTTCACTCCTGTTTCTAATTATCCTCTTGAAGACTACCGTAAAATCTCGAGTATAATGCGCACCTATGTATAATGCGCATCTGTCTTTTAATGGTCAAAATTTTTGAATAAACTAAACTCTTATCTATAATGTGTACCCCCATTATACTCGAGATTTTATGGTACCATATGCATAGGAAGGAAGGGGCTTGCGCCTGCCGCGGGGTCCCTCTAGCCAGCTGAGCTTGTGTGCGCTGAGCTCGCATCTGCTGGGGCGGAGGGAGGGGAGAGTCTCCCCCGCCCAGTTGACAGCGCACCAAGCTCGCACCTGCCAGGGCAGCCTCCCTGGCCCAGCTGCCGGCACGCCGAGCTCGCGCCTGCCGGCCCCCTCCTCCTCAGCCCAGCCCAGCCCAGCCCGTGCCTGACCCCCCTCTCCCGCCGCCCAGCTCGTGCCTGCCTATGGATAATGCACACCCCATCTTTGACGTTAAAAAAATGGGAACTCACAACTCACAACTTTACAGTAGTTTAACTCTGATCTCACACTTATATTGAAGTTTAATTAGGATTACTCTGATTTACATAACAGTAAATCAGACCAGAGGACCCAAGGTGAGAAACATATAGTGCAATTTTGATAACAACAAAAAATGAAGACCTCAAACCATGTATGTGAAATGGTATAGTGACAAAATAAAAAGTACTGTTGTGACTCACTAACTATTCCTTGTATTTTCCATGGTTTGCATAATTCTTTGTGTATGGTCAGAAATGAAAGAGTGTTTCCATGAATTACACCTTTCCTGGTGCCCGCTTGGCTTATGGTTTAGCAGTAACTTTAAAGCTGCATGAATTCGGTATACTTTTCACATGGCCCTTCATGTCTCACCTTGGATGGAATTCTCATCTGAGCAGAATGACAGTAAAAGTCATGTGCACCAAAGAAATTCCATGCTACCCCTCAAAATCGGAAGTAGGATTTAAGTAGTGCATATGCTTTTTGCTGACCGTAACTCTATCTGCTGAGAAGTGCTCTATGGGAACTGGAATTTCTCTTCCATGAAAAGTTTTGCTTTTCAGAAAAAAAAATCTTTTGGAATTAGGAAAAAAAGATAGAGATGCAGAATCTTTAATGGGAAATATATTTAAAAAATCAGTTTCAAAGAACTAATACAGAATATTTCTAAAAGTTCCAGACCAACCATGCAGGGCTTTTCAGCCTTCTGGCTCTGCAACAGCCTTGTGGGCAAGCTAACAAGGAGCCTGGAAACTGGGATCCCAGGGCTTTCTGATTTCGCAGGAGCTTATCAATGGCGGTACTTGGAAGTCTGGGAGCCCAACCTTCCCAAGAGATGGCCAGATGAACTGCCAAGGTATCAAGAAGCTGGAAACCTTCAGAATCTTCAGTTCTGTGGCAGCCTACCAGATGGGCTGCTGAGGAGCCCGAAGGTCACAAAGCTTGATCTACAGAGAAGCTAACAAGACATGCTGCTGCAGAGGCAGGAAAGCAGACAGGTTTCTGGTGGAAACATGACTGGCTTTTGTCAAAATCAAAATATTCCCAGTGGAATGTTTCAGTTTTGATTAAAAATGGGTTGTTAAAAAAATTGCCAAACAGCTCTGTTGCCAAACATGGAACATAATGTGTGATAAAGATCCAATATGAGGGACACAAAAAATTATACATGCAGGAATCTGAAAATTATGTGGGATTCTTTCTTTTGGTGAAAACAACTTTTTCTGTTATCTGAGTTTCATGATGCTTTGCCTCTGATGAAAATAAATATTTTCCAATAAGAAAAACCAAGAGGACACTGGATTTAAGAACTTAGTAACTAAAAAGAGCAACATCCCCTGAAAAGAAGTACACTATGGCCACGTCTACACTGCCCAGTCTTGCACCTGAACATATGCCTGAAAATACGTGGCAGAATGGCTCTTGCGCAAGAGGGGGTTTTTGCACAAGAAGGAGCAGTGTAGACTGCTCCTTCTTGCACAAAAATGGCAGCTCATTAAGTATGCAAATGAGGCACAGCCTAGGTGGTAACCCTCCGCTTGACATTAAGGCTGCAATATTAAACAGCGTGCATTCAGAAAGTAGACAGATTTAAATTTTAGGACATGAAAGACAACTACAAAGAATTTTCCAAAATTTCTGGGCACAGAAATCGTAACCAGCTTGATATGAGGAAAGAAACCATTTTTAAAAATATATTGATTCACCTCTGTTTTTAATTGGAATAAAGTCAGAAACAAAAGAGAAAAATGGCAAAGGCAAACTTTCAAGAATTACACTAAAATCACATTGTCTCATTCTTTACTTTAAAACAGAACTGATGAAAAATACAATGAAAATTTCATCTGGACCATAGTTCTTGCTGGATGATGTATCTTTGATTTACAAAATAAAAGTATTTATGTCTTATGTCTCTTTTCAATTAAACATTTGCTTCCTAGAAAATCCAGAACATAATTATTTGAGGGCTGTAGGGGCAGCAGTAATTATGATGTTGGGCTTATCAAGTTATCATGAACATTCTACTAAGGTAGTGATTTTCTGCATTGTCAGTCATCCATTCTTGCTCTGCATTAGTCTGGGATGCTGCTCGAAATGACATTGTCAAAAGCCTGTTAAATTGCAGAACATCTTAAATAGCTTCAATGCATCAGTACTTTGAAAGAAGCAGGTCAGGATGAAGAATCTGTTCCATTTTTTCAGAGGAACAATATTCAGATATCGTAAGCTAATACTATATTCTATGGGAACTCATATGAAGGAAGGTGTAAAATTTGAATTACAGCCAAGGGCAAATGCTAAAGGGAATTAATTTGGACTGAGTTTTGCAGAAGTGGTCAATTAGATTGGCTTATGGTAGAAGTTTGTCATTAATCTGCCAACATGATTTTTTAAAATATAGATTCTGGCATTACTCTGAATTATTGTATGAGTACTGTACCTGTTATATGCATTCAGAAAATGTCAAAGTACTGTTCTGATATTGTATTAAATCCTACACTTGCTTGAAAAGTAACTATTTTGCCTAACATACTGTCATAGAGTTGAAAGAAAGATCTGTGGTTAAAGTCTGTGGTTTAAGAGTCAGAAGTTATAGTTCTAAATAGATTTCTTTTGTGATCTTCAGCAAGTCACTTAGCTTCCTTATCTTAAAAACATGGATAAAATTTCCAAAAAGCTAAATTCATTAACATATGTAATGTGCTTTTTTTAACCTTCATCCAGGAGGTGCTTTATCATACAGAAGAAGTATTAAATATTTGGTAACATTTCTAACTAAATGCGTTAACACCATATAGATGTTGCTCTATCTTTATGACCCCAGAGAGCCAAGGGCACCATTTTGGGTGCGTGGGGCGGGGCAGCAGCCATGCACTCCAGGATGTGGCTAGCTTTTCATCCTATTCCCTGGACACTAAGAGAGTGAGGGGAAAGTGCTTGCATTCTGTGAATTCCTCTCACACCTGGCTGGTAAAGGGAACCCACCAGCCAGGTGTGAGAGGAATTCACAGAATGCAAGCACTTTCCCCTCACTCCCTTACTGTCTGGGGAATGGGATGAAAAGCAAGCCACGTCCCTGAGTACATGACTGCTGCTCCCTCCCGCCCCCCCAGCAGAAATGGTGCCCTTGCAGACAGCTCAATATAAGTTTCTCTGTGAATTTTAGATCTTTATCCAGTATGGAGGAAAACAACCTATATTTTCAAATAGGTTTAAGCTATTAATCATTATCTACTATATATTTGAAAGAGTTTGTCTGTATGTTCAAGAACTCCTTCCAAACAGTAAGAACTGGGATCACCAAATTCAGTATATAGCTTCTTCTTATAATAACTAAAGCAAGGTAAGGGTTTGATTTTGCCAGGAAAATTGGAAGTGCCTGGAAAGTATTGCTTCACAGAAAAGAGGCAGAATCACCACAAAGGTGAAAGGAGCTGGGGAGAGCACCCCCCACATCTGGGACTACCCCAGCCCTAAGCCTCTCACTCTCTAAGCTCCCTTTAGGGAGGTCAGGGAGATTGAAGCTCCTTCCCCCCTCCCACGATTTATCCGGGTTCATTACTAGCTGTTCATTAGGGAGTGGTGGGAAAGTGCATAGTTTGCTGCATTCCTCACTCCTGCTGAGAAGCGCAGAAGGTAGACAAGCTGTGCACTGTGTTCTTACTCTCTGATAGGAAAGGAAGAGCAAGCAGTCCTGGTATGAATTTCCCTTTTATTTAGAAAATAATAATTAAATTAAGGACCTGAGGAATGCTGGGTAAAAGTACTAGTTATACATAAAGGACAGCATCCTCAAAATATTTTTTCTAAGTCCATTTTTTAACAAAGCCATAATTGTTAATGTACCTAAGACACATTTAATGCATTGTGTAGAATAAAATTCTGATACCTCATGTTGCGAAGATTTTAAAAAGAACAAGTAGTGACATGACGTGAATCCAGTCTCCAGAGAGTTATTATAATAAGAATGTTAAAAATGCAGATGTAAAGCATGTTTTATACTGTTTTAAGATTAGACTGATGGATAGTGTGATTTTAGTGTAATTCTTGAAAGCTTGCTTTTGCCATTTTTCTTTTTTAGTTATTCCAATAAATGTTGCCTGACCTTATTCCAATGTAAATCAGAGGAGAATCAGATTTATTATAGACAATACATTTTTAAAAACTGCTTTCCCTTCTCTTACCTACCATGGTCATGATTTCTGTGTCCAAAAATTTTGGAAATTCTGTAACTTTGTAGTTGTCTTTGATATCCTAGAATTTACATTTGTCTGTTAAAAATCAGTGATTTTTCTGGACTTCTAATATTGGAGTCTGTGAGCTCCTGGTGCACTATGAAGACAGCCAGTTTCTGGTTGGTGGCTAATACTTTGTCACTGTGTAGAGCAGTGGGAGCTACCTGCGCTAGTGAGGGGGCTGCATGAGTGGCTGTTCTTCAAGTCAGTGAGCCACAAGATTGTCATAACCAAGATGCTTTCCTGGGATCGGGTAGTTTTTCTAACTGCGCTTGTGTATCTAGAATTTGAACCATAGCAGCACTTTGACTGGATGCAGAGGAAGCGCATGGCTCTCATAGTATTATGTGCAATCAGCATGAACTTCACTTCACATACCCTTGCTTTAAATGCATGTCACTTTTTTAATACTGGTAGGAAAAAGACTACATGGATGAAAACTAGTGGAATCTGGCAACCCTGTGTGTAGACAATGGTAAACAAAATGTCTCATGGGCCACATCCACAGAATCCCAATGGACCACATATGACTCTGCAGTTGCAGTTTGCCCATCATTGATATAGAGGCAGAAAACTTGTGCTGACCTATAATATAAATATTAATTTGCTATATATGTATGTATGTTAAAAACATAAGAATGGCCATACTGGGTAAGATGAAAGGTCCATCTAGCCCAGTATCCTGTCTTTAAATAGTGATTGATGTCAGGTGCCCCAGAGGGAATAAACAGAACAGGTTAATCAAGTGATCTATCCCCTGTTGTTCATTCCCAACTTCTGGTGGACAGAGGCTAGGGACACCATTCCTACCCATCCTGCTTACTAGCTATTGATGGACCTATCCTCCATGAATTTCTCTAGTTCTTTTTTTTTTCAACTCTGTGAAAGTCCTTGTCTTCACAATGTCCTCTGGCAAGCAGTTCCACAGGTTGACTGTGCATTGTGTGAAGAGGCACTCCTTTTGTTTGTTTTAAACCTGCTACCTATTAATTTCATTTGGTGACCCCCTAGATCTTGTGCTACGGGTACAAGTAAATAACTTTTCCCTTATTTACTTTCTCTACACCAGTCAAGATTTTATAGACCTCTATCATAATAAGTCCCAGTCTTATTAATCTCTCCTCATATGGCAGTCATTCCATACCCCTAATCATCTTTGTTGCCCTTTCCTGAACTTTTTTCCAATGCCAATATATCAGTTTTAGAGATGAGGTGACCACATCAAGTACAGTATTCTGTGTGTGTGTAGTAGAAATAGGGTAAATTACTCTGGTAATAACTATTTTATATACCCAGTAATAATTTTCCTTCTCCACCTGGTAGGCCTAATTCTGGTTTTTACATTATTTTAATTTTCTTTACTTAATTGGACTTGCATCTCAATGACAATGGAATACATAAGATCATTGGTAAGTCATGTATGTGTGAAAGTAGGATAGAGACGAGGGGTTAAGACAAAGTAAAAAAGAGGGCTATTACTTTGGGGTGTCCAGAACAGAGAAATGTTGTACTGTAGATAGAAAAATACTAACTTCTGGAATTTAATTTTTAAATGCTTTTTTTAGTTTAGGTTCATCAGCATTAGGAGCTGTACTTCATATGCTTATCCTTGAACTGTAATTTTGTCTCCTTGTTTTGTTTCACATGTTTCCTGTACTTGCCCACAGGACTGGGTATTTGTATTCTAGCACTAAGTAACGGTCAATTATGCCTTTGAGGCAGTAACATGAAAATATGAGAAAATAAACGGAAAGTCAAAAAAATGTTATCATTATCCCAATGACATGTGTAATTAGTTGACCACTGTTAACAGTATTGCACTTTCACCTTCCAAATATTGTGAGTCAGGGGAAAGATTCATGATGAGGTTCAGGCTCTGTGGAAGATTACTTTCAAGTGTACCATTAATCACTGAGGCACATATTGTGATACTGTTACTCACAATAAGACCTAGTGCTGAAAGAGTAATTTTGCCTTGATAAGAACTATTTTGGGGTGAAAGGCACTATTCAGGATAGGCTGCACTACTTAGTGTGAGCCAGGGAGTTGCAATCTGGCTCTGAGCTTATATAAAGGGTATGGTGCCACTTCTGATTTACGCCACTGCCATCCGGGTATGGAAATCCAGCATCACTTTGGTGAGAATATGCTTTGGCATTGTGCTACATCAGCTGTTTAAAATTTTTCACAGCCACTTTTTGAATATTATGAAGTATTGAAAAAAATGTTACATTTATTTTTAATGCACAGTTGAAAGTGCATCAGGCTTGATAACAAAATCTATTTTGGAATTTGGGACTACATGCATCTGAACTGAGTGCATTCAAAATGGAGTAAGCACAAGAGATGTACACATACTTGTAGTGCTAGCCTTTCTGCAGCAAGACTGGGTGAATGTTACCCAGACTGTACAATTGGCGGGTGATGGGTTGGGGAAGTTAATGGAGCCGAAGGGAGTAGATCCACCATGTTACATGAGTTCCAGAGGGAGTCAGATTAATTCACAGTTTGACAAATTTTAAATGCATGGTTCAAGGTTCTCCTTTTGACCTTCTCTACCACAATCAAACTAATGGTGATGGTAAACCACGTAGATGAGTATCCTGTGTCTTCTCTATTAATGAATAGAAAAAAAACAAAGACTAGGAACCATGTCTTGCATGCTTAACTTAAAACACAACAGTGTTGGGCACCATAGAAAACCCAATGAAAGACGGATGAATAGAGAGGACAACAATTTTTCAAGCTGCCTCTGAAATAAGGATTATTCCACCATCAGACTTTTTCTGGTGTTTTATCTGTCACAATTCTTTAGTAATTGTGATGACAATGAAGGTCTTAGAATGGAAAGCAGCTGTGTTAGCTCAAGTATGTTGCCTGTTGCTATGGGAACTGTAGAATGTTTTATATAAGAACTTTATCTAGAATTTATATGGCATCTTATGCTAACATAGTAATATTAATATTTCTTGCTGTTTTATTTTTATTTTTTTACTAGCAATATGGAGCAATAATTCTACAAGAGGAAATAATATACTGTCCCATGGAAATGTCCCTCATAGATAGACATAGCAATTTTCAGTACAGTGAGAGATAGCATCCTTAAGTTAGACATTATTGCTGTCTTAAAATACATAGAAGTAAAGAAGAATGTAATTCTGAATCCTTAGCTTTGGAACAGTGCTATCAAACATTATATTCTCAGGACATTGCCATCATGAATTAGACTTCACCTCACTTTTATTTTTACAGGGCCCCTTTACCATTACAT
Organism: Pelodiscus sinensis; assembly: GCF_049634645.1. NCBI lineage: Eukaryota > Metazoa > Chordata > Testudines > Trionychidae > Pelodiscus > Pelodiscus sinensis. Next base: position 36,705,389 of record NC_134713.1, read on the forward strand.
TATTATTTATAGAGTTAACAACAAACAGTAAAATATGAGCTTCTATCTTAAATATTTATGTTCAGAAACTTTGAATTGTACCCATATATTCAAGATTCACCTGTCATCCATTTTTATTTAGGAAGACAATCAATTTGGTTTAATTAATAATACAATATTAGAATCCACGAGGAATTTTAGTTAAAATCCAATTTCAAATACTTTCTATTAAATTATGACATTGAACTAAACTAGGGTATGTCTACACTACCACCCTAGTTTGAACTAGGGTGGTAATGTAGGCAACCGGAGTTGCAAATGAAGGCCGGGATTTGAATTTCCCAGGCTTCATTTGCATAAAACTGGGCGCCGCCATTTTTAAATGTCCGCTAGTGCGGACTCCGTGCCACGGAGTGGCCGTGGACTAGGCTTTCACGAGGAGTTATGGTAGTTTGGACTAGGAAGCCTAGTCCGAACTACCTAGTCCATGCCGCGTGTAGCCACGCAGCACGGAGTCTGCACTAGCGGACATTTAAAAATGGCGGCTCCCAGCTTTATGCAAATGAAGCCCGGGAAATTCAAATCCCGGGCTTCATTTGCAACTCTGGTTGCCTAAATTACCACCCTAGTTCGAACTAGGGTGGTAGTGTAGACATACCCCTACATAAAAAGCCCAAATTGCATTAAAGCTAACACTGTATTACATTTGACATTGGAAGACCAAATTATCTATAGTAGTTTTTGTCTCTGCAAAGGATCAGTTACGAATTGGCACCATGCATACTATACCATAGTAGGAGGTAGCTGTGATGATAGCTTCTTATTTCTTACTCAGTAACCAGAGGTGAAAGTAAGTAGGTGTGTCCTAGGGATGTGAGCGAGTCGTTGACTAGTCGATTAACCAATAAGCTGAGGCTTATCAGTTAATCTTGTTGACTACTCACATTTCCCTCCCTTTTGCTTCTGATACAAGCCAGTTCCCCCCCAGCACTGGCTCCGCAGTGCTGCCTTCCCCCTAACCCGCATGCTGCTGCCTCTATCAGAGGCAGCGAAGGCAGGGAGCAGGGGAGGCTGCTTTCTGGCAACTTCCCCTGTCTGCATCAGGCCCATGCTCCCTATGGACAGAAGCTGTTCTACATCCACAGAGCAGCCTCTGGCCACAGAAAGCCTGGATCTGCTGTGGACAGAGGCTGCTTTGTGGCAACAGCTCTGTCCATGTCTGGAGCAGCCTCTGTCTGCAGCCAGCACTGGCATTGCCACTGATAGAGGCTTCTTCATGGTAGTATCCCCACGCATCCCTCCTAGCAGCCTCTTGTCTCTGGGGAGCTCAGACCACCCCCCATGAACAGGGGCTGCTGCCACCCTGTATCAGAGGCAGCAGATTGGGATGGCAGGCAGCTGGTCTGCAAGGACAGGTTGTTTTTAAACTGGTTCCCGTTGTGCACCGTCTCCCACCTGGCACCCTGCACTGCTGCCTCTGATCGAGAGGCAGCAGTGTGGGATAGCAGGGATTTCCCTGGGAGTGGGTCTGAATTGTACTGGCTTCCAGCCCTCTCCTGGGGACTACAGAATAGTCAACTGACCCCACAGAATTCATGTGGTTAGCCGACTATTCAGTTAACCAATAGCTAATATTCCTAGTGTTCTCTGGTGCACAGCTCCAGCAAGAACTGGCTGAGCTGCAGCAAAAACCAGGGTCCCTGGTTGCAATAGGACAGTACCTGTAAGAAATTTAAAGAGCTAGCAGGGACCTGTAAGAAATTTTTAAGTTACTTTCACCACTGTCAGTAACAAATATAGTTTTCTCAAGTACAAAGTATTTATTTTCATGTTTGAAACTGTTTTGTTTTGTTTTTAACTGGAATAAACGCATTTTATATGCTTGAGTTGGAAATGTCTTTTTTTCTCCTTGATGCAGTTTTATAAAGTTGGGGAAGTAACATACACACACCCATATCTCAAGGGTATGTCTACACTATACTGCTTTTAGCAACACAGACCTGTTGCTAAAAGTCAAACATATAAATACTTTTTCAGCACTTTTCCTAACAAAAACTTCTAACTCGTAGCTGCTGCTGACAAAGTATTCTTTAAAAAAGTACTTGCTGGGGCAAAGCTTTTGTAATTTGAGGCATTTTTTAAGCACCTGTGAATGACAAAAGCTTTGTCACTGAATTGCCAGTATAGACAAAGAGTTATTCTACCCTGAGACCATTAATCCCTCCCCTGTATTGGATAGTAGCGCAAAGTATAGGGGGAAACTGAGGCACACACATAGGCATCATAAAATATTAGTGAAAATACTGAGTTTGTTGCAATGTGTTATCATTTATTCCTTCAAAGAATAATCATTCTCACCTGTTTGCAGAAACACATCAGCCTAGTAAACATATCCCCTGGTCTCTCCTGTTAGCTCTTCAGAAAAGTTGGTGATGGCTATTCTTAAGCACTAAATTAGTACCCTGTTAATTTATAAATCCCGCACTGTTTTACTGTGTGCTGGATATGTCCTGTACTTTTTGGATAAATAGATGCTGTAAGAGCACATATATAAGAGGAGATATGTCTTTAAGTACATTTTGAAGTTTGTGTCATTTTTATACAAACTGAGCTCAGTGGGCCAGAGAATCAACCCTATTGTAACAAGAAAAACTAAGCCAGATCCATAACTGGTGTAAACTGGCATATCAGCATGGAAATCAATGGAGCTATGTTGAGATTATTGCCATTTAGCAGGAATCCATCTTTATATACATGGAATCTTATATGTTTCTAACTCATGATGACATCTGGGAAGAATCTATATCCAGGATACGCAAGAAAAGTTGCTTAATATGTTAGGCACAAAAACACACACAACTCAAGAAACTATTTTAATGTTGATGATCACTTTGAACAGAAACTTTTAAATTAAGATCTTTAAGAGTGAATAGCTTGCTACTTAAAATAGATTTTTTTTAAAGCTGGTCTCTGTACCCAGCTGTCAGCTAGAAGTCTCATGAGTACTGCTACAACTCTAATCACAGTGCTGTGCTTTTCAGGAATTTTTTGCTGATATGGAATAAAAAGGTCAGACAATTCATGTAACATTCATTACTCTGTGCTAGCAGCATCAGACATCCTACTGCTGCTTGCTTCTCATGGATGACATCCATGATTCTTTAATTCTTTGGGGACAAACAGTTGGGTTCTTACAGTTCTGACCTCTGAAATTCATCTGTTCAGGCTGATTCTGGTATTGAAAATGACATGAAATACTTTAAATGAAGAAGGTGGAGTAGGGTGGGGTGGAAATAGCTGTCAGCAATACTGCTTATGTAACTAGAGCACATGGTTGCATAGAAAAAAACACTTTTTTGGAATAATAACTATCCTTAAGGCTTTGGGAAGTACTCTAATCTGTGAAACATCAGGCAGAATAGGAATTCATGTTAGGCATTTCAGTTTTATTTCAGTCTCCATAGAAACGGAATGTTCAAATGTGTTATTTTTGTCTTTTGAATCTTTATATGGCACAAAATTTGGATATGTGTGCAGGGGGATAAAAAACTCTTGTGAAACCGCAATTAAATGCTTTGTCCATATGTACCATCGGCAGGTTAGTGAGATCTTTTTTTTAAGGACTGGGGTTGCAAAAATGATTTCTCTGAAGGAATAAATACATGTCTCCCTCGGAATGGTACATACTTGTCTAAGTTTTTTACTTAATTCCAAAATTCTGTGCAGTGAATACATGATACTTAGAATATGTGCGGAGAGGACACCGCTGTTGCATTCTGCCCCACCTCACTATCCAAAATTCAGTTAAAATAGTGAAAGAGGCTTGTAACCAACAATTATCAGTATGGGCAGTGTGAAATTGCACTTCAACTGACTCTTTGTGTTCCAGCAGAAACATTTCAATTCCTCAAAACCAAGAGGAAAAACCATAACAGCTAAGTCAAAACTATTTTTCTTGGCTCTTGAGAATAGTGTTTTAATAAAGAATCATTGTATTACTTAATTCCAAATCAAATAAAGCAACCTCTGGTAGCCTCACAAAAAGTCCACCAATAACTCAAAAGCAAGGTGAACAGTTAACTTTGTTCCCGAAGGAAGAAATAGTAATTTTGGTTATGTTTCTATTATTTCATCAAAGCACTATTAGTGGGTTGTTGGTAATACCTGAAATTAAATTACAAGAAAGTGGAAGAATGGAAGTTTTGTGATTACTTAATGGTGTGTATTAGTACTAAACAAAATACCCCTCATCCCAATAAATAACATGAAAGGTTGTGTATGCCAGTAGCTTGCTCATTCTCTCTGTGCTTTTTTCCTTCATAAAATATTTGCCTGTTCTGATTTTGGTAATAAGAACATAAGAATGGCCATACTGGGTCAGACCAAAGGTCCATCTAGCCCAGTATCCTGTCTGCTGACAGTGGACAGTGCCGGGTGCCTCAGAGGGTGTGGACTGAAGACAATGATCAAGCAATTTGTCACCTGCCAACCATCTCCAGCCTTTGACAAACAGAGGCCAGGGGCACCATTCCTTACGCCTGGCTAATAGCCTTTTATGGACCTAACCTCCATGAATTTATCTAGCTCTTTTTAAAACTCTGTTATAGTCCTAGCCTTCACAGCCTCCTCTGTCAAGGAGTTCCACAGGTTGACTGTGCGCTGTGTGAAGAGCTTTCTTTTATTCGTTTTAAACCTGCTACCCATTAATTTCATTTGGTGTCCTCTAGTTCTTATATTATGGGAACAAGTAAATAACTTTTTTTTATTCACCCTCTCCACACCACTGATGATTTTATATACCTCTATCATATTTTCATTGTGTGAAGATGAAATAGTTACAGTGAAAGAAGGGAAAATAAACCTCAAATAAAAGGGGGGGGGTACAATATAAACCATGTGCATTATATTACAATTCTTCAGTGATTTTTATCCTAGGAAAATTCAGGGAAGGAGAAAATAGCTAAAGTAAAGAGAAATTAGAAACCACAGGAAACAAGGGAAAAATGATACTTGGAACCTAGTGATTCAGACAGGCAGAGCTAGAAAATTGTCAACATACAACAGAAAACAAGCTTGATAGATGCCATGACAAGAACATGAGCATATACTGTATCTCAGTAGCAAAGAACTTTGCTGCCTCCACTTTACTGCACTGAACAGTCTTTAATATCTCTTCAAAGACTGCTTGATAACTACATCCAGCCACTTATTCAGCCTACTAGTAATGAAAAGCTGTGGGCTTATAAAATAGCCCCATTTCAAGGAAAGCAAATTAAGTAAAGTTCAAGGAAATGTACAAAAGTCAGTTTTCAAAAAGAAAATGAGTATATTTAACTTCCATATATCAAATTGTTATGGATACTGAAAGATGACTTTTAACTGCCCAACTTTGGTTGCAATAGAATGGCAGGATTCCCAGCCTCTGTTTGCTAGAAGCTGTGAATGAGCAACAAAGGGTTGATCATTTGATGATTACCTGCTCTGTTCACTTCCTTTGTGGTTTCTGCCATTGGCCATTGTTGGAAGACAGGATACCAGATAGATGGACCTTTGGTCTGACCACTATGGCCATTTTAATGACAGATTTTATGCAATATATCCATAGCTCTACATAGTTGCTGTCTCACAGTATACACAATGTAATTAAATCTTTTTTTATCCTTTTTAAACAGAACTATTGTTTTACCAAAAATATGAAAACAGTTTGTTCCTTAGATTTATCAGACAGAAAGCTAATGCTACCAATAAAATGCAAACTTGCTGTGGTCACTAAACCATACAAGCCAGACTTTAGAAAATATCTTATTAGCTAGACAACAGTTGGCTTGTGAGCACTTAATCTCTTAATGTTGCAGCTTTCATTTGCAAAAATATTTTTTAATTTTAATTGTCAAAAAGTGCAACTTTTTTTCTGTTGAACTGAGTATTATCCTAAATATGTAGCCCAAAGAAAGTTCTGAAACAAAAATCAATTCATTCAATATAAAAATAGGCAGAGACTGATAAAAATATCTACAGTATTTGTAATTTACTAAAGACATTTCTGTACATTATAGAATGTTGTTCCTTTGAATTTTTTAAATTTTGTCCTAGAATGTGGAAATGACAATGATAGATTTATAGTCAGTACATGCAGTGAACAGTTTCTAACTGCTGAGCTGTTCCTGTTTAAAGTCCCAAAAGCCCTTTTGTGATGGGTTTTTGGTTTGAGTATTTTTTTGGGGGGGGAAAGGGTGCAGAGCTTTTTAATCGTATATTTGAGTCCTATTTTAAATGAATTAATAACTGAATATTTCAGAAATTGTCATTTGGGCCAAATAATCACATTGGCCCTATGTGGGCCTAATGTAGAGTCAATGAAAAGATTTCCATTGATTTCACTGGATTTTGAATCAGACCATGATTGCCCAAGGGGTTGATTCTTCTCACATATAAGTGAAGTGAATGGAGTAATACCACTTAAAAATTGGTGTAAGTAAGAGCAGCGTAAGATCTCAAGAAAGTGTCCCAGTGTGTGTTGAGGGCTATGTTGGAATTGCAAGCTATCACATGGGCTACGTCTAGACTGTGTCCCTCTGTTGACAGAGAGATGTAGATTAGGCACATCGAAATTGCTAATGAAGCAGGGATTTAAATATCCCGTGCTTCATTAGCATAAACATGGCCACCACTTTTTTTTAAACTGAATTTTTTCGAAAAAAAATCAGTCTAGACATGGATCTGTCAAAAATAAACCCTTTTTCGACGGATCCTGTATTCCTCAAAAAATGAGGTTTACAGGAACTGTCAAAAAAGGGTTTATTTTCGACAGATCTGCATCTAGACTGCCATTTTTTTCGAAAAACCTCCATTTAGGAAAAAAAGCGGCAGCCATGTTTATGCTAATGAAGCATGGGATATTTAAATTTCTGCTTCATTTGCAATTTTGATGTGCCTAATCTACATCTCTCTGTCGACAATGTTACCCCAGAGTCTCAGTAACAAGCAGAATCTTTTGAATTAATTTAGAATTTAGGATAAGGGATCTGATTAATGATGTTAAATGTTCTGGTTACCAGAAGGGAGGCCCCTGACACTGTATCTGATCACCGGTGATTTCTCCCCAAAAGAAACGTGAATGGCGTCCAGAATAAAATACACTAATATATTATAAGAATTTAAATTGAGAAGTGCATGAACAAGGACAAGAACAACCACCAACAAATCCAACTCCCATCCCAAAATAGAAGAGAAGAAAGACAGAAAGATCCCCAATACAGGTCAGATATTTATACGTTACAAAAGTCTCTGTGTCGCCGATGGTGGTACTGGTGCTCGCTATCTTCTACCTTTGGGCTTAGGTTAGCCCCCAGGGAGGAACTGCAAGTGATCCCTTGCAGATGGATCAATTGCCCTCAGTGGAATCCTAGGCAGTTGCCTTAGGAGCGAAGGCTGATGATGAATGGTGGTACAGTTCTGGTACGATTCTCATTGGGCCTTCACCACAATGGAGTGTTTCAGGGATGATGACAATGTTATGGTCCGAGGTGGTAGAGATCAAACACCTCTACTTGGTGAAGACCAGTGCTGAGTCTTCACCACAGCGGGGTGTGGGAACCCACCACAGTTGTGAATGATCCCTATGCTTTTTCCCTGTGGCGCAGTCAAGGGTAACCGTCATTGGATCCTGATCCTTCGATACAGGGAAGTGGGCCCTCAATGGCGTAGATGCTCCCTCTCTGACACATGCTGTCCTCATAGACACAGATGGAACACTGACCACACCCTCCCTTGGGATGCAGTGCTTTTGTAGAACCTTTGGCGGGAAAGCTTGTGTAGCATGGTGTGCACAATTTCAGGCTGGGTGCAAAGGATCTGCATGCCTGGTATAAGCCTCTTTGTGCCTTGTGCACAGCTTTTGCGTGCCATGTGCATAAGTTGGTAATGAGCGCAAAGACTTCTAATGGGAAACAAGTCCAGATCTTTCCACAGAGTCCTGATGATAATCTCCATTTTGTTTTCCAGTCACTGATGACAATCGCCATTTTGAGTGTGGACCGTACCCAAATTCTGTACACAGCAATTGTACTATAAACATTATGAACAGATAAACATTATAACATTAGAGTCCCTCTAACAACAGAGGGATGCAGTCTAGATGTAGCCTTAGAGGCTACGTTTACACTGGAAAAATTTGGTGGTGAATGTACTATCAATAGTCATATGTCACCAAAAAAAAAGTCACCAAATCATGTTTTATACTGCCACCCTCTGCTGACATACCATGGCCACATTGTTAGCTCCTACATCAACACAAAGAGCAAAGCAATGGAGCTAAGTATCCCATAGTGCCTGGCATCACCTTCACTTGCTAAGCACTATGGCAATGCACAGTGTAGTGCTAGGCAGCATTTTGGGAATGTGCTTCCCTGCCCTTGGGGCTTTCAGCCAGAGTACATCAATGAGAAGGGGTACTTCTCGAGGGTGGTTCAGACAGTTGTGGATCACCATGGGTGTTTCACAGATTTAAATGCAGTATGGCTTGGAAAGGTGCATGGCGCATGCACCTTCAGGAACAGAAAGCTGCATGCTGGAACTTTCTTTCCAGACCAGAAAATTACAGTGGAGGATGTGGAAATTCCAGTAGTGACCCTAGGTTACCCAGCTGACCCCTTACAGCCCTGGCTCATAGAATACTAGAACTGGAGGGGACCTCGAGAGATCATCAAGTCCAGTCCCCTGCTCACGACAGGACAAAGCACTATCTAGATCATCCCTGATAGGTGTCTATCCATGCTGCTCTTAAACATCTCCAGTGGTGGAGTTTTCACAATCTCCTTAGGCAATTTATTCCAGTGTTTAACTACCCTAACAGTTAGGAAGTTTTTCCTAATGTCCAACCTAAACCTCCCTTGCTGTAATTTAAGCCCATTGTTTCTTGTCCTATCATCAGAGGCCAAGGAGAACAATTTTTTCTTCCTCCTCCTTGTAACACTCTTTTATCACTTCCCCTCTCAGTCTTCACTTTTCTAAACTAAACAAGCCCAGTTCTTTCAGTCTGCCCTCATAGGTTATGTTTTCTAGGCCTTTAATCATTTTTCTTGCTTTTCTCTGACCCTCCAATTTTTCCACATCTTTCTCGAAATGTGGTGCCCATAACTGGACATAATAGTCCAACTGAGGCCCAATCAGCACAGAGTAGAGCAGAATGACTTCTTGCGTCATGTTCACAACACTCCTGTTAATGCATTCCAGAATCATGTCTGCTTTTTTTTTTTGCAACAGAGTCACAGTATTGACTCATATTTAGCTTGTGGTCCACTGTGACCCCAAGATCCCTTTCTGCAGTACTCCTTCCTAGATACTCATTTCCTATTACAAAGCCTTACATGGGGCACCTAGACAGCAGCAAGGAGTGGTTCAACAACAGGCTAAGCCAAGGCCGCATGGTTGTTGAATGTGCCTTTGGCCAATTCAGAGGTGCCTTTGGCCAATTCTATGTCAGGCTGGACCTTTCGGAGATCACATCCCCAAGGTGGTGTCTGCATGCTGTTGCTTACATAATTTGTGTGAGAGGAAGAGAAAAGTGTGTGTGGAACAGTGACACAGTGCCCAGAGGGACAGTTTGAACAGTCAGACACTTGTGCTGTCAGAGGAGCCCATAGGGTCGTCATCAATATGAGGGAGGCTCTGAGGAACCACTTTGCAGTGATGGGCACTGACATTTCTCTGTGTTGGGGTTGCTTCCCTGACCCACCCCACTGCTCATCCTTAGCAAGGAATTCCCATGAAATTAAGGGATTTTCACAGGGGCCAGAGTGATTAGTATGAGTTATGTCACATAAAATAAACTCACAAAAACTTGCATCCCATTGTCTTTATTAATCTTTCAATCATAGTCACTGTGATGGGGCTGGCCTGCCCTGCACTGAACAGGGGGGGAGGAGAGCCCGCCCTGTTGGGATGGATGGAATATGCCCCTCCCCTGCAATCCTGCAGGGCATGCTCACAGTGCAGCCCCGGTATAAAAGGCTGCAGGGCTGCTCAGTTGTGGCTGACCTCTGGGGAGAGAGGAGCTCCTATTCAACCTCCAGAGCCACAGCCGGACCTGTTGCCGGAGCAAGAGCTGCCGGGACTGCCGCCACCATTACTGCTACTATCCCCGGGTCGAGCGCGCCCGCAACGCCGACCCCGGGGGGCTGCCCGCCCCACTGCGGTAGACAACCCCTGCACTGCTGCCCCAGATGCTGTACCCGCCAATGTCACAGCCACCGCCAGCCCAGCGTCTGCAGGTGGGATCTCCGTTGGCCACAGGACTGGGGTAGGAAGCAAGCCAGGGCAAGGAGCAGGGAACACCCCGGGGGGCTCGGTGTGTTTCGGGGAGGACTCCCCGTCGAGCCGGTGGTGGGAACCACCCACCACTAATAGGGCCCTGGGTTGGGGTCCAGTGGAGAGGGAGGGCCCGGACCCCCCCTACCGCATCCACCCAGAGTATAGACCAGGCCCCGGGGCCTGCTTCGACCGTGGACTAGGCCGCTGGGCCTGCGTTTGAAAGGACTAGGCCCTGGGGCCTGCATTTAAAAGACTAGGCCATGGGGTCTGTGTTGAAAGGGACCAGACCTAGGGGAGAAGAGGGCGGGGTTGGGGAGCCCGCCACAGTCACACACATAGGGTGAATACTTGGTGGTAAGGGTTAGTAAGGATTATGGAAAAACTCACAGTTATGCTAATGACTAGCTGTTAGAGTCGCAGCTGTGGTGACAGGAACTGGTAAAACCATTACCTGCCTGTTAAAATGAGTGTGTGGATGTTGAGGGAGGGTTATGGGATAAAAGAATATTTCATTTGCAGCCATGAAGGCTGCTGTGTGGACATAGAGGGAGGATTGCAGTGAAAAGACTTCTGCATGTCCCTAGAGGGAGGCCTTTGGTTCTTTTCGCTTTGTAGGTAGGAAGGGCATATCTGTTTATGCCCCTCATGAAGGTTGAAGTTTTTTGTTGACAAAACTGGGCATTTGTCATGCGTTTTGTCACATTGCAGTTGGTTTTGTTACCAAAAAGGATTTTTTGGTGACAATACTTACCAGTGTAGACAAGCCCTGAGAGTGGTGTTATTTCCTGGTCGTGCTTGCAGGGCAGGTTACTCTGGGTTTGTCTAGATTGCAAGCTTCTTTCAAAAGAAGCTTTTTTGAAAGAACTCTTTCGAAAAAGCTTCTTTCGAAAAAGAGCATCCACATCTCAAAAGTATATCGAAAAAGCGATCTGCTTTTTCGAAAGAGTGTGTCCAGACTGCATGTACACGCTCTTGAAAGAAAGCTCTGATTGCTATTCACAGAATGGCCACCAGGGTACCTGTGCTTTTTCTGATTGCCTTTTCTTTCAAAAGATGTCCCTTTTCTGTATCCACACACACCTTTTTTCAAAAGAGCTCTTTAGAAAAAGGCATTCTTTCTTGTAATTTGAGGTTTACCAATGTTGAAACCTCCCCTGCATTCTTTCGATTTAATTTTGAAAGAACATGATTGCAGTGTGAACACAGGTGAAGGTTTTTTTTTTAAAAAAAGGGCAGGTTTTTTCGAAAAAAAAAATGTAGTCTAGACATACCTTCTGTAGAGAATTTGAATGTAACAGTTTGCAGACAGGTATCTTACAGTGAGGTGACAAAGTTGTGCCTCCTTGTTTAAGGAGTAGCTTGCTCTCCTGCTTCTCTCTCTCTCCCTCTCTCGTGTCTATGTGTGTGTTTATATTCTGGATTCTAAGAAATAAATTTGTGTCATGCTGCAACCTTCCAACAAGAGTATCTTTTTATTTAACTTCTCTGTGTGTATGCTGTGAACATAACACTCAGTTGTGAATAGTTGTCATTTAAAACACCTGACTTGGTCTGTCACGTGATGGCAGGACTGTACCATGCTTTCAACAGTGCTTTGCCACATATACTCATGTCTCATGCAGAATGGTTTGCCTCAGCAGGAAGGGCATTAACCAAAAAGGGAGAGTGATCTTTAATGAGTTTTGGAAATGCAGGATCACATCCTCATAGTGCTAAAATAGCAGCATTTTACAGCCATATTCTGGCTACTGTGGACTCTTGCACAGCCTCCAGCGTAGCTTCCTCTGGACAGAAACAACATCTGAAGCCAGCATTCTATATAGTGTCAGCAAGGCCCTAAAATGGCCACTCATGTCTTGGTACATGAGGCATAATTATTGGTGATATGATGAAGGCAAGATGTTACAGTAAAAAACAACAAGTAAACAACACATTTTATAGGCTAGGGAGGAGTCATTGCTTTGTATTTGTATAGAAAAACAGGTCCCAAAATTCTCCCCACATTTAGATTCTGATTTCCAAAAATCATGTAACATTCCTTTTCTTAGAATAACTTGTACTCTCTTTGTGAATAGTAGTATAGAGAACTGGATGCATTTTCAAACATATACCAGATTATGAACATGTCCCTTATACTGACGTTAGCACTCACAAGCATGTGCATCTGAGATGCGCCCTGGAAATTTTTGTTTCTATGATTGAGCAATTACTTGTATGTATTGGGACAAATAAAATCATACTCCCAAAGGTGTGATGGCATTTGAAGGAGGGTATACAACCATTATTTTCAGGTCAACACTCTGACATTTGAAAAAAGAAGATGCTCCCAGTTTGATTATACTCATAAATAAATTAAACCAAGAAAGTACACTCCTTCTATAAGGCATATCTATGAATACATGAGTTTTCCTAATTGGTGTTCAGATTTGGAGACCCTGATTCCTTGCATTGTGTCTTTATTTAGCATAAAATAATAGAAGGAAAAAATCTATAGCATAATTCCAATGTAGATGTTAAAGATAAAATGAGAGGAGATTTGAAGGAGGGCAAGGAGAATATTATGGTATTTTTACCAAACAAATGCCATTGTTTTACACATTATTTATCAAGGAGTTGCCCTAGAGAAGGCTCATTATTTATTCAGACATCCATTTATGCTCCTTTTAGCTAGCTTTAATAAACCTTTTCATTAACAATTTGAATCCCAACACATGTCTTAGACAGAGGAGATTTAAGCAATGTCAAAGTGAAAAACTCACCTCTAACTGCTGATAAGCCAAGGTAGGTGATTCCTTTTGACAGCATTTTGTAGTAAAATGAAATGCCTCATCTCATTCATTCACTTTATGCTCTAAAAATCAACTGACCTGAATAATTCTGCTTTCACTTTATGTATATCCTAGTATATTTACCTGGTGTTGCTTGGGTCATTAAGGAGTGGGTCAGGGCAAGGAGAAGGCAATGTGGGGGGGTTCAGAAGTCAGGACAGGAAGTTGGGAGGTGTGTGGGAAATCAGGGCAAGGGGTGCAGGAGGCTGAATGATCCTTGGGGCTGCCCAGGGTAGAGGGAGCCATTCTGCCTGGCTGCTAGCACTCCGGGGCTGGCTGGGGCAGTTGGGGCTGTGCTGTTGAGGTAGTGACTTCTCAGAGCTAGTCAGGGTGACAGGGGCCTTGTTGCCTTGGTAATGGCTCCCCAGGGCTGGCCAAATTCCCCAGCAGGCTCAGGTGACCGGGGCTGTGCAGTCCAGCCATCAGATCTCCAGGGTTGGCCAGGACAAGACAAACCATATTGCCCAGCCAGTAGCTCTCTGGGGAAGGAGACTGCATTGCTCGGGTGCCGGATCCCTGGAGCTGGCTTGGGCAAGGAGAGAGCCTTGCTGCCTGGCCAGCAGCTCACCAGCAATGGAACCTTAACCAGGAATGGTGGCCAGCAACAGCCAAAGGCCCACCCCCAGCCGACCATTCTTTTACCGGTGTGTCCTCCCCATTGTGGTCATTCTGCAGTATAACTGTGCGCCTGCTAGTGTACCCCCCCCCCCTCCCTTTGGCTGTGTCTACATTGGCACCCCTTTCCGGAAAAAGGATGCTAATGAGACACTTCAGAATTGCAAATGCCGCGGGGGATTTAAATATGTAGGAATTTGAAGTAGGAATAAGAGCCTCCGGAAAAGGGCACTTTTTCCGGAGGATCGGGGCCAGTGTAGACGCTCTTTTCCGGCTTTTTTAAAAGCCGGAAAAAAGCGGCGGACATTTTTATTTAAATGCCGCGGGGGATATTTAAATCCCCCGCGCATTTCCCTACTATGACTCATGAAATTTACATGCCCCTTCCGGAAAAGGGGCCAGTGTAGACGAGCCGCCTGGGGTTCAATTTAGTGGGTCTAGTAAAGACCCACTAAATCAAGGCTGGGCAATATAGTCTCCATGGGCCAGATCCGGCCCACCAAGCCAGTTGATCCAACCTGTAGCCACCCTGCCATCTTCAGGCCAATCAAGACCTGGGGATGGGGAAACATATGAAGTCTCCTCCAGCTGCCAGGGGCACACAGCACCTAGAATGAACCACCAGCTGTTTTAAACAGCTGGTGGGTCTCTCTAGGTGCCATGTGCTCCTGGCAGGGCAGGGATGGGTGGCAAAGACTTCACAAGCTCCCCTGCCCCGAGGCCTTGATTCAAAACAGTTCTCTCTAGGCACTAGGGGGCAAGGGCAAAACTTCACACACTCCACCCACCCCCAGGCCAATCAGAGTCTCTGGGTGGGAGAGCACAGGAAGCCTCCTGGCCCTGCCCCTTCCCCTTCTACCTGAGGCCCTGACCCTTCCAGGATGGACCACAACTACTTCAGGAATTTGCGGAGTGGCCCCCATCAAAAATTATTGCCCATTGCTGCACTAAATCAGCTGCTGTTTGCACTCCCACCAACTCTGATTTCTACTGGGTTACAAGGAGTAAGAGAAGTTGACAGGAGAGTTTCTCTTGTCAACCTCCTGCAATTGGGACACTGGAAATTTGAACTAAGGTATAACAAGTCTAGCTATGCTATTCACATAGCTGGAGTTACACATCTTAGTTCAACTTTGTCCCCTCGTGTAGACCTGCCTTAGATTTCAGTAGTATCTTCAGGAGAAAGGAACCAGAGGCCCATTGTGACAGGCAATGGGATGATAAGAAAATAGAGGAAAAGTAATAAGAGCATATTTTTGCATAGAGTAGCCCAACATACAATTTGTAAGTGCTATGCTATCTGTGAAAATATGTATATACATATAATAAAAGCTGAAAAAGTGTGTGATACTTACTTCCCTGATACTATACTTCTGTTGTACAGATGATGCATGAAAATATGGAATATCGTACATGGAACTTTTAAAGGCTTGATCACATACCCAGATACAAATGAGTAACATTGCAAGTCTTATGAGACTAGGCTAAAGCTTTCCATTCAACATTGCTGAGTTAGTGGGAGGTATATGTCACACACAGCTTTTGAAGTATTATTCATGAGCAATTACTTAGAGCATTGCAGAATTTTTAAAAATGCGATGCATAACATATTTGTATTTTGTAGTTATTGATATTCTTTATACATTTATTATTAATATTAAAGCTAGAGAATGTTTTTGAAGATATTTGTGTTAGACAAGAACACTCTCGCTTTATCCTGTGACAGTTGCTTTAATCTGCCTCTGTTTCATGAAGTCTGAATGTAAACTGAAGTGTACGTTATTTATGTAAACTGATAGGTTATAAAGAGCCTGATCCTGCAACATACTTACACCCTATATGAGGGTATGTCTACACTACCCCGCTAGTTCGAACTAGCGGGGTAATGTAGGCATACCACACTTGCAAATGAAGCCCGGGATTTGAATTTCCCGGGCTTCATTTGCATAAGCGGGGAGCCGCCATTTTTAAAACCCCGCTGGTTCGAACCCCGTGCAGCGCGGCTACACGGGGCTTGAACTAGGTAGTTCGGACTAGGCTTCCTATTCCGAACTACCGGTACACCTCTGCCAGCTGGCCACCGCCACCAACCACTACTCCCGTTGGCCAGCCTTGTGATGGATTTGGCTCTAGGCCAAATCTAGTGATTTCAGGTCTCTGTGATGTCAGCTTCTCAGTGATTTCAGCTCTTCTCCCAAAGCACAGTCCAGCCAAAAGATTCCAGCATCCACTGGAATAACATTTTAAAATAATAAAGAGACTCCATATAGAGTCTGTTTTAGTTCTATCATTAGGATGGGGAGGGAAAAGAAACAGGTTGATCCAGTCTTATAGTTCATGCCAGGAGGCATGTATCCTGCTGGTCCAGAGCTCTGCCCTTCTCCCCAGTTGACTTCGCAGAGTTTGAAAGAGAAAACCTTGTCCACTTGAGATTCTTTACAATGACAGTGTCTTTCCTTTCAACTGACACAGCCTGTTTTTCTGCTGTAGACGAATCAGCAGAAAACACAGCCTATTTTTCTGCATTCTCAATAACTCATATTTTACAATTCCTACATTTAGTGTTAAAATGGTTTGTGATCCCACAACAGCCAAATTAGTTACAATAGGCAAAATCCCATTCTAACAATTGAATATCTAGCAGGCCTAAGCGACTGGGTGAACTGTATTTACATAAACACACCCAGGATTTATTTCCCTTTCCAGTGTGAACTGTGCTTATGTAACAGTTGAATACCTAGCCAGTCTAAGCAACAGAGTGGACATAACCATACCCAGAATTTCTTTCCCATTCCAGCTGGGTGTAATGGAAGCATTGATTCAGACCCTGCTTACAATCATGAAAGGATTGATATACATTTTTCAGGACAGCTGATTCGTCCAAGTACCTTCTGAAGCCCGTTTCTATTAATCATGTTGAATGTTTTGGTCAAGTTGATGAAAATCATGTAGAGATCCTGATGTTGCTTCCTACATATTTCTTGTATCTGTCTGGTTGTGAATATTATGTTGGCAGTGACTCAACTAGCACAAAATCCACATTCACTTTCAGGAATTATGCCATTTGTGAACTCATGTAATGACAAACGGTTGTAGAAGATGTTGGCCAGGATCTTACTAGCTATAGAAAGCAGTGAAATGCCCTGGTGGTCATCACAGCATGCACGGTCTCCATTTCTCTTATATATGTGTACAATCAGGGCATCTTTCAAGTCCTGGGGGGCTTGCTCTTTCTCCCAAAAGGTGATAAATAATTGGGTGAGATGGCACATCAACTGGCTACCACCAGCTTTATAAATCTCTGATGGGATCGTGTCATTGCCAGGTGCCTTTCCAGATTTCATTGCCTTGACAACTTTTTTTTATCCCATCAAGAGTTGGCAGTATAAGCAGCTGTGAATCATTAGCCCGCTGAGGAATCTCTTTAAGAATACTGCTGTCAAAAGTTGATGTCTGGTTTAATACATGGCAAAAATATTGAGCCCAGCAGTCAAGGATTTTAGCACCATCTGTAATCAGAGTGCAGCCATCAAAAAAGTGCGCTGGTGTAGAGCCAGTAGCACATGACCTATAGACTACTTTCAGCCTATCATAAAATGTTTTAAAATCGTGTCTATTGGCTGCATCTTGAAGTTTGACTCTACATTTCCACCAGTCCTCTTTCATTATTTGTGGCTAAAATCTTATGACTTCCTATATATTTTGTACAACATCATTCACAACAGGGCCCTGATCAAGTAATAATTTCCAAAGTAACTTTTTCTTTTGTTAGCTCAGAACTCTTCTAGAAACTTTAAACATTAAGTCTGCAATTTTTGTGTGATTTTTTTTTGTCCAGAGGTGAATAGTTTTGTAGAGTTTGTGAAGGAACATTATAGCTCTTTGGAAATATGAAGAATTGAGGAGGTAGGGGGCATAAATAAGTGAGGGAGGGGGTACCAGATGTTGTTATATTCTTGTGACTTAATCAAGGACAGTGAGAAGTGGTAAGCCAGATGAGTTTCAAAACCATGAAGGCTGAAGCTCCTAACCCTATGAAGTTCCACATAAAAATATTTAGGAGAATCTTAAGATATAGTCAAATGTTTGGAAATGCTGAAGCAGAGGCTTATGCTTGTTGACCTATGTATCTCAACCCGTTACCCAAATATTTCATTTGATAGGTCTAACTGCTGACAGCCAAGTTTTAATCCAAATTGGCAGTACAGTACTTGTGCATATCCACTCCATCAGTTTCTTATGAGATGCTTTATCTCAGCTGCCTTGCTGAATTTTTGATTGATTGCCTCTATCTCTTTTCCATCATCTATTTCCTTGGTCTCCCTTTCAAAAAACATACTTGTATTTGACTGACAAGATATATTCATAGCAAATCTATCTTGGTTTTGGTTTTTAGCCCATTTTGACCTTTATATAAATTATATTGGACTAGTCTACACTACCATGGTACATTGATGCAGCTCTAGCACATTTGGTGAAGACACCTTATACTGACAGGGGAGCACTCTAACATCTGTATTACTCCAACTCAGTAAGAAGCAGAAGTTGTGTTGCTGGGAGAATGTCTCCCGCTAACTTAGCTCTGGTGAGGATGGTGTTTAAGTATGTGTACGTTGCATTGCTTGGTGTGGAGGGGTAGCTTTTTCTCACTCCTGAGCAACATATGTTATATTGACAAACCCATAATCTTTTTGCTAATGATTAACTGAGGATGTTACTTGGGGGTATGTTAAACCAAATGATCTGTAGTTGCCATCATCGGCTGCTTCTTTTTTCAAATGTAGACATTAATGTACATTAGTCTTTTGTCAAGTTCTGCTACTCTGGAAAGAATCAATTACAGTGTAGTTTGGAGTGAAACAGTCACCTTTTCAAGCCCTGGATACCATGGTAGCAGAGACTGGCATCATATGAATGTCTATTTGAGTTTTCTGTTGTCCTTGTGTAAGGATATACCTATACTCTTTTTCTTTAGGACTTCAGCTTCTTTGTGCTATCCTGAAGTTGGTTCCACATGGAAAGCCTTAGAAAGCATAATCCAGGGAAATTAAATATTAGGCTCTAATTTGGCAAGTTTCAAGTTAAAAATGAAAATTAAATCCTGAATGGTTGAAACAATTTCATGTTATTGTAATGCAAGTTAGTCCAATACAATTTAAAGTGGCTGAGATTTTACATCTCTGGTAACACAATGTAAAAACTCTTTAATATTAAAACAAAAATAACATGGTATTTCAGAGTAGCAAAAGAACATGGTCACAATACAACAGCAATTATAAATCTCACAGTTTATCTGTGTTGAATGGCTATATTGTTGTTTTAAGAGGTTTTTAGCGGCCTGCATTTAAATAATTTTCTGAGCAAAGTAAGACTTAGCACTCAAATCAGTGGCATTTCTCTATTTGACTATCTGTGAATGCAGCTGTTTTCAGGTAATGTTATCGGCAACTTGTGGCTTCTCAGTCTGCTAAACTGTCATTTTTCTGTTCTATTGCTCAGGTTTGTAATTCCCAACTAAACATTAATCCCCCTAAAAAATGAAACCCTGGCTGCTCTCTGTGTGTGTGACTCCTGTAAAATTCACACTGAAGGTTTACAATATTGGGCTCAAAACCACTAGCACTGAAGTCTTTCCTAACTATTCTAGCCAAGGATGTGATGAGGTAAATAAATCATGACAGATTATCTCATAAACAACATCTGATGAAGTGGGTCTTTGCCCACGAAAGCTTATGCTCCAATAAATCTGTTAGTATATAGGGTGCCACAGGACATCTCGTTTATGCAGGTTCAGACTAACACAGCTACCCCTCTAAAGTTTATCTCATAACATTCAAGGCCTGCCATCACCTCCTTGACAGTATGGAACCACATACATTATGTTAATAAAAGGTATTTTTTTAAATAAATTATTCAATGTCATTTCTAGTGTGTGGTTCCAACTCTCACAATGGAAAACAGCCAATCAGAATGATCTATTAACTTTATTCTTATTGCAATTAAGTATAAGAATACTATTCTGCATTTTATCCTTTAATGAAATTTTTCTTTTTTTATATCCTAGAAAAAAAGATACTTATGTTAAGTATTTCTCTTTAGATTTGATTATAAATGCAGATATGAGCTGGCTTCTTTATTAATCAGCACATATGATTTCACTATGTAATCGGTACTGATCCAATTAAAAGCTGTAGAATTGTCAAAGTGACTTGAGAACTTTCAACTGGTAAAAAAAAAAAGGAACCTATGTGTAGTCTTTGGGTTGTATGACCCCTGTTAGTCTTTTTCCTCTCAGGCAGTAGTGGGCCAGCTTGAACTCTTGAGGAGGCGGGAAGCAGGCTCCTTGAATATACCCATTTATCATCTCGTAGAATAACAGACTTCACTCCATTAAAGGATGAGAGTTTGGGTGAATTCACAAAAATTAATAACCATGTAAGAATCTTCTCTTAGGGCATGTCACAGCATTCTTTCAAAGTGAAACTGCCATCTACACGTGGTTCTCTAAAATAAAACAACCCTCTTTCTAAAAATTCTGGACTCCTCATTTTTTGAGGAGTACAGGATCTTTCGAAAAAGGTTTTTTTTTTCTAAAAAAAAAGTCTAGATGGTGGTTTCACTTTCGAAATACCCGTTTTCAAAAGATCGCTGTGACGTGATTATGCAAATGAATCAGGGGATATATAAATCCCTGTTTCATTTGCACTGTCAATCTGCCTAATTTACATCTCTCTTTCGAAAGAGGGATGTCATTTCGAGATAGTTTTTTTCCACATTTTAAGGCTATTATTGTCAAGCCAGAAAGGGTCATAGAGCTTCTGCAGAATCTAATTTGTTTGACTAGAATCTAGAAGGGGAAATCTCACATAATATTTTCAAAGTGACTTGATTTTTTGGTACCTCTAGTCCAGGTTCCCAATTTAAGACAGCTTATTGAGGCAGATTTTTGAAAGAGTTGATCACTTTCCATCGAGTACTCAAAATCACTGGTCACATCTGAAAACTTGTATCCGTACCTATATCTTACACTGTCCTTTTCTGGAAATAGTTTCATTTAATAGATTTTAAAGGCAACTCTACCTAAGTGTTTTCTTGCATTTTCAATACAAATCAGGATATTACCATTAATATACAATACTGACCTCAGGCAATTGCATACCATCCTGCTCTTAGTAGAGTTATAGCCCAGTAATTTCCAAGGAATCTGAGATTTATCTTTGTAGCTGAAACAGTCTCACCCCATGAAAGAGAGTTCTAATTAGACCCACTTTCATTTCATAGTATAACCTCTCCAAAAAATTAAAAATAAGTTTTTAGGTAAAATAATAGTATTAACTGACAATGATCATTGATCGGTGAAGTGCCAAAATACTGCAAAAATAGGCTTTACTAAAATATTTACAGCCTTGCCTGATATCTATTTTGGTGTAAGACTTGCAGCTCCATTGTAAGGTGGAGCATCCAAGCTGTTGTACATTTAATGGCAAGCATCCAAATTACCGAGAACTTTTCTAAATATAACCACCAAACCTTTTGATCATCAACATCTTCCCGATATTGGTCGCCCTTCAGTAGCACAGACTGTTTGATCCCCTCAGGCTAGGTGGGGACCAATTACAGCATAGGATACTTTACTGGGGAGGGAATAGGCAGCCATCTGGAGATCGAGAATCATTGTGGAAAAAAGTGGGAGGTAAGTAGCTAGAGAAGAGTGACTTACTCAGGGGACAAGTGTGAAATGTATACATATCTCTCCCCAGATGTAGAAGAGCACGAATAAAACCTTTCATCATGTCTGGGAAATGTTCTTTTTGTCCTCTGTTTCACTTAACTATTGGGTCAGGTAGTCTGCCCCTGTATTTTCTAGTGGCAAGTGGACCAGAAGGTGAGAGAATAGCCCTTTCTTCATCTCTACCTTAAGGAAATCTGCACAGATTGTTGCACTGCCTGCCAAAGTATGGCAGGATTTACGGTCCTCTGTGAGGCTGTGTGAGTAAGGAAAGACAAAGGATACCAGGATCAGAGGTTCAGATAAGCATTTGAACTTTAAGAACTGAACCTCTGTAAAACAAGTTATAAATGTGCTCTTATTAGTATTAAGCTCTCCTAAGGTGGAGATAGACTATGGATGCTACATCATTAAAAAACACAAAACTCGGGTATCTGACTCATTTCTTTGTTACAAAATATGAACATCAAAGAGATCAGTTACACCATGTAGTGCTTTTGGCTACAGATGTAGTATATAGAGATTAAAGTGACCTCAGCAGTTTATGCATTCACCTCCTTTGTGGCTTTGACATAACATGGTTTACTGTACTCCTGAAGTTTCAAAACTCAGTGCCATCTTTAACTGTCAATCAGTAGTAAATGTTTACCTGTATACTTTCAATAGAGTCAGGAAGGATTCTATTTGACCAGAGGCCTAATTCCTAAATAAATACATAAAAGATGTTTTTTTAAAAAAAGAACATGCTCTGTGTTCCTGGGGAAAGTCAGATTGCATGTGCAGCAGAACCAATGTAGGGTGCTCTTATACAGGATTGGCAATTTTCTAATCGCACAAAATCAAACATACTGCCCTGGTCCTGCCACAGGGCCACACCTCTTCTCTGAGGCCCCACCCCCACTTGCTCCATCTCCCTTCCCTCTGTCACTCTCTGTTCATCACTCTCACTCACTTTCACTGATCTGGGGTAGGAACTGGGGTGCAGGAGAGGGATGAGGGCTCCAGCTGGGGATGCAGACTCTGGGATGGGTTTGGAATGCAGGGAACTCTGAGCTGGGGCAAAGGGTTGAGGTGCATAAGGGGGTTTTTTTTGGAGGGGGGCAAGATCATGGCAGCTCTTACTATGGCTCCCATGCAGTGGCCCCCAGGTCTCTGTAACCCAAAGACATATGGGCAGCCAGGGAGGCTCCGCACACTGCCCTCATGCATGCAGGCACCACTTTCACAGTTCCCATTCATCACAGTTCCCAGCCAATGGGAGATGTGGAGCTAGTACTCAGGGTGGGGGCAATGCTGTGAGCTTCCCTAATCATTCCTCCATCTAAGGGTGCAGGAACATGCTGGTTGCTCTTGGGAGCCACATAGAGCCAGGAAGGTAGGGAGCTTTCCTTAGCCCCAGAACCACACTGTGCCACTGACCAGTGGTGCCAAATGGAGCAGCCAGGGCTCCTTTTCAACTGGGTGTTCTGATCCCAAACCAGGTGCCTGCCAACCCTACCCCTGTAGCATGTAAAAATTGAATTAATGTGACATTTTTAAATTCTGCCTCAGTGACAGAGGCATTCAGCTTCAAAAAGAATAGACTTAACTAATAATAAGGCACAGCTCCATACTGTTTTTCAAAAGATGGGCTACCTGTTACTGCAGCCCCAGGAAGCCAGTAACTTACATGCTAACAAGTTATGCAGATTTTATGTATTGCAGCACTTTGCCATTCAGTTAAAAAATATCTTCTCACCATGGCAACCATTGCATCACTTGGTACTTCTGCCTCTTCTGAGGTGCAGAACATCTTCCTGAAAGACTACATAAAGGAAAGCATGCTTAGTAAAAGGATGAGACCGGAAACCTCATAAAATCTACATGTGGTGAACGTTTTTTAAACTCTCCCCATTTTTTACATAACTTCAGTGAAATATGAGGCGTGTTTACAAATTTGCACATTGTTTTACTCTCAGAATTGAATAATTGCCTCATTAGAGTTTCTTTACAAAAATATAAGTAGTTACACTAAGGCAAAAATAGCTCAATAAAGCAGTGGTTAAACTGTCACTATGAGCTGCATTTACAGCAAGAGATGGGCAACACAGGCCCCAATCCTGCATTCTCAGTTCCTTCTTAGCTGTTGCTGGCTTGAGACAGAGCTCTGCAGTCCTGGCACTTTTAGAATATAAATAGGGAAAAATAGTTTAGTTGTAGTTAGCTGTTGACAGTAGTGGTAGTAGTGTCATAGTTATAGATAGAGGTTCACCATTCTATTAAAAACAGGCAGCTTGGCTCAGCAGGATTTAAGCACTGTTTCTCTTGCAGTTACACAATGCCAGTCTCAAATGGACACTGAATATGTTCACCGCCATGGGGGGGGGGGGGGGGAATCCACGTACTTCAAATGCCAGAGTATAAAGTGGATAGGGATATGAGGCTAAACTTTATACTAATGGTAAAATCCCTTAGGGTACGTCTACCCTGCATCCCTAGTTCGGACTAGGGATGCAAATGGAGACGACCGAAGTAGTTAATGAAGCGGGGATTTAACTATCCCGCGCTTCATTAACATGATCTCGCCGGCGCGCTAGTTCGAGTCACAGCTGATTCGAACCAGGAAGTGCGCGCCGGGACGCGTTAGTTTAGACTAAAGGCCTTAGTCCGAACTAACGTTACTCCTCATGGGGTATGTCTACACTACCACCCTAGTTCGAACTAGGGTGGTAATGTAGGCAACCGGAGTTGCAAATGAAGCCTGGGATTTGAATTTCCCGGGCTTCATTTGCATCTTGCCGGGCGCCGCCATTTTTAAATGTCCGCTAGTGTGGACTCCGTGCCGCGCGGCTACATGAGGAGTAACGGTAGTTCGGAATAGGAAGCCTAGTGAAACGAGGAGTAATGGTAGTTCAGAATAGGAAGTCTAGTCCGAACTACCTAGTCCATGCCGCGTGTAGCCACGTGGCACGGAGTCCGCACTAGCGGACATTTAAAAATGGCGGCGCCCAGCAAGATGCAAATGAAGCCTGGGAAATTCAAATCCCGGGCTTCATTTGCAACTCCGGTTGCCTACATTACCACCCTAGTTCGAACTAGGATGGTAGTGTAGACATAGCCCATGAGGAGTAACGTTAGTTCAGACTAAGGCCTTTAGTCCGAACTAACGCGTCCCGGCGCGCACTTCCTGGTTCGAATCAGCTGTGACTCGAACTAGAGCGCCGGCGAGATCATGTTAATGAAGCGCGGGATATTTAAATCCCCGCTTCATTAACAACTCCGGTTGTCTCCATTTGCATCCCTGGTCCGAACTAGGGATGCAGTGTAGACATACCCTTAGATTAGCCTCAAATCCTTGCCAGCAAGCCACTCTGGTTCCTTCAATGTCTCAGTCCCCACAACCTAGTGGGTCATCTAAAAAGAGATCTTCATAGGGAACAGATCACTAAAAAACAGTCACTGACCAGATCTACCTCGGCACCTCACCTCAGCACATATGATGCCTCAGGCACCCTCCAGCTCTTGCCATAAGGCTGTTGCAGTCAGCACCCCCCATCCCAACACTGAGGCTACTGGCTTCCAGATGCCTGCTTCCACCTCAGCACCAGTGGTGCTGCCAATGAAATTGGCACCAGTTTCCACCCCAGTCTTCAAAATCTGGTATTACAGCACCAGTCTATGGTGGACACCCATGACTTTTGACATCTTTACCACAAGCACCATGACCATTCCTGCTGTATAGTAATCTCACAGTCACCTCCACACCTCAGTCTCCTCTTTTCAACACCAACATTTCCCTATGTACCTTAGGGACATATCATATAGTTCTGGCATCCTTGCAGTTTCCAGTAATGAAGATGATGGAGTTAAGAGTGCATTTTCTTCCCACCACTCCTCCCACAGCAGACCTTACTCACCACCAGCAAGAACCAGGTCTTGAGCATCCTATAATTGCAACATACCACTGTGGTATGGACACCTGTGGATGCCATCCCACATGCCTTCCCCAGGTCATTGGCCTTATTGGAGCCCTTCAGGTCTTGTAAAAGATATATTTGCCAATATACAAGCCTACAGAGGGAGCCATCCAAGTCTTCCCCACAAGTAAATAGAGAGCAAGAGGACATCACTCAGGAATCTTTGGCACAAGTCCTGGAGAACATAACCACCTACACATCACCACGTACCAACTCCTCCCCTTCCCTGGACAAGGCTCTAATGCCCCCACTCCTAATATTAGCAGATGAAAGGGTGGCTGCAGAACTTAAGATAGTCCTTGAGGAGGTGTCTGAAACTCAGCATGAGTTGACAGACATTCTTAAGACCTCTTCCTCCTCTAAGATAGCGTTCACCATCAAGCCCTCTATCATGGACCCCTCTAAAACCATCTGGAGGACACAAGCCTCCATATTGCCTGCCTGCAAAAGAGCCAATCGCAAATACTACATTCCATCTAAGGGATCTGAATTTATATTCACCCGTCCAGCTCTGAACTTTCAGGTAGTGGAGGCAGCCCACCAACAGGGCAAGCAGTAGCACTTCAGGTCAGCTGCCACAAAGAGAGAGAGTAAATGATTAGACCTTTTCAGATGGAAGGTCTATGCTTCCTCTACCTTTTAATTCAGGTTCTGTAATTATTCCACCTTACTGGTGAAGCATGACCACAGGAATGACACCAAGTTCCTCAATTTTGTTGATGATGTTCCGGAGGCAAAAATACCTCAGTTGAGAGCACTGATCACTGAAGATCAACCATTACCTGCACAATTCTGCATGCTTCATTGGATGCAGCTGATACCACAGCTTGATCCACAGCAACAGTAGTCATAATGTGTAGGGCTTCCTGGTTCACCACATTTCCCTGAGAAATACAATCAGCTGTGGAGGATCTCACTTTCAACAGGGAAAAGCTCTTTGCTGGAAAAACCAACAAAGTCCTCCAAACAATGAAGGACTCCTGGGCCACACTTTGCTGTCTTGGAATTCACACCCTGGCCACCAGGAGAAGGCCACCATACCAACATCCTAGGTACCCCTCCTATACCCAACAGAGGCCATATGAATAACAAAAACAGCAGCATAGGCAAAGGTCACTGCACTGATAACAACCATCCACATCAGCGGCCCAGCCCCCAACTCCCAATAAGCTAATTTGAAACTTTGGTCAAGGGCCTCAGACCTCCCACTGGTTTCCACACTGGATACTTGGGTACTGCCATTCTATTCTTTGGAGATCATCTACGCCCCTTCTACAACATATAGGCAGATATAATCACTGATGGATGGGAGCTGGAGATTATCCTCTCTGGTTATATTATCCCGTTCCTCTCCACCCTCCCACCCAACCTCTTACTCTCTCATATTTTTAAGGACCACACTCTCTCATATTTTTAAGGACCACTCTCATGAGTTAACATATGTTGAGAGGTAGAACCTCTCAGCATAGAACTGGGGGTGGTGGAGTGTGTTACCACACAGCACAGAGGGAAAGGGTTTTACTCCCACTATTTTTAACCCAAAAGAAAAGCTGGTGCTGGCACCCCATCATCAATCTCCAGAGACTGAACAAATTCATAAAAAAACAAAGATTAAGGATTGTTACTCACAACTATTATACTATATTACTTTAGATGACTGTCTCCTCTAAGCACACACACAGCAAGAAGCCATCTGTTCCACACAAGTGACAATCCATTGCTTCCATAACCTGGGCCTACTAATAAACAAAACAAAGCTAACCATACAGCTTATACAAAAGCTACAATTCATTGGGGCCTATTTTGACTTTATAGTTCAAGCATCGCTCCCATTAGATGGATTCAACAGCATATGACATTTAATAGCCACAATACACAACAGCCTGAAACCATGGCCCTCGAGAGCTTACAACACTTGGGGCATATGATGCGACCAGGTCTCTGTGAGGCAGGGGTGCAGGTCTGGAAGCTGGGACCATGGGCAGGGGAGTGTGGCCCAGATGCCCAAAACTCTGCATCACCCTAACTTCCCATGTTATGGGTATGTTGGAAAGGAATGTGCAAAAATAATATATTGTTTTTAAAAAGCCAATGACCACCTATAATGGCTGTCACTCTTTAATTTAGTCAGCCAGGGCAAAACTCCCTTTAGAAAGCTGAAATGATGTATAATCAGTGCTCCTAATGGGTAATAAAAGGTATTGTGGTTTAAGCGCTAAATTGCAGGATGTTTTTAAACAGTACTGTCAAATTATGTGACTTTGGAGAAAGACTTTTTGTTAAACTGTTGGAAATAGTGTTGGGTTGGAGATCTGAGGGAGCCCCAGCTGAGACACAATTGCAGTGTGATCTGAAAGGAAGAAGCTGAGAGAGAGACTTCTCGAGCACAGGACTGGAGTGACTTGGTTGGGTTTTCTGTAAAAGCAGTTTCCTCAGAGTACTACTATGGTGCAGGGAATTAGGATTTGTGTATATTTTGATTAATAAATGTATAACATCCAATATTAACCTCACTGTGTATGACAAATTTCCCATCCAAACAGAAACCACTCCACAAGGCTCTGAATCTTATCTTTCTTTTTGGCCAAACAGGTGACAATATGCTCTTAATTTTACTATTTTTTCTCTATTGCAGGGGAAAACTCCGTAAAGACTATTCATTAGGCTGTGAAAAATGCCTGGCATCTGCTGCCTCTCTTATTTATTTCTTGACTTTACTCAAAATGGGGTTCAAAGAGAAGTGTTATGTACATTCTGTCCAGTCCTATGAGTACTTTAAACCACAAATAAGAAATTTGTAATGAGTTTTGAACTGCCTGCTCATCTTGAAATCTGTAGCCTTAGAGTGGATGTTGTGTGTGAAAAGATGATGGGCAAAGGTATACATAATAGGTTGATTTGTCAGATTTTCCTCTCCCCATTTAAGAAATGGATAGTTTTCTCAATTAAACTTCTCTATCTATGGTAGATAAGATCTATATAGATAGATATCTCTCTCTCTATATATACCCTTCACTCATCATGATAGCATCTGAGTGACTCATAATTGTTATATTTATGTTTACAATACTCCTGTGAGGTATTAACCTCCTTTTACAGATGTGGAAATTGAGTCTTAGAGAGACTGTGACTTTCCCAAATTTTCACAGGAAGTATGTGGCAGAGTAAGGAGCCTAGGTTTCCCAAGTCCCGAGCTAACTAGCAGACCATCTTACTTGTCAGGAAAATATAGCCAACATACCTTCAATAAAAATGAGCAAACATGAACTTCATGAGAGTAATACACAGAATAATCCCAGAGGTAAAGCACTGTCAGGATCAAGGGAACCAAAGAGTCAGATATAGTGACTGACACTTTTATGCCATTACATATGTGACAGCCATGATCTGTGCACTGTAGACCCTATGGAGCTAAACATCACAGGAAATATTATCTATTAGAGACCTAATTAGGAGCCCTCTGTGACCTCTGATTGGTCCAGGCATATTATATAAGTATGGCGGGAGTAATGGCTTGACTCCTGATCCTTGAATCCGGCTCTGGGTAGACACCTGACTCTGGTTCTGACTTTAGATCTGACTTCTGGTTTCTGACTCCTGCTCTGACCACCCATCCCAATTACTGTTGTGAACACTGGACATCATCTGACAGCTCACATCCCAGTCATAACAAGTAGGCTGTAATTACATAGATTCATCCATCTGTGTGCGGATCTAGACAAAGTTAGTTTTCTCTTTTCCCCTTAATTGCAATTTTATAACACTAGGAAACCACAGAGTGTAAAGGATACAAATAAGAAAATTGGTGGAGGATACATGCTAATACAAAATGCAGTGTAGGATGGAATCACATTTATCAGAGCTTTCACTATGTTTGTCATGGGCAAAATGGGCCCCGAAAGATTGTGCTGTGAACAGCAAAAAGAAATTCTGTTAAAACACTGTCTCCTTGGGTATGTCTACACTACAAAGTTAATTCGAACTAACGGACGTTAGTTTGAATTAACTTTGGGTATGTCTACACTACCCTCCTAATTCGAAATAGGAGGGTAATGTAGGCATACCGCAATTGCAAATGAAGTCCGGGATTGGAATTTCCCGGGCTTCATTTGCATAAGCGGGGCTCCGCCATTTTTAAATCCCTGCTCGTTCGAACCCTGTGCCGCGCAGCTACACGCGGCACGAACTAGGTAGTTCGAACTAGGCTTCCTAGTTCGAACTACTGTTACTCCTCATTCCACAAGGAGTAACTGTAGTTCGAACTAGGAAGCCTAGTTCGAACTACCTAGTTCGTGCCGCGTGTAAGCCGCGCGGCACAGGGTTCGAACGAGCGGGGATTTAAAAATGGCGGAGCCCCGCTTATGCAAATGAAGCCCGGGAAATTCAAATCCCGGGCTTCATTTGCAATTGCGGTATGCCTACATTACCCTCCTATTTCGAATTAGGAGGGTAGTGTAGACATACCATTTGATAGGTGCTACACTAGCGCTCCGCTAGTTCGAACTTAATTCGAACTAGCGGAGCGCTTAGCGGAGCACTTAGTTCGAACTAGGTAAACCTCATTTTACGAGGACTAAGCCTAGTTCGAACTTACTAGTTTGAATTAAGGGCTGTGTAGCCCCTTAATTCGAACTAGTGGGAGGCTAGCCCTCCCCAGCTTTCCCTGGTGGCCACTCTGGCCAACACCAGGGAAACTCGTATGCCCCCCTCCCGGCCCCGGTCTCCTTAAAGGGCCATGGGCTGGCTACGGTGCCCGTGCCAGGTGCAAGCCTGCCAGCACCCAGCTAGCAGACCCTGTACCTGGCACGGCTTGAGCCAGCCACCCGATGCCCCCCAGCCCTCCCCCTCTTCCCGGGATCAGGCTGGCGGCTCCCGGGAGCTTGCCCAGGACTGCAAGAGGTGGGCACCCGCCTGGTCTAGTGCGGACATCGTGGACCTCGTCCACGACCTCCGCACTAGGCACAGGAAAGTGGCCGTCTAGGGCAGGAGAGATGCCAGCCTGGCCACCCAGGAGCAGGTGTGCATGAAAATCAAGGTGGTCCACTGAGACCCCCGACCCTGAGCCCTGAGCTTACATGGCCGCACTGGGTCAGACCAAAGGTCCATCTAGCCCAGTAGCCTGTCTGCCAACAGCGGCCAACCCTAGGGACCCTGGAGGGGATGGACCGAAGACAGTGACCAAGCCATTTGTCTCGTGCCATCCCTCTCCAGCCTTCCACAAACTTTGGGCAGGGACACCACTCCTACCCCCTGGCTAATACCACTCCATGGACCCAACCTCCATCACTTTATCTCACTCCTCTTTAAACTCTGTTCTAGATCTAGCCTTCACAGCCTCCTGCAGCAAGGACTTCCACAGGTTGACTCTTTGCTTTGTGAAGAACAACTTTCTGTTACTAGTTTGAAGCCTGCTACCCATTCCTTTCCTTTGGTGTCCTCTAGTCCTTCTATTATGGGAACTAATGAAGAACTTTTCTGTATGCACCCTCTCCACCCCACTCATGCTTTTATAGACCTCTATCCTATCCCCCCTCAGTCTCCTCTTTTCTAAACTGAAAAGTCCCAGTCTCTTAAGCCTCTCTTCATATGGGACCTGTTCCAAATCTCTGATCATTTTAGTTGACCTCCCCTTTCCCACCCTCTCTCTTCCCCTCTCCCACCTCCTTTGCCCAGTCTCCCCCAGTTTCGTTCAATAAAGAGAGATTCTATTTTTGACCACACGTTTTCTTTATTTTGTACATCAGGAAGGGGGGCTAGGGAAGGTTAAGTGGAAGGAGGTGAGGGAGGAATGGGGTACGAGCCCCCGATGGGGAGGACTGTGCTGGCTCTGCAGGCTTCTGGGGGTGGAAGCTCTCCTGCAGACCCCCAATTCCCCCATCTCCCCAGATGGCAGCCTGTGGCAAGTGCAGCCGGTCTGATGGCCGAGTGCTGTGATGTGCCCAGTGTGGGCACTCAGGGCACTCCAAGCCAGGACTGCTTTGCAAGCGGGGAACCCCTGAGAACTGTCTGTCCGGGGTGGGGGTCGGGACCCTTTAAGCACAGCCCTCGGCTAGCCTGGGGCAGCAGCTCCACTCTCTAAGTCCTTATTTGATGCCCTACCGGCACTGCTTCCGGCCATCCTTAACCCCGGTTCAGGGTCCACTTAATGTGGACATGCTAGTTCGAATTAGCAAAATGCTAATTCGAACTATTTTTTTAGTCTGGATCCGTTAGTTCGAATTAGCTTAGTTCGAATTAACTAATTCGAACTAAGTTAGTTCGAATTAACTAATTCGAACTAAGTTAGTTCGAATTAGCATTGTAGTGTAGACATACCCCTTGACACAGTCTAAGAGACAAAAAAAATTGCTTATTCATATTATTTGATTTCCTTAGCAACAGTACTAGTATCAGCTGTGGCATAGTGAAGCACTTATAAACATGGTGGGGAAAAGTTACACTGTTAGTGGTGGATTATTTATGTTATGTTTCTTTTCCAGCCTGTGAATAATATTTAAGTGCTTTTGCCAAATGGAACAAAATTGCCAGGATTCTCATTGTTAAAAGGATAAATTGTTGAAGGCAAATATATTTTCAAAGAAGCTGTGTGATAATTATGCACTTGTGTCACTAAATTACATAAAAATACATGTGTTTATATAGTTGCTAACCCTGTGAACATTAACAGGAGGAATACCTAGAAGACTCACTGTTGGGAATATTTTTGTTCTTTTTTGCTGTTATCATTGCTAGGGAACCAATCAGCCATTAAAATGTTTAAAAAATATTGTAAGTAGTCAAGATGGCATTGTTTGCCCATCACAGTTTCTGGTAACAATATCATGTCAAGAATTACAAATTCAGTTAAGCAGAAAATTAATCTGAAAGGCACTAGGAAGTAAGTAAGATGCTCGTTCAGTATTGTGTGGTCATGATGTAGTTGTAAGAATAACATACCATAGTTTTTTATGCTTTAATGTGGTAGAACACTTTGCACAAGAGTCCTCAAGGGAACAATGGGTACAACTAAAGAATTTCTTGAATTTTAACAAATAGCTTTCCTATATGTTGAAATTCAAAGGTGTTTTTCTGTGAAAATCACCACATTTTAATATTTAAAGTTCTCTTTTGTACTTTAAAAATGGTATAGTTTGATATTCTTGAGGTTCATATTTATGTAAATATAGCAATCAGCCACTTCATTATTGATTCATCAACTTAAAGATTGTTTTTAAAAAGGAAGTTATAAATGGTGCTGATGGAAATTGACGTAAGTAAGAAATATTCGGGTTAAGAATGAATATAGATGGAAGTGACCATTTAGATACCAAAAGACTGCTTATGGCTCTGATATTGCAAACTGAAGTCAATGGAAGTATTTTTATTGATTTCAATAGGAGTAAGATCAGGCCCCATTTCTCCAAGGGCTTGGTTCTGCCAGGTACTGAGCATTGTGACCCCAGTCCAGCAAAACAATAAGCGTAGTTTTTAAAGGATGTGTGTAGTTCCATTGTAGATAATGAAACTATACATATTGTGAAGAATATCTGAGTTATCTGTATTATTTGTACAACTATCTACCTGATTGCTAACATGAACGTCTGGTGCATGGCTGCAGTGTGTTAACCTGGCCTGTTTTATAAGTTTTGACAGCATAGCTATCAGTCAAACCTCTGATTTTTCCCCCCTCACCTTTGAGTAAAATAGTTATGCCAGTGCAAGCCTTGGAGCAAGCACAGTTATATCAGCAAAAT
Organism: Pelodiscus sinensis; assembly: GCF_049634645.1. Taxonomy (NCBI): domain Eukaryota; kingdom Metazoa; phylum Chordata; order Testudines; family Trionychidae; genus Pelodiscus; species Pelodiscus sinensis. The sequence continues at coordinate 36,738,540 of NC_134713.1, forward strand.
GTCCTTTTGTTGCAATAGTGCAATCCAGTCAGGGAACTGGTTTAAGTAACATTGGCAAAATAACTTTTTTCTTTTGTCCAGGCCTGGTCTAAACCTAAACATTAGATCAACACAACTATATTGCTAAGGGCTGTGAAAAAACATGTGCGAGATAGAAAGGTCAACCTAACACTCCATGTAACTGCATGTATGCCAAAGCTACAATTCTTGCGTTGTCCTACTTAATGTGTCTCAGATAAATAAATTAATTTTCTCAACGGTAACCCCCCTCCCATTGATGGATGAACTGTCTGTGCTACATTAGTACACTATGGTTGTGCCACTGTAACCATTGAGCATAGACATATCTCTGGTATAAGCTGTGGGGTTTATTTCTATAAGTGTGCTAGCAAATCCTTTCATCTGTAGACAAGGCAGAATCCTGGATGGGTATTTACACCTGCAGAATGGCAGATAGGGTTGTAGACCAGGGGTGGACAAAAGGCCTCTGTGGGCCAGATCAGGCCCACCAGGAGGGTTGATCTGACCCGCAGAGGCCCTACCACTCCCCTGCCCCCAGGCCAATTAGGGCCTGGTGTTGTATCATGCAAGCAAGGTACTAACAAACTTCAACAGGACTTTATTTGCCAAAAGTGAAACCTCTTTACAAAGCTGCTGCTGCTCCTCTCTGTAGCTTTCATTCAGCCCTGGCTAATCTTCTCCCCCCTCCTTCCTGTTTCCTGTGCTTCCAGACTCCCAACAGCCAGTGCTCCCAGTTCTATAATTACAAGCAGCACCTAAAACACCACACCTGGGGGCAGGAGGAAGTGGCTCCTGGCAGGGCGGGAGGAGGCTTTGTGCATTCCCTGGCCCACAAGCCTTGATTGGCCTGGGGCCAGGGGGATCATGCAGTTTCCTTCCCCCTACCCCCGCCCTGCAAGGAACGCATGGCGCTTAGAAGCACCACATGCTCCTGGCAGGGGGGGAGGAGGCTTCGTCTGCTCCCCCGCCCCCAAGCCCTGATTGGCCTGGGGGCAGAAGGAGAAGTACACAAATTCCTTTCCCACCACCAGGGGCATGGGTGCTTAGGGGAAACCTCTGGGGGCAGGCAAAGGTGCTCCCCCACCTCCAGACCAATCATGGTCTATGGGTGGGGAAGTAGGGAAGTATCCTGGCCACGCTTCCTCCACTTGAGGCCCCTCCCCTTTTGGTGTGACCCAAGGCCACTTCAAAAATTTTGGTAGCCCCTAGCAAAAAATTATTGCCCACCCCTGTTGTAGACAATACAGTCACAGGTACTTAAATACAAGCCCCATGACATGTTGTTGTTTTGCCCCTGTCCAGGAGTAAACAACAAATAGAGCCAGTGACTCTACTGTGGCAAAGTAGATTATTGGTCAAGGACCACTGACTTGTTTTTATCCATGATAATAAACACAGATAATCAGAAAATAGAAAAATCCCATTGGAATTACAGGAAGATGCATGGTGTGAGAGAGAGCTGTTAAAAGGACCAAACCAGAATCAAAAGGAAAGGTCAGGCAGGAGAAGAGAGGGTACAGAATGATCCAGAATCCCTGAAGGATTCTGACTAATGCTGAGTTCTCAGGAGAAAATTGAGGGAAGGTCTTGTGTGAAGGTTTTTGTTATTTATTCATAGATCTTTGTTTTACGTTGTGGCTATGTCTACACTATGAACATTTTGTGGAACAGGCAATGCAAATGAAGTGTTCATTAGCAACTTTGCACGCTTCATTTGCGTAGTTTCTTCCAATCCTTTTTGCACAAGAGGTTTTTGCACAAAAACAAGCAGTGTGGATGTGTCCGTTTTGTGCAAAATTCCTTTTTTCCCAAGATCCTTTATGTCCCAATTTTTTAAAAAAAGGGGGGGTTTGCACAAAACAGACACATCCACGCAGCTTGTTTTTGAGCAAAAACCTCTTATGCAGAAAGGGTCAGAAGAGACTATGCAAATGAAGTGCGCAAAGTTGCTAATGAGCACTTCATTTGCATTGCCTTTTCTGCAAAAAGTTCATAGTGTACACAAAGCCAGTGAAGTATGTGTGGCTTAGAAGTGCCTTTGACGAATCTCTGTGTTAGTTGCTATCACAGTCATTAAATCTTTGAAGGGTTAAATTGTAAACCAGTGTGAGTGTAGCTCTGGAGAAGGTGTGGTTGACCTACTCCGGAGGCTTGGGGAATTGTCTCTGGTCTTTCAGCCTAGAGCAAGGCTCCACATTCCAAGGAGTATGAGCACTGGATTTTGTACTCTAAGGGTGTGTCTAGACTACAGGGTTTAGTCGACAAAAGTGGACTTTTGTCGACAAAACTAAACCTGCATCTACACTACCACTGAGTTCTGTCGACATAATGTCGATAGAACTCAGCAGTTTTGTCGACGCTGGTAAACCTCATTTTACGAGGAATAACGCCTTTTGTCGACAGAGTTCAGTTGACAGAAGGCATTATTGCATCTAAACTGTCCTTTGCGTCTACACTGCCCTGTCAACAAAGCAGCTTGCTTTGTCTACAGAACTGAATGTAGTCTAGACACTCTTTGTCGACAAAAGCCTGTAGTCTAGACGTACCCTAGGAGTGTGCCTAAAGGCCAGGCTTAGAGACAGTGTCTGGACATTGATCAGCCCCAGTGGGCTTACGAAAACCAGAGAACATTGGATCTGAAACAGTAATGTGATGACCAGGGGTGCTGGATAGGGGAGGTGGAGCCATGGCCCCTCACTTTCAAAAGTAGGAGGATTATAACTTCCTACTTTTTACTGACCCTAAAGGTGAGCAATGAGGGGCAGGAGGTAGGGATCTTGGAGATAAAAGGCAGTTTGGAAGTGGGGCCTTGGGGTGGGGGGAGAGCAGAGTGAAGGTGGGGACTCTAGGGAGAGGGGTAACACTAGGAGTGGAGGCACAGTTTGAGTGCCAGTGGCCCTCCATTGTTAGAAAGCATCTACTGCCCCTGTTTGTGATGTATAACATTTCTTTTAGTCAAGAGATGTAATAATTTCTGTGTTGCTTCATTGTAACCCCTTTGGTCTATTTTACATTATCTGTGATTCATTATGACTCATCAGGCAGAAAAGACATAGAATGAGCTCCAATATGCTTCCAACTGGGGATTCTCCAGCAAGGGCCTTAGTTCAGTTCATGAGATCATTAGCTATACTCACTATTCTAGATGCTTGATAGAATTTTAAATCAATATTTCAAACAAATGTCCTACCTGCTCTGCAAAATGTAGCTGTTTTAAGGCAAATGTGATTTCAGAAAGGAAAGCTACTGTGACTGCAAAAAGAGAAAGGACAATTCTGTAGACAGATAAGTTGTTTTGTAGGTAGGAATGGAGAGGAACTCAGGGTTTCTGCCATGCGGTGGATGGTGGGACTAGGGACTTCTGCTAGAGATGATTGGTGCTTTCTGAGAGAGATGAGGGGCCAAAAGTTACAGGTTTGCCTCCCCCCCCCAACAGCTTGAGTCATGCCCTCCTCCCAGCACACACCCCTTTGCCCTCTGTGTCCTCTTCGCAGCTCCTGGGTGTTAGTTCCACATGGTGAAGCAGCAGCAAAAACAGCATCTCTCTCTGCAGCTCCCAGCTGTTTGTTGTTGTTTTTCCCCACAGCCACAGCTCCAATTTTGCTGGCTCCAGCAGCTGCCGTGTATGAAGGAGGCCCAGCAGCACCGTGTAGCTGAGTGGGACCAACAAACCCTGACAAAAATTAGAATGGGCACATAACCCCATGAGTCGCCTCTGGTTTCTGCTCAGCAGGGATTGGGGTATTGAGGCTCCAGCTTCACAGGAGACTAGGGTTGCCAGGTGTCCGGTATTGACCCAGCATTCAGTATTTTTGCCTCCTGTCCGGTAAAAAAAATTCAGAAAATACCGGCCACATGAAATGTCTGATATTTTCTGATTTTTTTTCCCAGCCAGGAGGCAAAAATACTGGACACCTGGCAACCTTATGACACACTCAGCAAGTGGGCACGGTCCCCAACGCCCCCTGTTTCCAGACCCCTTACTTACCTGGTTCCTCAGGGCAGGGGCAGATGACAGTTTTGCGGGGCCAGGGCGTGGGGCCTATTGAAGCGTGGGGTCCGGGGTAGCCGCCCCACTTGCCCTACCCTATATCCGCCACTGCCACAGGGAAACTGCGTTCTGGCTTGATCAAGGAAACAAAATGGCCGCCGGCAAAAAGCCTAAAGACTAAGGGGAAGCAATGCCTTCCCTGGGTCTTAGTGCTCAATCACTCCCCTGTTCCTCTTTCTATTCTGACTCTGCATGCTCTGAAAGGGCCATGCTGTTTTAATGCTGTTTTATTTTTCATTTATTTATTTATTGCTTAATAACTCTCGGAGTCCTTTTTTCCCCCCTCAACAGAATTTTTCCCCGGTGGTTTTTTTTTGGGGGAGGGAGGGAGAGGAGAGGTATTTTTGGCTAAACCATCTGGAAACCCTACAGGACACGCCTTCTGGGGTGCAGCTCTTGAACATCTGAAGCTTGTCGGATGCAGCTTGGAGAGTCTTTAAGTTTCACCCCCCCAGCGATGGAGGTCTTATGTTCAAAATGGGTGATGGCATCTGGGAAGCTGTAATGCACTGGTGGTTGTGGTTCTGCACCCCTGTCTTCCACTGGCTGAAATCAAAGTGCTTAGACATTTTGTGAATGTCTTGCCATCTGGGTATCTGATATGGAAAGCTTATACAAATCTTTTAAATGTGGTTCCACTAATAGAGGTTCTCCGGTACCTTAAGTAGTAGAAGCCTGCATTTTTTGAGGAGCAGAAGATCCACAATTCTCAATAGTATTCCCCATGCCATCATAGAGGTTAGCTGATGGACTGCTCTGGGTGATTTATTGCTAATTTGCTGAGGATTTGTTTGTGCTTGACACTAACCATGGCATCCATATCCTTGTTACCACCATGGTACCTTTAGGAAGAAAAGGGTGTTTTGATTAAAACCTGTGCTTTACAAACAGAGTTTAAAAATGCCAAACTAGTTTGGTTGCTTCTGTTTTTGGCTGGCCAAGATGAGACACCTTAGAGAGGCCTGATATTTTAAAGGTTAGGACCTCAGCACTTCCTGAAAATCAGTTCCTCCTTAAAGCAGCCAAAACCAGAAAGTTCCACAATCACTAGTCACTTTCAAAAAATCTGAATGGTATTCTTTGAATTTCCTATCTGTAAAATGGGGATAATAAAGCCTTCTCTACTGCACGGGGAATTGTGAGATTAAATCTATCAGGGTTTTGTGAGATTAAATTTCCGCTAGTGCGGACTCCGTGCCGCGTGGCTACACGCGCCACGGACTAGGTAGTTCGGACTAGGCTTTCTATTCCAAACTACCGTTACTCGGTGGCTTTTTAGTCCAAGCTAGATGCCAATTCAGCAAAATACCAAAACACATGCCCAACTTTAAGAATGTGTATTGCACCCTGACTAAGCTCTCTCTTGTGGGTGGTCAGCAGGGTTTACCAGCTTGAATGAAAGCAGAACTGGGCTCTAATCCACATCTTCGGCTATGCCACTTAGCCAGGTATGAAAGCACTGGATGTGGGTAATGGTAGCCCCTGTGGAAGACTCAAACTAACTCTACAATGAAGACATAAGTGATGTGCTCAAAATGAGATGAATTTTTTGTTTAAATAAAGAGGCATTTCTATGGCACTGATCACAATAGTCTGAGTGCCTTTGAAACAGTGAGGGTATGTCTACACTACCACCCTAGTTTGAACTAGGGTGGTAATGTAGGCAACCAGAATTGCAAATGAAGCCCGGGATTTGAATTTCAGCTTAGAAAAGAGGAGACTGAGGGGGGATATGATAGAGGTCTATAAAAGCATGAGTGGTGTGGAGAGGGTGCATAAAGAAAAGTTCTTCATTAGTTCCAATAATAAAAGGACTAGAGGACACCACATGAAATGAATGGGTAGCAGGCTTCAAACTAATAACAGAAAGTTCTTCTTCACAAAGCAAATAGTCAACCTGTGGAACTCCTTACTGCAGGAGGCTTTGAAGGCTAGAACTAGAACAGAGTTTAAAGAGAAGTTAGATAAATTCATGGAGGTTGGATCCATGGAGTGGTATTAACAAGGGGGTAGAAATGGTGTCCCTGGCCTCTGTTTGTGGAAGGCTGGAGATGGATGGCACGAGACAAATCGCTTGGTCATTGTCTTCAGTCCATCCCCTCCAGGGTACCTAGTGTTGGTTGCCGTCGGCAGACAGCCTACTGGGCTAGATGGACCTTTGGTCTGACCCAGTACGGCCATTCTTATGTTCTAAGCTCAGGGCTCAGGGTCGGGGGTCTCACTGGACCACCTTGATTTTCATGCAAACCTGCTCCTGGGTGGCCAGGCTGGCAGCTATCCTGCCCTAGACGACCACTTTCCTGTGCCTAGTGCGGACATCGTGGATGAGGTCCACGATCAGCACACTAGAGCAGGCGGGCGCCCGTCTCTTGTGGCCCCGGGCAGGCTCCTGGGAGCCACCAGCCTAGTCCCGGGAAGAGGCAGATGGCTGAGTGGCAGCGAGTGGCTGGCTCATGCCATGCCAGGTGCAGGGTCTGCTGGCTGGGTGCTGGCAGGCTTGCACCTGGCACGGGCACCGTAGCCAGACTGTGCCCCTTTAAGGGCTCCGGGGCTGAGAGGGAGGCAGAAGAGTTTCCCTGGTTGTGCCTAGAGTGGCCACCAGTGAAAGCTGGGGAGGGCTAGTTTGAATTAAGTGGCCACAAAGCCCTTATTTCGAACTACTTAATTCGAACTAGGCGTTAGTCCTCGTAGAATGAGGTTTACCTAGTTCGAATTAAGCGCTCCGCTAGTTCGAATTAAGTTCGAACTAGCGGTTTCCATGTGTAGCACCTATTAAAGTTAATTTGAACTAACATCTGTTAGTTCGAATTAACTTTGTAGTGTAGACATACCCTGAGGAGGTACAGGGGGGCTTATAGTTTGTCTTAGTTTGTTTCCTCCTTCCCTCATTTTCTGATGTCTCAGTTTCAGTAAAGACAAATATTTTGCATTTCATCAGGCTTTTAAATAATACACACAGAGCATCTAACACCAGAATGTAAATGATGCCATGGAAACAGGCTTAACACATAGTCCAGAGCACCATAGTCTATGGCTAACAGAGTCATGTATAATATTTACAGCTGATGAATTCCAAAATGCAGATAATTCCAGGAGCGTGCCTCCTTCAGCTGATTATAAAATGTGCAACTCACATGGCATTGAAATATGGGGCCCATAATCAAATAGGCATTTGGCCCTTTTTCAAAGAGTTTCAGAAGTAACTGTGACACAGAAACCCATTGGTGGTTCGCTATTCTGCGTCAGCAACACGTCACGCCTGACATACTCAGTACACCTCACACACTGTTTCATTATATTTATCCAAAAGGTAGCATGTAATATTTCACTGGGAAACTAATAACTCATTGATCATTAAAATTCTTGCATCTAGAGTGATTAGGATGCAGGAAGTCTTGACTCCCTACATTGTCCTTACTCCTCCAGATGCTATTGTGTCTCTCTTTCACTGATATTTAGCATGAAGTCTCTTGATTTTATTTCTTCTGTTTTCAGAAGAACCAGGCATTAGTCCTATTTCTGTTTTTCAAAAGCTATGCCAAACATAGATACTGAGCTGTCAGAATAGTCAGCAGTCGCTTGAGAACTGAAGGGATTTGACATGAATTTTTCCTGTTGGGAAGTAAAATATTTATGATAGCAATATTGGGAAAACTTTTTAAAAAAATCTTATAGCCTGAGTCTCTGTTTAAAAGATCAATTACCCCATTATGGCATTGTAACAAAGAAGTTGACAGACAGTTGTTAAAGATCTCCAACGAATAGCTGAAGTGAAAGCAGCTCTTAATCTACTTCCAGGCTTTAGTTCAGTCCATCCACTTATCTAACCAAGCTTTGTTGCATTATCATTCCTCTTAAAGAGAGTTATGCTTTGTGATTCCTATATACTGTACTTCTGTCCTTTATCCCCTTGTACCTGCAGTTCCACTGCATTCTACACCGAAGTGGTTCTACCGAGTCAAAAGCTGTTCAAAGTGGTTCATGATAATCTATAGCTTTTTCTAGGGCCCGACTCATTATTTACAGATGATCTACAAATAGAAAATTGCATGGAAATCCTGGATCCTCATATAGCTGAGACAAAAGTCTTTATATGAATTCTGCAGATGACCTGGAAGATGTACTTTTGCAGCCTGCTGGTTGCGCTGGCAGCATCAGCAGAACTTTATCTGCTTTCACACATGCACCCGATGTATTTTGACTCCTCTCTCTCCTGTCACCCAAAATCTGATTGTTATTGTCATCTTGTTGTTTCTTTCTTTAAAAATCCTTTTTCAAAAGCTACCCCCTGCTTGCATCTAAAACTTTTCCCTGTCATGATATACTTCATTATTAAATACAGTGGTATCATCTCTCTGGTCTCTTCTCTTTTCCTTCAAGTATATCCCCAAAGCCATAGATTCCGTTATCTTCCTTTCCTATTGCTTAGACCCTGTTATTTCCCCATCACTTGTTTCCCATTACCTGCTGTAGAAAGTTCAAGCTCCTTACCTTCACTTTTAAATGATCTTTGTTTTTACAGTCATTTGGATTGACCTAAATATAGACACCAAAATCCTCTATTCTTGGTTTCATTTTGCTAGGTGTAGTACAAAAATACAAGGTGACAAAATTCCTGCCCCCAAGCAGTTTACTATATAAATAGAAAACTGACAGACTTGTCTTACTGACTGAAAGACAAGTGGCAAGGTCATCTAATATTGTTAGATGTTGGCTGTTTATGGGTGTTCTCTGTGTGCTGTTCTAGTTCTGTGCAGATATTTGGAACAGCAGACCTTGACTGAGATGCCAAATAACTAAAGACTCAGTTCATTGCAAAGTAACTTGGTGAGGTTTATTGTCAACAAAGCACACTCCTAATGCCCTGATTCAGTAGTTACAGATGCACTACCATGTATATGCTTGTTGCAATGTACTAGCTCAGTTTATGGTGGGACCTTTCATTATCCCCTAGGCCGCCAAACACACTCCTTCTTGAGACTTCATTTTATACCCTGATACACACAAATTTGTATTTCTCTGCTGGCATAACTAGTTACTATCACCTACTGTGGGTTATTACCACCCATTATCTTGTACATGTTTTCATCAAAACATCTCTATCCATTACACTGTGATCCTGATCTTATCTTTGAGGGATGGGGTCACTGTGTTCTCATTATCTCGGGGGGGGGGGGGGGGGGGGGGAGAGTGTTCAGGATGATGCTTGGTAAATGCCATGCTTGTATCAGGTGAGGCCACTGTAGAAAGGATGTTTCAACAGGGATAAGATGATAGCAAAAGAATGAAGGATACTGAAGGGAGGAAGGAGGAAAAGTGGGGAGAATAAGTATGGAAAGTGTGTGAACTGATGGGAGACCTTAACACCCTAGACGCATGTATGTAAGACAGTGATTGGTCTCCAACCTTTTAAGCACAAAATCACTTTTTCAATGCAAGAGCTCCCTCAAACACAAATACCCTTGCCCCACCTTCCTTGTACCCTTTCTCCGAGGCCCCGCCCATGCTCACTCCATCCTCCCACCCTTTCACCAAGCTGGGGCAGAGGGTTGGGGTGCAGGTTCTGGTCTTGGATTAAGGGATTAGGAGTGTGAGAGGGGCTCTGAGCTGAGCCTGATGCAGGCAGTTGGTGTGCTGGAGGGGGTTGTAGGTGCAGGTTCTGGGAGGGTATTTGGATGCAGGGGTTTGGGGTGTAGGAGGGGGATCATGACTGGGCTAGGGTTTTGGGATGTGGGTGGTGGGGCTAAGGCAGGCTCACCCCTGCCCTGGCCCTGCACCACTCCCAAAAGCATCCAGCAAACTACCTCCATCCCAAGTCCTGTTTTGCCCCCTCTCTGCTCTATGGAGATAGGATACAGAATGGGAGAGGGGGCACCTTGACATGAGCATCCCTCCTCCTCCTCCTCCTTCCCTGCCCTGCACAGCAATCAGGGGGCTCCTGAGGAGACAGCTCCAAAGCAAAGGGCAGGAGAAGTGCAGCAGTAGGGGGAGGGGCAGCTGAAGTGCCAGCACTTGATAGCCTCTTGGCCAAACCAGTCAGGATCACTTTTCAGAGGCTCCAAAATCTACCGATAGATCCTGATCTACTGGTTGGTGACCACTGATGTAAGAGAACAAATGCTATTAGCAATGGTAGCACCTGGTGGCATTCTGATGTACTAGCTGGCAAATTTCTTCACCAAGTGTTCACTGAACCAACAACAGGTGATGCTATTTTAGACTGGTTTTGGAAGTAGTAAGGATGGTACTGTTTAACTAGCCCCCTAATTTTGTGTAGTGCCCCTTTCTGAAATTAAATGGCACAGTATTGAGCTTCTGTGGTGTTTTTCCCATCACAAGGATATTAAATTTAATTATACTATGGTCCAAGCTGTCCAGGTATATTCACTTTTTGGACCAGATTCTGTGCCCCACTTAGGACTAAATAAAAAAAATAGCCTCTCCTCTTGTGGGTTCCAGAACCAGCTGCTCCAAGAAGCAATCATTTAAGGTGTCAAGAAACTTTATCTCTGCATCCTGTCCTAAGGTGATGTGTACTCAGTCATTTTGGGGATAGTTGAAATCCCTCATGATTATTGAGGTTTTCTTTTATTTTTATTGCCTCTCTAATGTCCCTTAGCATTTCACAGTCACTATCACTGTCCTGGTCACGTGGTCAGTAATGCATCCTTCCTGCTATATTCATATTCTTAAAGCATGGAATTACTATCCTTAAATATTCTATGGAATAGTTTGTTTCATTTACGGTTTTAACTACATTTGATTCTATATTTTCTTTCACATAGAGTACGTCTAGACTGCAAGCTTCTTTCAAAAGAAGCTTTTTTGGAAGATCTCTTCCAAAAAATCTTCTTTTGAAAGAGACCATACACACTTCAAAAGCATATTGAAAAAGTGATCTGCTTTTTCGAAAGAGAGCATCCACACTCATTGGACGCTCTCTTACATAAAAGGCCACCCAGAACCACTTTATCCAGGGCATTAGGTCAGCAGTTACTTCCGGGTGCTATTGCCTAGGGCTGTCTGAGAGCGTGCTAAAAGTGACACCCCCTGGACAGCCATTTCTCAGGTTCTGCTGTGGGCTTGTCTACCTCTCTGAGGATACGTCTACACTACAACGTTAATTCGAACTAACTTAGTTCGAATTAGTTAATTCGAACTAAGCTAATTCGAACTAACGCATCTAGAACTAAAAACTAGTTCGAATTAGCGTTTTGCTAATTCGAACTAGCGCGTCCACATTAAGTGGACCCTGAACCAGGCTTAAGGATGGCCGGAAGCAGTGCCGGCAGGGCATCAGAGGAGGACTTAGAGCGTGGAGATGCTGTCTCAGGCTAGCCGAGGGCTGTGCTTAAAGGGTCCCGACCCCCACCCCGGACAGACAGTTCTCAGGGGTGCCCCGCTTACAAAGCAGTCCTGGCTTGGAGTGCCCTGAGTGCCCACACTGGGCACATCACAGCACTCGGCCATCAGCCCGGCTGCACTTGCCGCAAGCTGCCATCTGGGGAGAAGGGGCAATTCGGGGGCTGCAGGAGAGCTTCCACCCCCAGAAGCCCGCAGAGCCAGCCCAGAACTCCCCATCAGGGGCTCGTGCCCCATTCCTCCCTCACCTCCTTCCACTTACCCTTCCCTAGTCCCTCTTCTTCATGTACAAAATAAAGGACAATTGTGTTCAAAAATGGAATCTGTCTTTATTGAACAAAACTGGGGGAGACTGGGAAAAGGAGGTGGGAGAGGGGAAGAGAGAGGCTGGGAGAGGGGAGGGCAACTAAAATGATCAGGGGTTGGGAACAGGTCCCATATGAAGAGAGGCTAAAGAGACTGGGACTTTTCAGCTTAGAAAAGAGGAGACGGAGGGGAGACAGGATAGAGGTCTCTAAAAGCAGGAGTTGGGTGGAGACGGTGCATACAGAAAAGTTCTTCATTAGTTCCCATAATAGAAGGACTAGAGGACACCAAAGGAAAGGAATGGGTAGCAGGCTTCAAACTAGTAACAGAAAGTTGTTCTTCACAAAGCAAAGAGTCAACCTGTGGAAGTCCTTGCTGCAGGAGGCTGTGAAGGCTACAACTAGAACAGAGTTTAAAGGAACGTGAGATCAAGTCATGGAGGTTGGGTCCATGGAGTGCTATTAGCCAGGGGGTAGGAGTGGTGTCTCTGCCCAAGGTTTGTGGAAGGCTGGAGAGGGATGGCACGAGACAAATGGCTTGGTCACTGTCTTCGGTCCATCCCCTCCAGGGTCCCTAGGGTTGGCCGCTGTCGGTAGGCAGGCTACTGGGCTAGATGGACCTTTGGTCTGACCCAGTACGGCCATTGTAAGCTCAGGGCTCAGGGTCGGGGGTCTCAGTGGACCACCTTGATTTTCATGCACACCTGCTCCTGGGTGGCCAGGCTGGCAGCTCTCCTGCCCTAACCGGCCACTTTCCTGTGCCTAGTGCGGAGGTCGTGGACGAGGTCCACGATGTCCGCACTAGACCAGGCGGGTGCCCGCCTCTTGCGGTCCCGGGCAAGCTCACGGGAGCCGCCAGCCTGGTCCCGGGAAGAGGGGGAGGGCTGGGCGCATCGGGTGGCTGGCTCGAGCCGTGCCAGGTGCAGGGTCTGCTGGCTGGGTGCTGGCAGGCTTGCACCTGGCACGGGCACCGTAGCCAGCCCGTGCCCCTTTAAGGAGTTCGGGGCCGGAAGAGGGGCAGTAGAGTTTCCCTGGTGTTGGCCAGAGTGGCCACCAGGGAAACCTGGGGAGGGCTAGCCTCCCACTAGTTCGAATTAAGGGGCTACACAGCCCTTAATTCGAACTAGTAAGTTTGAACTAGGCTTAATCCTTGTGGAATGAGGATTACCTAGTTCGAACTAAGCGCTCCACTAGTTCGAACTAACTTTGTAGTGTAGACATAGCCTGAGGGACAGCAAAGCTTTTGCAGAGTGTGCTCTGATTGCCTAGCTTTGTTGGATGCCACAGCTTTTTGGCTATGGAACCGGAGCTGCCCCTGAGCATGCGATGATCCCACACTGTCAGGTTATGCTGCAGGTTATGCAGCAGTTTCAGCAGACCATCTTGACCGTCCTGCTTCAGCTCGACTCCCAGTTCATTTTTGAGTCCATCTGCCTTGATGCGGGAGCAATGCCCTTGTCCCCGTACCTCACAGCCGAGAGATGAATCTGGAGGCTGGACACCAGTTCCAACTGGTGGGACCACCTAGTGATGGAGTGGTGGGATGATGTGCAGTGGCTCAACAACTTCCGCAAGTGGAAGGCCACATTCTTGAAGCTGTGTGCCTGGCTTGCCCCTGCCCTATGGAGATGCGACACCTACCTGCGGCCCGCCATCCACCTCGAGAAGCAGGTTGCAATTGTCATATGGAAGCTTGCTACACATGACAGCTACCGGTCGGTGGGACACCAGTTCAGCATGGGAAAGCCCAATGTCGAGGTCCCCTTTATGGAGGTAAAGCATTCTTGGGGTGCACTCCCTGTGTGGGGGAGTCCTGAAAAAGGGGGACCCTTGGGAAAGGGGAGGGAGAATGGGGATAAAGAGGGGTGGAGGAAGCGCCATCCCCAGGTAGGGTTGTGCCGTCCCGCCCTCACACAGCCCTGCTGCTGGGGGGGGAAGCCTGTTTGGGGGGGCTCCTGGAGTGTTTGGGGGCAGGGGAGAAGGGAGATGGGCACTCCCAAGGGCTCAGGCACCCCCTCTCATTCTCATTGTGTGTTTCTATGTCTCCTTGTGCAGGTGGTGAGGGCCATCAACTCCATCCTGCTGTGCAAGATCATCTGCTTCGGAGATCTGGACCCAATCGTGGCCAGATTTGCTGCCCTTGGCTTCCCAAACTGCGGTGGAGCAATAGATGGGACCCACATCCCTATCCAAGCACCACAGCATCGAGCAGCCCAGTATATTAATAGGCAGAGCAACTTTTCTGTGGTGCTGCAGGCCCTGGTCAACCACCAGGGACAGTTTTCAGACATTTTTGTAGGGTGGTCAGTCCGTGCACATGATGCCTGCATATTTAGGAACTCTAGCCTGTACTGCAAGCTGGAGGCTAGAACATTCTTCCCACAGCATGACTTTCATGTGGAGGGATGTCCAGATGCCACTCTGTATAATTGGCAATGCGGCCTACCCATCTATGCTATGGCTCGTTAAGCCCTACACTGGCCACCAGGACCCCAGCAGGGAACAATTCAACGTGCACCTGAACCAGGCCCACATGCAGATAGAATGCACCTTCAGAAGCCTCAAGGCCAGGTTCAAGTACCTTCTGACATGCCTCGATGTGGGGGAGCGCAACATCCCAGAGGTGGTCTTTGCATGTTGTGTGCTCCACAACCTAGAGGAGAGCAAAGGGGAGAACTTCCTCTCGGGGTGGGGGACAGAGGCTGACCATGAGCCATGGACATCTGCCCAGTAACACTCCCTAGGGCCTCCCCAATGGAGGCTTGTACTCCCTTATACCTTATACCTTTCCCACCACAATCCCTTCCCTGTGCAATTAATAAACACACCAGTTTTGGTTTCAACAAAAACTTTGTATTTTGTTTTTTATAATCAAAGTAACTGGGGCAGAGGGGGGGCTGAGAATCTGGATGGGGGAAGGAGGAAGGGAGGCTCAGGGCTGGGAGTGGTGAGTGAAGCGCCTGCAAGTGCCGCCTCAGGTCCGGGGACCTTGACAAACTCGGGATTGAGTGGGACCTGGGACAACAGAGGGGTGGACAGGAAGGGGGGCTGCAGCAGGGTCAGGGATGGCAGAGGGAGTAGGGGTGGGGGGAGCAGGAGCAGGAAGAGTGGGAATGGGGGAAGGACCAGGGTATGCCATCACTTCCCAGATGGTGGCACACATGTTTTCGCCCTGCCACACAACTGGTCCCACATGTGATTGTGCCACTTGGCATCATCACGGACCTTTTTGGCCAGGGTCTGGTGCATGTCACGCAGGACAGCGATGTGCTCTTGCATGAGGTCCTGGTGGACCCTCCACCAATTGCGGCTCCCCCAGCTTCAGTCGGCTGCCTGGGCTGGTGTGGATCGCCCCTCGGCAATGTTTGGTCCAGTTGTGGAGGACGAGAGGGAGAGGCGGTCAGTCATCCATGCACACACTGCCCCGAGGGCATGCCCTCCCCTGTGAGCACTGAGCAACTGACCTTGGAACAGGGGACAGTGATGTCCCAAGAGCAAAGCCATGTGTGGCCTGCACAGCAGGCCCAGCCTAACGGGGGTCCCGAGGTGCCCAGGGGACTATCCTGCCTGCTTCCTCCTTCCCTCCTCATGGATAAGCTAGCCAGGGAAGTGTCCTGCCACAGTGTCATCCCATGTGCAGGAGAGGGGCGTGGAGAGCCCTGCCCCCCCCCACCTGACCTCCGTGGGCCCTTCCCACACACACACCTGCACCTGGCAGTGCTGTCTGCAGGAGCAGGCAGTGTCTTGCACGTGCAGGCATGGCCGTGTGCTATGTGCGACACTCCTCAGTCTGTGTTGGGTCATGCATGCATCCTTGTGCCCAGCCTGCTTTCGATAGTGGCTGGCGGGGGGAGGCTCTCCCAGCCGTTTTTCTAAAAAAAAAAAAAAAAAAATCTATAGTCTAGACGTACCCATATAGTGCTATTCTTTCAAAAGCACAACCTGTTTTGTTCTTCTGATATATTTTGTACCCTGATATGACTGTCCCCCAGGGTATGTCTACACTACCCCGCTAGTTCGAACTAGCGGGGTAATGTATGCATACCGCACTTGCTAATGAAGCCCGGGATTTGAATTTCCCGGGCTTCATTAGCATAAGCGGGGAGCCGCCATTTTTAAATCCCCGCTGCTTCGAACCCCGTGTAGCGCGGCTACACGGGGCTCGAACTAGGTAGTTCGGACTAGGGTGCCTATTCCGAACTACCGTTACTCGAGGAGTAACGGTAGTTCGGAATAGGACCCTAGTCCGAACTACCTAGTTCGAGCCCCGTGTAGCCGCGCTACACGGTGTTCGAAGCAGCGGGGATTTAAAAATGGCGGCTCCCCGCTTATGCTAATGAAGCCCGGGAAATTCAAATCCCGGGCTTCATTAGCAAGTGCGGTATGCATACATTACCCCGCTAGTTCGAACTAGCGGGGTAGTGTAGACATACCCCCATTGATTATCCTCATTCCATCATTTTCTTTTTCACAAATTTTTCACAGTAATCTTAGCTGGTGGCTTTTTTTTTTCATTTCTCTAGCATACAAAAGAAAAAGGGAGTCAGTAGCCACCAGAGGAAAGGGCCCAGAAATTGTTTACAATCACATAATTATAATAAATTACATAATGTGAAATATAAACCACTTACAGCATTATAGTGCTTTTGCAAAAGCTGTAATGTTACAATTATTTTTGTTCATGTTGCTACATTTTATTTATTTTTGGATTCATCACCGGGTGCAACTCAGAGTCATGTCAATTAAAGAAAATATATATGCAAGTTAGTCATGGCCCTCAGATTGAGACAAAGTGCCAGTGCAGCCTCCATGCTTCAAGGGTAAAGGTACACTGCTAATCCATTCATGGGGGCTTTTGTATTAGTACTATAGTAGGGCTGATGAGTTTAAAATTCTGGAAGTCTTTTGTGTTTCTGTATCTTGTCATGATATTTACTTACCATTTGTTTGAGTTCAGTTTTTATCTACAAATGCAGTTTTCAACTTCGTACTTACCACTCATAAGCATTTGTTTTCTTGATGCTTTATATTGTTCTTCCTGATCTTGTCTCTCATCTTCATTCTTATTGTCTTCTACAAAATGAGGAGAAAGGGAAAAGACATTGTTAAAATGCTTTCAGGCTGGTTTGAGCTGTCTGAATTTCATTTTGGTATAATAATGCTACCTTAAGTGCATTTTATGGAGTACCATAATTTTCTCTCCAAACAATCATATATGCTTATTTGATTTTGATTAGTTATGTAACTTGTTTATTATGGTACTGCCTATGGGCCAACTGGGAATGGGGACCCCTTGTGCTAGTGATTGTACAAAGACAAGAGATGGTCCTTGCCTTGAAGAGCTTGCTCTCTAAAGCTGTGTCTACACTGCAGGCACTTCTTGAGCAAGAGAGCATCCACACTGCACGGACACTCTTGCACAAGAAAGCTCTGATTGCCATTAACAAAATAGCTATCAGATCACCTATACTTTTTCTGATAGGTTCTTTTTGTGCAAGCCTTGTTGAGCATCCACACACACCTTTTTGTGGGAGAACTCTTGCGCAAAAAAGAGTTATTTCTCATAGAAAGAGGTATACCTATACTTCAAAAAGCCCTCTGTTCTGCCGTTCTACTGTAAATTTTCTTGCACAAAAACGTGCTTGAGGTGTGGACACTCGGAGGGTTTTGCTCAAAACCAGCCATTTTTGCACAAAAACCCAGTAGTGTAGACGTAGCCTAAAGGTAGGAAAGGGATACGACATACAAGCAGAGGGAGACATCATAGCTCATAAAAGTTAAATTCTATAATTTTGCTTTTTATTGGTTTGTGTTTATTGTGAACTCTTTTGGGCGGGTTTTGTTAGGAGGGAACTGACTAAATGGAAAGAGAAAAGAAAGGAGCATGTCAGCAAAGATTGAAGGCTTTGAGGAAGGAGATAGGAGGGAATTGGAACAAACAGCCAATCAGTACAGAAGAGAAGAACGCTCAGAGTGAAAGCAGTCTGATGACATCATTGTGAATTGTCCCTGCTTATAACATAAGAACATAAGAACGGCCGTACTGGGTCAGACCAAAGGTATCTGCCGACAATGGCCAGCACCAGGTGCCCCAGAGTGGGTGGACCGAAGCAATTTGTCTCCTGCCAAATGTTTGTTAACCCCTTCAAAGAACTCTAAGGGTATGTCTACACTGCAATCCTAGTTCGAACTAGCTAATTTAGGCATTCGAAGTTGCAAATGAAGCCCGGGATTTAAATATCCCGGGCATCATTTGCATCTTGCCGGGTGCCACCATTTTTAAATCCCCCTTAGTGTGGACTCCGTGCCCGCGGCTACACGCAGCACGGAGTAGGTAGTTCGAATTAGGCTCTCTAATTCGAACTACCGTTACTCCTCGTGGAAATCTTTTTTTGCTTTTCTTATTACATTTTTACACTTCATTTGACAGTGTTTATGTTCCTTTCTATTTAGTTCACTAGAATTGGACTTCCACTTCTTAAAAGATACCTTTTTGTCCCTCACTGCTTCTTTTACATGGTGGTTAAGCCATGGTGACTCTTTTTTTAGGTCTCCTGCTATGTTTTTTAATTTGGGGTATACATTTAAGTTGGGCTTCTGTATTGGTGTCTTTAAAAAGTTTCCATGCAGCTTTCAGGGATTTGGCTCTAGTCATTGTGCCTTTTAATTTCTGTTTAACTAACCTCCTCATTTTTGTGTAATTCCCTTTTTTGAAATTAAATGCCAGGGTGCTGGACTGCTGAGGTGTTCTTCCCACCACAGGAGTGTTAAATGTTATTATATTATGGTCACTATTCCCAAGCAGTTCTGTAACGGTTATCTCCTGGACCTGATCCTGCACTCCACTCAGGACTAAATTGAGAATTGCCTCTCCCCCTGTGGGTTCCTGCACCAGCTGCTCCAAGAAGCAGTCATTTAAGCCATTGAGAAATTTTCTCTCTGCTTCTCTTCCTGAGGTGACATGTTTCCAGTCAATATGGGGGTAATTAAAATCCCCCATTATTATAAAGTTCTTTATTTTGGTAGCCTCTCTAATCTCCCTCAACATTTCAATGTCAGTATCGCTGTCCTGGTCAGGTGGTCAGTAATATATCCCTACTGCTAATTTCTTATTATTGGAGCATATAATTACCATCCATAGCGATTCTATGGAACATGTTGATTCATTTAATATTTTTATTTCATTTGATTCTACATTATTTTTCACATACATTGCCACTCCGCCACCCACCCGGCCTGCTCTGTCCTTTCGATATATTTTATATCCCAGTATGATTGTGTCCCACAGATTTTCCTCATTCCACCAGGTTTCAGTGATGCCTATTATGTCAATCTCCTCCTTTAATATGAGGTACTCCAGTTCACCCATCTTATTAGTCAGACTTCTAGCATTTGTGTAGAAGCACTTTAAGAATTTGCCACTGCTTATTTGTCTGCCATTCCCTGATGGAATGGATTCCTTTATATGTGGTTGTTTGTCTGCTCTGGCCCATTGTTTGTCCTCTCCCCTCCTCTCTGTCTGTCTACAGCTTAGAGAATCTCTATCAACGGATTCTCCTCTACTACACAGCTCATGTCAGTTCAAGGCTACATCTACACTAATAACATTTACTGATATAATAATATGCATTGGAGGAGAGATTTTTTTGTATTTTTTTATTTATTTACTCTTTTAATTTCTATACAACAAAAAGCATAGTTCTGGTTAAGTTAAAATAATCAAGAAAGTTTATTTCAATTGGGGAAGCACAGGTATAAGCTGCACCAGCAAACACACTTTTTGACCAGTAGAAGGTCTGACTACACCAATGGTGCATCTACACTGCAATATTATTTCGAGATAACAAGCCTTATTTCAAAATAACAATGCATACGGCTATACAGACATTCCGTTATTTCAAATTAATTTCAAAATAATGGATGGCTTATTCCAAAATCCATATACCTCATTCTATTCTGAATGAGAAATAAAGCCTTTTCCGAAATAGCTATTTTGAAATAAGGCATGTGTAGATGCTCTATTGCTGCTATTTCGAAATAGTCCTCATAGGTGCCATTCTATGTTATTCCTCCCCGGTGCCTCCAGGGGCTTTCAATTGAGATAGCATGTCTACATTAGGGAAGCCTGCCTTGGACTAATTTTGAGGCTTCCCTGTGGTGTAAACGTGCTTTTTTGAAATAAGCTATTTTGGAATAACATGCAGTGTAGACGTACCCCTGTAAATTGTCTTACTAAATCTTATAATTAAAACAGTTCACATCGAAGGCCCGGCCCTTCAATATTTCTAATCTTATTAACATAGACACAATACCAAAATCCTGTCTCTCACTTACTAAACCTTAGAACAAAGTAATATATATATATTTAACTAAAGGACTTACTTGGTAAAATGCTAGATGTGTTACATTACATTACTACAATGTTAAACCTAAAATACAAATATAATACTCTTGCTCCAGCACCCCAAGAGGGTTTTCTGATATAGCTATATTAGAAAATCTTTTCTAGTGTAGGCTTAAATTAAGTCTCTGGCTGGCTCCTCCTTGCTGTTTCAAGCCCTAAGGCCACATGCTTGTCTTATAGGAGGAGTGTGACCACATAGTCTTAGTGATCCCAGAAGGCTGGGTGTCTTATGCACAGCTCTGAGTAGGGGGCTATGAGATGATCAGTGTCAGCTTTTGATAAGCCTTTTACTCGCATACAGAAACTACAAGATTGAAATTTGCACAATATATGTCTAATGCCCTGCTGCTCTCTCAGTTCTTAGAGGACGCCATAATGTCTGATGGAACTTTTTCTCAGTACTGGATAATTTCATGTGAAATATCTTCCCTCTCCTCCATAACTGAAAACTTCAGAGAGTGGGTAACAGCAACTTCAGTGATGATGATTCTCTTCCCAGATGTAATGAGATTAATCTTCATCCAAACCCCCCAAAATCTCATGCATCTTGTGAAGTTACTTGCAGTTGTGCAAAGCAAGCATAAACTGCTGCTGTTCTTGTGGAGTATCTTACATTTTGTTGGCCCGCATTTTTCCCAGGAATAAATAATTGCACAAGATGCAAAGCAGTTAAAAATAGCTCCATTGGTTCTAAATATTCTATATTCCATGCTCTAGACAGATGATCCTCCCATTTTTTGAGCACTGGAAAGTCCTTCTGAAATCAAAGAATGAAGGATCTCTCCCCAAAATGAGAATGAAAATTTGTTCTGATAAAGAGAATGCTATTCTGTGCATAGTACTGCAGGTATCCATCTGTACTGCAGGTATGTTTCATTCACAATGTACATATTCATCCTTTATAATTTTGGCATTTTGCTCAGTACTCAAACAATTGGGTGTTTTACTTGCTGACCTAAGCCTTAATGTTATAGTTTAGACAAAATGTTAAATAAATCCCAAGATTGGGATGAGAAATATATTTCTTTCTTGCATTTTCCCCATCTGCCTGGATTGGTTCTGTGGAAGAATTGAGTTTAGCTCCCAAAGACAAGGAATCAGAAGTGGCCTTAGATAGTAAATCAGACAATTTGAAGAGGTGCAGAAGGACAACATAGTAATGGTCAAAGGAAAACCTCTGGTGGTGTTTTAAACACATTTCCTCAAAAATCTTTCAGAAGATTTTAAACAGACACATTCTATTTGCTGATTAAGCTTGGGTATATCTAAAAGTCTGTAATGGTTGGTAAATGTCAGCTTATTGACATTAAACACACAGTCTTCCGCATGGGTGGAGTATCTTGTTATATAAGAGGTTTGAACATAGAGCCTAATGCAATTTTATTGACAGAATGAAGGTTTCTGCTTTATATTCAGGTAGGACTTACATTTAAATTAGATTAGGGTATAATGAATATTGTTTTCCGTGTTGATGATGCTTAGATTGACTGCCTTACTCAATGCAGACAAAGCGATTAAAAACGCTAACCTCACTAGTTCATGATGAAGATTTTACAGTATTGAATAGATATGCTAGTGGTTCACAAATGGATTTTTTTTATGTTTTTTCTGGCTGTGGAAAAGTAACTTCATAATCTGCATGAAAAAATTACAGTGGCAATGGTTGGTTTTAACCTGATAAGGTCCTCTCTGCCAGAAAGTTGTAAAACAGATTTGTATACACTATGTATCTGAATGTGACTTCGCTGTAATTAGTTTTAGCTGCTGACCACTTTCACACAATCATGTTCTTTCTATCATGCATTATTGATATGTGATGTGGTTTCAGTGAGTTTGAATTTTCTTCTGGTCTGTTTCAAATGTGATGTCATAGTGGTGTCATAAGGAGGAGAGAGAAACCGTATTCATCTTGGCCTCTGAGGATAGAACAAGAAGCAATGGGCTTAAACTGCAGCAAGGGAGGTTTAGGTTGGACATTAGGAAAAAGTTCCTAACTGTCAAGGTAGTCAGACACTGGAATAAATTGCCCAGGGAGGTTGTGGAATCTCCATCTCTGGAGATATTTAAGAGTAGGTTAGATAAATGTCTATCCGGGGTGGTCTAGACAGTATTTGGTCCTGCCATGAGGGCAGGGGACTGGACTCGACCTCTCGAGGTCCCTTCCAGTCCTAGTATTCTATGATTCTATGAAGGTTGTGTGTAGAGAAAGCTTTTGGTCATGTGGAGGCAAGACTCCCCAAATTGCCATCTTATGTAATTAGACCTTGACCAGAAGGGCATCCTTGCCCTTTGTTCCTGAGCCTGATAATTGTGTGTTGGTTTTTGAGATATGTTCACTTTTCCTTTGGAAATTGGACAAACCCTACTGATTCATTTTCAGTCAGTGCATTTGCCACTACCAGTCTTGATCTGAGCACTGAAGCAGAAGTGATAATGTTAATATTTAAGTTTCACTTTCCTGACCATTGCTTTGCCCCTATTTATATCTTTCAATAAACAAAGGCATGTAGCAGAAAATATGCATTCTAAGCCCACTAATTGTTTTTTTCTTTTTCAATGTGATCTTTAAGACTTCCACACAATTGTCCTTCCACTCACCCTAGAAATTAATAACACAATAGCAAATGTATAATACAATACCTAAAGATTATTAAATATACTTCAAAAAGAAATAGCTGGCCACAATATTAAATTAATATTTTATTGCATGTATTCTGATATGCTTTAATTATTTTCTGTTAAATGATTCTGTAAAAATAATATTGTGAGTTCATGTGTTTACAGGGGCTAGTAATTTCTGTTCAAATATTTTCAGCTGACAAATATATAGTTTTTCTTCTAACTGCAAACTCATCTTAAGATGGGTTCTTTCCCAATCATACATTGCCACAAATGGCCAATTTATGCTCCATTGGTATTTAATTAATGCCAGTGCCGCTGGTGGGTAAGCAAAGGCGTAAGTGATTGCTTTTGTAAACGATAGTGTGTAGGTGAACCTCTGTGCTTGTGTGGAATGCCATTGACTTCAGCGTTGCATGGTTGTAGGTATCTGCTCATGTACAACAGTTTGCAGGATCAGGACCTTTAGTGAGTGACACTGTTGATGAACTGGAAAGAATAGAATCTGACATATTTTTTCTTAACTGTGTTATCTCAGCAAGACTGCAAGACATGAATGGTGAAAGATTATTACTTTTGTTCCCAGAGTAAGCAGCTATGATTCCCAATGCACATAGGATTCAGATCTGAGAAAATGGCACCATTGTTCCAAGAGCAGAAATAGACATTAAGGACTGTATCAAAATTGTGATTTGTCCTTTATTCTTTGTGCAGTGTTGAGAAATGGACAAAATACCAATATATTGATTCTTCCCTTCCCAGCTCTTTCCTCTCACACATCTTGAGACTAGCATATCTTTTTCACATACTAATTTCCTTATGCATCAACAGTATTTTTGTTATTTGTTACTAAAAGATTTATCCAGTGTTGCTCAAATCCTTAACTCAATTATTTTTTGGTATTTTTGGAAAATAAAATGAAAATGTACATGCTTCATTTAATCCATTGCTCACGAGTGGAGCTCTGGGTGAAGGGTTCACTATAAAGGCTACTCCGGGGAGAGGACTAACCTAGCCCTCTCTCACAACAGCAGCTTCAGCAAAGGTGAGAAGTGCTTCTCTATATGAGTGCTGCAGTTCCAGTGGGTACAGCCAAGGGAGGGGTTCAAGGCCCCCCAGCTGGAGCAGGTTTAGGTTTGTTTGCCCTCTGCACCCTCTGCCAGAGTGAAGAATGCAGCAAACTGTGCACTTTCCCCTCTCTCTGATGAATTGGGAGGGGGGGCAGATAGCTTCAGTCTCCTTCACACTCCCTAAAGAACACCTGTGGGTGCGTGGCTTGGGGCTGGGACAGTTCCAGACAAGTGGGAAGGGGGAAAGCACCACAAGCCAGCTCCTTTCACCTGCCTGGTGATTCTGTCTCTTTTCTGTATGGTTTTCTGAGAAGCAATCCCATTCCAGGAACATCCTATTTTCCTGGCACAACCAACCTCTTTAAAACTTTCCTTTGGTTATGACAAGAGGATGCCAAATTTGGGCATTGTAGTTCTTATAATTTAGGAGGGATTCTTGAACAAATAAGACAGATGGACAGAAAGACAGACAGACAAACTCTTCTAAATATAAGGTAGGTTTGTAGTGTAGTATATGATGAGGTATACAAACCCTACGCTGAAGAATGGTGGATCTTCTAAGGATCAGCTATTAGCCCATGCAACCTTACCCAGTTGCATCTGAAAAGCCTGAAAAAGTTAGAGGTGGCATTTAAAGGGGATGCAGAGCAACTCAGAAACCATCAGTCAGTGGAAGGAAGCAGACCTCTGCTCTAACCAGGGGAGAAATGCTTCCCAGGTGCTCTTATGGCCAGAGACCTGGAAAAAATAGACCTGATAGGACCTACAAAGGAGAGACTGGTGTGTCTGACTGCCAAAGCCAGACTTTATATGTGATTCTATAATTTACTCCATGAGGAAAGGGGAAACTTGAGTAGAAAGTGGTCATGGGGCAAGTTATGTAGCACCCCGAGGTGTAGAGCATAACTGTCCACCATGAAACCCTTTATTGGAGCAGAGTGCAGATGGTGAGCCCAGGCTCCCCTTGACACTCCAAAAGTCAGGACATCAAAAGAAGCCTTTACCTCAGTAGAGAGGTCCAGCTGGGAAAGAACCTGACTGTTCAAGTGCCCAGATAGCAAAGTCACTGTGTTAAGATGAAAGATCTGAAGCCCTCAGGGAACCTGAAGGACAAGGCTATATCTGCAAAGGGGCAGTTGTCCTCTGGCCACTTGTTTTGGTTACTGTTATTTCTGAGAAGGAATTGTTCAGGGTTTACACTCAATACTTAAGTCCCCACCTGCTTATTAAATGCTAAAGCAGATCAGATTTTGAGTCTGCTCTAATTGAAAATCCATCATTCTTTCCACTCACGAGGCATGTGTGCTTGGAGGGAGCTTCACTATGTTGGTTTGAAGCTTATAAAATATGAGTATGAATTTGCAAAAACACACTACCCATGCTTGTCCTATCTTTACACATATATGGTGGTTTTGTGATATAGAGCCAAGAGTCTTTATAATAAGTGATCAAAACTACAACTGACTCTAATTGCTGTTTTCTTCTAGCTCCAGAAGGAAAAGTGCTTTTGTTCATATTCCATATCTCATTAGAAACAGATCCTTCTTGTATTAACTGTCTTCAGCATTCATAAACCAGTGAATATTGTGATTAATCAAATATCTCTGCTTCAGCAAATTTGGTGTATCTGTGATGTTAGAGGTTATATTGACAGCACACCAGGAAAACAAATAAGCCTGGCAGGGATTTAAAGTCCTTGTGATTCACTTGCAATACAGTCAAATAATGTTATAAAAATAGAATGCTATGACCTGCTAGATAATAATTACAGGAAAGTAATATATGTTGGATTAAAGTGTAGTATGGGCACTTTGCTTGTCTATCTTTGTATTGACAGCCACAATGCTCCAAAAATAGTGTTGTGCCTAATAAAATTTGACATGTTGTTTTAATTTAAAGCAAGAAGTTCTTGGGTTTTTAAAAGTCAGACAAAGTATATTTTAGATGGACTTATACAACCAACTGCATTTACAGTAATCCCTCAGCACTCAACATGCTTCACAAATGATCAGTGCCTAGCTCCATTTCCCAAGTAAATATGCTGAGATACAGAGTGGTACAGTAGCTTCTCAAGGTGCCTGAAAATGAGCGAATAAAACTCATGCACCACATTCTCCTTCTATAACATGATCAACTCCAGCTGAAAGCAGTGGCTATTTGTCTTGCAAGGAGAGATTCCAGGCCTAGAATGTCTGACTTTTAGTACAGACTCACCACTAGAATTACCATAAGTTCCACACTAATCATTATTCTGTACACCAGCAGTTCTCAAACTTTTTGGAGTCCTTTTCCGGAGCCCTTTACATGCAGAAAAATTTATGCAGTGCCCCAGCAGTCCACTGATTGCATGTGTTGTACCTATCGATGTTTCCAGTTTTTCAAACTTGCAGAGCCCCTGGAGATGTCTCGCGGAGCCTGGTGCGAAGGTTGCGGATCTCTCGAGGCATCTAGATAGACTTATGTGTAGTGCGGTGGAGGAGCCGGTGGTCATGGTACGTGTCGGTAACAATGACATAGGGAACGGTAGGAGAGATGTCCTGGAGGCCAAATTTAGGCTGCTAGGAAAGAGACTGAAATCCAGGACCTCTATGGTGGCATTCTCGGAAATGCTTCCAGTTCCACACGCAGGGCCAGGTAGGCAGGCAGAGCTTCAGAGTCTCAATGCGTAGATGAGACGATGGTGTAGGGAAGAGGGGTTTAGATTTATTAGGAACTGGGGACACTTCTGGGGGAGGGGGAGCCTATACAGGAAGGGTGAGCTCCACCTAAACCAGGGTGGAACCAGACTTCTGGCACTAAACATTAAAAAGACCGTAGAGCAGTTTTTAAACTAATAGATAGGGGAAAGTCAATTGGTGCGGAGATGCATGTAAATTGGAGGGAGACTTCTCTTAGAGGAGAATCCATTGATAGAGACTCTCTAAGCTGTAGTCAGAAAGAGAGGAGGTGAGAGGACAAACCATGGGCCAGAGCAGACAAACAACCGCATTCAAAGGAATCCAATGCATCAGGAAGTGATGCAAGTGACATTCTGCTTATTAACATGTTTTGGAAGAGAGGCCCCAGCTACAGTGGGGTTTGCAAGTCTGCTGCCTAGGAATGAAGTGCTGAGGGATGCTGAGCACCTGCCATAGACAGGTTTTTGGGGTGCTAGCTAGCCAGGGAAAGAAATGCTTTGATGTTCCTCCGTTGCCTACAGTTTTGCACCTCTAGTTGCAGCCAGTGCTCAGGTCATCCCAGCACTTCCTTCTGGCTCTGTAGCTCCACAAATCTGTCTGCTTACAGGGACTGCACTGCAGGCTGGGAGAGGGTCCTGTGGGGAGGTGGAGCAGCAGCATGGATGCTGCAGGTGCAAGATACCTCTTTCTGTGCTCTCCTGACTATATCCTGCTGGTGGGCCACACCCAGTAAAGGAAGCCCTGACCCCTGGAGGATGCATGGAGAAATACAGCGTCATGTATGCCAGTATCCCCCTTCCTTGTAACAAGCCTCAGCCTCTATTCTGAAGCTCCTGCTCTTTGATACTGCCCTACCTCAGGCAGGTTTGCAGTGTACAGTCAAGGAAGACATATCCCAGTGCTTCCTTCCCTGGCTTGTGCCCTGTAAGCCTGCCTGCTGCTTATTAGCAGCTGCTCGATAATGTTGGCAGCTGAGAGGTTGCCAATAAATGGAATATACTGCATAGCATTTTTACCATGTAGATTTTTCTTGAGGAAGACTTGATGGATGGAGCCAAATCCCTGAGATCAGACCGGAAGGAGGCCAAAGGACTAGAGTTTTAGTCAGGACATTCAGATATATTTGGATCACAGAGTAAAGCCATCATTCATGATGCTTAGCTAATGAATTTTATTTAGCTAATGAATTATCTCTTAATAGTGTATGTTTTAGGTTGTCTGCTGCAGAGTTTGAAATGCTCCAATAAAATGTGTAAATAGATCAGAAGTCTGATTCAGGCCCTTCCAGTTCTGAAAAGTCAACAAAAAAGGTTTCAGGGGGAATTTTTAGGATCTGTGAAGCACATTCTCTCATAGAACTAAGGGTCCTTCTCTAGGGAGCCATTTTTGCAGGTTCCTTCTCTTGATTATGTAATCATTACTGATTTCACTAAGGACAAATCAAACGTTTAAGCAAATAGGCTACTGAAATTCTGCAGTGGCTGAAATGCGTATCTGCTATAACAATCTTTAAATCTCCTTAATTCCCCTTTGGGTGGAAGGAGATAGGCACAATTTTGGACAAAATAAATGGATGAGTTTGGAAAGAAGCATAAGCAATGTAGCTAATCTGGCTGGCTCTGAGACCACGCACCAGCTGGCTGGCTTGAAAGTACTACCCTCTGGATCCCCAACCTCAGAGTGCAATCGCTAGAGCAGTGCCAAGGCATACTGGGTTCTCTGCATGTTTTCCAGTGACAATGGAGGATATCTGAAGCATTCAGCCAGATGAATCCAGCAATCCCCAACAACATATTTCATTTAAGCTTTCTGGGAAACAGAACCATACAGACACAAGCAACTTCTTCAGGTTTCTTTAACATGCTCTGCGACTGACTAGTTTTTTCAAACAGCCAGTTTGTGTAACCAAGTTTCAGCTGTCTGAATCTATACTGTATGTACAAAGTGGAAGGATTGGACTTGAAAAAGCACCACATTAAATACAAGGACTTATTTAACATTTACTTGTGTGACCGATCAGAATACTTTGCCTATAAAAGGAGAAAAGCCAAAGTATTCATTATCTCAATTTACATGGGCAATGAATTCTCCAATTTGTGAGTGGGCAGATGGTATGTAAAAGGAAGTGAGGTAAAACCAATAGTGGTGTTGATAGGAAAAATAAGAGCAACTTAGCAAAGTGACCCAATTTCTTTTGCTCTTCTCACCACCCAAACAGGACACCCAGAAATGTGACCACCAAGAGTTTAAGCTTTCCAACATCATCTTTAATTTTTCTTATTTTCATGGTTTCCAATTTAAATCCGCCCCTTCTTCTGCTCTGTGTATCTGTCACTCACTGATATACTATCAAAACAATGCACCAGGGTAGTCTATTATTTGCTATGCACTGACAGTAAGCCAGGTGCTATAAACGACAAGAAAAAGAACACTTGCCTAAGGAGTACACAAACTAAACGAGAGAGACAGATAGGAAAAGATGCATTAGGAGACCCATAGGAGCCTGATAACTCAGTTTATTAATTTTTCAGTGTATTTATTAAGTTTAATATTAATTTTAGCTCAGTCTCTCTATCTCCCATGCAGCACTGTGATAGCGATTATGAGCCTTGTTGAAAAGCACTGTTAGAAGGGGTGTCAATGAAGAAAAGGGATCCTTAACTGTACTTGGATTGAGAGCTTGTACCATGGAAGGATTCAGGGGGTGCCATGGTTGACTCAATGCATGGGTGGGCAATAATTTTTTGCTAGGGACCACTTCAGAATTTTTTGAAGTGGCCCCAGGCTGCACTGGAATGGGCGGGGCCTCAAGCGGAAGGGGCAGGGACAGGATACTTCCCTGCTTCTCCAGCCATGGCCCTGGCAGGAGCGTTTTGTGCTTCTAAGCGCTACATGCTCCTTTAAGGGTGGGGGCAGGGCAGAGGAAACTTTGTGCACTCCCCCTGCTCCCAGGCACTGATTGGCCTTGGGGGCAGGAGAGTGTTCAAAACCTCCTCCCGCTCTGCCAGGAGTGCATGGTCCTTCTAATTACCACATCTCCTCGCAGGACGGGGGCAGGCTGGAGGAAACATTGCATGCTCTCCCAACCCCCAGGCCCGAATTGGCCTGGGAGTCGGGAATGACAGGGCCTCTGCAGGTCAGATCTACCCACTTGGTCGGATCTGGCCCATGGAGGCCCTTTTGCTCACCCCTGGACCAATGGGAGAGGGAGCTGCATACTCTATGAACAGAGTGGGTATGATAGGTGAATCTGTGATAGGGTAGCCAGGTGTCCTCTGATAGGGTTGCTAGGTGTCCGGTTTTCGCCCGGTAATTGCGTCTTCTGTCAGTTTTGTCCAGTAAAAAAAAATCCAGAAAATATCGGACATATAAAATGTCTGTTTTTCTTGGACGGAAGGCCCCTGCCGCATCTGGTGTGGGTGGAGGGAACAGGGAGTGCGGGAATTTAAAGGCGCAGCAACCTTTTTTTTTCTCAACCAATTTTTTTCCCCCGCCATGTTCAGGATTTTTTGTGAAAGTATCTGGCAACGCTAATCGATGATTCCTAAGTTCAGGCAGTTGCTGTAATAAAGGAAGGAAGGGAGCAGGGCACATGTCCACTAACATATTATTTTACAATTTACTTTCTGAGCAGCATTTAAGAGCATATTTTTTAATTCAAAAACATTAAAGTGTAGCTAAAGTGCTGAGGCTCTTTCTGTCTGATGAAACAACCCCTTGGACAATAGACAGACAGGGGAGATCTACTTAGAGCTGAGCTGCGACTGCTTTAACCTGTACTGCGGGCTGAACTTTCCACAGGCTGGTTCCAAGATATGGGGAACATAAAGTAACCACCCTCAACTCACTGAGCCCCAATTCCTACACCAAGCAGAGTTCAGCCGGAATAGACAACTCATGCCTGAGGCTTGGATGCTTTCATGGATTAATGCATCAGGGCCTCTATTAGAAATTCAGCTTTCACAAAAGCAAATAGACATCCAGGCATTTTTTAGCCTGTCATTTTCCCCATGTGGCTCACATACAACTCCCAATGAACTCAACAGGAGTGTTGTGTTCAGACTTTGGACATCACTTTATATTAATCTATAATGTTCTAATGTGTGCACTTGAAAGGGTAATTGTATCTATTGTCTGCAGAATGTGAGTTCTTTTCATTATTCAAATCTTTAAAATGCAAATCATCCTATTTTCATAATCTCACCTTTATTGTCAATGTCTTTTTTTCCCTCTAAGCTCTTGCACTTTATCCTTCATCAAGTAATTCACCATGAAGTTTAACATTGCCTTCTAAAGCTGTTGCTTTCCAATCCTCTGGCATTGCTGCCACTGCAGGCGGTGGGGCTGCTGGCACAATTTTGATCTATGCTCTAAGATAAGGAAAGTAACAGATGCTAGGGTGCAAATATTTTGTGGCACTAGAATCATAGAAGAATCCTAGAGTGACCCAAGAATGCTATGAGCATTCAACACAATCTGCCCTGCTTCATAACCATTGACTAGGAAAAACACTAATGAATGAAAGATTATTTTAATTTGTTAGTCAATAATAAAAATGATTATTTGTGGGAAAAATCTAACCAGATCAAACAAAAGACATCGATGCCTTTGTTCAAGGAATTACAGTATGTTGGAGTACTCATTTAAGAACTTTAGTCAAAGATTATCCATGTAATGCCACAATAGTCACTGAGACCTTAGATTAACTTATGCTTCATCAGTGCTGAATACATTAATTGAATTTATTCAAAGGCTGTCTAAAATGACACTAGCTATTTGAGGGAAAAAAGATGTAGGCACTGATGTTACATGTGAATAGTTATAAATTTATGATAAAAAATTAGAATTACTCCTAATGCTTTGGCCATAAACTGATCACTGGGAAATACTGCTCCCCACTCCCCCTCCTCCCCCCCCCCCATCCAGCAGAGTTAAAGTTCAGCATGTTTTACATGAGTATTATGCATTGCTCGGAAGTACTGGCCACCATTCAAGGCAGAATATTGCTCTTATAGCAGTTCTATAGCCGTGCATTGTACTAGTGGAATGCATCTTGAGCAGTAAGGAGTTTATTCTTACAAGGGACTTGTAAGGTAGGGAAGGCTTATTATTTTCATTTTACAAATGGGGAACTGATGCACAGAGAGAATAAATAACCTTTTCAAGGTTAAACAGGAAATCATTTTTCAGAGCCAAAATCAAAAACATTGTCTCCAGAATCTTGATCCTGTACAATAACATTGGGCCATCCTTTTAACATCTTTTCTCTGACCTCTTGAACTTTTTCATCTTCTTCATCTCCTTTCTTTCATGTAGCAGCCATCCCTCCACACTGAGCAAGAGCAGTTGGGAAAATAATTAAATTAGAAGTGTTATTTTCCTTCTCTCTCTAAAATATGTCAAACTTATGAAGGATCTTTTCATAATTTTTCATACAGGTTTAGTGTGGTTTTGCTTTGACTAAATATGAATTTTACAGACTTCCAGCATGGGAGAAGTTATATTTCTGTTTCCTTTTTTGATGAAGATGTAGATAATTCTGGATGGGTGCATCATTTGTGATTTCAAAATATAGCTACGTGCACAAAATTGCTGTCTTAAAGGAAAGCTTTTTCACCAGCTTTCCTGTAATATTGCTAACTATTGGCAAGAATTTAAAGATGTTGGGGGGGGGACTTTATTTTTGTGATGCCTTCCTTTTGATTTCAAACTCTAATATAGCTGAATTAGAGGCTCCATTTATGAGTTACACAGACTCATATAGATCACATAGACACAGTCTCCATGGAAACTGCCTAATTTGTGCTCATATTCAATTAGAGTTGTCCATTACCTCTCCAAATGAAATTTAATTTGAATACATGTGCCAGTCATTTTTTAAAAATTGTATGAGATGGCTTGACTGACTAGATTTCTAGGAGTTTGTAAGTGAACTAAAAAGTTTATTTAACTTTGATAAATGTGGCAACAAATATTACATGTTTCTGAATGTTTTAAAATGTTTTTTGGATTTATTTTCCATTCACTTCTCACTCTTGTAAAAATCAATTTTATTAGCTGAAGCCTAGGGTGAAGCATGACCAGGAACAAATATTTTTGAGTGTCTAAATTAACATTTTCAACCGTGTTATTTAATTTGAGTTAAATGGAAATCAGTTCACATGACAACACAACTGAAAACTGCAGACTAGAATATTTACTTGGCCAAGAAATGTACAGGGTGTATACATTTATTAAATACAGCACTGAAATCTGCAAAAACTGTCATTTTATTTTCGTTGTAAGTCAAACCTCACAATCTACGTACCTGATGTGGTACTATTTAAGCTTGATACTTGAAAAGCTAGTGTGGCCTAATTTGTAGTCTATTTCAAAAAGTGTGAATGGTCACCTAACAATAACAGTTGTGTTCCTAAATGTGAGTTAATTGGAAATAAGCTCACTCAGGTTACAACTCAACAAAAAATAGTTTAGAGAAGCCCAGTATGTCACTGTATTTTGTTCCCTGAAAATATGTACACCATTTCCCTGTTGCCTATGCAGTGGGAGTCAGAAAGTATCTCCCCCTTCGCTTCCACACACTCTTCTACCTTTGTACTACTTGTAGTTTTGATTAAAAACTGGTTTATGGGGAAGAATACAACAAAACAATGTCTTGACTTTCAGAATTTCCTGGGAATTATGTCAGAAAAAAGTGAAGAATAAGACCAAAAAAGGGATATGACTAAGAAAAAAAAATAAAGAATGTAATGATAATTATACATGCTTATATGCTTTGTTACTGTAGTTTCTGAGCACCTTAAAAATGTTTATGTTTTTATCCTCACTATATCTCTGTGAAGTAGGGAATTATTTTACTATTAAGGCCCAATAAATTTGAGGGACTTGCTCAAGAAGTCTGTGGTGGAAAAGAGAATAGAACTAAAATGGCAGAAAAGTCACAAACACAAAATTATGGGTTTTATCCATGTAGACTTCAAACGATTAAGTTGCAAGTGAAAGAATATAGCCTGAAAATCATTTATAGCAGCAAAATAAGCAGAGAAAAATGGGAAGTATTTAAGACATGGGTGGAGCAGTTATAATAAGAATTCTTTCCAAAGTAACTTAAAAAACCTTAAAAGGGCACCAGAAATCAATGCAACTAAGCAGAGTTGGAAAAAGCAACATGCAAGATAAACAAAAGGCACTTATTGATACGAGGTGTCTGCCCAGGTGAGAATGTTACCGAACCAAACAAAAAGCATGAAAATAAATTTAGAGAAGCAAAAAGGCCACTAAATATTTAAGCATTTAAAATCCCTTTGTCTCCCCTCATCCTTGCACATACCAATCAGCACATACAGAACGGTAAGTCATTTAAAAATGAATGGAGAGTTTCTAACCAGGAATATGGAAATATCAGAATTATTAAATAGTTACTTTGTTTCTGTCTTTACAGAGGAAGAGGGTGGCGATCTGCTCAAGTCGGGGATCAGTTTTCCAGGGACGACAGAGGAGGAGCTAGGTACAGATATTATCTCTTAGATAACGATGCTAAATAAGATTAGAGGCACTTAAAATAGACTGAGAATTAGATCTGGATAATATGTAACCAGAGTTCTAAAGGTAGTACGCTAGGAAATTGTGGAGCTGTAATTTTTCCTAAACTCTTTAGATTAAATTTTCATTTTTTTTAAGTTTAAAAAAACCCACAGGAAAAATAAACCAAGAGCACCACTGAAATTGATGACATGCATCCCATTGATTTCATTGTGGCCAAGATTTTCCCCTTTGAGTTGTGCAAAAATCAGTTTCTACTCTTGAAGTTTACAAGGAATTTTTTCACCATTTCATGTGAAGCTCTCCAAGATTTTCTTTTATGTGAAACTCATCTGAGAGTATTACTTTTGCAATAAAAATGTTAAAAATGTGGATTTCTGCATATTTTCTATACAAAGCTACCATAGTTCAAAAGTGGGCCTACTTTTATTCAAAATATTAATGTTACCTTAATAAAATTCTTCATTCATATTTCCAAATTAATTACAATCTTAAGGGGTGGTTTGGTAGCGTTTTCTCTTTTGGGGTAGTTTTGCATTTTGTTAGGTATATTTAGGACTTCTGTCTAGACTGCTAAATTGTAAACTAAAAGGGGTGCTTAGGGAAAAATACCCTTAAAAGCACAGTTTGATCAAGGAGGAGTGATTCAAGGACCAGAGGTCAATGAGAGTTTTGTAGAAAAAATACAGGAATTTTGGAAAACATAGACTTTCCAGAATTGCACATTAGAAATTGAAGGCTAAGGGAGCCATGGGATAAGATATTAACAGTGCTGGATAGAAAATTGTAATAAGAAGAGCTGAAAGCTATTTGGTTTAGCAAGGGATCAAAAGTTAAATATTTCTACGTCCACCCTCTGTTTGGTCTCACACAGTTTGGGGGGCAGACATGGTTTAAAATTGTGACAAGATTCCTATCAATGAGACAACACCAGATTACTACCAATGGAGGCAAAACTGCACCTACTTTATATGCCACTCTAGCTCCCAGTCCTTCTGCAGCATAGGAGAATTGTACATACTTTGTGCAACTGTGGCCTCCCCACTGGGAACTTTCCCTTGCAAAATTTCTGAAGCCAAAGCAAATAACATATAGGTCAATGCAAACTAGTGCAGAAATATGTGACTCTTTTCAGTGATTGAGTAGGCAATATCTAGCGGATTTCTATGTAAGCAAATGGAAAATAATTAATCAAGGAGTAAGGAGCCAGCCTAGGGAATATGTGCTGAATGGATCTATCATCCAGCATCCTGATTAGGAAAAGATCGTGGGGTTGTAGTATAAAATTAATTAAAGCCAGTAGCAAAAGTAAAGAACAATCAATAAGAAAAAAGCTGCATCAGCAAAGGAACAAGGATACAAAAAGAGGTGGTGATGTTAGAATATAAGCATTCATGAAATATTGTGTGCTGTATTGGTTATATTACCGCACAAAAGTATTGTTCTCTTGGATTCCCAGTTTAAAGAATCTGAAGCCCCATTCTTCCCCTATCGGAGAATAAGCTATGCATATGTAGGAAATTCTATGAGTTTCTGTTAAGTTTTTCAATTAATTCTTTATTCACAAACCTATTGTGCCTCCTCCCATCTTGCGTCTACAGAAGAAATCAAGGATACTGCTTCCTTAACCCACAATTTATAATCAACCTGTGGAACTCCTTGCCAGAGGATGTAGTGAAGAGTAGGACATTAACAGGTTCAAAAAAGAGCTAGATAGACATTGAGGTTAGATCAATCAATGACTATTAGCTAGGATAAATAGGAATGGTGTCCCTAGTCTCTGTTTGTCTGGAAATGGATGACAGGGGAGGGATCACGTGATGATAACCTCCTGTGTTTCTTCCCTCTGGGACATCTGGTAATGGTCATTGTCAGTAGACAGGATACTGAGCTAGATGGACCTTTAGTGTGACCCAGTATGGCCGTTCTTATGTTCTTATGAAGTTAGATGTTTGTGATCTGAAGTTTGGTCCTGTGCTTACTGAAATCAGTGGGAACCAGATCAGATCCTGAAAGGGAAACTTGTTTTTATCACTTGTATACTAATCCAAACAGTAGTTAGTGTGGAGAAATATACACAGCTTTTTTTTCCCGCAGGGTATGGGTAATTTCAATTGAAATCAGTGGAAGTTGCTTGTCTCCTATAGGCTGAGAAGAGGGCCCCGGCTTGTAATATTAAAGTGGTTTTAGAAACAACCTGCAATAGAGAAAAAAGACCGAGTGTCATGCAGTCTATCACCTTAGGTGTAGGTCTTTGCTCTCAGCAGAGTGCTGACCCAAGTAGTCCTAGTTTTGATACAGATTTGTCCATACTCAGGGCAAATAACTTAATCTCTCTACCTTTGTTCTCCTATTTCTAAAATGTGGATAATATTACCTGTCTAACTTTCAGGGGTATTGTCAGGATTAACTAATGTTAGTACAATATTTCACAAATGCAAAAGTACTGTGAAAGTGCCAAATAGAATTATTAATAATCCCCTGCATAAAGTGAGAGAAACTAACAAAGGACAAGACCAAGATCAACTCTGGCTTAGTATTGATTCTGCAAAACATCTCATCACTTTATACAGCCAGAAGCTTATTGGATTTTTTTTTTAATTTATCAAAGCGTTTGAAACCACTTTATTCTCTAGAATAATATTTCAGAGGTTTCTCCATCGTTGTTTATTTAATGGAGATCACAGTATAGAAAGAGCTTTCATTATTATTAAATCTACTGTCCTAGTTGACGCAGTATTTCCTTAATCTCCATTGTTTTCATTGAGAACATCCACTGAGAGGAAACATAGTCAACAAGGAAGGGCATGGGAATGGGAATGGTTGAGTCTGACATGCTATGTGATCTTGACCAAGTCACTTTAAATAACTGGATCTGCAAAACTAAGCTATTAAAAGTTGCCTGCCTCAGTGCAATATGTTGAGATCTATAACAACATGTGAAATCTAAGTACACGGTTTTATTAATATTGTTAATGTAGAATAGGGCTCAGAGAAATTCTGTGAAGCTACATTTTATTCTTGATGCAGAATTCTCTATGTAGAAATATTTCTAGCCTAAATATAATTCTCACAAACAAAACAGACATTGCAAAAAAATCACAATAAAAAAAGCTTTTAATAAATTTTAAAGCTAAACTGCCCTGGGATGCATGGTTACTCCTGGTGACATGAATGGGGGAAAGTTGTATGACTGCAGGTACTCAGACTTGGAATTAATGGGAGGTGTGGACCTGTGTCTATAGCCTAAGGAACAACTTGATTTTAGAAACATAGCTCATTTTCTCTAACAGCATATACCTAGCTCATGTCATATTTTCCTGATCAGATCTGTGTGTTCAAAGAGGGGCTTGAGTGTCTCCATGGCATAATTTTTCCTAGTGCCTACTGTCACAGGATCCAACATGCAATTCAGACCAGTGAGGGGTTGTCACTCCTTACCCTGCAACCCTCAGTACCTCACAGTTCTTTGCTATTGTAGGTCCCAGTCTGTAACATTCATATCAGCAACAAGCATGAAGGTCGCATCCTGAGTGTCTGTGTAATAAACCACTCTGATTCTGCAACACTGACCCTGGCAACATTGTCTATAGTCCCACTCTAGCTTCTACCAGCTTTGGTTACAATCAGCAGGTTCCAACACACTCTTCATCTCATATTTTCCCCTATCTGTGTGCTCTTCAGGGTCCAGCCCCATCCTGGATGAATAGTTCAAAGAAATAATAAGTTTTGCTTGTTCCTTAGACAAAACACTGATTTGGCATATACAGTAGTAAGAAATAAAACAAATGTGTTAAAAACAGCACACAGGCTAAGTAATGCCAACTAAAAGGAATAATGATAGAAAGGGCTTTAAAAATAAAAGTAAAAATACACATCTAAAAGTCTAAAATATAATCTAATAAGGTACAGGCTTTGTGCGAGATGGATTTTCTTATCCACAGTCTTCCAGCAAAATGGTGACTGACAGATCTCCCTCAGTCAGGATTTCCTCCAAATGCCTTGAAATCCTGGTTTCTTTGTAGTCTTAGGTGAAAGAGATTGCCTAAGCAGGCTTCTCACCTCTATTCAGTTTTCAGAGAATTCAAGTTCTACCTCCTTCTTCTACACCACTCCTACCCTTTGGTGAAGGGCCCATCTTTCTCAGCTTGCAAGAGCTCTGTTCCTTTCTGTCTGTCTAGGGATAACTGACAAAGATGGTTTCTGGGTTTTTTGCTTGTATCTTTCAAAGTCCAGAGACTTTGCTTCAAAAGGTAAGACCTGATGACAAATTCCATTAGTAGCCTCTCTCTTGCCTGATAATTCACCTTTCAGTATGATGCATCATAGTCTCCCCTTCAACCAGTTCCTAATCCAGTTTTCAATTCTCAAGTTAATTCTTATCTTCTTCAATTTGACTAGTAACTTTCCATGAGGAACTATACCAAATGCCATACTAAAATCCAGGTAGATTAGATCTTCTGCATTTCCTTCGTCTAAAATATCCGTTTTTTTCTGAAAGAGATTACATTGGTCTGGCTTCTTCTATCTTTTGTAAAGCCATCTTGTATTCTATCCCAGCTATGTCTATAGTCTTAACTGCTTTGTCTTTTAATATTGGTTCTAAGACCTTGCATATAGTTAAGGTTAAACTAACAGGCCAGTAGTTTCCTGGATTTTTTTTTCCATTTCTTAAAAATACATGCTATATTAGCAATTCTTTAATGACTAAGTACACCTTCTAAGTTTCTGGATTAATTAAAAATCCATACTATTTTTCTTGGAATTTCATGTGTCAGCTCCTTTAGTATTCTTGGATGGAAATTATCCAGCCCCCTCCCTCATCCCCAATTTGGTCCCAACTAGCAATTTGAGTTTGAATTTTATCTTAGATGTGATAATTTCTACTTTCATATCCTCGCTGCCAGTAACCACTGCACCATGATCTCTAAATTCTTCATTAGATGTATTAAAAACCAGGGCAATATATTTGCTTAGGTGTTGGCCCTTCCCTAAATTATCGTTAATCACCACTCCATCCTCAGTGTTTGTTCTTTATTCTTAGTTTTCTTTTTATTTATTTAGCCATTGAACTTTTTACTGCTGGTTTTAATTTCCTTTACAAGGTCCAACTCTTTTGGCAGTTCTTAGTTTTCCCCTTCACTTTCTGACTTCCAAGAAGTAACTTTCCTTGCAAATCTCTCCCATCTTCCATTCCTTGTAAGTTTTCTACTTTGTCTTACTACCCTGTTTGAGATGCTTTTCATCAAGCTTGGTCTGCAACCCCGCCTTAACAACTTTTCCCCTTCACTTGGGATGCAGGCTTCATTGAAACATAGAACAGGAAGGAACCTTGAAAGGTCACCAAGTCCAGTCCTCTGTACTCATGACAGGACCAAGCACCATATTAGACCATCCCTGATAGATGTTTATCTAATCTGCTCTTAAAAATCTCCAATGATAAAGATTCTATAAGCTCCCTAGGCAATTTATTCCAGTGTTTAACCACCCTGACAGTAAGGAAGTTTTTCCTAATGTCCAACCTAAACCTCCCTTGCCCATTGCTTCTTGTCCCATCATCAGAACTTAAAGAGATTAAGATTTCTCCCTCCTCCTTTTAGCAATTTTTTAGGTACTTGAAAGCCGCTATCATGTCCCCTCTCAGTCTTTTCTTTTCTAGACTAAACAAACCCAGTTTTTTCAATCTTCCCTTAGAGGTCATGCTTTCTAGACTTTTAATCATTTTTGTTGCTCTTCTGTGGACTTTTTCTAATTTGTCCAAATCTTTTTTGAAATGTGGTACAAAGATGAGATCTAAGCATCTTTTCTGAAATGTGGAAACAATACTCTAGATGAGGTCTAAGCAGTGCAAAGTAGGTGGAAGAATTATGTCTTATATCCTGCTTACAACATTCTTGGTAATACTTTTTTGCTACAGAGTCACACTTTTAACCTATATTGAACTTGTGGTCCACTGTGTCCCCTAGATCCCTTTCTGCAGTACTCCTACCTAAGTAGTCATTTCCCATTTTGTATGTGTGTAACTGATTATTGCTTCCTAAGTGGAGTACTTTGCATTTGTCCTTGTTAAATTTCATCCTCTTTACATCAGACCATTTCTCCAGATCATTTTGAATTATAATCCTGTCCTTCAAAGCTCTTGCAAACTCTCCAAGCTTAGTATCAGATAGTTTCTGTAATTTTAACTTCTAGTAAGTAGTTCCACTCTTCCTGCACATGGGCTATGTCTAGACTGCAGGCTTCTTTGGAAGAAGCTTTTCCGGCAGAGACCTTCCAGAAAAACTTCTTCAGAAAGAGAGCATCCACACTGCAGAAGTGCATCGAAAAAGTGATCTGATTTCCAAAAGATAGTGTCCACACTGAATGGACACTATCTTGCATTTCAGCTGTGATTACTATGGATGGAGTGACCACCAGAGCACCTGTGCTTTTTCCTCTTCTTTCAAAAGAACTTCCTCTTCCTAAGCCAGACATGCCTTTTTCTGAAAGAGCTCTTTTGGAAAAAGGCTTCTTCCTTGTAGAATGAAGATTACCAGTGTCAGAAACTCCTCTCTGTTCTTCCTATTTTCTTTGATTGAAGTGTGATTGAAGGGGTTTTTTTTTTGACAAAACAGCTGTAGACATACCCTCAGAGCCTTGAGTTCTTCTGTTCAATTGTTCATCATTTGAGGCTTAGTCTTGTCCCCCACTCCCACCCCACCACATGTTTGTAGACAAGTAAATCTTTTAAATGGATTCTTCTGAGGATAATCTTTCAAAGAAAAGTTTATTCCAACTGTGAGGAAGGTGGTGAGGTTTGCTAAAATGCAGATTGTTCTCTTTCTTGCACTCTTGCCCCCCTCCCTTCTTAGTCTGGTGACCCTGTTTACTCTTTACATGTGAATGTACCATCATTGTCTGACTGATTACTGGGCTGGTTAGAAAAGCAAACTCATTCTTTTGCATAGGGCAGATCTGTTTACCATCTACTCTTGACATGCCTTATTTAAATACATTATAGTCATAACCCCAGCATTTATAGATGACTCTTAATATACTCTGTGTGTATAATCACACATGAATATTAATGACCAGTGAGTGATTAGTTTTCAGATGATACTGAACAAGGCATATTTTATATAAGATGATTACAACAGTGTGTAGGATACTTAAGGTCACCCCCCCCCCCTAAATCTCTCCATATGCCCTGGGGGAAGGGGCAGATAGAAAGAGAAGGGAGTGGAATTGGTAAGGCATGGCAGAAATGGGGAAGGACAGGGGCAGGTCACATGCCATACCAAAATATACTCAAGAAAGTTAGTACAGCCCAGTGTCCTTGGGAGCAAATGGAGCCTGTAGCTAGAATGGCACTAGCTTCACATGGATCAAAGAGATCGGCCATTTTGGAGTGCTTTTTTATGATAAAATCTTCTGGAGATTCCTAAGTGAAAGCCTTCCTGTGCAACTAAATCCACAGCAAGGGACAACTGGGGACCTTAAAAATGCCTATAAAAATCAGTGGTAGACACTTCCCTCCTCATTTAAAGTTTCGGCCACTTTATCATGGGTATTAATAGTTATAACGTTTCTTTGTTCTTGTTAAGGGATCTCCATTTTCTACTGTGGGAGGCAATTGTGATTGTTTTCAACATAGCTGCTTTTGAACAATCTTGGTACTCACACAGACCTGGTCTACACAAGGGAGTTATTTTGAAATATTTTCAAAATAACAAGGAGAGCATCCATGTTATCAAGCCCATTATTTCGAAATAAGGGTCTGTTTAGCTTAGAAAAGACTAAACTAGAGAAGACTGAGAGGAGACACAATAACAATTTTCAAGTATCTAAAAGGGTGTTACAAGGGGGAGGGAGAAAAATTCTTCTCCTTGGCCTCTGATGATAGGACAAGAAGCAATGGGCTTAAACTGCAGTAAGGGAGGTTTAGGTTGGACATTAGGAAAATTGTCAGGGTGGCTAAACAATGGAATACATAACCTATGGAGGTTGTGGAATACTTTAATCCACCTGGACACTCATTAATGGATCACCATTTTGTTTCAGGCCAATTCCACAAGCTCAAAACACAGAGAAGGATTGGAACTTAACTTCATTTACAAGTTTAATTCTTGTGTAAATGGTATGAACAAGGACAAATGTGCTACTAGTCTATTTGTTGTTTTTAAGGTTTTTTTATTTTGAAATAGTTATTTCAAAATAGCGGTGTGGTGGATGCACCACTGCTGCTATTTCAAAATAACTACTCCCCAGAGTCATTAAAAGTAATTACTTCCCAGTGCTTCCTGGGGCTCTAAGTCCAGGTAGTGTGTCCACATTAAGGGAATCTGCCTTGGACTAATTTTGAGGTTTCCCTATAGTGTGGGCATGCTATTTCGAAATAGTTATTTCATGAATTATTATTTCAAAATAAGTTCTTTTGAAATAATTTCCCAGTGTAGACATGAACACAGAGAAGAATCAATGGCTGATAAAAACAGTTTTTGAATAAATTCA
The DNA here is from genome assembly GCF_049634645.1 of Pelodiscus sinensis. Classification (NCBI taxonomy): domain Eukaryota; kingdom Metazoa; phylum Chordata; order Testudines; family Trionychidae; genus Pelodiscus; species Pelodiscus sinensis. The sequence continues at coordinate 36,781,082 of NC_134713.1, forward strand.
TTTTATTAGAATGTCTTCTGCTTATGTCCATGTAGAAGTTCCAGACAGTTTCTCAGAATATACTTTTCTATCAATAGTAACTATAACATAAAATTCCCCTTAGAACATTCACGTGTTAAAGCAGTTCCTTTCCTCAAACATGAAGAACTATTGTTTTGATGTGATGGCATGTTTAAGAGCCATTAAAGGTAACAAGTTATATTACTTTACAGCAAGTGTCCATAGTGGAATTGTCTCCCAAGCAGCTAAAGTACCTAAAAAGATAATCTACCAGCTGTGTTGATAATTTCATATGTAAAAGAACTGGGGCTGAATTGCATAGTCTTTCTTGCCATTTTCCTAACACTCAAACTCCATCAAAATGAAAAGGTTCAAATAACAAAGGAAAATCATGGCAATTACACTCCAACTTTCTTTTACTCATATTCAGCACTATAGTATAGTGTTTATCTAGGCTGTTGTGCTGTTGCTGCATATTTAAGGGACCAGTACTCATTTAATCACAATTTGAAATGTATTTGGACGAATATATATTTGTATTCTGGGCTATTATCCAGTCTTTCATTGCCTTATATTAGACAATGTCTTGTCAGAGTGGCTGTATAATACAGCTTTCAAATGAGGTACTCATTTGTTTAACTATACAGCCATATCCGAGGCAGGGCTAAGCTTAGTGACAGATTTAATTTTAGCTGTGCCTTTCATGAATTGATCAGCTGTCATAATTCTACATACTTGTTCCTAGTCTTTTGATTGGATATTTGCTGTCTTTTTATTATAAAACTGTACTTTAATTTATTATTTATAATACAGTAACAACTGTGGTCCTAGATTAGATTAGAACCTCATTGTGCAAAACATTATATTGTCATACAGTTAGAGACAGTCCCTTATACTTACTTACTTTGAAGCACTTACACTCTAAATAGGATTACTAGAGCCAGTTCACAGATGGGGAGCTGAGGCGCAGAGAGATGAAATGACTTCTTTAAAACTATATACGATATCTATAGGTCTCTTGAGTTCTTCTCTACAGTTTTAACCAAACCATTTCAGATGTTGACTTTTAACTGTGAATGTGCACTGAGGATTTAAGGCTCAATAAGGCTGGGAAATGTTCAGTTTATTCCTCACTTTCAGGACTCTGATGTAAAGAGGAATTGTGAGGGTACCTAACAGAAACCAAGATTATGTGTGTGCTCATAGACACATGGTTGCCTAGGCTGTGATTCCAGCTTCACCCCCTTGCCCACCTTTTACCATTTCCTGTCAGCAGTTTAAGGAGCATCTGCTTTTGCTGAACCTAATAGGCTGTATGCTCTGAGTTCAGCCCAAGGAAGGAATTTGCCATATTGGCTCAGACCATGGTCCAGCTACTACAATATCTTGTATTTGCCAGTGGACAGTGACAGACATTTCAGACAAAGTACAAAAACTCACAGAGGCGGTATAATCTGGCCCCTAGGGGAGTTTCCACCTAATCCCTAATATTTAGAGACTGTCTTAAACTCTGAAGCATGAGGTTTTATAGCCCTTCTAAAGCTTCTTTTTGTAGTTCTTACTATTACAGCTCCAGATATTCTTGCTGTTTACATAAATGTGCAATTCCTCCTTGAATCTTTCTAAGGTCTTGACTTCAATGACATCCTCAGGCAATGAGTTCCAAAGTCTGTGAAAGAGTATTTTCTGTTATCAATTTTGAATTTGCTGCCTTTCAGTTTTATTGAATGTGCTTTTGGTATTGTGTTATGAGACAGTGAGAATAATCACTTTCTCAACACCATTCATTATTTTTGTATACTTCTTAAGCATCTATTTGCTAAGTCTTATTTTTTCCATTTCTCTTCAAATGAGAGCTTACCCATGCCCTAGTAATTTTTTTCATGCTCATCTCTGAACTCCTTCTAATCTGAAAAGCTTTTAGAGATGGAATGACCAGTATTGCACATACAATTTGAGAGGAGAACAAATCATAGATTTATATAACATCTGCATAATATTTTCCTCCATCTCCTTTTTTGTATAGTCTAGTGGTTTGTTGGCTTTTTGACAACTGCTCTATACCAAGCAGAGATCTTCATTCGGTAGGATGCCAGGTCTTTTCTTGATCGATTACAAGTTACTTTAGCACTCAGAAGTATGAGTAATTCAGATTTTTCCATGCAACATGCACTACTTTGCATTAATCAACACTGAATGTCATCTGCTGTCAAGTTTCCCATTCACCAAGCTTGGTTAAGAGTTATGAATGTAGTATATTTATAAACTGCATTAGAAAAATAAAATACACTGCATACCTCTTACCATTTTAAAAGTCAACATTTGTATGTTCCTATTTAAGTTTAGGGAGAACTCTGATATATATTTCAGATACCATTGAATTATAACTGTTGGAAAATGCTTCCATTTAAATGGTGTCCATTATATATCAGGTCAGAAGAGCTTTATGAAAGCACTTATGAACTTGAAAGGTACCTTTATGTAATTCACAGAAGAGGTACAAATGGTAGATTATGCTTACCCATTGACCTGACCTGGAAGTAGTTTTAACAAGCCTGTATTTCATTTTCTCTAACATCTTGACTTTCTGGAATCACATATTGTTACATTTCAGCCACAGGGGCACTGTCAGGAAAAGGATGAAAAATGCAGATTTTATTTTTGCAATGAAGTTTATAAATGATGAGAAATTTTTCTTATGACAGGAATCCAGAAGGGTTTGGTGGTTCATTTCTGATAAACAGTGAAAGATTTGGGTGAAAACTGTGGGATGCAATCCTGGCACCACTGGAATCCGTGGTAAAGCTTCCATTTACTTCAGTAGACTCAGGATTTACCACTGAACTTTTAGTTTTTCCTCTCTACCGGGATTTTCTCACAGACCTCCAGCTGGATCCTTATCTTCTGAGACCATCAATTAGCCTTTAGATTCTCAGTTCTCATTTTCATGGGCTCTCTAATAACTCTTGTCCTGTTTCTTTCATAACCCTCCTACTCCAACAAAATGAGGTTAAATATTTACATTTATTTAACGTCAGGGAAAAAAAGGAAAATAAAGTGAGTCTTTGACTTGAGATCATAATACCACTAGGACTGGTTAGTCAACCAAACTTAAATTGTAGGACTAAGGAACATCATGGGATGAGTGATTTAAAAAATAGGGTATCTGAAAACTTATAGTGGTCTACATTCTCTTAATTAAATTTGCCTTCTTTCAGGGAGTAGGTATTTAACAACCATAGTCCAAATGAATTATATATGTGAACTTAGGAAATACAGTCATACATAAACATTAAAATAGTGAAATGGGAACACTTTGAGCATTAATCAGTCAATGATAGCTCTAAATTCTTTGCCCAAAATGCTCATTTTTCTATGGTCATGTTATCGTGTACCTGGGAGACTATTTGCATAAATGTCTATCAACTACAGCAACCTGCCGTTAACTCAATTCCACTTCAGGCAATTCTGCAGCCCATTAGGTTTGAAATGGCATCTGACAGACATTTTAAAACTTATTAAAACTGATAGGCATTGCTAGATGATTTGGCCTAGTAAATGTCAAACAATGTTTATTTGGAGCTGTACCATGTACATGTCTAGTTTGTTGAGTGTTACTTTTTTGTACTGTGTGATTTGTCAAGGCTTCTAGTGTACTTGTCCCAATCAGGCACAAATTGCAGTTTGATAATATTCAATGCTAACTAAAGCTGATCCCGTTTTTTTATTGCAATTGGAACTTTGAGTAAAGTAGCTGAGATTCTTTCTCAGGAAGCATTTAGAGTGAAAGTCTGGCTTCACTGAAGTCTATGAAAAGTTTATCCTTGATTTTAATGAGTCAAGAATTTCACCTGTACCTGGAGAATAGTGGACAAATTCTCCATGGCTGAATTTGACTAATAGATTGGTTTGGCCTATGCTTACTGAGTTTCTTGGTGAACACAGGGCCAAACTAAGACCTGGAATAAACCATTGCACTTCTAGTAATGTCAGTGGAGTTTAAGGAGTTATTTCCAGGCTGCATTTGGCCTAGTAACCATAACATATTCATTCTTCAATTCCAAACAGCTGTGTCTCTAGAAGTGGTAGAAAATAACTGAGGTGTTAGTTTAGCTCTTTCTAAGATGACACGTAAGGGATTAGGAAAAGCCAGTGTTTTATGTTCTTATCAAACACTGATCATATTTTCACTGGTTACCACATATGGGAAGATTTTGTGAAAAATGATGGATTTAAAAATCATTTTGCTTACTTACCTCCTCTCTCTCAGTGATATTATAAAGAATAATTAAATGTTTGTTCAGCACTTTGAAATTGTAAAAGCACTGTGAAGTGCTCAGTATTAAGTATTATTATTACTTTCACAGATTTTGTTGTATTCTATGGAATCCAAATTTTCATGTAAAAAAATGAAGTTTTGGGGCCTCTTCTTTGAAAAGGTAACCTTTCTTCTGTGGCTAAATATTCTGTAGATTTAAGTGCAATCAGCTTTACAGAAAAGTGTCTATAAAAATATCAACAGATGGTACCATCCTACAATTAGTCCATGTGCAGAGCTTTCATCAGTTTAGAATCCAGGCCTGCACATACTTATGCACAAGTTGAACTCAATGAGATTAGTCATGTGTGTAAAGTTACTTATCTGCATAAGGATTTAGGTTCCAGTCTTAAATGGGAGTTCTGCACATGGCAGGCTTGCAGGATCAGACCCTATAGAATTTGCACGCCTATAAATTCCAATTGCTTTACTTGTACAAGATAGTAAATTCTAAGTCTACTTGAAACCATAATATCAGATTCATGACTGGCATTGCTGATGTCCATACATTTGAGAACCTACTTGGACATTGTGCAAGTTTCATCTTTTTCTTCTGGATATTTGGAAGGAAGTTGTTTAAAAGGCTAGAGAGCTTCATGTACGTTGGTGCCAAATTATTTATTTATATTTTTACTGTGGCAGGATGAACCAGCCATTAAGTTATATTATTTATATAAGAAATTCTGTGGTAATGTACATTGTAAGGGCAGTATTGTAATACATCCTCTAGCTGAATGTCCAATATTTTTATGAACAGATGTATATAACTTAAATTGACTTGAAATTCTGTGTATAATAAGATGAAGAGGAAAACTGACATCTGGAGTGCCCTGTTTTGCACCATTGATTTATACAAGTAATTCCACTGAAGCCAGTAGGTTAAGAAAGCTGCAAGACCGGGTCTAAAGTGAGAGGTATCTGTTACCTTATTTTCACTAAAGACCAACCCAGGATTACACTAATTTTGTTTTTATTAAATGTGGTTGTTGAATTCAATGGAAAAGGGATTGAACCTGATCACACACATACATCCATACACTCATATGCAAACAAACATACCCCATTTTTCTTTTGCTTAACATTACCAATCTGTTGCTCACATTAACTCACTGGTCAGGTGAGTTAAGTGTGAGGGGAGGAGTGGGGGCTTCTCTCAGTCCAGACTTTTAATCATTCATCATATTTTCTTTATAACACAACCTATATTCTAATTACATCTAAGAGCAACAGCGTGATCATGCTGTATCACAAGAATCCTTCTGATCTCTTTCTCACATAATGGAATGTTACAGAGCTCCAAAGGTTACAAAACTTACAGTCACATTATACTGAAACTTACATTTACATTTTACTGTATTGGGTGGAGGCTTTACACAACATTTCCTGCCCCTTGGTCACCCAAATCATGGTGACCATACAAAAGTGGATGGTGTGCCTCCACCCATCCATGCCAATATTTAAATCGATGTGAAAATTTCTGGATTGTCCAATACTTATAGCATGTCCACAATAACAAAATACATATCAATAACAAAACAATGGCCAGAGGATTTAACAATAAATGTAACAAGGCCAAAGCAGAAGGGGCTCCATCCCATAAATACATCATACCAGTGGGAGGCCAACACTGATTCCATCTCTTGAGCTGCCTTAAGCAAACAGCCATTCTCATGTATTACATTTAAATTAGCCTGCTCTTCCTTTCGAAGGGTCTTAGACACAAGATTCAATAAAGACACAAACTGATTTTAATCTGACCACATGGTGTTCCACTGAGTGTCTGTTTTTCCTTCATCCCAACTTGGGGTGGACAATATTAGTGTCTCACGTTGCCTGGTGTGTGTCCAACTGGGCACCACCATATTTCCCACACATATAGTGGTGAACCCAACTCAACACTCACATACAGGAAACGAGCTACAATAGCTTTATTCTACCTCCCCTAGGGACATTACACATATTGCCTCATTCCCTACCTGGATTACCACATATTTATTACTAAGTCTAATCACAGGACATCATTCTTTAAATATTGTATCCAAGAGGCAGAATTAGCTCCTTTTAGTGAGGTCCACCCTTCCCATATATAATTAGTGAAGGCTCTCTGCTTTCAGTACTACCATTTACCTAAGTAGTACTGAGTTTGTGACTGCCCATAGCAGCATCCTTTCTCCTGCTTTGTTAAACTGAGAATGGTTAGTTAATGTGTTACTAAGAATACCTATCAGTGGGAAATATATTTTTAAGCCTGATGCATTGAGAACCCCAGGCCTTTGGATAGAGGTGGACCACCATGGATATGGGAGTATAACTGACAGTTTGGCAGGAGGTGGAGGGATAGAGAGAGGAAAAGGTCTGATTAGAGATTCCTTGATTTTCTCTGCTTACTGCAGTATCCCCTCTTTTCCCAAAGACAATACACAACAATGCTGGCATTGAAAGAAACACCACAAGACAAACATAAAACAAAACACAATATTTGTCACGACAATAGATCCATGTTATTTTCAGTTGCTCTTCAGTGAGTACCACCTCTTTCTGATGTTCTGAAAGACAAAAAGAACATTTTCCTATCCCCTTGGGGGTGGCATGTTATATCTTAAAATACTCCTTTCTTTTACAAGTATTCTTAGTGATTCCTTTATTTGCCTGCAGTTACCCCAATACTTACCTGTTCTTTTGTTCTGTTTGCAGGCCAGGTTTCAATGGCTTCTTCCCTTGTAGCGTTTAAGGTGAATTATCTCACTGTTCAATCATTAAATTAATGAGGTGGTGTACATCAGTTTCCCTCTTATACTGCAGACCAGGTGTGTTTTCAACTACCACTCCAACATGCTTAAAAGGTTTTCCTTTTCCAAAAGAAAATAATCTGCATTATATTTTGTTACGGGGTTACTTATGAACATTACATTTATCCCAGGATTAAACAGTAACATTAGCATAAAGTCTCTTACAAGTGGATATTTACCATGCCTTTTATTAGACAATTTATCTTTGAGGCTAATGTATTCCATGCCTTCCTAAAATTTTTGCATAGGCTTTAATTTATCCCAGGGGTTATGGGTAAATTTCCTCCCCACCGGTCAGGCGATTTGCATTCATACTGTCACTTTTTGGCTCACTCTTTTATTCAAAGTTATCAGCAGCTCAGAGCCTCTGCCTTAAAAGTGATACAATTATTTTCAGAGTTCTGATTATTTTTTACTTTTAAGTCCTGCTTCCATAACACACAGTACCCCTTTTTACAGACATTGCACATGTCATAGGAAAATGCACATTTCTTCCATTGTTTAACTTCTACAACATTACATTATCAATTTGTACATATAGTGTAACTGTTTCTTTTGTGCTCAGAGAGTATTCATATACTATTATTAAAGTGATAGTCTGGTTACTCAGAGCTACCTTAAGGCTCAGTGTTCCTGACATTGCTCTTTCCCTTAATTCTTGTACTTCAGCTCTTATTTGCTATTTTACCAAGAAACAAGACATTCAGATACTTTCCCCATTTAATATCTCTTGTTTGACTGATTCTGGCTGCCTGTTGTAACGGCCACAACCTAGTCTATAAAAAATATAAAGCATTGAGGTACCAAAAGGGTTAAATGCTGAATGCCAAAAGCCAAGAAACAATAATTATCTTTGTCTGGCAAAAAGTGTCTTGTTAGTTTTTCAACTTTGTATGAAATAGGATTATGAAAAACCAAACAAAACCAATTCATTTGAAGCCTACAAAACAGATTCACAAATCTACAAAACAGGAGTGTTGTTTAGGTCTTTAAAAACCATACATATTTACACCATATATAGATGTGTGTACACACACACACACACATAAACACAAAGACCCATACATATATACATTCTCTTTAACTTAACATCTCTTACACTACTTTAAATTTTTTTTTCACAGCTGTGCATAGATTGCATTTCCTTTTATGCACTTGGACGGTTAAGTTTTAATAGAAACCCCTTATGCTCTTTTTACAAATTTAATTAAAGTGTCCATAGTCAAATGTTTAAATCAGATTGTCTCTGCCTGGATTATTTACAGACATTCTTTAGGAAAAGGGCCCATTTTTCGTTCAAAAAGGCTTCAAAGAAACCAAGAATTCTTTTCCTGTAACACTTTCTTTTTAGCATTTTTCCATTTTAACTGCTCAGTTCCCTTCAGACTCTGCAGTGTTAATTTTTTACTCTTTTTTCCCCTAACTTACTTTCTCATCCTTCAAAAATGTCACTTTTACTAGCTCAAACAATTACCATACCAAACTATCACCATTCACAGGGATCTAAATTGCACTCCTTTCCTTACCCCTCCCACTAAGCCCTCTCTCAAAGCTGCTGCTCCTCTGAGCCTGGTCCTTTTATTTTTTTACTTGCTGAACAGTCCCTTTCCATACTTACCCTCTCTAACTCCTGCTTCCCTTGCATAGTTTCAGAAATATAATCAGCTTTAGCAGCTTGCCAAGCCCAGCAAGTTCACCACAATAACCATGCCACTGTGGCCTGATCCTTTGTCTTTGAATCCAGACGATAACAATCATAATATTTCTGGTACATTTTTCCTACATCCATCATGGTGCCCCCTAATGAAACCACCCTGGGGCCCACCCTTGGACTGTGCCCGGAGGAGGAGGGGGAATTTTGCTACCTTGCCTCCACTATAGATTCAGAGGACTCTTCCCCTTTCTTTATCAAACAGCAGCATCATGCCCAAAACCAGGAAGTGGGAGTAGGTACACTAAGATTTTTAGGCTACCTGCGCACTCTCTACTCCATGTTGCCCATTTTTTCTAGTGAACCTGGAAGGGGGAGTAGGTGCACCAGGATTCCTTGGCTACCTACACACACTCTGTACTTTGTATTACCCCTTTCCTCTAGTGTACCCTATTGGTGTATTGCCCACATTCTCTACCATTCAGTGTTACCTTATTTTCACTAAAGACCATCCCAGAATCACACTTATATTGCTTTTATTAAATGCTGCTGTAGAATTAAATGGAAAAGGGATTGAACCTGATCACACACATACATCCTGTGACAGACCTAAGTCAGCAGCCTGCCACACTCTGGTGGAAAGCAAGTATAGGGGGCACTGGATATGTACTTTTCTCTTTTCAGAGTAAATTACTAGAGCCTGCTGCAATAAAATGAAGGCAGAAAAACACCTGGTGCTAATTAACTAGATTGCTCCCTCAGACAAGTCACTCAAACCTGCAGCTAGTTACAGCCAGTGGAGTTACTTTAAAAGGTCTCTCCTAGGTAAGGAGAAGGGGAAGAAAAGAGTGACAGACCCAAAGGAGAAAAGGGAGGAATAAGAAAAAGCTGTGTGTGAACTGAGAGCTGATTAACAGGTAGCAGAGGGAGGCATTTGGAGAGATTGTTTGGGGAAGTGGCCCAGGGAAAAAAGATGCCAGTCAGAAGGAAGAACAACCTTGACTGCTGCTGCTACTTTAGGGGCTCTTGGCCAGAACCTGGAGTGGGTGTGCCCAGGTTTCCCCCAAACCTTCCCACACACCAGCACAAAGCCTTTCCCAAGAAGGGAGATGAGGACTATCAGGAAATTTTCAACCCAAAGCAATGGACTACCCTGTGATGAGTATGGCTCACTAAGCTGAGGACTCTATCTCCTTTAAAGTGAAAGGGGTTGTACATAAGACCACGGTGAGTCTATAGGCTAATATTATCTACCAGTGGCGCGAGACCCTCAGGGCACAGCCAGAACTTTGCCACAATCCTTACATTCATGTACAAACAAACATAACCCATTTGCTTTTGCTTAAAGTTACCAATCTGTTGCTCACATTAACTCACTGGCCAGGTGAGGGGAGGAGCAGGGGTTTCTCTCAGCCCAGACTGATGCTCCAATCTTGGCAAGATGAGACCCGGAGATTCCTGCAAGATACCTCATCCTTTACAAGGCTTTTCTCACATTCATGTCTATGCATTTTGCTGTGTCAGTTCTTAATCAATCACCATCCCTTCTGTTTAACATATATTTCTCTGGGAGTTATTGTTTACTCTGACATCAGTATGTTGGTGCTTCCTTCCCAGTGTTATTTCAAGGCTGTCTTGATTGTAATGGAATGCTTGCCCTTAACACTCCGAAGCTATCTATAATGTCCTGCATCGGTCTGCTTTGTTTTGGGCTTCAATTTATGGTACTTTGACACTTTGATACAATTGTCCATGCAAAGGATATCTACCTATTTTAATACAAAGCTTCTATTGGTATAAACTTTTAATCATTCATCGTATTTTCTTTATAACACAATCTATATTCTAATTATTTCTAAGAACAACAGTGTGATCATGCTGAATCACAAGAACCCTTCTAATCTCTTTTCCACATAATGGAATGTTACAGAGCTCCAAAGGTTACAAAACTTACAGTCATATTATACTGTACTGGGCAGAGGCTGAACACAACGGTATCTTTTCTGTAATGTTGCCTAAAATTGAGACATGAGGTAAAATTTTCAAAAGTGCCCAAGTGACTTAGCTATTTAAAACTCAATTTCAATAGTGACTGGCACTTAATGCAGAGTCAAAGTCTTGTTGAATTTCAATGGGATGTAGGGTTCTAAATATTTAAATCATTTCTTGAAAATGAGATCGAGGCTCCTAAGTCACAGAAGTGCTTTTCAAAACTTTATTCTTGGTCCCTTCCTTGTAGCAAGAACAATCTTATGCTTTACCTCTAGGCTAGAGTTAGATGTGTGGCTCCCATCCATAACTGTAGCTTTATAATCATCTAGCAGAGTTATTACTGAGCCTGCATGCTATCTTTAGACATCTTTGCTATCATTATCTTGGGCTATCAGTGCCTTTATCCAGATATTTGGGGTCCCATCCCTGCAATATCCTTATTATACCACAAAGCAGTGCAAAGAACTTGAATTTCCTTTCTATATAATTATATGCTAGAGTAACTAAGGCCTTAATCCTGCTATTTTCCCTCTGTACCAGTGCTTAGCCCCATTTACTGCATTTATATTATTGGTTCAGCATAAAATTAGGGCCTTAGTGTTCAAATGTTTGGTTTGGATGCAATTGCAATTCTGTTACTCGTGGATAGATGGATACATATGACATATTGCACATACATCCTCATTTGAAAATGCAGCTGCAGAGTGAGTATAAAAGTTGTAAAAAGCCAGTCTCTGAAATTCACATCAAGCAAGCATCCACATTATTTATATAAACCTCTTTGGTCTCCATAAATAGGCAGGAAATCTCAAAAGATTAGAATAGCTCCTGAGGACATTTCCAGTATTTGATCTTTTGAGTTGACCAGTTAGTTAATAATTGCAATCAACAAATCACTCACTTTTAGTGCTGGAATAAACTATTAAGAAACCATTTAAAAGAGGAAAATATCTCTTGTGTTGTTTTGCAGTTAAAATTTGTAATAAAGCCGCAATGGCTGCAGGAATGGGACCTAGAAAGCTGTACTTGCTCTAACTGAAACTAGTGGCAAGATGTCAGTGGTGCCGAGCATTGCAACTCAGTTGAATTTATCTGGAATTGTGGCTGCTCAGCACCTCTCCAGATTGATATCCAAAGCTCATGCCCTAAGTGACAGAAATCCTCAAAATTTTGCAAAAAATAGAGAATTTCTTTTAAATTTCCTCTGTATATTATTATTCTTTTTTTCTCCTAGTAGCGTGTGATAGTCCCTGCAATGGGATGTAGTTATGCTCCTACATTATTTACATGGCATACTTAGAAGTAAAAAACTAGTCAACTTTAAATGTGAGCAGCTAAGTATGTTGCTTGACTGATAAAACATTTGCAAATATAAACAAATTTAAATTATTTTTCAGTGGAAATCAGAGCAGTTTTCCCTGAAAGTGGCTAAGTATTGGGTATAGTTTATTTCTTCCAGGCATTATTATTTTTATGCTTTCTCAGTTTGCATTCAATATGAGACATACAGACAGATTTGAGGAGCTAGCTTTGCAATGACAAATTCCTTACTTTGAATGGCTGAGAAATTTCCAGTTGTTTTCACATTGATTCCCTTTAGCAAAGAATAGAGTTCCAGGAAGTTACAGATGCAGAGTCTTGATTTTTCATTGCCTAAATGTTTTCAGGCCTCTTGCCCCAGTACGCTAATGTTAACAGAGCTGCTTCAGAATTTCAAGCAGTGCTCTCAGTAATTAAAGCTGATGCTAGCTGCCTCTTCTCCCTTGATGCTGACACAAGGTAGAGAAACTGTCAAGTTTTCAAGAATTATGCCCCATACTTAGAGAGAATAGCCTAGCAGCTACTTGAAATAAAAGAGCAGCATTTTTAAAATTGTAAAGTGGAAAAGAGTATCCAGGAGAAAGGCTGAGGATGGGACAAATTCTGTAACAGGAGAACAGAGGAAATGGATGGAAAAGGATGCAGTTCTTGAATCCATCAGGGTTTAAATTTGGTGCATCTTTCGTGTAATGTTTCATAGCACTACAGCTTTAGAGAATTGTATAAGATTTTAAAAATTGCTAATAGGTTCTATTGCCAACCTTATATGCTATCCATATATGCCAACATATATCTGGATCAGTGTCATGAAAGAAATAAGTCATATATATGCAATAGTCCTGTTGTCTCCAGTGTCCTCATCCAAAGTTCCTTACTGTAGTGAATGAAAGAGTGCTCTCTTCCTCCAACAGAACCCCTGCTCTTATCACATGATGTATTAATCATGCCTCTTGTTGCTGTGGCCAAACTGGTCTGGATTATTCTAATTTGCTACGCTCAAAGTTTCCTTAGTTTTATGTACTAACTGGCAGTGCAGCTTTGCAGGAGACATTAGTGTCCTCGAGTATGAAAAACTAAAATATTTTACAAGAAACCGTAAGGCCTGCTCTTGTAGAAAAATCACTGGGTCAGATCATTCTCACACTTGTGTTGTCTCTTTTAAAAGACAATATAACTCCTGCCACATTCTGGCATATCTGTATTATATTTTTAAGATGGCTCTGATATTGATATTCAAATTATGCCAAGTACTGGGGTGCTCAGGAGTAGGGCAGAGAGTGAGGTGAGATTATATATAGGTAAGGTTGCCAACTACTCTAATCACAGAAACCCACGCCCACCCTTGCCTCATCCTCTGCCCCACTGCTTCTCCAAGGCCATGCCCTGCCCCTTCTCTGAGGCCCTTTCCCATCCCCACTCCCTCTGTCATTCACTCTGTTCCCTCTCACTGCTCTGGGGAAAGGGGTTGTTAGGTGCAGGCTCTGGAGATTAAGTGATGGGTTTGGAGTGGGGGGGGGGGGCCTCTGGCCTGAGCCTAGGACAGGGATTGGGGTGTGAGAGGGACTACAGGCTTAGGGAGGAAATTTAAGTTTGCAGAGGAGGACTCAGGGCTGGTCCACAGGTTTAGGGTATAGAGTTGGTACAGGGTGCAGGCTTTCGGAAGGAGTTTGGGTGCAGGAAGGAGTTCCAAGCTGGGGTAGGAGATTTGATGCAGGAGAATGTGAGGGGTGCAAGCTCTGATCAGGCAGCACTTACCTAGGGTTGCTCCTAGTCAGTGGCACAGCAGGGCTAAGGCAAGCCTGGCCCTGCACTGCTCCTGGAAGAGAGACTGGTATGTCCCTGCGGCCCACTGGGTGTCATGTGGCTCTGCAGCTTCCACTAGTCAACAGTTCTCAACCAATGGGAGCTGTGAAATTGGCTCTTGAGGCATGAGAAGTGTGCAGTGACTATGTGGGCCTGGGCTGGGGCTGCATGGAAATGGGGCAAGAGCCCCACGGCTTGCCCCAGCTACTCCTGACTTCACAGGAACGGAGCCCCACGGCAGGAGCTAGAGTTTATGCTGCCCAGGGAGCCATCAGTAGCTAGGCAATCAGCCCAGCAAGGTTAAGAGGGAGGGCAAGGCAGGGTTGACTGCTGGAGCAGCCTGCCAGCAATACATGATGGGCTTGGGGGCTGGCGGCAGAAGTCTTCCCCTGTCCGGCAAATTCTCTTGTTTGAGTCTGGTCAGATCACAGTGATGCCGGATCAGAGATATCCAACCTATACTTGGTGATATACTGGGTTAACTATCATTTAAATACTGTGCTAGTGATGTGACTAGATCCCAATGGACTATTGTAATAATTTACTGCTTTATCTGTATAATAGTTCTGTTTTTCAATGGATAATCAAAAATTGGGTATTCCATTGGAATATTTCTATTTTTGTTTCTGTTGTGTGGCCATATTTGTGCAGGACAGTACAATAGTCTAGATTCTTTGTATAGAACAATGAGTTTTCATTTTAATATGATAACCAGCAGGAAGTAGATACAACAGATTGATATAAGCAAAACAGAAGTAACAAAGATTAGAGTAAGACTGATTTAATACTACAATAAAGCCTGAGAATAAAAACTTGATCTATTTGGAGTCTGTTTTGACTTTTGTGAGGTCTGGATTTCACCCAACATACAGAATAAGATGTTGTTGTTTTAACTGAATATTGAATTTCCTTTAAAATTGTATTAAATATAATAAAATATACTCAAGTGTCCCCCAATATACTAGACTGCTCTGATTATAACTTTACTGTTGTCAAAGAATATGAATGATTTGCTCTTGTATCATAGGTGTTATGACATAACACTCATTAATGTAATACAGTATTATTTCTCAAGAGAAAGATACCAATTGGCAGTGGATCCAGAGTCTGGCTTTGATTTTTAGACCACAGATGGGGATTTGGGAAGGAGAGGGACATAAGGATCATTACTGCTCTTCCTTCATTATTGTGTTACTTTTGTATGCTGGTTACTAGTGTTGTATTATGACAAGTAGCATATTCTTTGGCTTCCATTTCTGTAGAAGTTTCTACTTGTTTGTAGCATGCACCTGCATTAGCTTACCCATTACTTCGTTCTCAAGAGCACGTTTCCAGGAAGCCAGTGCTGAAGTGAGCTGGAAGTGTAAATTCTTAAATGCATAGATGAGCCTCTACAGGAGTGGTTTTAAATAGTCTAGATATTTATCTGCTTTTGAAATGTTTGCCTTAATAAGCTGAATTTCGAAGAGGAATATGAATGCATGAATCAAACTGAAGTATTCAGATTTATTTATTTTTTTGCAGAATTTAACAGCTGCAAGGACTTGCATAAGAAAAGGAGAAGAATTTTTCAAAAACTGAATACCATATACCTTCATTTATAAGCCACTCTTGATTAGTAATCATTTCTATTTATTAGCTGCAACTTTACTACAAAAGCTACTGGAGCAAATAATTAATTATAATCGAAGCTGTGGCTTTTACATGTGGATATATGGGATCTGCTGTTAAGACCAATAACACAGAATGGTTAAAAGAAATATTATCTCATTAGAGAACTCTGGGACAAATGTATAATTGGGATAAATAGTACATTTTGGAGATTACTGTACCATACAAGCTAGTGACTGCTATGGGAGTGCATCTGCACAGTTGATGAGAAATGCTCAAATTGTCAGGCATCTGTTCCTGTACAGTTTCGGGAAATAGAATTCAGTGTGTTCATAGTCCTTCATTATTTGTAGTTTTGTCTGAATATATGTTTTTTGAATAGCAAATTTGGGAACTGTAGATGAGATTCACTTTATCAAAAAATAAAGCTTAGTTTGCAGCAAAACAGTTTATAACGGTTAGATCATCCAATTGGGGGACACAAACAATCCCATGTGACTTAGCTGACCAGTCACAAGCCTTGAGTAGTGAATTCAAAATAGCAATTAATGAACTGAATGCTCAAAATGTATTCATACAAAGCATTTGAGTAGAATTGCATAATAAATATATTCAGAAACATTCAGATTCTTTTGTAGATTTGTAAACAGGAGAAAAAGATCTACACCTACCAAATATTTAACCTGTTTTAATTTGTAGATTGAAGTACCCGATAGATAACTGAGACTTTCCATTGAGTTTCTATGAAAATAAAGCTTTATTTTCACAGTATATTTGTACATTTAAAATTAATATTTTAATTTACTACAATACTGAAAATTGTGTGTTCCCTCCACAGACCAGCAGTACTCCTGGTCACCTTCTCAGCACTTCAATGAAGAAAGATTCTCGCCTGCTCCGAGGAACATGAAAGGATTATCTGGTAGTCGCAACCAACCACAATTATGTTCTGCTCATACTTGTGGCTTAGCATCCCCTGAAGATTGTGAACACACCCACGATCATATCCACCATGGGCAGGAGCCAAGGCAATCATATCTTCTCAGCCCTACAGAGAGCTGCCCGCTGGACCATCATCGCTGCTCGCCACGAAGCTCTATCCATTCAGAATGCATGATGATGCCCATGGTTATGGGCGATCACATGTCAAGTAGCACTTTCCCCAGAATGCACTACAGCTCACATTACGAAACTAGGGACGATTGCACCATGTCTCACGCTAATCCTAAAATTAACCGAATTCCTGCCAATCTCTTGGATCAATTTGAGAAACAACTTCCTCTCCACAGGGATGGGTTTCATACTTTACAATATCAAAGGACCTCAACAGCTGCAGAACAACGCAGTGAAAGCCCAGGAAGAATACGCCATCTTGTTCATTCAGTCCAGAAACTTTTCACTAAGTCTCATTCTTTGGAAGGATCATCCAAGGGTAACGTCAATGGGACAAAGGGAGACAGCCGAGGGGACGACCATCATCATGGGCATCATTCCAAACATAGCAAAAGGAGTAAAAGTAAGGAGCGAAAACCAGAGAGCAAGCATAAATCTGGAATGAGTAGCTGGTGGAGCTCTGATGATAATTTGGACAGCGATAGCACTTATCGCACACCTAGTGTAGTAAATAGACATCATGTTGATCATATCTCCCACTGCTACCCTGAAGCGCTCCAGGGGCACTTTGGGGATCTCTCGCTGAAGACTTCCAAAAGTAACAATGATGTGAAATGCTCTGCTTGTGAAGGGCTAGCAATGACCCCTGATGGTAAATACATGAAAAGGAGTTCTTGGTCCACACTTACAGTAAGCCAGGCTAAAGAAGCTTATCGCAAGTCATCACTTAACTTAGATAAGCCTCTGGTTCATCAGGAAATCAAACCTTCTTTGAGGCCGTGCCATTACCTTCAGGTGAGAGCCAGATTTGGTTAATATTCACAATAGAACAGCAATGAGTTATTATTCATGTCAGAAAGTCATTATAAAAATATATGGGTGCCCTGTAAATCTATTTTACAGGTTATGGTATTTGCCTTCTGCAGATATCTTGGAAATAGGAAATCTGCAGTATTTATTCTTCAGTAATATGGTTCAGATTGCATTGTGACTAAAATGTATGCAGTGTCAACTAGTTTAATTTGAAGTAATTCATTTTCAGTATCTAAGTTTGTCCTGTAGTTAAATCTGGATGATCTCTATGATTCAGATTACAGAAAGGGGCACTTTTCCCATTATTTTTTGTCTAGGATACATTTATGGAGGACAACTAGGGTATGTCTACACTACAGAGTTTTGTTGGAAAAATGGCAGTTTTTCCGACAAAACCTGAGTAACGTCCACACTGCAATAGTGTTCTTCCGAAAGTAAATTGAAAGAACAGAGGGGTTTTTCTGGTGTTGGTAATCCTCTTTCTAGGAGGAAGAAGCCTTTCTCTGAAAGAGATGTTTTGGAAAAAGGCATCTGTGGACGGGAAAGAGGGAGTTCTTTTGAAAGAAGAGAAAAGAGGAAAAAGCACAGGTGCTCTGATGGCCAGTCTGTCCATAGTAATCACAGCTTAAATGCAAGATAGCATCCATTCAGTGGAAGATCTATTCCGAAAAAAAGGTTCTTCCAAAAGAAGCCTGTCATCCAGACACAGCCTCATAAAGTAAAGGTACTAAGCTAATCTGGGTGAGATCTTGAGAGAGCTTTCCTTCTGTTACTCTCAGTCTCTTCCCAAACCTTCTTAACAATCTGGCTAGATATACTGGTACACTTTGTTGCTTTTGCTTCTCTGATGATGCAGAGCAGTTTAACTGGGTGAAAATACAGGCTTCATGATTACTTTGCCTCACTGACATGGAGCAAAGCAGTGAACTGAATCTGGTCCTGTGTCTTTAAGACTTGGTCTGAACAATTCTTAACATTATGTCTACGCTACAAGGATTTTGCACACAAACTGACGGAGCATACACACCCCAAGCGCGTTTTTGCACACACAAAAAATACAGTAAATTGACAGGATAGAGGGCTTTTGCTGGCAGAGTTATTCCTCTCCCCACGAGGAATAACTGCTTTTTGCGCTACAGTTCTTGCGCAAAAAGGCATGTGTGGCTGCTTCTCAGGGGTTTCATGTGAAAAAAGAGCCTGTCAGAAGAAGCACAGGTGCTCTGATGGCCATTCTGTTAATGACAATCAGAGCTTTTTTGTCGAAAAGCCGTGTAAACCTCATTTTTTGAGGAAGAGCAGCTTTTTGAGAAGGGGGGGGGGTCGCCAAAAAAGCTGCGTCTAAACTACTTTCACTTCCGAAAGCGGAGCTTTCCAAAGTACAATCGGAAGAAGATATGCAAATTCCCACTGCATTTGCATATCTTCTTTCTACTGTTCCACATAGTGTAGATAAACTGTAAGGTCTACATGGCAACACTATTTCAAAATAACTAGTGCTATTCCCAAATAACTTTTAGTTCATGTCTACACAGCAGGCAGTTATTTCAAAATAGTGTCAAACTACTGTCAAGCTGGAGGGCTTCTTACTCCGATTCCTGTAAACCTCATTTTAGGAGGAATAAGGGAATTCAGAGGAAGAGTGTTCTATTTCGAAATAAGTGCTGTGTAGATGCTCCCTATTTTGAAATAAGCTTTTTTGAAATAAGATATGCAATTGATGTAGCTCAATTTGCATAGCTGATTTCAAGGTAAGCCCTTCAGTGTAGATGCACCCTTAGGAACTCTGTGGCAGATCTTGAAGTCTGATGCTTGAACCTAGGTGCCTTAAGTCCCTGCCTACCCACTAATCACTGCATCATCCTTCCTTTCCTCTTGATGAGAAACAGCAGAACGTTGTCTCCTCTAACTTTCATCTTTGGGGAGGTAGCCAAGCCAGGACAACTTCAAGAAATATGAATAACTGAAAACAAGGGGCTAGAGTAGAAATTCTTGTGCAGCTTTAACTATAGTGGTTGCTACTGCTCCCCAAATCATTTTTCCCTTTATTTAGAAAGATGTTGGGAGCAAGCCATATCTTTAATAATCAGTTATAAGAATCTTTGGCTAATTAGGTACAGCACATTTGAAACCAAAGGCTATTATCTGATTTACTCTACTGTTTGGCATGAATCCTTAGCTGTGACATGGATTTTCAGGAAGAAAGCTGGAAGTCAACTAAGTGTCAATAGTAAAATTATAAACTTAAAAGTTGGATTTTACCATTTTCATTATTCAAATATCTGTGAGCACTGCTGGAAGAGAAAAGAAAACTACTTCAGGCAGAAATGTACAACTAACAACCACTACAGTTTGGGAGCGTAATGTTATGCTTCCTCAGTCATTCAACAGTATTAGAAGCAGCAGCATGAAATCAAGGTAAACACATCAGTGGTACAGCGAATGAGTCAGCACTTAAAAAAGAAAATAACATGTTGTGCTAAAAATGGCCACAGCCCCCTTCTGCCTTCCTGATGCATTAAAGTGTTAGCGTCATCCATTACAGCACTGACATTACTAGTGTGCAGGTGGTAATAGCATCAGTGGATTCTGTACTATGAAAGAAAAACACTCTCTGTACTTCTGTGCAATTTAGTCTTAAAAAAATAAACCAGTTCAGCTGCACTCTGCATTCAGGTATGCTGAAGTGGAGAAGAACATTAAGTACAGGCCTGCAGAAGGGTCCCCTTAATAGTTGCTTGCATGGCTCCTAGTCCTGAAACCCTGCTGAGGCCACTGTTGCTTCAATAAAGTAACATTATAGCCTTAGAATATCTGTACTACAACTCTCCATGCTGTTTCTTTGTTGGGAGGATAGAACTTATCCTAACCAAATTCTATATGCATTACAATGTCATGGAGGCAGATTACAAGCTCCAGATTTTGTCATGTGAATCCCTATATTGCAACTATGTAAAATTATTTCCAGTGCTGCATAATTGCTGAGTAGAAATTACTCCTAATGTGCATCTCAATGAACTACAGCAGAATCTCAAAGCTGTGCACACCGAATGTATGAACTGACCTATCAACCACACACCTAATTTGGGATCAGAAGTACGCAATCATGCAGCAGCAGAGACCAAAATAAAAAAAAACTAACTGGATAGTACTCTATTAAACGCACTACTAAAATAATGGGGGAAGCACTATTTTTCTTCATAGTTAAGATTCAAAGCTGTATCGAGTCTATGTTCAGTTGTAAATTTTTGAAAGAACAAACAGAATGCTTTGTTCAGAGTTACAGACATTTCAAAGTTATGAACAACCTCCATTTCTAAGATGTTTGTCACTCTGAGGTCCCACTGCACTCATGAATGCATTTCATAATGTTCTCAGTGCCCATTATATCTTTGTACAATTCTATACTTACTTCCTGAATGGCTTTAAACAACTAAATTGACACTCCTCTTTCCCAGTACCCAGGGATGCAGAGGCTACATGGCCAAGTCTGAAGTGATGTTCTTTGAAAGAGAAAAGTGAAATAATTATATAGACTGAGCCTTGTGGGGCAAAGTTTTAACTAAAACCACTGAGTGTCTACGATTATTACCATGAATAATGGCTGATAGAGTGCTGCCTCCAAGTGCTAAAAATCCATTTACAATGTTTGATTAAAATACTGCTACAGATATGCTGTGGCTGATTTTCCAAATAAAATAACAGAAATATTTATATTTTCATATCTCTCTAACACCTCGTGCATGTTAACATTATATCGTAAGTGCTGTTGTCAGGCTGGGAATGGTGAGAGTGTGTTCCTACCAGGAACTATCAGGAATGATTCTCCTTTATATTTCTAGCACTTCTTTGTTGTCAAAATAATGTTCATCATTAAAAAGAGCACAACGAGTGGTCCTGTGGCACCTTAGAGGCTAATAATAAAATATAGAATTGTGAGCTTTCATGGGTAAATCCACTTCATCAGGTGAATCAGTGGGTTTTACCCATGAAAGTTCAAGATTCTATATATTTTTATTAGTCTCTAAGGGTACGTCTAGACTATAGGCTTTTGTCGACAGAGGCTTTGTCAACAGATACTGTCAACAAAGAGCATCTAGACTACAGCCAGTTCTGTCGACAAAGCAAGCCGCTTTGTTGACAGAGAGTCTAGACTCTCTCTTTTGAAAAAGCACAGTGTGAATGCAATAGCACCTTTTTGTTGACAGAACTCTGTTGACAAAAGGCGTTATTCCTCGTAGAATGAGGTTTACCATCTTCAACAAAACTGCTGCGTTCTGTCGACTTACCTATGTAGACGCAGGTCTAGTTTTGTCGACAAATGTCCACTTTTGTCGACAAAACTCTGTAGTCTAGAGTCTAGACACACCTTTAGGTGCCACGGGACAACTCATTATTCTACAGACTAACATGGCTCCCTCTCTGAAACATTAAAAAGAGAGGTAGGTTGAAAGCTGTTTTTTGCCAAACTTGCCCAGGGCAACCCTTAGCATCCCAAGAAGCCATCAGCCACAAGTAAGCTATTATTTTAGAGCTCTGAACCAGTTCACACCTACGATGGGATGCTGCTTTACTACTGCCACTGATGCAAAATAGCCACACACTCCTTGTGGCTGCCTAGGACTGAAATGATTAGCTAGTGCAGTTTTGGGCCATGGGAAGGGGGGGGGGCATTGTACAACCATCATTTTAAAAACATTTTTAAAAGATGGAACTTTGACCCCCAAATGCTCACAGTTTCGCCACCCTTTCTGGGTCATCTTTTAGTCCCATCTTTAAAGGATGATTTTGAAGTGTAGTTGTTCATGTGTTTAAATATCTTAGTGGTAATGTATTCATGGCCCCTATTACTTGAAGTAAAGGAATAAATATACCTTCCTTTAGAACTGTACAGGTTGTAAATGTGTACTAATAAATGGAAAGTAACAAAAACCACCAATTTTCCTCAAGCTGCTAAATAATTGCCCATGGAGTTTTAAGTTTGCTGATCAAAACCATCAAACTCATTTGTAAGCATGAGAAGAGTGAAAGAGATAGAAAATATATATGAATTTCTATATAGGTCTTTTACAGTTAGGTTTTTCTAAAGACGCCTGTGCTCTACTTTTTGATTATGTGGCAAGTATATGTTAGAATCATAAAATCATAGAATACTAGGACTGGAAGGGACCTTGAGAGGTCATTGAGTCCAGTCCCCTGCCCTCATGGCAGGACCCAGTTCTGTCTAGACCATCCCTGATAGACATTTATCTAACCTACTCTTAAATATCTCCAGAGATGGGGATTCCACAACCTCCCTGGGCAATTTATTCCAGTGTTTGACTACCCTGAAGGAACTTTTTCCTAATGCCCAACCTAGTTAGGCTAGCTAGATTATCTAGAAATAATGCTCTGCATGCAATTTGTAATTTGCTCCTTATGGGCCAAATTCTTCTTGTCTTCTGTCAAGTCTGAAGAGGAAAAGTTGGTGTGCAGATTTCCAGGGTGGCAGGAAATAGAGGCTTTGCTTGGGAGCCTAGGGAGAAGAGAGCTGCTCCATGACTACTACTGTAGGTTGTGCTGTGCTCTCATATTTGAAAAAATGGTCAATGATTCATCTTTTAACTCACCCTCATCCCAAACCAAACCAATCTGTGAAAGATGCAGAGGAAACCCTATCGTCTTGGCTCTATCATCTCTGGAGGGCTTGAATACAGCATGTGGGTTTTCTTTCCTGCACACATCAGGACTATATCAGTTATTTTTCAGGTAGGGCCTTTGTGGCCACACAGAGGGAAGAAACATGACTGGAGGCAGAGTAACTGGACAAATGCAAAGGTAGAATGATGTAGCTCCTTAGAAGAGCAAATCCAGAAGAGCAAGTTTTATTTAGCCTTCCTTGCCTGAGAAGACTTGTGGCGGGTGGGGTGGGGGAGGGCACCCTTTACTTCCAAATCTTCATGCCCAGAACTTCATCTATTCTGTGGCACAATGAAAACAAATCACACAACTGCCACCCTTAAATTCTACACAATGCAATTTTGTCTGTCACCATGAAATACCCTTTATTCCCACTTCCTCAGTGAACCATGGCAATATTATGGTTCCTGGTTTAAAATACTAATAGATGTAAAATTCATCAGAGTATTTTTACAGTGATTCTTCTAGGCTACGTCTACATTGCACTTTCTTGTGCAAGAACATATGCAAATGAAGTGCGCAAGGGGTTTTTGGGCAAGAGCTGTTCTGCCTGAAAATAAGCAGCAATGTAAATGTAGCCTTAGTGAAAGGATGAGGATTTTTTCCCATTATATCCTGTAGATATCCTGGCTCCACATTCCAGGATAAGGTTCCTACGTCATTCAAAGCCTTTTCCTCCTTCATGTGCCAGGGAAACTTATTGTCAGGTTTGTTTGGTCATTTTTCTAGTCCATTTGGACTAGTCTGCTGCTCCACCATCCAGGCAGGCCAGCTGACTAGCCTACGTTACCGATGTTTCCAGTTCCCCTTAGGGAGCAAGATATATTGTTTGGGGCAGGTGGTGGTGGGGGGGGGGGGTTCTCCCTAGAATTTACACCATAATTCAGTTAACTCAGCTTGTGTGGAAAGCTGGAAAATGAAGTGCTACGTCAACAAGCAGATCCTGGTAAGGCTAGGGGAAGACAGAAACTTTTTCTTCAAGGCTTTCTGAAGGGTAACACAGGTAACATTTAATATATTTACACTAGAGTCATGTCTTTCAGTTTATGTTGAGATTCTGGAGCACAGTTCTGTTCTGGATAAAGTAATCCCTGAATACATGGGTCCCATGTTGTCTTCACCTCAAATTTTATGTACTATATTTGGGCTCTGTTTGGGGCTACTCTTGCCAGGGCGGGGGGTGGTAGGGAGAGGGAGAGTTTGGTAATATCAGCTAATACAGAATGCAGCTGCTGACTTGCTTCATGGCGTGACTTACACACAGCATCTTATGATTGTGCTTTGTGATCTGCATTGGCTTCCAGGTCATTTCCAAGTGCAACTGAAGGTGTGATTTTTGACCTATAAAAGCCCTAAATGGTTTAGGATCAATCAAACCACCTCCATCTGAATGTGATACTATGTCAGATGTGGTTCGTAAGATGACATCCTTCTGGTTTAAGTGGGAGAGTCGTTGGCAGGACACTGCCACCAAGGAGTCCTCAGCTCTGAAATTAACTCCCACTTGTTTGAGGGAGACAGTTGACCTTGAGGGCATGCTGTAAGAGCTCTCTGTTCTCTTACATGTCAGGGTCAGGGGCGGCTTATGAAATTTGAAGGGAATTGAGGGGGTGGCTTTCATTAATATCGAGTAGGAATTCTTAGCATCTTTAATAGAGCTTTTTCAATTTTTTTATTATATAATCCATGTACGTAGAGCAATGAATCAGCACATTTAAAAAGGTCAGAATAACTAAATAAAATACGGGCATTGAGAATTGTACATGCACTGAGAAGGGTGTTGAGGAGATAAAAAGTTACGTATTAAGGAAACAAGGCTTTCTTTATATATAGCTTCATACTGTAACTTCTCCTTTCTCCCAAAACATAAAGGCTGTGTCTACACTGCACCCCTTTTCCAGAAAAGGGATGCAGATAGACACATCGGAATAGCAAAATCCACGGGGGATTTAAATATCCCCCATGGCATTTGCATTTACATGGCTGCCGCTTTTTTCTGGCTTGGGGATAAGCCAGAGAAAAGCACCAGTCTAGACGTGATTCTCCGGAAAATAAGCCCTTTTCTGGAGGATCTCTTATTCCTACTTTCAAGGAACAGAGCGCTCTTACATTCCTTGAAAGTAGGAATAAGAGATCCTCCGGAAAAGGGCTTATTTTCCGGAGAATCACGTCTAGACTGGCGTTTTTCTCCGGTTTATCCCCAAGCCGGAAAAAAGCGGCAGCCATGTAAATGCAAATGCCATGGGGGATATTTAAATCCCCCGTGGATTTTGCTATTCCGATGTGTCTAATCTGCATCCCTTTTCTGGAAAAGGGGTGCAGTGTAGACACAGCCAAAGAGTCATAGTCAAAATTTGTTTGTTAGAGACCTCCAATTCTAAGATTTGTGACAATACAGTCATTTGCATTTTTATGTTTATGGTAAAGTACATATATATTTTTTCATAGAATTTCTATTTTTTTTTGTTTGTTTTTGATCCAGTAATTGGCTCAAAAAAACAGTTTGCTCATGAGGATTGGTGTTTTCTCAGGAAAAAAAGTTTTCCTTCAAAAATGGGCCCATAAAACTGGAACTAACCTGTCAAATCCACAATCTAAGGTGAAAAGACTTGCAATTTTAGCATTTCAAGTCACTCTGACAGTCACTCTAAAGATAGGGCAAATCAAGGAAAACAGTCAGTACCTAATGAGCCTCTTGTTTTTTATTTTCTATAAAAAGTACAGCCTTTTAGATGCTTATGAGGAGAATGCTCCAAAAGCATAGCCTTCTACATTCAGAGAAAAGTCACAAAGTAATAAGGAAGGAGAATCTTCAGGCAAAAAGCAGCCAGCATTGAAAGAAGCTGTTAGGAATCCGAGTCTCAGTGTAATTATTAATTAGGTTCCCAATATTCATCTTGTTCTTTCACATATAATTCCAGGAATAGTCTACTCAGTTCCCCTCAGTTTGAGTTTATAAAGCTGCCACCACCCTAGGAAGAAGCCATTTAGATAGGGGTAGTGTTTTTGTCTTTTTTTGTTTTTCCAAACAGCAATTCCTATGTCACTAAAAATCTCCAGCCTCACATAAAGCTCATGACTGAGCTTCCTCTTCTTGTTCCAGAATTTCTCTAGTTTAGTTTCTTCTGCATGAACAGGCCACCAAAGTGAGTTCTCTGAGAAAATAAACTGGAAAAGTCCAAGAGAAAATCAATGGCAAGGTCTAGCAAATAGATTCTAGACTAGTCCTGGCAGTTTTCCCATGAGAAACTGCTGGCTCTATGCAAACCTCTAAGGGTATGTCCACACTGTAGGCTAAAGTCAAATTAAGATACGCAACTTCAGCTACGTTAATTGCGTAGCTGAAGTCGAAGTACCTTAACTTGACTTTTAGTGCTGTCTACACTGCAGGAAGTCATAAGTAGAACATTCTTCTTTCGACTTCCCTTATTCCTCATGAAATGAAGATTACAGCAGTCAGAGTAAGAAGTCTGTAATTTTGAAATTATTTTGAAATAATGGGCTTGCTGTGTAGACGCGCACTCTGTTATTTTGAAATAATGTGAGGGTATGTCTACACTACCACCCTAGTTTGAACTAGGGTGGTAATGTAGTCAACCGGAGTTGCAAATGAAGCCCGGGATTTGAATTTCCCGGGCTTCATTTGCATGTTGCCGGGCACCGCCATTTTTAAATGTCCGCTAGTTCGGACTCCATGCCCGGAGTAACGGTAGTTCGGAATAGGAAGCCTAGTCCGAACTACCTAGTTTGTGCCACGTGTAGCCGCGGGGCACGGAGTCCGAACTAGCGGACATTTAAAAATGGCGGCGCCCGGCAACATGCAAATGAAGCCCGGGAAATTCAAATCCCGGGTTTCATTTGCAACTCCGGTTGACTACATTACCACCCTAGTTCGAACTAGGGTGGTAGTGTAGACATACTCTGAGTTATTTCGAAATAACACTGCTGTGTAGACATGCCCTCTGGTTCTCCTAACCCTTCTTTATAGGAAATCTGGGTGCTTTCTATTAACTCTTAAGAGAATAAGCTCAATAAAGTTCCTGCTTCCCACTCAGCAAATAAAAAATAGTAAACATTCAGGGAGGCACCAATGTCTACCTTAATTTATGCACTATTCCTCCAAATTAGACATGTATGTGCATGACAAAATCAGAGTGTAGGCATTAGCTTTAATGTAGATTCTGGAATGGATGCTTCTAGGAATAGTTGCTGATCCTTTGGGTACTTTATAAGTACCCTGTGAACAGGCATGTGGATCTTTCAAAAACACTAGTGTGCCTGTTGAATGGGTCCTCAGCCATCTTGTGAAGTTTTCTTCATCGCTCAAAGGACATTCTCCACCCCTCTAGAAATAGCTTCTAGTTCATCCATTTATCTGCCCAATCTATGAAGTGCCACGCTGTGTTCTCTTGAAGAAATCCTTGCTGAAGGGGAAATCTTTTAGTCCTTGCTCTCTCCTTTTTGTTGTGGCATCTTCTTGATCAAACTTAGAAAGCTTTATATGAGAGCAATAATTACATGTGTAGTCTTATCTATAGTAACAGGTTACTTTAACCTATTATCTACCTAAAAGTGAGGATTTACATCTACTATAATCCTAGAGCCTTTTACCCCTAAAACTGACTGCAGTACACAGGTTATCAATAGAAGGGGATCCCATAGTACACAGAAGAGACTACATACTGCTCTTTCTATGATTATATATGTTAACCATCAAAACAATGCACACTGCAATGACCAGTGGTCATCATCCTAGAGTCTCACACCTCAAAGGACACATAGTGTAATACAGGGTTTATAATATTTTATGCTGACAGTGAGGT
Organism: Pelodiscus sinensis; assembly: GCF_049634645.1. Lineage (NCBI taxonomy): Eukaryota > Metazoa > Chordata > Testudines > Trionychidae > Pelodiscus > Pelodiscus sinensis. The sequence continues at coordinate 36,808,991 of NC_134713.1, forward strand.
TCCTACATATTTATGAAGGTTTTAACTGCCTTTCTATATTTGAACGTCAATGCCCCACTAATTTTGGCATGTCCAATTTGTCATAGGATAACTTATTAGTACCCTTTATACTCATTAATATTTGTCATGTTATCACCTATCATGTACAGGCAATTACCTTAAGGAAGTCTCCAGTGTTTCACTCTGCATATCAGTGATCAACTTGTCATCTATTGGAGTCTTATAGGGTATGTCTACACTACCCCGCTAGTTCGAACTAGCGGGGGTAATGTAGTCATCCGCAGTTGCAAATGAAGCCCGGGATTTGAATTTCCTGGGCTTCATTTGCATGAAGCCGGCCGGCGCCATTTTTAAATGCCGGCTAGTTCGAATCCCGTGCCGCGCGGCTACATGCGGCACGGAGTAGCTAGTTCGGATTAGGATTCCACGAGGAGTGAAGCTAGTTCAGATTAGAAGCCTAATCTGAACTAGCTACTCCGTGCCGCATATAGCCGCGCGGCACGGGGTTTGAACTAGCCGGCATTTAAAAATGGCGCCGGCCGGCTTCATGCAAATGAAGCCCGGGAAATTCAAATCCCGGGCTTCATTTGCAACTGCGGATGACTACATTACCCTCGCTAGTTCAAACTAGCGGGGTAGTGTAGACATACCCATAGACATTGGTATCTGAACACAGCAGATATTTTCAAAATACTAGCCTATCCCAAACATAGATACAATTTATTTACTTACTTACGGTAATTTATCCTAAATTCTAATTTGGCTAAACTAAATATTTTACAGGCTTGGTAACTATAGGATTGTGTTATAACGTTAATTTTATGTCAATATTCTAAGTAGGCCAGATACCTTTTGTCCTTATGCTATACATATCTGCCATATTCTAGCCTAATTGCAAGCACAGATTGTTGATAAGATTTTAGATTTGTCTTAATAAAGTAAGAGTTTGATGATAATTATGATTCTATAGCATTATTTATCTGAAAATTTCAAAGCATTTTACATTTACATGATATTTAAATATCATAGTGTTTCTGTGAGAGAGATAATACCTATTTTAACTTTGAGGCATTAAAGGTTACAGTCAGATTTGCAAAAGTATTCTGTACCCATAACTGAGACCAGATTGTCAAAAAGCCATCAGAGCCCATTTTAAACCCAAAATAAGCAGCCTGATTTTTATGAGTCCAGCCCTGTGGGTGTGGAACACATTTGAAACTCTGGAATTTAGCTATGCACATAAATGGAAGCTGATCCTGATGTCAAAATTTGATCTAAATTGCTGGGGTTGCACCCTTCGGAAATCTGACCCTACGGCTACATCTACACTGCGGAGCTATTTTAGGGTACCAGAAGTATCACAAAATAGCTATTCCATATCTTTTCAGCAAACTTATTATTTCAAAATATAATGTCCTTGCTATTCCAATTTCCCTGTAAACCTCGTTTCATGAGGAGCAAGGGACATTTCAGAATATGGCTCTATTTAAAAATTTGGCACTGTGTATACAGTGCCAAATTTCGAAATAAGCTATTTCGAAATTAACTTGAAATAGGTTACACAATTTCTGTAGCTCAAATTGTGTAGCTTATTTCAAGCTCTGGGTACAGTGTAAACACACCCAAGGCTAATAACCTGAGGTCCCACAGTAGAACACTGATATAAGAATGGGCTGCTCGAGTTTTCAACCGGTCCAGAATGTGGCTGCTCGAGTTTTAACCAACACTAGTTATACGGAGCACATTATGCCAGTGCTTCAGCAGCTGCACTGGCTTCCAATATGTTTCTGGGCACAATTTAAGGTTTTAGTTATGACCTATAAAGCCTTAAATGAGTTGGGTCCAGGGTATCTGAAGAACCATCTTCTCCCATATTAACCTGCTCAGGGATTGAGGTCAGCTGGGGAGGCTTTGCTTCGTGTTCCCCTACTTGTGGAGATAAGATTAACATCTACGCAGAACAGGGCGTTCTCGGCTTTTGCTCCCAGGCTGTGGAATTCTTTTCCTCAGGATATTTGCATAGCACCAACACTAGCGTTGTTCCGGCGTCAGGCTAAAGCCACCCTTTTTACTCATGCTTTTATTAATGTTTGAGTATGTATGTGTATGTTCTTCCTCTCTATATGTTTTTAGCTGCTTATGTCCCTCTGAGGTCTCATATTTTAAATTCTCATATTGTAAGTTTTTATATATATTTGTTTTTGTTTGTTTGTTTGTTCTTGTAAGCCGCCTTGAAGATTTTAAATAGAAAGGCAGGGTAAAAATATTTAAATAAATAAAATAAATAAGAATGACGAGAACTCCTAATTTGTGCACTCTCTTCTTCTCCTTATACCACTAGAGCACAGAATTTGTTAAAGAAAACTCATCATTGTCCATTAGTTGTTATAACCAAATCAGCAGCAAAGGACAAATTAAATGAAAAGATTTGGATCTTGTCAGTTTATTGTTCTTTTGAAGGAAAACTCATGATAATATGCAGTCCTATTGCCTTGGGGATGAAAACCCGCAGATACGGGAATTTATATGAACATCTAGAACAGGAAGAAGGCTTTTTACAAAGTATAAATATCGGCACTCATCACTATATGCAAGTAGGTAATTAGGATAATTATTCCCAATTAGCAGCTGCAAACCCTGCAGATGGGATTTTCAGAAACTGATAACTATTGTAAAAGACATTTTTGCAAGCTGTAAAACCACTTTCACAATTTGGAATGCATACACTGAATACCCTCTACATTATCTGTAGCAGATCTTTGTTAGCTTTTCAAAATGATAAAAAAGAGAAATATGTTCATGCATTAGTGTAGCTCTGTGGGCAACAGTTCAGAACAGATTGGCATCTGAGATGAGCTGAACTTTAAAAAAAAATTCAATTGTTTAACCTATGACACTTGAGCAAAGAGCTGAAGTGAATTTTGAACCTGTGCACACTACACCTGAGCATGAGTATTGCCACGTTATTCAAATTTTGTAGGACGTTCACAGATAGCTGATGCAATGTCCTTTGAAGTCAATGGAAAGACTCCAATTAACTTCTCTGGTTTTGGATCATACCCCGTGTGAGGAAATTTGTCTCCATTAAAACATGTTTCCTTCAAACTACTAGGCAACATCCTTCCTTCTACCCAGGATCCAGAAACTCCTACTCACAGCTGTCATTTCCAGTGGGCTTGGTTGCCTCTTCTCTCTCCTGGATCTTCCAATACGTTTCCTCCTTTTTTGAGGACTGGATTTCCTGACACCTTCTTTCAATCACAAGGCTCTTTTGGTAGCCAGTAAGTGGCTCTTAATGTTAAAGGGGCAGAGTGGCTTTGGGTATACATATATGCTCTCTCTGATATAGTAAAGTCAAGGATAATTTGATGGAGTCCTTTCCATGATTCCAATATTGTTGTGAACCTAACAGCAAAACCAACTTTACCTGTTAAAGGTCTAGTAACTATACAAATCTAATCAACTCAAACAGGATGAAATATTATTGTGTGTCAATGGTGGAAAACTTGTCCTGGGAAAGTTGTTTACCACTGTAAAAAGCTTAGCTTTTTAGCTAGAACTGCCCTTAGGATGAAATTGCAAGTTTTAAACAGTCATAACTTTACAAGCTAGGCTTGAGTTAAACGTTGAGCTGCAAGTAAGAATCTCAAAATATAAACTTGTAAGGTGTTTTGCTTTCAGCCATTTTTGAGTTAGTGAAATTACAGAATTTCACATTGTAGGATATGGGGAAAGTAGGCTTTTATACTTGAATAGCTCAAGAACAGCCGACCTGATTTTGCTCACACTTTTTATAAATCATCTTAAAGTTGAAACATAGCATTTAAAGCTTAGACCAAAATTAAGTTGTTACACTAAGTTATCAATTCCTGGAAAAGTAAGTTTAAATCAGAGGCTGAAATTCATCCTTAATATAGGCACATAGGGACTCACTTGTATGCCAGTAACCAAAATGCTTTCCTGTTACTTGATCCTTGTTTGTACCCATGCCAGCATCTGAACAATGGAAGCAAAATAAAAGGTATAAGTAAGTTTGTTTGATATCAAGTACTTCATTGTAATGAATTTACTGGTCTATTTCTTTAGCAGTATAGCATTCAGTCTATGGCAGTCACGAGAATACCTGTTGTGTTGTAATGCAGTTTCAAGAAAAAGTATTTATTTTTTGAAATGTTGGGGATGTCCATCTGTTACGCTAACATTGCAAGTATCAGAGGGGTAGCCATGTTAGTCTGAATTTGCAAAAGTGGTCTTTGCCCACTTAAGCTTATGCTCCTATAAATCTGTTAGTCTACATAGGTTCACAGGACTAATATTGCAAATATTCTTGAGTTCTCAGAAAACCTTGGATATCCTTCCACACAGAGAACTTCCATATATGTTTGATTTTAACAGGAAAATTAGGGTGATTTGTTGTATCTAAAGAGCTCAGGTCTCCGGATAAATGTTCACCCCATTCTTTTAGCTTTCCCAGCTCCACCTTCCAAAATCCAGAGCTGCCTAACTTTAAGATTTGTTCCTGTGCTACATATAGGAACTTTTTGTTTTATTTGTTATTCTTCCTTCTTGCTGCATCTTTTCTTTCCTCTATTTTAGTGCCTGTGTTTTCCCTCATGTTCATTTTTTTCATGCTTTTTTCTTCTTTTAAAATGCTTCGAAGTATATTTTTTTCTAAAATAATTTGTCTTTTCAAGATGTTTTTTTCTTTTCTGATTTGTCCTCGCTGTACACTAGGAAATCATTTCAAAATAAGTAAAATCAAAATAATAACTCCTGAAATAACAAAGTCGAAATAGCACATCCATACTACAAGACAGCATCAAAATAGCTCAGAATTATTTCAAAATAGCACGTCCACTCTAGTTGGACCCTGCCTTAGTCTTAGAGCTCCCAGAAGCACTCTGGGGAATGCATTAGGAGAGCAGACACTTCCTGTGGCTGCTTGGTCAGGAAAGCTGAGACATGTGCTTTCAGGGGCTCCTCTCTATGTCTGTGTCTCATATGCCGCTCCTACTCCCCACTCTGACACAGTGTGCTCTGGTTGCCCTTTGGACACTATAGCACTCACATCATGGAGCTGGAGCTGCTGCAAAGCAGTGCCATGCTCATGGGCCTTAGGCTGCCCTCCATTCTCCCCTCCCACTCTCCCCCACAGAGAGTAAATAAAAACACCATTTTTTGGTTAACAAACAACTGTCTTTATTTGGGGGATATAAAACAGGGAAAGAACTGGGAAAATAACCTAGAATGGGAAAAGGGGGGCTCAAGGATGGGGCTAGGAGTGGCGCCTGCTCCATTCAGTTCTAGAGGTCTTGGCTGCCCTGGAGGTCCCACTATCCCATGTTCAGCGGCCCCTGGAGAGCTAGGAGGAGAAGCTGGGGGGGGACAGAACAGGGGGAAATGGCTGGTGGCCCGCTCCATGCACAAGGCTATGCGCGCTATCACCAAGGTAAGGCAGAAGCAGGTGGCCTGGTGCTGACTCGACAGCTGGTTCCAGGTGGCCTTCTGCTGCTCCCTGTCAGCCAGAGGCAACTGAGGGTGCTGTGGGAGTGCTGGCTGCCGGGAGGGCGGGGAGCTCACTCTATTTCAAAATTACAATTTCAAAACAGGCATTATTCCTCATGGAAAGCAGGAGTTATTATTTTTAAATAACCAGCCAGTTATTTCGAAATAAGGGGTTTGGTAGTGTGGACGTTCTGCTTGTTATTTCAAAATAACCCCTGAGTGTAGACCAGGGCTCAGTCAGGCGTTATCATTAGTGTTTACAGAGCTTGTGTGGCTGTCTCTCTCTTTAGCTCAGCATCTCTCTCTCTCTCTCTCACACTCTCTCACTCTCTCATTTCTATCTCACTGTATTCCTCATCCATTTCTCCCTTCACCTTCTTTGAAAGGGGCCACAGCACAAGCCCTGATCACCCTAAATGTGGATTATGAGTGCATTTGGGAGGGTGAGGAGCTGTTAGGATATGTCTACACTACCACCCTAGTTCGAACTAGGGTGGTAATGTAGGCAACCAGAGTTGCAAATAAAGCCCGGGATTTGAATTTCCCGGGCTTCATTTGCATAAAGCCGGGCACCGCCATTTTTAAATGTCCGCTAGTGCGGACTCCGTGCTGCGCGGCTACACGCGGCATGGACTAGGTAGTTTGGACTAGGCTTCCTAGTCCAAACTACCATTACTCCTCATGAAACGGTAGTTACTCCTCGAGTTACTCCTCGAGGAAGCCTAGTCCGAACTACCTAGTCCTTGCCGCGTGTAGCCGCGCAGCATGGAGTCCGCACTAGCGGACATTTAAAAATGGCGGTGCCCAGCTTTATGCAAATGAAGCCCGGGAAATTCAAATCCCGGGCTTCATTTGCAACTCCGGTTGCCTACATTACCACCCTAGTTCGAACTAGGGTGGTAATGTGGACATACCCTTAGTGTCACAATCCATGGATCTGATGCAAGGTCTGTCAGTGGGAGTCTTTCCATTGAGCTGAATGGCCTTTGGATCAGCCTCAAATGTGTTTAAGTTGACAGGCTTGACTAGGCCTTCTAACTTTTCAAACTCTCCACTTTAGTCTCTTACAGTCTGCCAACTTCGTAGTATATCTACATAATTATTTTGAAGGCATTATTTTGATAAAGAGCTTGATCTTCCAACATGCTGAGCTCTCTGACCAGGATAATGACTTAAAACAGTGCTGCTTCCAACGCTGAGTTTTCTTTGGGTAGAGACTTCATCTCATGCTGAACTATTTGGAAACTTTATGATGCAAATAGTTATGAACATGTAGCCATCAAACTCTTTTTCACTTGTTTCCCAAGTCAGAATTTGAACCTTGATCTCCTAATGTACAAAACTAGTGAAGCATGATGGATTGTTTAGTATTTACAAATAATGAGCATTTCAAAAGTTTCCTAAATTGTATGTATGAATAATTATCTGCCTATTTTACTGGGATAGAATAAGATTATATTACAGTCTTCTCTGAGTAATTTATATTCTTAAGAAATATTACTGCAGATAGCTCCTACAATTGTACTTGTTTCATACGCGTTTAAATTATAAACATTAGCAATCTCTCTGAATTCCATCAGTTTGTGAAAGAATTAATGTTATTTACATGCAGCTTTTTTTATATTTAATTAGTGATGGTATGTCTGAAAGACTACAGAATCTCATTGTGAGGATAATGGGTAAAATATTCAATAGTGCTTGACTTTCAATGAGTTTTAGGCTCCTCTGTGCCTAAGCCACTTTAAAAAATATGACTTAGGTTCTTAAGTCACTTAGGAACTTTTGAAAATTTTACCCAATGGCATCATGCCTCAAGGGTCAAACCTAAATGGCTTGTCTTTGAAGTGTGGACTATCTAAGGCTGTCTCTTAAAATATGATGAGATTCCTGCATATTTTGTGTTTGGTACCAGGTGCCTCAAGATGAATGGGGAGGGTACCCTGCTGGCGGTAAAGACGAGGAGATCCCCTGCAGGAGAATGAGAAGTGGGAGTTATATTAAAGCCATGGGAGATGAGGAAAGCGGAGATTCTGACACTAGCCCCAAAACATCACCAAAGGTAGCAGTTCGACCAGAGTCATTATTAAAATCCATTGGACAGAGACCACTTGGAGATCACCAAAAGTAAGCTTCACCAAACTTTGTCACATATCTTCTTGAAAGCCACAATGGCTTAGGTCATTTTTCTGTGATGTTTTCATGTGATTATAACAACCAGGTGTCATTAATATAAATACACCAAAGAAAAAATACAGTGATACCACATTTGTGTCATTTATAATTTTGATTATCAATACGATGCTTTCCATACAGCAACATTCCCATGTATCAAGTATATTGTATCACACTGATTAAAAATTGTATAATATGTTCTTCTGGGCATCCTTAATGTGTAGTCTATCAAATAAGTAATATACATATTATATTGTTGAGTTAAGCTTTACATAATGGAGACAGTCTTGTGCTTCTAGTGGGTTTTTATTTTTGTCTTTTTTGTAATGTACCATTACAATACTACACATTTAAATATTTTGAGGGGTTAATGTTTAAACTGGCAGCATAGTTCAAATTCTGGTATTTCTATTAATGTGAATGGTTGAAATTTGAAATTTTGAGAGAAATGCAACAAGTGAAAAGAGTGAGACTGAAACAATTTCTCCTTTCTCCACCAATGTTGCTGTACATATTACCATACATACAGTACTTTAGTGACACACACTTCTATAATAACAGTAATAATAAAAAACCTCAATTCAAGTAAAATCTGTTTGGCTACATTAAATAGAAGAATTTTGTTAGCAAATTGGAGGGAAAACAATATCACAATATCAGCAGTAACCAGTATATAATGCCATATTTATTTATGCAAGGTAAAAGACATTCCATTTTCTATTTTAAAAAGGGGAACTTTAAAAAACCTACTGTATCCATAATGCAGGAATTTATCAGCAGGTCATTGTGGAACAATCTGTCAATTTTGCCATGTTTTGCAAATATACTGTACAAAAACAAAGTACTATTGCAGTATTCTATACATGATGGAAACCAGTGGCAGATTTGCTGTTGATTTCAACTGGAGCAGGAGTGGGTTCACTATAAATTTTTAAAATGATTAAAGGCTTATTTGTGGCTTTCCCATAAGCCCTGAGCCAAGGACAGCACATATGTGAACTGTTTCAGGACCAGACCAGGAACATGATTGTGATTCATAGCCACATTCTGATTCCTGGTTACTAGCTTCTTCTGAAATGTCATAATCTGCACCAGACTTACATCAGGCACAGGTTACAACCCCTGGTGCAGCAGCTCAGCTGCATTGATTGACTTGTCCACCATGATAAGGTAGCTTCCACAGAGGAGTAAGTTGGTGCTTATTCCCCTTATTCTCTTGGTCAGGCACATAAAATAGTTCAGAATAAACTGCATTAACAACTGTAGAATGATAGAATAGTAAAAAAGATGTTCAGATTTTTAATAAATTGCTATATACATACACATATGGACATAATCTGAGAATCTGTTTTTATATCCACTATTTTGAAAACAGTAAAGGATTACAGTACAGCTAGATTTAGCAAAACTTACAAATGTGTGCACATAATATCCATTAATGTCATCAGGCACCTGTGCTGTGGGATGAAGTGCTGACATGTTTGAAAGTTAGCTGATTTTAACATTTTTTTTCATTTGACTAAAATAAGTGGTTTATAATTTGTTGATATACCTGATATAAGGATTGTTTTAACAATAAATAGGACATTTCAAATTTTGTAAAGGAAAAAATTAATTTTTGTTGAGAAATTCCCCAAAGTTTATTCTCCTGAAACATGACTTTTAACTCTAAGAAGAGTTCTGAATAGAAGAGAAAACCATTAATATGTAGGTCTGGTCTGTATAGATTGGATATATATGATATGCGTTCTGATTCTTCATTGAAAGAAAATTACGTTAGTTTAACTATGTTTGTGAGGGATCAATGGAAGAATGTTTCTTATGACCTTGTTATTGCCCATGAGGGAGGTGGATTACCTATAGCGACAGGAGAATGAGTCCTGTCAACAACATAGGTAATGTGTGCACTGAAGCTCTAGAGCAGTTCTGTTACAATGGCCCCAGCTGTGCCTCTGTAGTATTTTAGTGTAGACAAGCCCTAAGGCAGAGTTTTTTAAAGTATTTAGGTGGCTAACTATGCAGGTAGGCTCCTATAATGGGTTTTTCAAAAGCTAGCATACCTTTAAATTCCTTTAAAAATCTGTCCCTTAGTCTCTCATCTGACAGATGCATTTTTAACTTTGACTAGTATACGGCTGCGACTAGACTGACAAGTTTTTCCACAAAAGCAGATGCTTTTGTGGAAAAACTTGCCAGCTGTCTACACTGGCCGCTTTGAATTTGCGCAAGAACACTGACGATCTAATGTAAGATTGTCAGTGTTCTTCCGCAAATACAATGACTCTCCCATTCGGGAAAAAGCACTGTTGCACAAATGCTTTTATGCAAGAGGGCCAGTGTAGACAGCTGAGAACCGTTTTGCACAAAAAAGCCCCGATGGCGAAAATGGCAATCGAGGCTTTCTTGCGCAAAACCGCGTCTAGATTGGCCCAGACGCTTTTCCGCAAAAAGTGCTTTTCCGCAAAAGCGTCCATGCCAATCTAGACACTCTTTTCCACAAATGCTTTTAACGGAAAAAAATTTCCGTTAAAAGCATTTGCGGAAAATCATGCCAGTCTAGACGTAGCCGTATTGTTATATACAAAGCAAAAACTAGAATAATGTACATCCTACTGCTGTAATGTGTGAAAGACTTCCCAGTGTAATTTACTGAATTTAAATATAATATAATAAAGCCTTCTATGTTGGAGGCAAAAGTGAATTTGAGTATTTGTCCCTTTTCATGTTTGTTGCTTCTTGGAATAGAGACAGTGTTCACATTTGTCTTAACTTCCTTTTGTTAAGAGAAGAAAAATTCAATATTTTTGTTTTGTGGTTAGGTTTTCCAGGGGTCTGATTGAGATATTATCTGGGGTCCTACATTAAAGGAAGTAAAATACAAATTGTTTCAATTCAGTCCATTATTTGCTGGTAGAGTGCAACAACGTTTAACCTCAAGTTGTAGAATTTCTGATCTTATTTGCAACAGTTATACAAATTAATAATCATATGGTATTAAAGTTTCCCATTATGCTTTTGAAGCAACTCAAGAGAAATTTACTTTTGCAAATATGAAGAGTGAAGTGAAAATGAGGTAGGTCGGGTAACAATAAAAATGAGTATGCGTTGCATATATCTTGCCTACTTTTCTAAATAACAGACTATTGTAGCAGTAGATCTGCATAGATTGGATATGTATGGCATGTGTTCTGATCATTCATTGATTAATCTCACAGGACCAATTATTTCTTTGACTACTAACAAGAAATAATAATAAAGCCCTTGTTGGCACTGCTGTAATTTAGCCTGGCTGTAATCTCCTCTCAGCGAGTGAGAGTGGGTCCAGTGAAATCAATAGGAATTATGGCATTGCTGGTGTCACTTTAAACATTTGAACTTCCTATCGAAGCTTAATGCTTCAGAGTCTGAGTATAACATAAAAATATAAGGACAAATAAGGAATATAGGATTTGCTGTACTAGAATTGTTCTGCAACCATCTGCCTCTGGCAGTAGTCAGCATCCATGCTCCCAGAGTGTTGGCAGTTTCGGCAAATTTGGATATAGCATCTTTCTGTTGAAATACCGTTTGATAAGCTTGCAGACAAGAAGCTTGGCTTTGTATAGTCTTCTGAAAGATCATTCAGGGGCCATATTTAATCTTGCTTTCATGCTATATTAACGTATACACTATTTCACTATCACCCTTTGCTGCATGTAGCTAACAGAGCACTGTTTAAATTATTAAGTTTAAAACTTATTGTTTAAAAATAATGTCTATATTTTAGGAGGTCAATTGTGGAGGGAAGTGCTGAGGGAATAACTTCAGCTGAGGGATGGGAAGAACAATTAGTTCCAGAAAAATTGTTAATCCATTATTTGTTCTTTTTATTAATCTTTGCTCTTTTTTTTTTCATTGTCCTGGCTGTAAAAGTGCAGTTGCACACTTCATTAGCAGCTTTTCAAGATTTTGCAGTCAACTACGTACTACTGTACAGAGACCAAAAAAAAAGCACAGCTGCCCTGGGTCAGCTGACCCAACATTGCAGGGATGAGGCTCCAGGGCTGCAAAAAGTGCTGTGATGATATTCAGACTTACACTACAGTTGCAAGGTCCCAGATCTCAGGCTCCAGCCCAAGCCCAAACATCTAGAAAGCAATTATAGCCCTGTAGCCCACACTCCATTCGCTGAAATCAGATTACTCAAGACAGCCGCAGCCATGTGGCAGGACTGTTATCCCAATGTGGACACACCCAGTGGGGTGAAAGTCAGATTCACCAGAATCAGTCTGATGGCTTTAAACAAAGCCTTTGAAACCATCAGGACTGTTACCAGGCCATGGCATAGTTGCTTTCTCTACTGTCATTCAGGAGATCTGGGTTTGACTGCTCCCTAGGTTCAGAGAGTGACTTGAGTAGCAAATGGCTTTGCCCCTGAGAAAATAGGTGTTTTACAGCACTGAAGAAAAAGTTATCTGGCTAATGAGTGGACATTGAAACAAGATAAATTCAGATTGAAAATAATGTGTACTTTAAAAAAAATAAAATAATTAGCCATTGGAACAACTTATTAGGGTTGAGGTAGATTCTCCATCACTGTCAATATTTAAATCAAGACTGGATGTTTGTCTGAAAGATAGATGTAAGCATTATTATGGGGGTGTTAAGTGGCTTGTGCTATTTAGGAGGTCAGAATAGATGATCCATTCTGGCCTTAGAATTGGCAGTGTACTCAATTAGATCTACTCATGGAGCCATTTGAAAATTATGACATTTTTCAAGACAGTTGACATAAACAAATAAATAAAAGCCCTTCAGCTGCTAGTACATTAAAGACCTTGATTGCAATATATGTATTAGTGTTTACAATATAAATAATAATATAATATTTTATTATAATTGTATAATATAATATAATTTTATATATCAGATTACCTGCGATTATAGCAATCTCTAATGGGAGAGGTCACCTCAACAATCTCTGGCATGCTTTGTAAACAGTGGTTTGTAGGAGGGCAGGGCAAGCTGCATGCACTGGTGAAGCTGCTCATCTGCCATGAGACTGTAATATTGTTTTCTATCATGTTCATGGTGGAAAATCCATATTTGCAGAGCTACCATCTCTCATTAAAAGAGAGACAGTTACATTCTGGCTATTCTGAAACTGGTCAGCATATTGAGTCAAGAAATCACAAAGTCCCACTTCTCCGAATTTTGCTTTGAAGATATCTAGGCTCTGTAGCGTTACAATTGCTAATTGAAAGGTATTTTCATCTACAAGAATGTTCTTGGTTTCAGAAGGGCAAAGTCCATCAACAGAGCCAACAAACTGTTCCTGAAAAAAATAAAAGCAAATTCTTTGGGTGTTTTGGTACTACCCTTCTGGAATGTGTGTACATGATTGTCCTGTGCCTAACACTTCTTAAGAATGTTCGCATTTTTGTAGTACCAACTCTGTTCTTGACAGTTCTGTCAGCTTGCTAGTAGGGTTGACATCTGCTCACACTTAATTTTGCTTTATATCAGCAGGGCCTTTTATATCAGGCCTCGTGTGTCAAGCTCTCTCATTCTGCCCCAATTTTCATCAAAATCTCATCTGTAGCAACAGCACAACATAGAGGAAAGTGCAACATCTTTCATGTTAAGCCTGTCTGAAAGATGACGAGATTCCTCTGAAAGGGAAAAGCTTTTTTCAAACTGATCCTCAACACTGCTTGCCCAGCTTTGGAGCTGAAAATTGAGGGAACTGAAGTGACCAGTACTATCGCACAGAAAATCAACCTGTTATGTAGACTATGGGAACATCATTCATAAAATCCAGGAACTTGCAAGACTTGCTGGTCTTGTGGTTTGAAAGAAATTCTATTATTTCTTTTTGAAGCACACAAAACTTTTGTAACATGTCCCCCATTTAATCAGCTGACATTGTTCTGCTACAGGTCACTGTATTTAGCTGAAATGTCTTGTAAAAGAGCTTTAAAAAGATATTATAACTAGAAGTTGAGTATAAGTAGTTCACCAGTCTCATTACAAAACACATTGTTTTGGGGTTTGTTTCATGTCCCTAGCCAACTTACCACCCAGGACAGTCTGATGAATGAAGAGTATATTACTATCAAATGTGAAAGAAAGCCCTTCTCTTTCCCTGTCCTGGAGGGACGCCACATGTAACAAGCAAGTTTACTGTCTGCAGATCTGAATCTTTTTTTTTTCTAAAATGCCTTTTATCTTTTCAAAAATGATTTCTCCTGTAGCATAGATTTCTAATGGTATAAAGCACAAAAATTCTTCCTTGAAAATTTTACAATAATAAAATCTAACAGATATGATAGCTGGGCCGTGTCTCCTAAATAGCTTGACTTTTCCACTGCAAGAAACATATATTTGGAAGGGGGGGAGGGGGGGGCTAATCAGAAAGAAGTGTTGACAATGATGCTTCATTTGTATCTTGCCAGGTGCCGCCATTTTTAAATCCCCGTTAGTGTGGACTCCGTGCCCGCAGCTATACGCGGCACGGAGTAGGTAGTTCGAATTAGGCTCTCTAATTCGAACTACCGTTACTCCTCATGGATCTGAATCTCCTCGTGGAACGAGGTGTAACGGTAGTTCGAATTAGAGAGCCTAATTCGAACTACCTACTCCTTGCCGCGTGTAGCCGCGGGCATGGAGTCCGCACTAACGGGGATTTAAAAATGGCGGCGCCCGGCAAGATGCAAATGAAGCCCGGGATATTTAAATCCCGGGCTTCATTTGCAACTTCAAATGACTACATTAACTACCCTAGTTCGAACTAGGGTGGTAGTGTAAACATACCCTCACACTGCCAAAGTTGACTCCCCATGCTCTGCTTCCCCACTATTGGCAGGCATGGGCTGTCTCTGAACAGCAGTTGCTTTTTTATGTACAGTCTCTGATGATGTGAGAATGACATTTGAAGTGTGATGTGAATACTTCAGATTTGTCTCATCTTGCAACACTGCCAGGAGGACAGGCTGTGTTGAAGTTACTGTGTTTTAATTCCAAGTGGAGCCCTATAGCGACAACCTTACAGATGGATGCAGTGGTCTGGCTTATTAAATACAAAGGTTTTTCCTTTAAATGAAGTGGCATGATAAAAAGAAAATCCACTGTCTTGGGTGGGTCAAAAGCTCAGTTTTTGTTGTCAACTTTATGTTTACTCCTGCTCACATTCATTCTTGGCTCCATTTCATCACTAATGAAAAAATGGGCAGCATTGTGGCTCAGTTATAGCCATTTCTATTTTGAGAACATAAGATCAAGTAAGCAATGCTTAATATGTGCTGGGGCTGAACCCTGGCACCGCTTGGCTTAGCAGTTCATTAATCCCGAAACCTCTGCACTCCGGGCCAGCAGCCAGCTCTCTCCAGCAGCCCAACTGACGCTGCTGCCAGCACCAGTGCAGAAGTAAGGGTAGTAATACACCATACCTTCTCACCCTCACTTCTGTGCTGTAGCTGGTGGTGCTGTTTTCAGCTCCACTTTCATTGCAAATTAAACATTGGTAGTACTTACTTAATGAGGAAGTCATAGGCAAATGATAGGCAGCACATCACTTTTCATTAATTTAATTATAAATATTTTTAAGGTGAGTAGTGAAATACACAGGAAGCCTTGTTGGGCCAAATTTGGCTTAAGGGCTACATATTGAGTTTTAATGTGTTATGGGTTCAGAAGGAGGTCCAGTCCATTCTGCCTTGCAGGAAGAATAGTTGTTATTCTTTACAATGCAACACACCAGGTTCTGAGCATGTTGTCTTTCACCAGCTTTATCTCTAAACCCAGGAAGTAATCTAACCCAAATCTCTGGAGCAACCAAGCTGAAATAGTCATTTGAGCAAGTATCAAAATCAGTTTACAGTTTCTGATGGCCAAGACTTTTTCCCCATCAAACCAACCTGTCTGTTCACTTCTGCTCTCAACTTACTTTTATTTTGATTTTAATTTTTAAAAACTGGATCAGGAGGGGTTTTTTTCTTATTTAATCTTCTGCAATAAAAAGTCAGTGTTTATAAACACTCTCTGCCAGAGGCAAGAATTTTAAAATTAAGATGTTTTTAGTTGGAGAATCAGAAAACATGCAGAAATTAAGTTCTCATTTTCCTGTTGTGTCTTTTATTTAGTTTTTTGAGTTGCATGAAGTCATCTGTAGTCTCCACACTGTGAGGGCCCAATTCAGTTTAAGAGTTTTCCTGAATTAAGACTAATTGCAAAAATATAGATAGGTGCGAAACGGAAAATGAAATCAAATAAAAGCAGAAGAATATGAGAAGTAAGCCTTCACAGTTAAGTTTTCAAAAGTATTTGAGTGACATAGAAGCCTAACTTTAACTGAAAGTCAGTGGGACTTAGTTTCCTAAGTCACTTAGGCCACATCTACACTAGGAAAGTATTCTGAAATTACTAAATTTGACCAAATAACTCCTGATTTAACAAATTTGAACTATCATGTCCACACTACTGAGAAGCCTCGAAATTATGTTGATGCATTATCTCAGACTTAGAGCTTACGGAAGCACTGGGGAGTAATTAGTTCAAATTACTCTGGGGAGTAATTATTTCGAAATAGCAGCAGCGGAGTGCTCACACTACCATTATTTTGAAATAACTGTTTTGGAATTAGCGTTACTCCCAATGAAAAGCAGGAGTACAGATTTCAAATTCCCCTGCCCATTATTTCGAATTACAGGCAGTCCCCGGGTTATGTACAAGATAGGGACTGTAGGTTTGTTCTTAAGTTGAATTTGTATGTAAGTCGGAACTGGTACATATTGTAGGGGAAACTCTAGACAAACATTTCTCCAGAGCTCAGTTTTATTCTCCCACGCCTCACTTCCCTCAGTCCTTTATTCTCAAGCTGAGGTGTCTGCTGAGAAAAGCCGCTCCGCGTCTCCCTGGTCTGCTGGGGTGGGGGGGGGCGCTAGCTTCGCATCTCCCTGGTCTGCTGGGGGGAAGCAGCTAGTGCGGGGTTGCCTCACCCCGTTTGTAAGTAGGGATCCGATGTAAGTCGGATCCATGTAACCTGGGGACTGCCTGTAACTGGCTTGGTAGTATGGAAGCTCCGCTTATAAATTCGATGGGGTGGGGGGGGGGGAATAATTTTGAGATAAAGTCCTAGTGTAGACCAGGACTTAGTGACTTTTGACAATTTTATCCTATAGCTATGATTTCCGTAGGCCACTATTTTGGGAGGCAAAGCATAAAGTGAGGATAATGATTAGAAATTTGTGACAATAAAAATATTTTGCCTACTGAGTTAAGATAAAAATCACAATATTGGTAATGCTACTGCCTAAATACATTAATCATAGCTAAACAGGACCAACTTACATAATAAATCATTCACCAAAACAATCCATCATTTAATCATCTTTAAATGTTGTTCCTTTGAAGATAATATAGCCTTAAGAAAAAAATTTATTTCTCTGACATAAAAAAGAGACCCCAGATTCCTTCCAGTAATTAACAGAAATTTCACAGGGAGTGAAAGAGCATCCTATGCTCCGTTCCTAACATGGTTCTCATTTTAAATGTCAGATGTGCAATATCTAAGATGAATATGTCAAAAAGGGAAATAGATGTCTATTTTTCTATGCAGACAACCTTTTTAATTTCATTTGGCCCAAAACCTGATCTCTAGCATACTCAGACCAAAAAGAACTTCTTATAGTTTGGCAAAGTAAATTTTCTACTACAGAGAAAAGTACTAGATTTATAGGCAACTGCAGTATTTTAAGAAACCCAAAATAACTATTCCATCCTTAAGGAAAAGTCAACCTTAGTATCTACAATAATAATAGAGATGTAGCTGTGTTAGTCTGGTCTTGCTGAAACAAGAAACAGACCCATAGTCTCCTATAGACAACCACCTAACCTGAGGATGATTCTTACCAACAACCACAGGACATACCACATTAATACCAACCCTGGAACTTTCCCTTGCAACAAACCCCGTTGCCAGCTTTGTCCACATATTTACTCTGCTGACACCATCATTGGGCCTAACCATATCAGTTACAAGATCAAGAACACATATTCCTGTTCAACCAGAAATATAATTTATGCCATCATGTACCAACAGTGTCCGTCTGCTATGTATATTGGACAAACTTCTCAGACACTTCGCCAGAGAATCAATGCACACAAAACAGACATCAGACAGTTTCACAAAGAAAAAACAGTCATTTGCCATTTCAACCAGACTGGGCATTGTCTCAATGACCTTACTACATGCATCCTGCTTCAAAGACCTTTAACACCAAACTACAAAGGGAAACCTCAGAACTGTCATTCATGCTTAAATTTGACACTTTACAAATGGGCCTTAACAAAGATGCTAATTATCTTACCCATTACAAAAATAGCTTCCCCAATTATCACTCCTCATATCATTATTATCTCATAGACACTAACCTTCCCCCCTCATCTCCCATCTGTTCTAAAATCTGATTTGTCAATTTTATATGTATTCACTTTTTTTGATTGTATCCCTTTGGTATATATGGTCATGCCAATTTTCTTCCACAATTTGATCTGAGGAAGTGGGTCTGGCCCACGAAAGCTCACTACCTAATAAACCATCATGTTAGTCTTTAAAGTGCTGCATAGTCCTGTCTTTTGTTTTAGTATCTGCAGTCCTGGTTTTTCAATTGAAGGTAGGCACAGCCACTCTCCCATGCAGAGAGCCTCATTGACTTCAGTAGCGTTCCACAGTCACTCTGTGAATCTCAATTTCTACAGGAGGGCACTGTTCATTTGTAAAATCCAGGTTTATGGGATATTTTATGTATATCCAAATGCAGAATTAAAATACATCCAAGTAGAAAATTGAACAATTGAAATGCAAATCCTTCACTATGATAGGTTATGATGACTGATGGAACACTGCTAATATCAATGTACCTGCTTGTTAAGTGCCCAGATTCATGTCTCTAATAAATGTTATCTTACCTTTTTAGCACAGAGTGATGCTTCTTCATCTCACTGATAATTAAAGTAAGCTGGTTGTATTTTCTTTAATGTTGTTCTTTCTTTCTTTTATACTAATAAATACAGTGGTGATCTTAGACACTTAAAAATCAGAAGTACAATGTTGGAACATTTTAATGTCCTACAGGAAATATTTTGCCCTCAGAATGAATTCCATTGAATGGTATTGGGTTCCTGTAAATCAGATATGTGAACGTGAAATGTTAAGAACCTGAGGATGTGATTAGAGGTGAAGGTGTTCTTAGAGGTGAAGCACATAACTCAGCTCTGAGGAGGGTACTAATGTGGTTTTAAGATACAAATCACACTCTCTACTGGCTTGTTCCAGAGGCCTATAACCTCAGAGAGGTGTCATATTAAAACATCCTGTCTGTACCTAGCAGCACTGCTCAGAATCTGCACAGTGCTACATACTAAAGCTCAAGATTAGACTGTATCAGCATGAATAGTTTTCTGTGTCAATTGTATCTGTTTAATAGCCACATAAAAAGCAAAGGAAGGCAGATTAAAATAAAATAAAAGTGCTTGCTGTTAACTCAACAGGAGACCCTTTTGTTGTGATAGTCTGAAGTGATACGTCCATCTATCAAGCGTATGAATTTAGCTCCTCACTTGCCTCAGAAATGCATACTTTAAAAATAATGATTAATTTATTGATTTCAAAGTAACTTTTCAGTAAAAATAGCAATAGACCATAGCAGGAGAAAAGTTTTAAACTAGTTGTCATCTTCTCTGGCAGCAGAGGAAACCATCAGTTAATTTTGAAAATTCTGCTATGAAATGGAAAGCTAGATGTGTAATGCTCTAGGAATTGGATTGTAAGCCACATTTCATCATCCATGATATTAGCTTATCGTGCCTACATGCAGATGTTGTTAGCAATTTCAGTCTTTTAAAATTCAGTCACACTAGTTTTTATGTTTACTCCTTGGTTGAATTAATTTTACATCTTAACTCGGGGATGGGCAAATACTGGTCTGCAGGCCAGATCCAGTCCACCAGCGTTGTCCCCTGGCGGGCCACCAATACTGTATTTATCTGCTCAGCTACCGGTACTGGTGATTTCAGCTCCAGTTGGTCACAGATCACCATTCTCAGCCAATGGGAGCTGTGGAAAGCAGTGTCCCAGTCCACGTTGTTTCCTGTCGCTCCCATTGGCTGGGAACAGTGACCCGTGGCCAATTAGAGCTGCAATCGCCGGTACCTGCAGTCATTCAGATAAATATAGCAGTGACAGCCCACCAGAGGCCCCCATGTTATTGCCCAACCCTGTGTTAACTAGATATTATGCTCCATTAAAAAAACCCTCCAGAACCCCAAAACATACAGTACTGCCCTCTAATTTCATTTAGTGTCTCCTTTTTCTTCTTCTAAAATGGGCTAGGAAGGAAGGATGGACAGATTACATTTCACTGAGGGTACGTCTACACTTGCTCTCTAGTTTGAGCTAGGGATGCAAATGTAGCCGACTGAAATTGCTAATGAAGCGGGGATTTAAATATCCCATGCTTCATTAGCATAATCTTGCCCATGCGTTATTCCGCTCGCCAGCTGATTCGAACAAGGAAGTGCACTCCGGGACGTGTTAGTTTGAATCAAACCCCTTGGTTCAAACTAACGTTACTCCAGGGGGTTTGATTCAAACTAACGCGTCCTGGAGCACACTTCCTGGTTTGAATCAGCTGGCGAGCGGAATAGCACATGGGTGAGATATTTAAATCCCTGCTTCATTAGCAATTTCGGTCGGCTACATCTGCATCCCTAGCTTAAACTAGGGAGCAAGTGTAGACGTACCCTAAGTATTTCTTCATTTTGAAATCTTTTCTCAAATCTGCTCTCTTTTTCTTTTCAGGGTAAATAAAATTAGACCTCATTCCTAAATACAATGGTAAATAGTACTCATTAAGTACCTAAGATAACTTTGTCTACACTTGGAGCTGGGGATCTGATTCCTAGCTCACACAGATGTGGCATGGCTTAGCCTTCTGAGTATGTACCCACCCAGACCCTCTGAGTACATATTCGGGTGGCTAGCTCAAGCCATCACTTGTGCTACCCCAGCTGTGCTGCTGTTTCTCGCATGCTAGTATGGTGCAAGAACATATATATGAAATGGAGAAAACACTCTGAGCATAAGTGTAGCCTGAGATAAATACAGTGTGCAGTGGTTTCCCTTAATTGGGAAAAAGATCAAAGGGCATTTGCAAAGGCATATAATAAGTTTTTGCTAGCTCCTGGAGTTATTTTCTTATTGTGTCTCTGTTCTTCTAGTTCTTATTAAAAATCCACTGTATTTTCATGGTGAAATGACCAAAACTGTTCTCAGTACTCCTGAAGCTGGCATGCCATTGTTTGGTTATGTCATTTCATTGCATGTGAGCGACCAGTTATCATGACAAGTGCTGCTGCACAATAGGAAAACTGCACCGAGCATTCCTCAGTAGCCCCTATCCCTTCCTTCTTAAGGCAGTGAGTCTTACACTGTGGTCTGCAGGACAGTTGTTGATAGTCAAGGCAGAGCTAGATTTTTCTTGTTTCCAATTCGTTTTATGGGTGCTGGGCTATCCATTGGAACAAGAACCTGGATTCTTGGAAAAAAACAACTGAAGAGGCAAAGAACAGGCAGCCTAATCTTCCCATTAAGATCCACCACTGTAGACGGGGAAGAGAAGAGGATACGGCATCCACCCTCATGACGGGAATGTATTTATGTGTACCACCGTGTTCTGCTGTGTGGAATCCTAGACCTTCTCTAGCATTTAGCATTGTCTTGCCATCTGCTGTAGTTCTGCAAGGAGAGTAAGATCTACTATTACTAAGAATAAATCACAATGAACTTCTCCATCAGTTGGTAGAACTGTGACTTTTGGCTGTGAAGGTCACGAGATCTGTTTCTGCACTATCTACTCCATGTTGCATCCCAAATCCTATTGTGCGTTAAAGGCACTGAAGATAGAGGCTAACTTTTTTATGAAAACTGCTGTATGGGATTGGGGTGTGTCTATATATAAATGTAATCTCGAAAGGGTTGTAATTATAAAGTGCATCATAAAGTGAAATATTTATCCAAAGGAATTAAATTGAGAGTATATCTTAGAAATAAATGTTTGAATGCTATTTGGTTTTAAAAATTTATTATATCTTTAGATAAAAAAAATGCAAAATATTAATTAAATGGTTGTCTAACGTTTGCAATATTTCTTTTACTCTGCTATAGACCTTTGAATAAATTATTGCACTCTGATAATTGAAAAATTATTGAACTACCAGGAAGGATCCAAGCTCTCATCCATCAGAACTCAGCTGCTTAAGGTGCTACAGTACACTTGTGGTTTTCCCTTAGTAAATTATTGATGTTTAAATTGTCAGTTAAGGTTTATAATAATAGTACTTCCTGCAAAACTGAGTATCTCCTTAATTAATTACTAGACTGAAAGACCATTACTTTGTGTGGCATAGGAAGAACACACTTATTAACTGTTGATTATAATTGATTTTTGGCACTTTATATTATAAAATGTCTTATTTGTCATTTTTTCTTCATGTTGCCTCTGTGACTTGATTCCTGGAAAAATACAAGTCTCAGTGAAGAAGTCCAAACTCTTACTGTTTTTCATATTGTTTCTGGTCTGAGAATACTGGATTTGGTAATACCAGATAACAAACAGAGGATCCAAAATGTTTTTCACCCATTTTGGAAAATAGCCAACATTAATAACACCAAGCAGTTTTAAAGGAGCTGTGTTCAGAAAAAACACTCATGATGACACATGAAAAGGAAAGCATGCTTAGTGCGTGCAGTATTGTGCCCCTATTGATCCCGGGATATTAAAGAGACAAAATAAATGAGGTAATTCTTGCTGGTAAAAGAAAAAAGCTTTTGAGATTATATGTAGCTTTTCTTCAGGTCTAGGAAACTGACTCACAGAGGCACAGCTAAATACTAGGTAGAACAGATTGTTTAGCATAAGTTGGCCGTGTCCAGACTCAGGGGGTTTTTCGGGAAAAGTAGCCTTTTCCCGAAAAAACTTCCCCTGCGTCCAGACTCAAGCTGCGTTCTTTCGAAATTATTTCGAAAGAACGCAGCTTTTCTTTCGATGGCGGTAAACCTCGTTTCACGAGGAAGAACGCCTTCTTTCGAAAGTTCCTCTTTCGAAAGAAGGCGTTCTTCAATGTAAAGAGGCCGTCTTCAAAAGAGAGCATCCAGACTCGCTGGGTGCTCTCTTTCGAAAAAGCGGATTTCTCTTTCAAAAGATCCGCCTGCAGTCTAGACGCGATCTTTTGAAAGAGGCTCTTTCGAAAGATGCTTTCGAAAGAGCCTCTTTCGAAAGAAGCCTGCAGTCTAGACATAGCCGTTGTTATATATTTTAAGTGACCATTCAAAGGTAAAGTGGGGCATTGACATCCCCTTCACTCATAGGGTATGTCTAGACTACATCCCTCTGGCAATAGAGGGATGTAAATTAGACATATCAAAATTGCTAATGATTTAAATATCCCACGCTTCATTAGAATAAAAATGGCCACCGTTTTTTGCCGATGCAGAAATTTGCCAGCAAAAAGCAGCAGTCTAGACGGGGATCGGTCGATAAGGAAAGCCTTTTCCAACTGATCCTGTAAACCTTGTTGCACGAGGCATAAGGGATTGGTCGGAAAAGGCTTTCCTTGTTGACCAGTCCCCATCTAGACTGCCGCTTTTTG
Organism: Pelodiscus sinensis; assembly: GCF_049634645.1. Classification (NCBI taxonomy): domain Eukaryota; kingdom Metazoa; phylum Chordata; order Testudines; family Trionychidae; genus Pelodiscus; species Pelodiscus sinensis. Next base: position 36,832,355 of record NC_134713.1, read on the forward strand.
CTGGCAAATTGCCGCGTCAGCAAAAAGCGGTGGCCATTTTTATTCTAATGAAGCACGGGATATTTAAATCCCCGCTTCATTAGCAATTTCAGTATGTCTAATTTACATCCCTCTGGTGACAGAGGGATGTAGTCTAGACATAGCATACAGAAGAAAGAAAGTATGTGGGGTGGGGGGAAGTAACTGGTGGGGTGTATTATTACTGGGTTGCAGATTGTTGTAATAAACCATAAATCCGGATTCTTTATTCAGCCCATGATTTTTAGTGTCTAGCACAGTTGTGAATTTAAACTCCAGCCTCATCTTTTGAAAGTGTTTTGCAAGTTTCCTTTAAGGACAAGGATTAATAAGTCAATTATTGAGTGATCACTTAGGGTACGGCTAGACTACATGTAACCACAGGGACACATTTGCTCTTCTGCTTTTTTTTTTTTTTTTTTTTCAGAAGAGCAAACACTGTTTCGGAAGCCCCTGTATTCCTCATTTTACGAGGAATAAGGGGGCTTCTGAAAGAGGGGTTTTTCCAACATTTGGCCCAGTCTAGTCGGGCCAATGTTGGAAAAGCCTCTTCCAACAAAAGGATCAGAAAAAGCTGTGCAATGCGGAGTGCATTTTCTGTAGCTTTTTCCGAAAAATAAATGTAGTCTAGACATACCCTTAGTGAAAAGTGTTCACCCACAGCTGAGGTTGGGGGGTTGTTTTTCCTCATTTTCTTGCATGATATCCTTCAAGAGTGTGGTGATTCCACCCTACAGCAGTACTCAGGGGCACTTGTGCCTTTTTATTACAGTGGAGTTGGAAGAGACAAAACCTCTGTGTATCCTTTTTCCTCTTCCCTTCTCTTGTAGACCCACAGAGGGACACTCTAGCTGTTAACATGCAAAGGGATAGATAGCATGTTAAAGCAGGTACATTCATAATTGCAATATATGCATCTCAGAAATTTTGGAGGTTCTAATAAATAATGCCAATGTTTTGAACTTTTTCTGATCCCCCACACCCTTTGATTATATCAAACAGGACTGGAAACAATGAGACTGAGTACTGATATTTCTGCTATTTTTTGCTTCTTATTGGGTCAGAAATAGCTTAAACAGCATAACGAAAACTCCAGGCTTTTTCAGCCTTCAGAATAAGGGCAATTTGGGCTTGGTTTGAGTTTAAGCAAGGTTCTTCTTGTCAGCTTATTATCCAAACCTTCCAACTCCAACATCATTTTATCTAGTGGTGACTTCTTTGTGCTCTATTTTGGAAGAATTGTGGATACAGCAGAAGCTGCACCCTTGGAGCATCTCTTTGTCTTAAGAGGCTGATATTTGGGACCATTCATATGGAGATGATAAACCCCTATACAAACATCTGTCTTTTGGGGACAGTCATCTGCTACCGCTCATCAAGTAATCACTTTGCAAGCTAGTCATGTGAAGTAGTGTCAGATGAAAGATGGTTGCAAAATAATATGAAGCTTTTTCCTTGGAGTTAAATGGTTTGTTGGTGAGGATTACATGTAGGGCTGTCAATTGATTAGTGTTAATCCCTGCGATTAACGCAAGGCAGGATTAATGCATTAATTTTTTTAACATGTTAATCGCAGGCGTTAATGCTGCGCTGACCTTTTGAAGTGCTGCTCCGGTGCTTCAAAGGGGCAGCACACTAGAAGCTGGGGATCAGCTAGGATTCCCAGCTGATCCTAGGCTCCTAATGCGCTGCCCCTTTGAAGCACTGGAATGGCACTTCAAAGGGGCATTGCATCATGGAACCCCGGGATCAGTGTCAGTGCCCAGCTGATTCCTGGCTCTGCATTATGCTGCCCCTTTGTAGTGGTGGTCTGGCATTTTCAATGGTCCCAAATGGGGACTCCAGCTGATCCTGGGCTGCTGTGGTGCTGCCCCTTTATATCACCACCTCTGCATTTCAAAAAGGCAGCCTTCACTGAGCCTGGGGTCAACTGAGGACTCTAGCTGATTCCGGGCTTCTGCAGTGCTGCCCCTTTGAAATGCCGCTGCAGCATTTCAAAGGGGCAGAACACGCAATTAATTGCGTGATTAATCATGATTAAATTTTTTAATTGCTTCACAGCCCTAATTATAAGGTCAAATTTTCAAAAGTGGGCACAGAATTTGGATGGTCAATTTAAGATGCCTGATGCTGAGCATCCAAAACTTAAGAAATCCTGAAACAGCAGTCAACCACTTTTGAAAAATTGGCATATTTTAACGTTATGCCAAATGAATGTTTGTCCCTGTGTGTCTTCATATTTGGATGCCCACCTTGAGGCAATTTACTCAACTAAAAATACGCAGTTCCATTTTGAAAGATTCAGAAGGTTTTAATAAAAACTGGATATTATTGCTTTTTTCATTAATAAGTCTCTGAGGCTCTGATTCAACAAAGCACTCAAGCATGTGTTTAGCATAAGTGTAGGTGTTATCCCTAATGTAAGTATGCACTTAGGTGCTTACAAATAAGGATCATAATTCTTGTTTAATCTGTTTCAAGTTAGGTCCATACAATTAATAACCTCTTATGACATACTTTGAGCTATGTGTTTATTTTTCCTTAAAGCAAAGAACAAATTAAAGTCTGTATATTCTTTTGAAATGTATATTTTACTGTATGGTATATTTATTTGGTGGTGTTCCCATCTTACTTCTTTAGACTAGTCTCTTTGATGTCTTATAGCTAAACACGTGTTATTTTGGCATATCCAAATGATGCAGTGGAAAACGAGGAATCTGCATGGGAAGTATATGCAATTTTTTAAACCCTAAAGGGGAACAACTTGGACAATTTTAGTCCATAATCATATTCTGCAGTCTGGTCAATCATATTCTACATTCTGATTAGCAGGAAAATTACATTAAAAGTTTATTAATGGAACTATATAGCCACAAATATATTTCCAACAAGGCTAAATTAGACAGCAAATTTTTATACTAATTTCATTTTACTTAAAAAAGAATGTCTTTATATTTGAATTTATTTTAATGCTATAGGTTGAACTTCTCAAATCCAGGACTCTGTAGTCTGGCATGGATGTTGCTAGACCAAAGAGCCCCAGGAGTGGGAGCCAGCTGAGAGAATGCAGGATTTGCGGAGTCCTGGCTGAGCCTGCAGCAACTAGGCAGGGGAATCCTAGCATCAGTGGGGTCAGGTGACATCGGGAAGCCTCCCACCCGGCCAGGGAACCCCATTGTCAGTGGGGTTAGGCGGCTGGAGAGCCCCTGGCAGCAGTGCCAGGGAACCCCAGGAAACCCTCTGCAGCAACGGGGCTGGTGATGGCCAGGCAACCTGGGGGCGAGGAACCCTGAGAAACCCCTGAAGGTAGTGGGGCTGGCGGTGGCCAGACGGCCTTGTCTAAGGAAAACCCAGTGCACCTGGCGGGCAGCAGGGCTGGGAGCCTTGGCTGGGCCAGCTGTAGCAGGCAATCAGCAGGGCAGGGAGCTCCAGTCTGGGAACCCCTGGGAAAGGAGCCATCAGAAGGGTAGCCAGCAGGGGAACATCGACCTTCCCTGATCGGGCAAATCCTCTGGTCCAGGACTGGTCAAGTCCCAAGGGTGCTGGACCAGGGAGGTCTAAATTGTAATTGCAATAATATATGTAGGGCATTGAGCAGCTTGCTAAGAAGCAGATGCGGAGATCAGAAAAGGGATTTCCCTTGGGGAAAAGGCAGGCTTTACTTTAACTCAGTCCCTACAATAGGTCGTTAGGAAGTGCAATGGAGCAAACAATATGTAGGGTGATGGGGCAGACCATGCCTCCAGCCGTGCTGAGCCAGAGCATAGAGCAGCTGCTGCTACATACTGTTCACCAAGGTGTAATATGCACTGTCTCCATGCTAACCCAACATAAAGGAAGCACATTGCAGCCTCTTTTAAGTTTCCTAAAACAGTTGGGGGTGTGTTGGTACTAGTGTATTTTTAACTTTCAAGTGAATTAATTGCACACCAGCCATGGATAAAGAAAAACCCTAGTCTTTCATCTTTGTGTTCCTGTTCATACCTTACCTAGCACAGTCTTGATCTGGAATTGGGGCTCCTAGATGCTACTGTAATACAAACAATAATTCATAGTAATATGCTGCTAACTTAGGACAAAGAACTTTTCTTCACCTGGGGTAAAGAATAAACATTTGTAATTTGCAACCAATGTTTGTGCAGTAATTATCTCAGATCAATTGACAATTAACTCAAGAGAAAAGAAAGTCTAGTGTAGACATAACCTGTTGACATTATGAGTTCTGTATTGCTAGTGTGCTTAGATTGTTCATGATGCTTGAGCATACTGTGAATGAGTGGAGAGGCTCACTGCTCTTTTTCCTGCTCCTTGTGAACATTCATTGATCCAGTCCCAGTGCTGGGATACAAGTGCAGGTTGCTTTAGGGCTAGTACATAAGATTTAAAAAAGAGGGAGCAATGAGCATTTTTTTCCCAAATTCATGGAAGAAAAGATAAGATGTGGGGGATTTGGAGTAAGTAGGCAGCAAATTTGACCCAACACATGTAGGAACTACAACTAGTACATTGCAAGGCATGATTCCTTACTTAATCATTTCCATCCCATGGAGGGCTGCAGTCAGACCCTAAACTCACCACCGCTGATCCTAGCCTGTTGCTGGGAACTATGGTCCTCCTCTCATCTGAGTGTTAGGATGCTGAGGAAAAGGTGTTTATCCCCATGCTCTACAGCCCCATTCCTCCACTTCCATAGGTGATGCTTTACCTAAGTCCATTTCCAATGTCAGGTATCAAGGAATCAGACCCACTATAGAATGAGTGCCTGGACATACCTGGACACCTGACACTTGTCACATTGTGACAAGTTGAATCTTAATCTTCTGGCCAATCCATTGGGTCTGTGAGCTACTGTGGGAAAGGCAACCTCCACCCCTACCCCAATCAATCTGGCTGTGAGGGGAAAATTCCTTTCCAGTTGCTTAAAAGAGAGAGCAACGGTCACATCAGACAAAAAGCAAAAAACAAACAAAAAAACCCCACCCAGACCTATGTAGGCCTATGTAGCAAAACTCCAGACATTGGCAAAAGGAGAACTGAGGGCAGCTGCTTTTAATGTAGCTTGACATATCTTTACTGCCTAAAAAGACATGATTTTACAGTGAGATAATGATGTTTAGTATCTTGCTGTAAAATCCTACTGGAGCAGGGCTCTGCAGTTTTTAGTGGGATGTAGCTAGGAGATGTCAAGTGCAGATGGGGATATATCGTTGACCTTGCTTAGCTACATCATTTTTTAAACCTATTTGTGCCTTATCCTCACTAGGAGAACAACATAACTTATACAGGTTATCTATCTTGTTAAAAAAAAACACTCTGTTTGGCAGAGAAGACATAGCCAGTATCTCTTTAAACAAGACCAATACTCTGGAACAAGAAGTGATGGTGGTAGCTTTAAGGTCTGCAGTTCACTCTGGGAAAAGTAACTTGAGGGATGTGTTGTAGGCTGTGTGCCATTACACAAATCACATTCTTTAGCTGGTCCACAGGAAATTTTGATCTTCTGTAAATACTTTTAACCTAAAGGGCATCTTGACATCCAGCACCTTGATGGGAAAAGGATAACAGAGAAGAGTGATTTTATCCCTGTAGAAACCTTTCCGTTCCTGCCGTAGGTGTTGTTCATATCGATGTTCATATTTTTTAGTAAAATGTAGCAGCATTTGTAGCCAGGGGACTATTCGTGATATTTATTCACAATAAAAATGCTGAATACTTCAAATAATTTTGGTAGTAATCTGAAGGCCAAATCCTCTGCTTATATTAAATGATGCAGGTCCCTTGACTTCAATAGCAACTGTGCTTCTTTATGGATCAAGAATTTGGCCCCAGGGAGTGCATTTATGATGCTAATACAAATTGCTGTTTTCAGTGTCATAACTGATTCCATCTGGAGTTTTGTTTTGTTTTTTTATGTATAGCCTCCTTTTTTCCCTCTTTCTTTTGTAGTCAGAGCTACCTTCAAGCAGCAAGTGATGTGCCTGGGGGCCACAACCTGGATCCCTCCGCAAACTACAATTCCCCAAAGTTCCGATCAAGGAATCAGAGCTATATGAGAGCAGTGAGCACACTCAGTCAGGCCAGCTGTGTTAGTCAGGTGGGAATCTACTGTTAAAACTTTTACATATACAGGACTAAATACTAAAAAAATGGAAAATTTGTTTTTTCTTGATTTATATTGAAGGAGTGAGGATGTAAGTTGTCACAAAGTCATTCAAGCTTCAAAGCATTTAGTATGGAATGAAGATGGAATAAAGATTAAAAAGAGTCAAATTTCAAAGTATGCCAAAAAAGGGAAGAATCCAGATTTCCTTTTTAGGAAAGCCTACCTATGTATATACAAAGTGCTTTAAATGTATTGCCTTTGAGTTTCATTGGGTTCCCACTTTGTCTTGTATAGCAATAAGGCATGAATAGGAATGCTCAGCGGCTGTTCTCTGGATCATTCATAAATATGTATACCTCTTTCGTGTCACCTTTTCATCTTTCCCTCTCTAAATGAAACAAGCCTAACCCTTTTCAATGCCTCTTCGGGTGGAAGTCTCTCCATGCTTTTACAAAGATGTCATTGCCCTTGTCTGGATAGTTTCCATTTCTGTTACATCCTTGTCAAGATGGGATGACCAAATTCAGTGAGGTGTACCATCACTTTATATAATGATATTATGTTAAGCATTATTATCCGCTCATTCCTTAATATGAAATAACATCCTTGCCTTATTTTACCATCACTGTGTATGAAGTACGTGTTTTACATTGAACTGTCCATAATCATGGATAGGACTTTTTCCTAACTCGTTAGAATAGTTCATAGGAATGTGCATATGGAAGGAATAGGAACCAATTTACCATCATTTTGCTCAATTAGATCTTACAGCAGTATCTCACTATGTCCTTTGGTTTTCACCAGCCTAAATAATTTTGTGCCATTTACATATTTTATCATTTCACTGTTCAACCTTTTCTAGCTCAGTAACATATATATTAAATAACATAGAATATAAAATCATATATTCAGTTAAAATGTTCTGAGCCTTTGCTGCTTCCTGATCCCTTTCTATGGCATTGCACTCTTCATGTTCCATCAATATGATAGGTTGAGTGGAGTTTTTTCTGTTATTTCAGTTGGTTCCCTTCCCACCCTTTAAAGCTCAGGATTGAATTGAGGGATACCGATGAACTGTATATTTAAGAAGTGCATATTTGTTCTTGTAATCTTTATTTTTAAATTATTTTGCCAGCATCAACAAACTTTAAAAAGGTAGTTAGGAATAATCTGTCATTATTGACAGACTCAAGGTGTTTGATTATGACAGATATTTCTGGGTGCCAGTGGCCCCATTCTGGGAGGGCAGAGGGGAAGAGGTTGCAGTTGCACATGCCAGGATGCGGCTTCCTTTCTTCTGACTCCCCTGTTTATCAGGGAGTGAGAGTAAAGTATTCAGCTTGTGTCACTTGCTCCTCTACCCCTTTCAAGTACCACCAGGAGAGGTATGCATTCAAGCTGCGTACTTTCCCCTTGCCTCCTGATAAAGGAAAGGAAAGGAAAGAAGAGCAAGCAATGTCCCAGTATGCATGGCTGCAGCCCCGCTACTCTCCCCAAATGGTGCCTTTGCTAGGTACCCCTGATTGTGGGTGCCCAATCTGAGATGCCTTAAAAGGTCTTGATTCTCACAAGTGCCAAATATTAACCCTTTGAATTAAGCATGGTTAAAGTGTCTTAAACTGGGAGATTCCAAAAATTATACTCACTTTTGCAAATCATGGCCTAAGTTATCATAACTCTCTTGGTCAATCATATAAGTAAAAGATTATTTAGAATACGTTTTTTCCCAAGATTTCAGTAGTCAACTTAATTTTATTAGAAATATAAAAATGATAATTTTAGGAAGGACAAAATAATTCATTTCAGAGTGGATTTAATTTCCAAGCTTCCTTTGTAGAAAGTTAGAATGATAGCCTTTCATCATGGTCACATGTTCTGCATGAAATTTCTGTATGCTTCTATCGAAACTATGGGAAAACTTGCAGTGATTTTTTCGAAAATGAATGAGAGCTAGTGATATAATATATAATAAAAAACAAATCATTCAGATGTGGAGGCTAGTGAGGTTATGATATTGACTAGATATTTATATTATTTGGTTTCTTTGATTCTGCTTTAATAAATTATTAAATAAAATACATATCATTGTCATTTACTGCTCTCTCCATTATTCAGCTTCTAATTTGTCTTTGGATGAATATCATTTCCAAATCCTGAGCCAAGTGCTACAATTAGACATGTAGTACATTCCTAATAATTATGCCAGAATGAAACATATACATTCGTGTTGAAACTACTGTCCAGTGTCAATGGGCAAAGTAAAATGAAGCTCTTTTTTAACAAGTCCAATTTATATTATCATTGGTTAAATAAAAAAGTGACATCAGTAGAGCTAGAAAGAATGATTTAAATTAGCATAATTCACTTTATTTAATGGAGCAACACCAGTTAACACCAAGTAAGGCTGTGACACATGGCATTTATATAATTTGTCAGTACAGAGTAGATTATTTTGATGGGGTTTCCCCAAGATGTCTTCTACTTCATTCCCTAAGTATACAGAAAAACTCCAGTTTTGTCCCTCACATTCTTTTATTTGACATACAGAAAAGTTACAGTTAGTTGATCAGACTCAACCATATGGAGTGGGCACAGAGCATAGTTCACATTCAAAAGTAAAGAGACTCCCTCCCTTTTATATACATTACATTCACTTTACATTGCACCACTAATTTTGGCATTGGCATGGTTGCTTTGTAGGAACCAATACTTGTACATCATACACTTTCCATTCAGGGTGCGTCTAGACAGCAGGGGATTTTTTGGGTTTTTTTAAACGGCCGTTTTTCAAAAAAAAATTCACTTACGTCCACAATGCTGTTGCGTTCTTTCGAAAGAAAATCAAAAGAACACAGGGGTTTTTCCGACATTTGTAAACCTCATTCGATGAGGAAGAACACCTTTTCTGAAAGAGGTCTTTTGGAAAAAGGCGTGTGAGGATGCGGAAGAGAGAGTTTTTGTGAAAGAAGAGGAAAGAGGAAAAAGCACAGGTGCCCTTGTGTCCACTCCGTCCTTAGCAATCACAGCTTAAATGCAAATATCAGAGGGGTAGCCATATTAGTCTGAATCTGCAAAAGAGGCGAGGAGTCCTGTAGCACCTTATAGACTAACTGAAGTGTTGGAGCATAAGCTTTCATGGGCAAAGACCCACTTTGTCAGATGCAAGCTTAAATGCAATATAGCATCCATTCAGTGTGGATGCTATCTTTCGATAAAGCAGATCACTTTTTCGATATGCTTTGGCAATGTGGACGCTTTCTTTCGGAAGAAGTTTTTTTGAAAGATCTCTTCTGGAAAAGCTTCTGCCAAAAGAAGCCTGCTGTCTAGATATACCCTCACTGTTCAGAACATAGAATGGCCATACTGGGTCGGACCAAAGGTCCATCCAGCCCAGTATCCTGTCTGCTGACAGTGGCCAGTACCAGATGCCCCAGAGGGAGGGATCATAACAGGTAATCCTCATGTGATCCTTCTCCTGTCATCCATATCCAGATAAACAGAGGCTAGGGACACCATTCCTACCCATCCTGGCTAATTAATGGCCATTGATGGACCTGACCTCCATGAATCTATCTAACTCTTGTTAAAGTCCTAATCTACACAACATCCTCTGACAAGGAGTTCCACAGGTTGACTATGCTCTGAGTGAAGAAAAATTTCCTTCTGTTTGTTTTAAATCTGCTGCCTGTTAATTTCATTTGGTGACCCTTAGTTCTTATAGTGTGGGAATAAGTAAATAACTTTTCCTTATTCACTTTTTCTACACCAGTAATGATTTTATAAACCTCTATCATATCCCTCCCCCCTTAGTCTCCTCTTTTCTAAGATGAAAAGTCCAAGTCTTTTTAATCTCTCTTCATATGGGACCCATTTCAAACCACTAATCATTTTGTTGCTCTTTTCTGAATCTTTTCCAATGCCACTATATCTTTTTTGAGATGAGGCGACCACATCTGTATGCAGTATTCAAGTTGTGGGTGTACTATGATTTTATACAGAGGCAATAAAATATTCTCCGTCTTATTCTCTATCTCTTTTTTAATTATTCCTAACATTCTATTCACTTTTTTGACTGCTGCTGCACACTGGATGTTTTCAGAGAAGAATCCACAGTGATCCCAAGATCTCTCTCTTGAGTGGTTGTAGCTAAATTAGTCCCCATCATATTGTATGTATAGTTGGGATTATTTTTTACAATGTGCATTACTTTAAATTTATCAACCTTAAATTTCATTTGCCATTTTGTTGCCCAATCACTTAGTTTGGTAAGATCTTTTTGAAGCATTTCACAGTCTGCTTCGGTCTCAACTATCTTGAGCAGTTTGGTATCATCTGCAAATTTTTCCACCTCACTGTTTACCCCTTTCTCTAGATCATTTATAAATAAGGGTATGTCTAAAATACAGAGCTTTTCTGGGATACGTCTCCTGGAAAAGTTCTGTCGCATCCAAGGAATATGTCTGCTTTTCTGAAAATTTTCCAGAAAGCAGACGCATTTTTTCAGCATCCCAAAAATATCCCAGGATATTCCAAAAGAGGGGTTTTTTTCTGACATTTAGCCCTGTGTAGATGGGCCAAATGTTAGAAAAGCCTCTTTCAGAAGAAAAGCGGAAAAAGATATGTAAATTGTGGTTCACAATTTGCGTATCTTTTTCCGACTTTTCTTTGTAGTGTAGACATAGGCTAAGTAGAATTGGATTGGTCCCAGGACAGACCCTTTAGGGACACTCTGAAAAATTACCATTTTTGTTTCCTGTCTCTTAACCAGTTATGAATCCATGAAAGGACCTTCCCTCTTATCCCATGACAATTTACTTTACTTAAGAGCCTTTGGTGAGGGACCACGTCAAAGGGTTTTGGAAATCTAAGTATGCTATATCGACTGGATCCACCTTGTCTACATGTTTGTTGACCCTCTCAAAGAACTCTAGTGGATTAGTAAGGCACAATTTCCCTTTACAGAAACCATGTTGACTTTCCCTCAACAAATTATGTTCATCTATGTGTGTGACAATTTTATTCTTTACTATAGTTTAAACTAATTTGCCCGGTGCTGACGTTAGACTTATTCCACGTACAACTTATTCTTCTCATTTTTATGTTCCCATTTTATCTTATCCGTTGTTATCCTGTCCTGTGTAAGTAGTTTCCTGGCTGTTCCCTCTTATTAGTTAGTACAGACATTCTCTTTCTTAGCTTACCTATTTTACATTTTGTTTCAAGTCTGCTGATCCATTTACCGCTCAAGAAATGAGGTCTCACTTATGTCCAGTTATTCGTGCCAAGCTGGGCCAACATTCCACTGCTTTTGTTTTTATTTTTATTTTCTATATTGTCATATGTTTTATTTGCGTTATATTTCTGTTTTCTGTACTTTCTTTTTTAAGTGAATTACTGAGCAACACATTTTCAAGACTCAGTAGTTACAGTTATTTGAACCACTATTAATAATAGGCTCAGTATACAAACCAGGGTGTGCAACCTTACTTCTTCTGATGTAGCCCATTGGAGTGTAATTCCATATAGAATTCTAGAAATGCAGGACTCAAAGCCACCTTAGTAGTCTTCTAGTCCAGTCCCTTGCACTTAAGTCAGGACTAAGTAATAATGGGACCATGCTTGACAGATGTTTGTCTAACCAGTTCTCAAAAACCTCTAGTGACAGATTCCACAACCTCCCTAAGCAATTTGTTCCAGTGCTTAACTACCACACAGTTACGAGTTTTTTCCTTATGTCCAACCTCAACCTTTCTTGCTTCAGTTTAAGCCCATTGCTTCTTGTTCTATCCCCATCAGTAAAGAAGTTTTCACCCTCCTCCTTGAAACAGCCCTGTTCAATATGCCCTGCCAGCATGAGTCTGAACCATTAATAACTACTCTCTGGGAACAGTTTTTCCAACCAACTGGGCAGTCACCTTTAGGTAGCTCCATCTAGGTTATAGTCTTCTAGTTTATTTATGAGAAGGTCATGCAAGAGCATATCTAAAGCCTTACTAAAGTCAAGGTATACCACATCTACCGTTTCCTTCCCTCCCCCCCATCCACAAGGCTCATTACTCTGTCAAAGAAAACTGTTAGGTTGATTTGACATGACATGTCCTTGACAAATCCAGCTGATTGGGACTCATCTTCTTATTTCTGTGTGTTTGCAAATTGATTGCTTGATTATTTGCTCCATTACCTCTTCTAGTACTGACATTAAACTGACTGGCCTGTAATTCCCAAGGTTATCCTTAATCCCCTTTGTAATAGATTGGCACTATATTTGCCTTCTTCTAGACCTTTGTAATATCTCCCATCTTCCGTGAGATTTCAAATATAATTCCTAATGGCTCTGATATCACTTTAATCAAATCCTTGAGAATTTTGGAATGTATCACATTAGGTCCTGCTGACTTGAAGACCTCTAATTTGTCTATATAATTTTTAACATGTTCTTTTCTTATTTAAGCCACAGATTTTACCTCATTTTCACAGAGATTCTCAATGTTAGATGTCTGATTGCTATTAACCTTTTTGGTGAAAACTGAAACTAAAGGCATTTAGCAATTTTGCCATTTTCACATTTTCTGTTATTGTCCCTTTCCCTCACTGAGTAATGAGCTACCCTGTCCTTGATCTTCCTCTTTCTTTTAATGTATTTGTAGAATATTTTCTTTTTTCCCTTTATGTCTCTAACTAGTTTAATCTAATTTTATGCCTTGGCCTTTCTAATTTTGTCCCCACATGCTTGTGGTCTTTTCATATTCATCCTTTGTAATTTGACACTTTTTTACTTTTTTAGTGCAGGTTAAACTCCCTTGTCCAGCAATCTTGGGATCTGACTAGTCCTAAACTAGGGAATTGGCCAGATCAGGGGAGGACAATGCTTGCCACTCTGCTCCCGGCTGCTGCCTCCACCTCCGCAAGGTTCCATTGCTCTGGGCCTCGGGCTGCCACAGCTCCATTGCTTCAGCCCCCAGGGTACCAACCCCTTTCTATTCCCATTGGAGCTCTGCTGTTCTGGTCCCCAGACCACCACTGCTCCATGGCTCCATCCCCTGGGGCACCGTGGTACCATTGCTAGAGCTCCAGAGGCCCAACACACCTATGCAGCTTCAGTATCCAGGCCCACCAGCGCACAGGGGCTCTCCTTCTGGGTTCTGGGGCTCCTTTCAACCCTAATTCAGCAACATTCCTGGCCCCAGTCAACTGTTTTTTCCCTATGAGTGCTCCAGACCTGGATTGGGGTGTTGCCAAATTAGGGAAGTCTGGATTAGATAGGTTCAACCTGTAGGATTCTTTTTTGAATTTCAGATCACTGAAGATCTCCTGGCAAAGCCAAGGTGGTTTCCTGTTATACTTTCAATTTTTTCTACACAGTGGTGTAATTTGCTCTTGTGCTCTAAATGATATCAATTTGAAAAACGCTAAGTCTCCTGAACTATTTTTCACTTGGATTTGCTTCCTATGGGATCTTACCTAATAAGTCCCTGTATTTGCTAAAGTCTGCCTCTTGAAATCTGGAGCTTCAGGGGCTAGCTGAGTTAGTCTGTTACAGAAAAAAATGGTCATCCGAAGAAGTGGGCTGTGCCATCTACATGTTTTGTTAGACTATAAAGTGCTACCAGACCATTTGTTGTTTTTTTCTTGAAATCTATCATCCTTTGTTTGCTGCTTTCCCTCCTATCATTCCTTGTAATCATGAACTGCTTCATTTCATTATCACTTTCATCCGAGCTGCCTTCCACTTTCAAATTCTGGACCAGCTCCTCCCTAATTGTCAAAATCAAATCTAGAACAGTCTGTTCCTGAGTTGCTTTCTCTACTTTCTGAAAGAAAAATAATGCTGTATTATGTTCCCAGTAGATATCTGGATAGTTGAAGTTCCCCATCACCACCAAGTTCTGTGTTCTGTATTATGCTGTCAGCTGTTTAAAAAAGTCCTCATATACTTCTTCCTGAATTCATAGTCTGTAGTAGATCCCTACCATAATATTATAGGCTTGATCTGCCTTTAAAGCCCCCTTCTGCAATTTTAACTTTGCTTTTTTTTATTTTATTTTATTTTATTTTTCCCCCCATTTTTTTACTACAGAAAATTTGGGAGTGAAACAGAATACAGGCCAATTAAAATAACATTCCCAGAAGTGGTCCTCAGCCACCACACAATATTTGTTATAACCCGCATAGGCAGTTTTTACTCACCAATATCCAAGCATCGCATCTGTACTATGAAATTTGGAGACTGTTTCTCCAGAATGGAATGATCCTTGCAACTCTGCAAGCCATACACGTGTTCCCAGAAGTGTTCCCTCAGTGCCAACAGCAAGACACTGGCCTTTCCAGACCTTATCTTTGCCACAGTATTTGAGAATGGATAATAAACTTCTTCACACTGTGGTTTTACATTTAGCGTCATTGTATTGGTCCCTTGTTAATTTTCTTACCCTCCTCCAACTAGTATTGCCTGTCTTATGCCTCTTTTTTTACTTTTCTGTGGTGAAAAAAGAGGGCAAGTTTTCTTGATCCATGTCACTCACAGTGGCTTTTATATTGTATAGCATGTATCCCCTAAATATTATACAAGGTATTATTATTAGAACGTATTGATTTAATACCATATTTCTTTTAAAAGCAATTACAGCATTAATGTACATTATATAGAATGTAACCCATACTTAGCAACTAAAATCTCAAATAGCTACGCTACAAAAAAGCTGCTGATTTTAGCTAAGTTTTGTTTTTACTACTGTTATTACTTTTTCTCACTCTTTTTTTAGCCATTTGAGATTAGTAAGTTGGTTATTACATTTCACTTTTTTGACAGGCAGTTTTTAAAAAAAATTCTTTCACAATTTGCTGATCAGTGCCCCTTGCATTGTGTTTTCATTGTATTTTTTACACTGGTTACATTGGCCTGTTGTTCTCAGACTACATTTCCACTAGTACATTTGTGGTTAAACCATATAGAAATACTAATTCCTTCATTGATTTCAACTAACTCATCCATAATCACACAATTTAATCAGATTGTCCCTTTACCTGTAGCAGTCAGTACAGTTAATTTATTACAGACACAAAATAGCCTTTTTAAACATTGTAAAGAATCTTGGAGAGAAAAGGATAGTTGTGACAGTTGTCACCATTTGACTTTCCCTTTATATAATCAGGCTACTAAGAATTTCACTAAGCATCACTGCACAGAACTCTGTTACCATTTCTGGGTTTCATTATTAAACCAAGCTTTCTTTCTTTTTCTTCCTTTTTTAACATTTTATATATTAAACAGTTCAGGGTAGTAAAAGTAATAAAGTCCTTTTTAACACTTTATTACTTTTACTGCTTGTGACAACATAGTCTCCTCCAAGATCTTCAGTGTTAATTTGTTAATTTTTAAAGTATTCATATCAGTTTTTTCACTTTTTAATAAAACACTTCCCTAGACCTTTCTAGCTACTTTATTTTGGGACCTTCTTTTATTTTATTTCCTAGAATAACACCTTTCTTAGTTGACTTTTCCTCAGAGGTCTAAGTTTATTTTTTATGTTTTTTGCACTTATTTCTTAACTTCATATATTTTGCCTGCACAGCTATACTCACTAAAGTCAGCCCTTTAAGGATGGCTGATTTTTACTGTAGACTTATGCAAATAAGTAATAGACATTGTTGGTCTGCAGGCTTTTTCTCTCCTTTTTAGGAATCTTTTCTATTTATTTTGTTACCTCTTCTACAACTTCGATTTGCTTTTTATGCTTTTAGCATTTACTTCTCGAGATAACACATTTTGTTTGTAAAGTTTTAACCACTAGAAATAATCCTTGTAAATCTGCTGCTTTGTTCTGGGCTTTTTTTGCATTAAGATAAAAGCAAGCAAACGAGATACTATTTTTATGGCTGTCAATGGGTCTTATTTTTTTTTTTAAAGCCAGTGACATTCAACAGACCTCTGCTATGCTCTTCCAGACATTCTGTTTTTAAAAACTGACTACCTGAGCTCCTTTTTCACTTGTATCCAATCTCACTCTAATCTGTTTCTATAGGATCCTTCCTTAAATTTAACCCACTTCTCCAGCATGATGCTAACTTCCTCATATTAAACCCTTAAACTCTACCATTGCTATTTCTCTTTATGCTGGGTTGCGAGCCCCATACTAAGTGTATATGAGTTACCTGCCCCCGATCCAAGTCACAGCACCACTATGTTAGGGTTCCTTTGAGGCCTCTTCCACTTGGTTCCCCACTTCCCTCTTCCACTTGGTTTCAGTTTGGTTTCTTTATTTGGCATGCTGCAAAACTATGCTGAGTTGATCCGTCTCAACCATCAGAGGTGGATATGGGGCATATTACACATCCAAAGCTACACAACCCTTCTCCCTCATTTTCAGTTACACCTCACATTACTTTCACTAATGCATTTGGGGTTTGACCAAGTCACATTGTAGAAATCAATCCCTGCCTCGTGCACTGTCCATGTACAGCTTACTGTTTACCTCATCTTTATGCTCCCATCTTATCCATTGTTATCTTTTCCATTGTAAATGATTTCCTGGGTGTCCCCAAGCTAAGGACAGACATTGTGTTTCTAGTCTGCTGCTCCATTTACATTCCTAATTGTGCCCAATTAAAAAAATGGCCTTACTGGTGGACCGGGTACTGGGTTTTGTTGACAATTTTTAATAAACCAGATTGTAGGGTTAGCACTCAGTCACATATAAATACTACACCATCCTGAGCAAGAGCAACTGATAGCTGCAGACACATCCGTTTTGTTTCAACGAAAGTGGCAAGTGATTCTTTTTCTATCAGCACACTTTGGGCTTTTAAAGTGTAGCACTAAGTGACACAAATATTTCCTGGAGTTCCCTCATAGCAAAAGGAAAAGGACAGTCTGCAACATCCCCTTTAAATGGTGCTATGCACACATCTTTGTAGCTAGTTAATTTGTTAGGTTGTGCACAGAAAGAATGACACAGCCCACTTCTCCATTACCATTGCAGGCTAGGGTAAATACTTACAATTAAATGGTATAGAATGGGTCTCGACTCCCCAGTTGTGCTGGTGGACAGATTTTCTAATCTGTTATGGTTCTTAATATTTATTAAACATAACAATACCAAATAGAAATTAAAGATAGTCACCTATAGCTTATTGCATGGAACATACTGTATATAGCTAATGTAAGGTGCTAAAATGTAAATGTGTTCAGACGGGCTTTCTAATCTTTAATTATTTGCTAAACAGTTCTTCATTAATGCACAGGTGTCCACTTGAGAGATGTTGAAGCTGTGATGATCACAAACAAAGCAAGTCAAAAATCAAATGCATTGTTGTTATTTATTCAGATGAGTGAAGCAGAGGTCAATGGGCAATTTGAGTCGGTGTGTGAATCAGTGTTTAGCGAAGTTGAAGCTCAGGCAATGGATGCCCTTGACCTCCCTGGATGCTTCCGAACAAGGAGTCACAGTTACCTGCGGGCCATTCAGGCAGGTTATTCCCAAGATGATGAATGTATCCCTGTGATGGGCTCTTCCAACATCACCTCAACTATCAGGTCAACAACAGGTAAGAAAATCTGCACTAGCCACTGGTAAAAATAGCAGGGTGGAAAATGTCTACTAAAATCTTATTTTTCCTGTGTGATTCTCTTGATTGTTTTTGCTTTTTATATTGATATAGTACATTGAGAAACAGGCTTGTATATAATGCTGTCATGCCTGCATGTCTGAATGTCTAGCTATGAAAAATGTCATTTTTATTTGAACTTGTAAGTGGGCCTGGAATATAATGGGGCTGAATCTGGTCCCCAATCCCCAGGGTTGGCCCCTGGTGAGCTGCCACCAGTATATTTATCTGCATCTCCACAGATACATGTGATTGCAGTTCCTGTTGGCTGCAGATCACCATTCCCAGCCAATGGGAGCTGCAGGAAGCAGTGCCCTGATCTGCTTCACTTCCTGCAGCTTCCATTGGCTGGGAACGGTGACCCATGAACAACAAGAACTGTAGTCGTTCATACTTGCTGAGGCGCAGGCAAGTATAGAGGCTTACCTCTAGGGAAACACCTTTGTCTTATTGCTCATCCCTACCCTAGATTTAACTTTTTCTTCTTTACTCACCTCCACGGTTTTGTACGTGCAACTAATTGCAGGCAAAAATGGTGTTATGTAAATATTTAAATAACTGATTGTATCTACATATCTGGATGCTAAATATCTACATGAGTCCAATTACATTCACAATTAGTTGGTCCCTTAAATTGCAGGTGTAAAAAGTGATGCTAGGTCAAATCTTTTACGGCTAAGGCAGCATGTAGCTTACTTAGCTTTGGAATGGGTATGACAGATGCTGATCATATACTGTAGCATATGTACTGGCATATTTCGTGTATTTTCATTGTTATTCATCAGTAATCATTGTTCATTATTATTCCACTCATTTTTGGGATCCTTTCATACATTTCATGCTCATTTTCCTCTTTTAAGTTGCTTAACAAAGAGATTAATGTTATTATATTATTATTTTAACTATCATTAATAAAAAAGGATGAGCACAGATTGTGCAGATAAGTTAAAAAACTAAACTGAATCCATTACAATTATTATTTTTGAAGTTATCCACATTTATTTTTACATTCCCAAATATGTTCCATTACACTCAATGATGATAATGCCCTATCATATTGATGAAATGAGGGCACATTCATAGAAAGCAAAAATATAGCCCAAACAAAAATGAATATAAGCCTCCTTAAATTTATTTTTGGCATATTTACTATACAGCAGAGCAGTAGGAGCTTTTGAGTGGAAAGCAATTGTTGTCTTTAAATATCATTAGCATGCAGTCTTACCAAGAGCCTGGTGTATTATTTTATCTTCAATATAACATTTTATACAGTACAGTTTAATGGAATATTGTAAGCTACTCCTATAATACAAATAGCTATTGTTACTTCCCTCACCACATGTATATGCATTTTCATCCCAAGTTTAGAAGCTTTAATAGCTCTGCCATCAAGGGATAAATTGTATAATACAATAAAACTTTTAATAGCCACCAAGGAAACTGCATGTTTCCTAGCTGTTGTATAGCACTGTGTGATGAATATGAAGATGCTGTTACATGGACTGAGGCCAAAGCAGTCAAACATGGGTGCCTCAATATGGAATTTGGTACCTAACTTAAGGCACCAAAGTTAGACTATCTCTAAATCTAAATTAGAAGACAAGTTGATTTATTTATCTACCTGAGATGGTGACTTTGCATTCCAGCTTAAACATCGCCTTCCCATCTAAAAGGAGATCTCTCTCTTTTCCCTGAAGTAAAAAAGTTGAATAAAATATATTACATTTGGCAAAATCATCAGGTAATATAATAAATATGTCGGCATCCCACTGTTCTTTCCTGGTGAAAAACGCTATACATTGATTAGCAGTCAGCTGGTTAAATGATGTGTTTTTTGAAAACTTTAACCTTCATTTCACACATGATTTCCTTCCCATTTCTAGAATAAATAATCAGATAGATTTTGTTATCTACACATTTCTTATTTGTCAAGGTGAAAAAATAGTGGCACTGTAGCAAAAAGAGGACTATAGAAAAAATGGTATTTAGAAATAGGTCTTAGGCAAAACTGCCGTTCCAAACATACTTGAGAGACTTCACAATCTAGATCTGTGTTCATTCACACTTTGTGACATTCTCTAATCAAAATATTATCCCTGTGTTATTGAACTAATTTGTTCTTAACTTTTATGAAGTTACTGATGTAAGACAAATATTTAAATTAGAAATATTTATTAGATTTTCAAGGGAGAGCAATAATTATCTGGTTCATTATTAATTGAAATTTCCAGTTTCCAAACAAGTCACTAGCTAGAAAACCATGGAATAGCTGCTTCATGTTTCTGTCTTCAGCATTTGGCAGGCTAGAGACAGACTCTTCAATTCGTATTATTGCAACATTTCAAATAACTTTACTTCCCCCTTCACTTATCTGAAGATTGTAAAAGAAGCTATTGGATGTAAAGTGGAATATGAGACTAGTCGATATTTAACATGCCCAGAAGCGTCTTTCAGATAAAAGGTCAAAGTTCTGTTTCATCCATCAGTGCAAATGCACCCTTTTGAATCTTTAGGAAGATGATTTTTGTCTGTTTTTTTTTTCCTGCTGCTGATGTTATAAGAACTTCTTGGCAAAGTCATTATAAGGCATTTTTTAGAAAGTTAACGGGAAATACAATTTCATTAGTAGTGGAAATGTTAGGCTGCCTCTTATCAGTGTTGTAAACACATTAAATTATAGCACATGGACTTAGCTAAAATTTTAATAGTTTAATAGAAATGTAAATTGGAAGCAGAAAAATTATATTTGATCTATGACTATAATTTCTATTTTGGATGTGCATTTATATATACATTCATAAAGCTTAGTGTGTCAAAAGATATCTACAAATATGGATTGACACATAGGTTTCATTCAGAATGGGAGTAACGCTATAGCTTTATTCAATAGTATATAGTACATATTTGCTCATTTCATTAGAAGCATTAGGATGTCTTCATAACATTTGGAAAGGGGGTTACCATAGTCAAGTCTTCCAATATTTAAACCAATATTTTCAGGGACATACACAATACCAGGACATGCTGGAGATTACTGGAGATTACTATGGATAACTTTTGTGCCTGTGAACTGGCTATCCACTGGACAAATCCCTCTCACCTTTGATTGTCAGATTGATGATTTCTTTTCTCTGGGGGGGAAGCCAAACTCTTTCTTTGCCACAGCAAGATTGGAAAACAGGTTTATTTATTGCCAAACCACCTAAACAATGAACTCAGGCTGCTTACTTGGTAGAATATAAAATTTTCTCCAAGAAAGGAAACATCATTAGTGATGAATGTGAACCCAGAAACACAAGCACAGTACCTGTTCTTTTGGCTTTATCTAAATTGGGCAGGAACCAGTACCCCACTGATTCCTGTTGTCCAGTGAGAATACATGACAGTGTCCCCAAGCAGTACACATTGTTAGAGGACAGTAGTAGCTCCCATCCTCTGCGTGACTCCTGCCAAGACTAACTATGCTTCACTATTAAGAACTTTCTGTCCATCTTCCATTGGTTTGTGAAGGGGATAATGTAACCTTTCTGCAAGGTTGTGTCAGTAAAATCAAAGGCTGAGTTCAATATATAGTGCTTCATCTGAAAATTTGTAAACAAAGTCAGCTCAAGGCCTCACCCAGAAATTTGAGGAAACTAAACACCGTCCCGGACACCTGTGATGGGCATTACTTCCCACACTCACAAGCATTGAGTCTATGTAACAAAAGAAAAGGTTTATTAAAGTGAGCATTAATCAAAAGTGCTGATGACTGAGCAGTATGCAGATAGGTAAAACACTTTTCCCATCTTGTGGTTTGAAAGTTCAGTTAGACAAATGCCCCTTTCACATTCCACATCCCACTATTACACCCTACTCACAGGTTGTTGCTCAAGTTCAATGAAGTCCCATAGTCCAGAGGGACTTCAGGTGAGTTCATCTTGAGCTCTGGGATAGTGGGAAGAGTGAATTAGTGATCTCTTTGCCACCACTGCTGTGCTATTATTGCTGCCTGTGCTGCTACTCACCATTGTTGCTGCTGCTAGTTGTGATGCTATATTCAGAGATTGCATTTCCCAGCTCACTTCTTATTCCGGTTAAGAGGATATATGGCAAAATCAAATGCAAATACCAAGGACTCCCATCCCAGAGATGCCTCCCCTCCACCCTGAGGCTTGTTTACATAACACAAACTCTTCTTTACAGATAAGTTTAAAGTCAAACATTCATGCCCAAAACTTCCCAGGACAGCACTAGCTGGGAAGGAAAAAATACAGTTTAAACCTACAGTTTACTTTCCTGTCTCAGTAAAAGACCCTTAATCTGGATTTTTTTCAGGAATGTCAAATGGTCATTATGAGTGAAGAAGTTTACTAATGTACAATATCTGGTTCCCAGCATGCCTTGTGGAAATGCTGCTCTATGACACTTGGCATTTCCAGACAACAACTCTGCTCAGTATTCCTCATTTCTGCAGGAATATGGAGTTTGTACCCACTTACACTTTGAAACTGTGGCCTCAGGCTCTAAACCTGAATTTTTCTTCCAAACTGCACACTGCAACTCTGAGACCACTTTTTTTCCCCTTGTTAGCTGCCTTCCCTGTTTCCCAGACATGTCCCTAGAGTAAAAGGCTAGAATGCTACACTCTTGGGCCCAGGGGATTTTTTTCTACAGTCTTAAAGGGAAAGTATGCTCCATTTCCAACCTCTTACATTCTTTTCTTCGGGCATCAGAAAGTGGAATTACTTCAGATGAGTCAGTTCTGGGGGTGTTTTAACAGCTTATTCCATCTAATTCACTCTTTGCAGTCTCCTGACCTTCCCTTCCCAGTGTTTTTTCAATGATCTCTATCAAGAGAAAGCGCTAAAGAATGGAATTAACTGCCTCCTCCAAATGTTTGCTATGGAGGAGGTCTTCCAGCCACAAAGGAGAGGGTTTCTGTTCCTGTTATTTTCTTATTTGAGAGATAAAAGTGGATCTAAGTAAAGTGAACAAGTATATCAAATGGTAACACTGGTGAGTGTGTTCCCATCTCTGAGACAAGCAGGCTGTCTGCTGCTGCCCCTTTGCCATTCAGTCACGTGCTGTGTGTGCTCTGCCCATTAAAGGTTTGGACTGAGGATTTCTCTCTCTCTCTCTCTCTCTCCCCCCCCTCTCCTCCTCTCCCCTCTCTGTGTGTGTGTGAGAGAGAGAGACAGATGAATTGACCTTAATGCCTTAATAGAAAAAGACCCTCCAAATTATCAGTTAAAACAAACCAAACAAAATCCCATTCAAATAGAGCTGACCTATACAATAATCATCTTACTGTGTATCCTGAAGCTCATTAAACTGGTCTTGGAGCATCACCTTAGGGGATGAGGTCCAAAGCTGGGAACTCTTAAATGAAAAAAGACCCAGATGTAACCTCTGAGAATTTTACTAAAGGATTGAATAACAAGTGCACTGCAGTTGATCTTAACTGAGTCATTGGGTTGCAAGGTGAGAGCCTGGCTCTCAGACAGGAATCTTAGACCTATTTAGATTTTAACAGCTGGAGGTAAGGTCTCTATGTGTATAGCAGAAAAATTCACACCTTTATTCTTTTCATTTCTTTCAGTATGGTTAACAGTGATAAAAATGAGACTGACAAAAACAAGGTATTTGTGTTGTATTTGCAGCTACTTTTTAGTATGTTTGGTCTAACCGTGATACATTGTTTTATCCCAATTCCTGCCATGTGTGTAATGTGTCCAGTTCTGGGTGCCACATTTCATGAAAAATGTGGACAAAGTAAAGAGAGTCCAGAGAAAAGCAACCAAAATTATTAAAAGTCTAGAAAACATAGAATCATAGAAGCATAGAATACTAGGACTGGAAGGGACCTTGCGAGGTCATCGAGTCCAATCCCCTGCCCTCATGGCAGGACCCAGTACTGTCTAGACCATCTCTGATAGACATTTATCTAACCTACTCTTAAATATCTCCAGAGATGGAGATTCCACAACCTCCCTGGGAAATTTGTTCCAGTGTTTAACCATCCTGACAGTTAGGAACTTTTTCCCAATGTCCAACCTAAACATCCCTTGCTGCAGTTTAAGCCCATTGCTTCTTGTTCTATCCTCAGAGGCCAAGATGAACAATTTTTCTCCCTCCCCCTTATGACACCCTTTTAGATACCTGAAAACCGCTATCATGTCCCCCCTCAATCTTCTCTTTTCCAAACTAAACAAACCCAATTCTTTCAGCCTTCCTTCATAGGTCATGTTCTCTAGATCTTTAATTATTCTCGTTGCTCTTCTCTGGACCCTCTCCAATTTCTACACATCTTTCTTGAAATGTGGTGCCCAGAACTAGACACAGTACTCCAACTGAGGCCTAGCCAGTGCAGTGTAGAGCAGAAGAATGACTTCTCGTGTCTTGCTCACGACACACCTGTTAATGCATCCCAAAATCATGTTTACTTTTTTTGCAACAGCATCACACTGTTGACTCATATTTAGCCTGTGGTCCACTGAAACCCCTAGATCCCTTTTTGCCGTACTTCCTAGACAGTCACTTCCCATTCTGTATGTGTGAAACTGATTGTTCCTTCCTAAGTGGAGCACTTTGCATTTGTCCTTGTTAAACTTCATCCTATTTACCTCAGACCATTTCTCCAATTTGTCCAGATCATTTTGAATTATGACCCTATCCTCCAAAGCACTTGCAACCCCTCCCAGCTTGGTGTCATCTGCAAACTTAATATTCATACTTTCAATGCCAATATCTAAATCGTTGATGAAGATATTGAACAGAGCCGGTCCCAAAACAGACCTCTGCGGAACCCCACTTGTTATACCTTTCCAACAGGATTGAGAACTATTAATAACTACTCTCTGAGTACGGTTATCCAGCCAGTTATGCACCCACCTTATAGTAGCCCCATCTAAGTTGTATTTGCCTAGTTTATTGAAAAGAATATCATGCGAGACTGTATCAAACGCCTTACTAAAGTCTAGATATACCACATCCTCTGCTTCTCCCTTATCCACAAGACTCGCTATCCTATCAAAAAATGATTTATGAGAGACAATTGGGGAGGGAATGGGGTTTTTTAGTCAGGAAAAGAGAAGTCAGAAGTTGGACATAGCATTTCAAACTGCCTAAAAGGGAGTTACAAGGAGCAGGGAGAAAATTCGTTATTTTTAACCTCTGAGTATAGGACAAGAAGCAATAGACTTAAATTGCAGGAGGGGCAGTTTAGGTTGGATATGAGGAAAAACCTCCTAACTTTCAGAATAGTAAAGCACTGGAATAAATTGCTATCATTGGAGATTTTAAAGAGCAGGTTATATAAACACCTGTCAGGGATAATCTAGATGATATTGTGTCCTCCCATGTATCTAGGGGATGGAACTAAGTGATTTCATGAGGTCCCTTACAGTGTTATATTCTATTATTCTAAAAATAAAATCATGCAAAGAAGGAACTTCACTGTTTGGGTCTTTGAACGCTGTTGGCTTGCTAGAGAGTAGCATTAACATGTTTAAATTCCAACACTTAGAAGTATTTAGTTAGATATTACCAGACCACCAGACCTAAGAAGAAGCTATCACACTGGGGAAGGCCCAGTGTGCCTTCACCGGTTGTCCTAGAGATTTCTTTCATACCCTTACAAAGTATTCAAGAACCTTCCTCCAGCTCTTTACCCCATCAGGTTCCACCAGCAATGAAAAAAAAAATCTTAGGGAGTCCTCTTTTAAGTCCAGTAGGTGTCCTACCTTGCTTTTTACAGAAATATATGCAAGAAAACATTGATATTTGAGTTGGCATAAAAAGGTTTATGCAGTAGGTGTATAAAGTCTATTTGTTTAGGCCAGAGCCTCCTGCCAGTTTACATATAAAATTGTATACACTTGGCCCAGATCTTCAGCTAGTGTAGATGAGCATAGCTGCATTGAAGTCTGTGGGACTTAAACCTGTTTACACCAACTAAAGATTTGGGCCCAGTTATATAAAGTTATTAATAAGACAAGGGCTGAGATACTCCTCCACTCTGGCCCCTTGAATACTGTAAAGGGGCCCGAAAAGCTCTGTATCTAGCTGGAATGAGGGTTGGGGATCTCAGGCTAAAGCTCTGTAGGAGTTCTTGAACAAACAGACTTACAGACATATAGATGGCCTCACAGATACACAAATTCTAAAGTATATATAGAAATGGGGACTGATTCTATTTCACCTAAAGCCAGTGGCAAAACTCCTATTGATTTTAATAGGAACAGAATTGCCCCATGGTTCCTTTTCCCCTTTGCTGCCCTTTGATAAGTAAATCAATGTCTGTAATATATTTTTAAAATACCACATTATTAAATTCACATTTTTCTCATCTCCTTCCTGCTCCTGAAAAACTAAGATTGTATTTTGTAATGCAATTTAAATATTTTAGAAGAACAAAGAAATTGTCTGGAACAGTGAAACAGCTGTCAACACTACTTTGCTGTCTACCGGATGCTAAATTCTGGTTAGACTATAATTTCTTGCTAATTAACTGATCTAAAATAGAACCCTTTGTAACTAGTCCATCAACGGGCCCACGTTAGTGTTGCCCACATCTCTCTTCTAACTTTAGTACACATTTACAGAGTGTGACCTTGATGTCTTTCTTGATTTACATTTCTGTTCTGAGACTACCATTAATTACACTGTCAAAACAGATCTTACCATCTATGTAGAATGGTCTGCCGTCAGAGCTAGATTCTTCCAATATGGAGGCAATGATTTACACACTGAATGACTTGATTATTGTCATTCCTTTTATATTGTTCTCCTTCAAGTTCTAATTAGGAGATTGCTGTATGTTAAAATGCTACTCTTAGATTTCAGCATTTTCCAAATTTAGGGGTCACATTTTCCAGTTTAATTATTTCTTTTGTTGCAGATTTATAGATTTTACAGCTAGAAGTGTCTGTTGTGACCATCTATTGTGACCTTCTGCATAACACAAGCCACAGAATTTTACCCTGTCAATTCTGCGCCACACCCAATGGCTTGTACTTGATTTTAAGTATCATATGAACAGTAAAGCTGTTGTGTTGTCTCAAGTGGCTTCAAGGATTCAATTCAGGGCTGAGATGTCAAGAACAGATGGATGCATCACAGGCTGCATTAAAAGTATCATTTTGTCCAGCAGCAGTGACTCAGAGACCTGCTGTTTTAGAAGACTGTTGTATTTTTTTTTAATACAGACTCATTAGGCATTAACCTAGCCCATCTGTACTGCACACAGTGATAATGATAGTGTCAGATCCTCAACTGGTGAAAATCAGCCTAGCTCCATTGACTTCCATCTCTGTGACTTTATTGGCTCTACAACGATTTACACCAGCTTAGGATCTGGCCCATGATAATATTTCTCAGGCAAATTCAAAACTATAGAAATATACATGATATGGTCTCATCCGTTAACATTTCTATACAGCAAATCTTCAGATAAGACTTAAAGCCAGATAATTACTATTTGCTGTTCAGCTGCACAAGGGGAAAGAGATTGTGGAGTTATCTTCTCTCCTCCCTGTAGAAGCCAGTCACAACCAGCTGCATTTGCCCTGGATCAGCAAAGTTGCCTGACTGCATAGAGGAATGAACAGTGGAATGGCCTTGCTCTGGTGCTTGCCTGGGAGTTCCAGGTGAGCTGCCATTGTGGGTTTATCTACACTGCAGTCACAGGGAGAGGCAATGATTGCAGCACAACCAAACTACCTTTCCCCTAGCTGGCACAAGTACCAAGAGCAATGCAACTGCAGCAGCACAGGCTTTAGCATGCACTATACAAGCCCACCCAGGATACTGGGTACTTACAGAAGCCTGTGTTACTGCGGCTTCACTTCTATAACTGTTCTCTAGATGAAAACTCGCTTGGGTACATCAACACGTGGTGCATTGGCACCTCTGATTGCTGTGTAGACATACCCTGAGATGCTCTGATGCCCAAATAAGGCCAATGCCTCAAAGGCATCATGGAATTCTATGTAACGAAGAGCTCCATCAAAAAAATGAACCACAGATTTGATCTGTGGAAGCACGTGAGCATGTAAGCCTCTGTGTCCCGGAATGGTGATTCAGGTAGCCAGTCTGATTCATTTTGGGGAAAAGTAAAAATTGAGCTATGGTTCGAAAAACATTCCTTTTTTTAAAAAATATATTCTTTCTTAATTTCCAATATAACTTGTTTTCTAAAGAATTGGGGTGTAAGTTTTCAAAATCCAATGCTTTTCTTGATGTAAAATACCCAGCAGTATTCAAAAAGAGAAGAGTTCTGGAGTCTGGAGCATTCTGGTCCCAGGCTAAGGATGAAAAGACCCTTTTCAAGTAAAGAAAAAGACAGAAGTAGGCACTCTTGTGAGAAATGGTTGAGAAACCAAAAAGTGGAAAATGAGGGTGAAAGAGCTAGTGGATAACAAGGATATATTTTTAGACCCTGATTTTTCACCACCCTGTACCATGTATTGTCATTTACACTTGTCCAATATAAATACAAACACTACCATTCTGATTTGGTATCATTTTACATTCACTTTCCACACATAACATCAGGGCCAAATTAACTCTGCTGTGGGCCCAGGGCTATTAGATTATGTGGGGTCCCTGAGGGGTTTGGAGTGTGGGAGTGGGCTCAAAGCTAGGGGATGGGGATTGTGGTGTAGGAGGGGGCAAAGCTCCAGCTGTGGGTTTGGGCTCTAGGATGGGGCCAGAGACGTGAGAGAGAATTGCGGGGTAGCAGGAGATTCAGGGTGTGGGCTCTGGGTGAAAGTGTGGGTGTAAGAGGGGATTCAGTCTGGGACATGAGGTTGGGGTACAGATGGGATTGGAGGTATGGGAGGGAGTTTGGATGCAGGAGAGGGCTCTGGGCTAGGGCAGAGGATTGAAGGGCAGGAGGGAGTGCGGGGTGCAGGCTCTGACTGGGAGGTGTTTACATCAGTTGGCTCCTTTTTGGTGGCACAGTAAGGCTAAGGCAGGCTCCCTGCTTGCCCTGGCTTTGTGCTGCTCTGCTTCTGGTGGTGTTGAGCATGTCCAGCCATTAGGTTGAGAAGCCAAGCCACTATACTTGGTAGGTGCAGCCCATACCCACGGGCCATCCCTGCAGCTCCCATTGGCCATAGTTCCTGACCAATGGGAGCTGCAGAGCTGACACTGGAGACAGGGGCAGCATGCAGAGATTTCCTGACTGCTTCTTGCCTAGGGGCCAGGGCTCATGGCTCCAGCATTGTGGGAGAGGTGATGAGGCTCAGGGACCACAATCCAGCCTACAATGCAGAGACTCACTGTGGGCTGAATAAAAAGAACCAGGGGGCCGCATCCAGCCCATGGGTCTACAGCACCCCTTAGCCCATGAGTTAGTCTGGTCCTACATACAATTTATTTCACAAGGTCTTTGCCTATTTTGTGACTTAAATAGCATTCATAAATTACAGCTTTCCCGGGAATTTAATTTTCTTTTAGTCCAACTTGAATGACTTTTATGTGCTTTTTGCTATCTGATCCGCTTGATTTTAAATAATAATTTCATGCATTAATTAAATTGGAAGACAACTAATGGGCATTGTAACAGCCCTCTATAGAGAGGTACAAACATGTATTTCCCTTTATTCAGATCATGAAAAATTCCTCCAAGGTGAAATATTATTTTGTTTGAGATGTTTCTCGTGGCTCTCCTTTTAATGATGACCTCCTTTCCCTATGGAACACTACAACATGAATCAATGTCAGGTAGAGGGGAGGGTCATAGCAAGGTGAGGTATTTTTTCCTTGTGGTACTTACTGAATACACATAAGAGAGGGGCCAACCTCCAGACGGTAAACATCAATCCTGGGCATTACGGTACTAATAGACAATCCGGCTAGCCCCAGATGACTAATGTATGTTAACTTTTGCTCATTCCATCCATTTTTGTTTAAAAAGCCAAATATCATATGGCTTATATCTAAACATTTCTAAATAATCTCATTATTACTGTGTGTTGAAATGTGTTAATGTTGCAAGAAAGAAACCCATGGCTAGATCTTAATCTTCTATTTGCCTTTATAAAACTGTCAGAAAAAAAGTCTATGTAAAATTGAAATTAATCTATGTGATATGATCATGATCTCTGAAAGCTCTTTTCTATGATCATTAGAGACCAGATTGTGAAGTCAATTGATAACATGCTTATTAAATATAAACATGTTTTAGACACCCCTTGTATAATCCATACACCATCTGGAAGTGGTGCACTACCCCATGTAGTGGCTTTAGCTAATAGCAAGCTGGCTTTTAGCTCATGCAGTAGAGGCTCATGCACCAGTCTCCAGAGGTCCCAAGTTTGATTCTGCCTGCAGATGACTGGTCTGCCAGTAGTACACTTGTTTAAAGGAAGGGCTTATATCCTTCAAATGGGCCATGGGTTTATGGGGAATTTCTCAAAGGGTCATCCTTGTATCAGCAAATAAAGTCATCTAAGTCCTCAAGATATGCTTCCTTTGCTGTTTGCAATAGTCATTTAACATTCATTTTTCTTTGTTTCAGAAGTGATTTTTTTTAGAAAGTTGCATATTCCTAATACCTGTGAAAGCATTTCTAACAAAACAAGGTGGTGCTTTCAGGACATCTGACAGATGACCATTTTTCAGTTATGTAAACACATTTGATTGTTAGAATTCTTATAATGATCAGAAGATCACATAACAAATTTAGTACCCTCTACTTTTGGCTCCCAGTTTTGTCAAACCCTTAAACTGGCTTGCACAAGGAGCCCTTCCTCTTTCATGGTTCCAGGCTTTGCACTCTGACAGAGGAAGAAGTGCCAAGTTGACACTAGCTTTGTCTTCCTTCTGCACTAGTCAAGAGAACTAGCACCTACACACAAATGCAACAGCAGCTCAGTGGTCCTGCTCCTTTGAAGCACTGGAGCACATAGTATCCCTTTGAAGCAAGATGCCCCCTGGAGCACCTACTGAGGGAGTGTGACTCTGAGAGGGGGAGGGGTGACAGACTTGACAAGCTCCTGGGGAAGGTGAGGGGACCAGCTCCATACTCCCAGAAGGGGCAGGGCCTTGGTTGGAAGGTTTGGGACTCCCTCCCCCTCACAAGGCAGCTCTCAGAGCTCACTGTGCTCCTATGGGAATTTAAAGTTCTTGGAGCTCCAGCCACTGCCACTCTGGTGGTATCCATGGCTGGGAGCCGTAGGCCCTTTTGAATCACCGAGCCCAGAGCAATTGCCCTCTTTGCCCCCAGTTGGCAGCTCTATGCCTCTGCACCACCTCCAGCATAGTAACCGTACCCAAGATGAATTTACTCAGGAAGTCTGGTGTGCATCCCTATCTTTTCTCATGTGTAGCTAGGGGAAACCATTCCTTTTAATTGCTAGTATCTTTGAGTAAATTCATCATGCAGTTAACTTTATCTCTGTCAGCCTGGATAATGGCATTTTCCCCTTGAGTTAGTGTTTAATGGTTACGTTGATTCATAAGAAAAAGGTGATCACATTTTGCAAAT
The DNA here is from genome assembly GCF_049634645.1 of Pelodiscus sinensis. Classification (NCBI taxonomy): domain Eukaryota; kingdom Metazoa; phylum Chordata; order Testudines; family Trionychidae; genus Pelodiscus; species Pelodiscus sinensis. The sequence continues at coordinate 36,863,554 of NC_134713.1, forward strand.
GCGTGACAACAGTGGGTGAATTAGAAAGCTGCATGTCTTGAAGGCACCTGGAATATGACCTTATGAAATTCAGTGTCCGATACAAAATACCAAGTCTCACCTCCTGCCTTTTGTCTTTAAATCTCGTGATTCATAGATAATTCTAGACGTAGTTGTTTGGAATAATCTCAGCCTGAAAAGCATTTCATTTCTAGTACAAATTATATTTGCATGAAAAAAAAATTGGTTTGTCTGAGTAACTAAATAATTCCTACAACTGTTTGCACAACTCTCAAAATTATCCAAATGAAACTAAGTGTAAGGGGAAAAATCTTGCTCTGAGTTTATCAGTTACACATGGAAGTGCCTTTCATTGAAGAGGGAAATGAGTAGAATTACTTTGGATTTATGCCAGTAGTGTTCCATCTGACACTTTTACTGGAAACTCTCTGGGGCAGAGATTGTCTTCTGCACAATGTGTCTGCTTAGTGCCTACCATGCTGATTTTTTATTATGCTTCTTAAGAGATATTGTAATGCAAATACTAATGAGAGTTAAATGTGGTTCAGAGGTTCTGTCATTCATGGTCATCTTTGAGCCAAACTCGGTGGTGATAGATAATTATGTATATTTTAGATGATGTGATGATGAGTGATGAGGTAGTGTGCCAGTTTTGCACTGAGTGGGGGAGAGAGGGGGTGGAAACAAGATGTAACTTACATACATACAAAAGAAGACAGTAATAAAATCAGCTACTAGGAACTGGCATGGGTGGGGATTGAACCTGCTTTTATTGAACTATCTAGTACCTACCAAAAAAAAGTGTATTTTACACTTTTTTTTCCTACCCCACAAAATGCCGATTTGATGCACTTGCACTGCTAACCCCTTTCGTTTAACCAATATATATATCAATTAGTATCTATTTTAAATTTAGCCCACTGGGAATTAACATAGAACCCCTTTAATGTCTTGACTTAAATTTATCTTAAAAAACCTATTTCCTAAAAGGAAAATATAAGGAAATTGCTTGTATATGTTTGTATAAATGATGGGCAAGTATCTAAATAGTGCAAACTGTTATTTAAAGGGACCTATAGGACATCCATATAATTAAGCGTAAAGGGGATTTGTGTGTGTGTGTGTGCGCGCTTTATTTCCTTTTTGAGGAAAATCAGGAACGAATTGATGAAAACACATTTTAAATTCTGATTTCCAGAAAAAAGGCTTCTCCTCTTTACAAAAATAAACCATGTGATATGAAAGTTAGTCTCAATCTTTTTCATTCATACTCCTTTACGGGTCCAGGTTAAAACCATCACATAATATTTCTAGACTATTGGTGCCAACTCATTTTTCTCTTTGTGCCTCAGAGCCGCTGCAGATGTCACAGATCAATTGTCAGTGTGGAACCAAGCTGTCATTTTTAGTTTGCATGTGCCTGTGTGTTCAATAGCAAGATCATTGCACAGTGCATTGAAAATGGCTGGCAATTAAACACCAAACTCATTCACACAAAATAGAGAAATAAAACAATCACATCAAATTTTGCAAGTTCCACAATAGATTGGGCATTTCTGTGGTATCCAGCAATGCTATTCTATGTTTAAAATAAGGTTTTATATAAAAACTGAATCAGCAGATTTCCCACGCATCTTAGTTATGTTTCTGCTCAATCCATACTATGTATTCTGAGGCTGCACTCATGTGCTCCAGGACTCCTCGCATGTCTGTGTATTGTCCCACTGAAGGCAAAATTCAGCATGACTCAGGAGCTAATAGAATATAATTGGACAAAGTGGTTAGAAAAAAGAGATGGAGAGGAAAGAAACTGGGATTGTTTATGTTCGTAAGGAGACAAAAAAATAGGGCATGATAATATTATCCAAAAAGTGAATGGTAAAAAGCAGGTAGATTGTGAGCTTCTGTTTTCTCCATCTTAGAACATAAGAACAACGGGAAAATAAATGAAATTAAAAGGTGACAAATTCAAAATTGAGAAAAGTGATTACACTTGAACCTCTTCAGTCAGGCAACCCTGGGAAACAGATTAAATTGTCCAGGTTTGGGAAGATGTGGCAAGATCTGAGTGTGAGGGGGATGTGGGTGGGTCACTTACCTGGCACCCCACCCATGGGGGCACACAGGGCTCCATGCCTCATGCTGCTAGGGGAACATCAGGGAAAAGCCTCAGGAGAAGCATGTTGCCCTGCTGCTCTTATCCCGGCTGGGGGCGAGGGGAAACAGCAGCACACTGAGTCACTTGCTCTTCCTCCTTCTAGGTTCTGTATCATGGGTGTTCCTGGATTAGGGACACCCAGAGTATGGAGGTTCAGGTGTATTTTTTCACACAACTTGTAATTAAACTGCGAAATGTATTGCCACAGGGACCATAGAGGCCAGGAACTTGACAAGAATCAGACAGAATTGGACACTTTTATGGAAAAGAATATTAAGAGGAATAATAGCTAATGCTGACAATATTTGGAAGGGATTCTAAATCTCATGCTTGAAGGTTTAAGCCAATCTCAAAATACTGGAGATCAAGATGAAGCGTAGTGCAGGGGGCAGCTGCTACACCTGCCTAACTGCAACATTCTCTCTCCTTCCCCCCATTACCACATCTCTCGTCTTCTATTTAGTCATCACTTAGTTAAGCAACACATTTGAGTTCATTTTGAGCAAAATCCTGCTCACTTTATTCATACAAATACCCATTGACTTCACTGGAAGTACTTCAGTGATTAAATGACTAGGGTTGTCCCTTTAATCTTTCTGCATAAATCGCCCCATTCTGCACTCCTCCTCCTATTATTTAAGTTTTGCAGTCTCATAATTTCCAAATGTTGTGGCCATCTCCATCTCTGAGGGGATAACTCTGTTCTGGAAAGTTGCACTCTCAATTGGCATTTGAAAAGTGTTTTTTTTCTTTTGTTTTTATCTTTTTAACCAAAGATTACACATCCGATAGGAAATAAGTTTGGTGCTGAATCAGCACAGCAATGCTTTAAGAAAATGCATCAGCTCTCAAAATGTGAAAACTGTCCCTTCATTCTCCTTTTCCTTTTATAAAAGCCTGTTCTTATTATAGTCTATTCTGTGGGGGTTTTTTAGAAATAATTGTCCTAATGTTTACTGACAAGATGAATTAAGGAAAATTGATGAGAGAGGCTTTCTATTGTTTTAAGACAAGTGAAAATATTCATAGTTGATTAAAATTATAAATCAATATATTCATAATTATTTATTAAAGAGAAACGTTTTCTGTTCTTCTAGAACAGTTAGTGTTGTTTCAGTCATTTCTGAATAGCCGTTTCAGCCTGGTAACTTTAATGTTTACTTTCTAAAATCTAGTTTGGGGATATAATTCACTAAAGAATGACCACCAGTACAAGACAGTAGCACCACATTTTTAACAGTTACGTTTTTGAGTCACAGGTTCAGATTTACATTTAGGACCCTTTCCTAGTTTTGCAGTTTCACTTACATCTCAAGGAAACAAGACATGACAAAAGCAGAATGGCACAGAATAATCATAATCTGAATTTTTAACAATATGTAGGGAACTATAATGATGAACTTTCTGGGTTTTTATAATTCAAAATTTTCAAATGTATTTCCTTTTTATTCAAAGCCTTTACACGTTAACCCATTTGCCCATTCCCTCTCATTATAATAAGTTTAAGATTAGTATGTCTATGTATCACAAATCTCCTTCAAGTAAAGTAACAACATGCAAATCCACGACTACCCACTTGATAGCCATGGGTTTCCGATCGACAGATATGGATGAGGATATCCGCGGCTCATTTTTGCGGATACAGATGTGGATGCAGATACAAAATATTGTATCCATGCAGGGCTCCAACAATAGTCAGTACAGTGACAAACATGTTAAAGTTAATATGACAACACCACCTACATTTCATACATGTGTTGGTCTGGTCTGCGAGGTATTTGACATCTCTTGAATTTGATGGTGCTAGCCATTGCTTCTGTTCCTTTAAATGTATTTAACTCAAAGGCAAGAGCCTTCTCAAATTTCCACCAGAATTGTAGCTATTTAAATAAGCATTGGGTTCAAACTTGTCTCCTACTGAAGTTTTCTTCCCCAGTTCTCACTCTTTTTCTTCTTCCATCTGTGATTACCTATAATAGAAAGAAAATGAAGGAATAGTGGTTTTCTTCTGGCTCCACTTTCCCCATGTGGGAACTAAGGATGTTAGATATTGGATAATTGAATAATTGTGTAACTGCACCAAATATTATTCGATACTCCCTGGGGGCGGGGCCAGCACCCAGTCCTCTCCCACTCCCACTCTCAGGGAGCTTCCTGCCATCCTATGCTGCTGCAGCAGCATGGAGGGGCAGGTTGGTGCCGATTCGCAAGGAGAGCCGGTTTAAAAATCAGCTCCCCATGCAGACCAGCTCCCACCTGCCATCCCATGTTGCTGCATATAATACAGAGGTGGCAGCATGGGGCAGCAGCAACCCCTGTTTGTGGGGGGCCTGAGCTCCTGCGCCTGCATCCCAAAGAGCAGCCTCTGTCGGCAGTGAGCATTGCGGGGGGAGGGAGTGGCTGTGCAGAGCCAGCACATATGGAGAGCCAGCTTAAAATCCAGCTTCTCATGCATATCGGCTCCTGCCCACTCCTTCTCCCCACACTAGTGCCTCTCAGAGAGAGGCAGCAGCACAGGGGGGCAAGCGGCTTTGCATGAGCCAATATGTGTGGTCAGCCAACTTGAAAGCTGTTTTTCCGTATATACTGGCTTCCTGCTTGCCCCCCTCACCCTCCGTGTTGCTGCCTCTCTCTCAGAGGCACCAGCTTTGGGGTGGAGGGACAGACAGTTCCAAGGGATCCAGTGCCCAGGGTGGGGGGAATGCATTTAGTTGACAGGATGATCCGATAAGCCCAGGATTATCAGTTAATCATACAATCAACTACACGCTGACATCCCTAGTGGTAACCCTCTCATTCTTGCTTAGTAGGCCTTCTCAGCCAGCCCCTTCTACAACTGCAGCATAGCCTTGTGCTAGCTGGATGGAATTGGGTAGTCACTGAAGCCTATTTCTTTGCTTTTTATGTAACCTCTTTACAGAGAGAAAGGCACTCTTTGCCTGAGTCCCTGATTTACCTGGGTCACCTTCACAAAACCCTTCATGAAATGCAAACCCTTGCTATTAAAAGTAGATGTACTAGGCCTTACCTATACATAGAAGTTGTACCAGTAATTATACGGGTATAGTTAAAGTAGTACAATCCCAATAGAGTGGGTGTAATTTTATCAATATAAAGTTGCTGTAGCTATTTCTCTATGGGAAGGGGAAGAAGTTATGCTGATATAAGGCACTATTGTATATCAATGATACAATATCATTGCATCCACCATAGGAGTTATACTGGTCTAACTATTTTAGTAACAAAAATAGCTACATTGTGGAAACTAATGAATGGACCTGACATTAGTGCAGCCCCTTTTGAGTCGGGTGAGTTAAATTTTAAAATTCAGATAGTTTATAGTATGATAGTGATCACCAAACAAATAAATACATTACATCAAGTGTTTTCTACTATTCTGCAAGCTGTTATTTTTCTGTTCTCTGAAATACCAATAAAGCAGCAAGAGATTTCTTCTCGTCAGGATTATCCCTTTTGTAGGACTGGATGCACCCGTATGGATGCACCCAATGCTTTGTCAGACTCTCTGCTGTAGGATGGGATTAGAGTCAAACCAGAAGCAAACATGATTCATCCTGCAGATGTTAGTTCATTGTCCCTCTGATGTGTAGCCTGTTCTTTCAGCATCATTTTAGTCCCACTTTTTAGATCTGTACTTTTGCTGGTGCTATTTCAAAATAGTATCCTTAAGTATATGACCACTGCATTTAAAATGTACTACAGGTATAGGGATAAAATGTCACTGTGGATTAAAATATTTTTGTCTGTTTTGATTTTAAAGGTAATTTGTGGCCTTTGCATTTTAGAAACATTTATATGTACAGAATTTCCTGCTTGACTAATATTTGTGTCTTGTTTTTAATCACATATATTTTAATCCTTATTCCTATTTAGGCAGTCATATTATTGTCAGAGAGTAAAACTATATCCAACAGGAAACCTAAAATTAGTTTTAAAAGGTCAAAATGTAGTGTACTGCTGCTGACTAGAAGAGTCTGTCAAAGAATTTCTTGTTTCAACATACTGCTGTCATTTTCTGAAATCCCCACTGTATCAGTGAGGAGTGCATGGTTCAGATGATTACAGGAAGTGAAAAAAAAATCATCCCTCATTCCTGTTATCAGCTTTATCCCATGTAGAAGCAACCCCACGGGCACGAACATGTACAAATCTGAACATCGTTCTCAGTACTCAGACATGCACACAAATCCATGCTCACTCCTTTCATCTTCACTGTAATCAAGGGTTCTCATTTTAGTATGAGGAGTATTTTCAATCCCTGCTTCCTTGATGAAATAAAATAAATCTGTTGCTATGGATACCCATCCTAGTAGGAAAAAGAGTTTGTACTGATAGCGAGCTTCGCAGATAAACACTATTTTGCAATTGTCTTTGGTTTTTAAATAGCGCACACTGTTTTACATTTTTCTCCAAAAAAGCACAATATTGCCACTAACAAATTAATCTTGATTTTTTTTTGTATTCCTTCTATAGCTGTAACTTACACAAGTTACAAAAAAACACCACCTCCGGTACCTCCACGTACCACTTCCAAGCCACTCATCTCAATTACAGCACAGAGCAGCACAGAATCCACCCAGGATGCATATCATGATAGCCGGACTCAGAGGATTTCCCCGTGGCCTCAAGATGGTCGAGGAATGTACAACTCGACAGACAGTTTGGACAGTAACAAGGCCATGAATCTTGCCATGGAAAGTGCTGCTGCACAGCGCCATGCTTCTGAGAGTCAAATCACTTCAGTACGAACCAGTGACAAGGCCATTTTAGTGACAAAAGCTGAGGAGTTTCTTAAGAGTCGACGGTCCTCTATAGGGATTCAGGTAGCCTATCATTAACATCTGTTCTGTGATGAATTGCTTGCCTTGGTTCTGTAAATAGCATAGAATGAGTCATTCAGCTTCACTGGCTCTAATAAACAACCCCTGGATGCTTAGCATTAATTGTAATTCTCATCATGGCAAAGTGGCTGTGCAGAAACCTGGAAGTGAAATGAATGAATAAATCTCTAGGGAGGTTACCTGTCATTAACACTTGATATGAAAATTATATTGAAGATCTACAGGTGAACAGCATGCTCATCTCCTTCACTCTGTGAATTCAAAGTCCTTTTTATAGAACTATGTCAGCTTTAATATCCTTGACTGTATTGTTTCATTATCTTTCCTTTTTGATCTTGGGTGATGGGTGCTGATTCTGGTTCTGTGGTTATTGTTTGGTTGGCTGCATGGTGCTTTGGTTTGGGGTTTTTATTATTTTTATTTAAGAATAACTTCTCCAATTCACCAAAAGGAAACTGGTAGAATCATAGAATCATAGAGCTGGAAGAGACCTCAGGAGGTCATCAATTCCAGCCCCCTGCCCAAGGGGGGAGTTTTCTTGGGGATAAGTAAATTAAACATAAGTCAATATAGATGAATGGGGAATTGTAACCTAAAAAGTAATTATAGTATGTGGAATTGATAAGAAAGTCCTTTAAATTTGTACACCACAAAAATATTTATTTGGGGTTACAAAATGTTTGTTGTTCTATGGAACACACTGTCATATTGTATAGTTTCAGGTGAATGAAATATGATTTAGAATGCAAATTTCATAGAATCATAGAATCATAGGACTGGAAGGGACCTCGAGAGGTCATCGAGTCCAGCTCCCCGCCCTCAAGGCAGGACCAAGCTCTGTCTACACAATCCCTGACAGATGTCTATCTAACCTGTTCTTAAATATCTCCAGAGAGGGAGATTCCACCACCTCCCTTGGCAATTTATTCTAATATTTGACCACGCTGACAGTTAGGAATTTTTTCCTAATGTCCAATCTAAACCTCCCTTGCTGCACTTTAAGCCCATTACTCCTTGTCCTGTCCTCAGTAACCAAGAGGAACAAATTTTCTCCTTCCTCTTTGTGACACCCTTTTAAATATTTGAAAACTGCTATCGTGTCCCCCCTTAATCTTCTTTTTTCCAAACTAAACAAGCCCAGTTCATGAAGCCTGGCTTCATAGGTCATGTTCTCTAGACCTTTAATCATTTTTGTCGCTCTTCTCTGGACCCTTTCCAATTTCTCCATATCTTTCTTGAAATGTGGCGCCCAGAACTGGACACAGTACTCCAGCTGAGGCCTAACTAGTGCAGAGTAGAGTGGCAGAATGACTTCACGAGTTTTGCTTACAACACACCTGTTGATACAACCTAGAATCATATTTGCTTTTTTTGCAACAGCATCACACTGTTGACTCATATTCAACTTGTGGTCCACTATGACCCCTAGATCCCTTTCCGCCATGCTCCTTCCTAGACAGTCGCTTCCCATCTTGTATGTATGGAACTGATTGTTCCTTCCTAAGTGGAGCACTTTGCATTTCTCCTTATTAAACTTCATCCTGTTTACCTCTGACCATTTCTCTAACTTGCTAAGGTCATTTTGAATTATGTCCCTATCCTCCAAAGAAGTTACAACCCCACCCAGTTTGGTATCATCTGCAAACTTAATAAGCGTACTCTCTATCCCAATATCTACATCATTGATGAAGATATTGAACAGTACGGGTCCCAAAACAGACCCTTGCGGAACTCCACTTGTTATCCCTTTCCAGCAGGATTTAGAACCGTTAACAACCACTCTCTGACTACGGTTATCCAGCCAATTATGCACCCACCTTATCGTGGCCCTATCTAAGTTATATTTGCCTAGTTTATCAATAAGAATATCATGTGAGACCGTATCAAATGCCTTACTAAAGTCTAGGTATATGACATCCACCGCTTCTCCCTTATCCACAAGGCTCGTTATCCTATCAAAGAAAGCTATCAGATTAGTTTGGCATGACTTGTTCTTCACAAACCCATGTTGGCTATTCCCTATCACTTTATTACCTTCCAAGTGTTTGCATATGATTTCCTTAATTACCTGCTCCATCATCTTCCCTGGGACAGACGTTAAACTGACCGGTCTGTAGTTTCCTGGGTTGTTCTTATTCCCCTTTTTATAGATGGGCACAATATTTGCCCTTTTCCAGTCTTCTGGCAAATACTTTCTTCTGCTGTCTGGGACATAGGTGGTAGTTGTCATTCACATACATCTCTATAAGGTATTGATTATTAATATACTGCAGATGACCCTGCTAACAATTCAGGACCCTTTGAGGACTGAGGAGCAGGTGGATATTTAGGCTATTCCTGCAAACACTTAGGGCATGTCTACACTAAAAAAATAATTTCAAAATAACTTATTTCAAAGTAGCTAATGAAATAATAATTTAGAAATAGCGTGTCCACTATATGGGGAAGTCTCAAAATTAGTCCGAGACAGGCTACATTAATGTGGACATGCTACCTCGACTTACAGCCCCAGGAAGCACTGGGGAGTAATTCGTTTTAATTACTCTGGGGAGTAATTATTTCAAAATAGCAGCACTGAAGCATCCACACTACTGCTATTTTGAAATAACTATTTCAAAATTAGCATTATTCCTTGTGGAAAATGGGAGTTGTTATTCTGAAATAACCATCCTATTGTTTTGAAGTAACAGGCTTGGTAGTGTGGAGGCTCTGCTTCTTATTTCGAAATAAGTGTAGACCAGGGCATAGACATGTACTTAACTTTAGGCATGTAAATATTCCCACTGACTTCAGTGGGACTACTCATCTGTTTAAATTCCTCTGTCTTCCCCTACACACAAAGGAATGGTAATGTGACTTTTCACCACTCCTGAAATACATAGTATATGTGGCAATAACAACACAACTGTGAGGACAGTCTGACTCCATCATCATTCCAGAAGACAACATATTAGAATCTAGTAAATCAAGACCTCCCAGTGGATAGGTGTTCAAAATGGGGGGTAGCGGGTAATGATGGGGTGCTAAAAAGAGAAGCGAGTAATTTTTGGTACCTTTAGACTTTTAACCATAATTCACTGTTCAAACAGGAATCATATGTATGGTTGTTCTTGGCTATTATTTACAGCAACTGGAACCAAAGGTATATAACAATAGTAATACTTCCCCTCAACTCCTGTATTTGAATACTTTATTCAGAAGCTTTGATTACTTCATTCATCCAGACTCTTACTACAGGTGATTACCAATCCTTTTAGTAGGGCTGTGGTTCTTCTTTGTGTGCTGTATTTTGGGTAATGTATGCTTATACAGTAATCTCTTAATACATCCATGCAATGATTTACACAGACACAGTGGAATATCTACAGCAAAACAGCATTTGGTGCTTGGCTCCTAGTTCTGGTTTGCAAATTTGATCACTGTAAATGACAAAAGCTGTTTGTGAAAGGTCAAAATCTAAAACCCAAAGCATATATTTTCAAAAGTACAGATTCCACCAATGCATCTTTTGGAGGATTTTGTATATAAGATTAAAATTACAAAATTATCCCAGGACACAATATATATTAGTACTGGTTATTTCTGTAGTAGGTTCCAAATGATACATCTCTGTGAAAATATCCATCTGTAAGATTTCTTAGCAGAAAATACATTTAGACATATTCCCGTTTGCCTTGTTTGCAATAAATAAGAAAGCAGAGTAGAATCATTTTATTTCAAAATGCAGAAAAAATTAGTTCACGAGTCATAAATAAGACTAAACTACTTCAGTTTTGTTAGCCTTTTGCATCAAAGCACCTAAAATAAGGACTTTTTTATTATGTTTTACCTTGATAGATTGCATTACTAGCTTTCTCATTAGAATTCAATGCAGCGCTCTTACAATGCTTCTGCATTTATTTGCATTAATAAATTTGCTTCCAGGATGGATAATTAGTGCATTATTAATGTTGCACTGATTTAACAAATTGGTGTGAAAATTATTGCTATTTCAGATTTAGATAATATGAGACAGTCTAAACCAAGGCAGCCTACTATTATGAAAGTCTTGCTACCATAAATGTTTTGAAGATGATAGATTGCTAACTTCAGCACCAATCTAGCAATTGCACTGCATGTGGATCTGTACAGTTCCTGCATGTGGAACACCTACAGAACCCAGCCCTTTATAGGAAAAAGAAATATTTTCTGTCCTTAATCCTGCACCATTCAAGGGAGTTTCATTATTGACTTCAATAGCCTTTTATTCCCGAAGATGTCCAAATCGTAAAATGTTAAATCTGGGTTAATATTTTGTCACTATTCTAGTATATCAGTTCTAGTTAACGCTGCAGTTTTGTCATTCCTATAGCAATAGTCATAAAAGTACTAGAAAGTCATGAGATTACCAGAGGGTAGAAACAAATCCAATGTGTATCAATTTTGGAGATAGGTGTGATATGTAGAATAGAAAATTGACTCTCTTTCCGTCATTTGTCATGAACATGGCATCCTTCAAAATTGGTCATTTTTAGGGCTATTGATCACAGTTAACTCACATGAGTAACTCCAAAATTATTGCAATTTAAAAAATTGTGATTAAGACGTTTTCTTTGCATTGTTAAACAATACCAATTGACATTTATAAAATGTTTTTCCACGTTTTTAAAGATTTTGATTTCAATTATAACACAGAATACAATCTACAGAGCTCATTTTAGATTATTTTTATTACAAATATATGCACTGTAAAGATGACAAACTAAAGGAATAGTATTTTTCAATTCACCATCTACAAGTACAATTATGGAATCTGTTTGTTGTGAAAATGCTTTAGTAAAGCATTTGATGTGGTCTTATCATGACCTTCTTATCAATAAAGTAGGGAAATACAACCTAGATGGGGCTACTAATAGGTGGATGCACAATAGGCTGGATAACTGTTCTCAGAGAGTAGTTATTAATGGTTCCCAATCATGCTGGAAAGGCATAACAAGTGAGGCTCCGCGGGGGTCAGTTTTGGGACTGGTTCTGTTCAATATCTTCATCAACAAGTTAGATATTGGCATAGAGAGTATGCTTATTAAGCTTGCCGATGATACCAAGCTGGGAGAGGTCGCAAGTGCTTTGGAGGATAGAGTCATAATTCAAAATGATCTAGACAAACTGGATAAATGGTCTGAGGTAAATAGGATGAAGTTAATAAGAACAAATGCAAAGTACTCCACATAGGAAAAAACAATCAGTTTCACACATACAGAATGGGAAGCGACTAGTGTCTAGAAAGGAGTACTGTACGGCAGATAGGAATCTAGAGCTCTTAGTGGACCACAAGCTAAATATGAGTCAATAGTGTGACACTGTTGCAAAAAAAGCAAATAGGATTCTTGGATGCATTAATTCGACATGAGAAGTGATTCTTCCGCTGTACTCTGCACTGATTAGGCCTCAGTTGGAATATTGAATCCAATTCTGAGCACCACATTTCAAGAAGGATGTGGAGAAATTGGAGGTCGAGAGAAGAGCAACAAAAATTATTAAAGGTTTAGCAAACATGACTTGTGAGGGAAGACTGAAAGAACTGGGTTTGCTTAGTTTAGAAAAGCGAAGACAAAGGAGACATGATAGCAGTTTTCAAGCATCTAAAAGGGTGTTACGAAGAGGAGGCAGAAAAATTGTTTCCTTGTCCTCTGACGATAAGACAAGAAACAATGGGCTTAAATTGCAGCAAGGGAGGATTATGTTGAACATTAGGAGAAACTTCCTGTCAGGGTGGTTAAACCCTGAAATAAATCGCCTAGGGAGGTTGTGGAATCTCCAACACTGGACGTATTTAAGAGCAAGTGAGACAGACATCTATCAGGGATGATCTAGACAGTGCTTGGTCCTGCTGTGAGGGCAGGAGACTGGACTTGATGTCCTCTCAAGGTTCCTTCCAGTTCTCATATTCTATGAGTCTATGAATACATGAAAGTGCAAGTTACAGATGTAGATTTTTTTAAATTACTTAACTGCTCTCCAAAACAAAACAGTGTAAAACTTTAGCACCTACAAGATCACTTAGTCCTATTTCTTGTTCAGCCATCCACTAAGACCAACAGGTTTCTTTACATTTATGGGAGATAATGCTGCTCACTTCTCAGGGGAGCGAACAGCCATGAGAGGGGTGTGGGGAGTAGTTATCATTGGTTTGCTGTCAGTCTGGGATGGTGTATCGAGTGGGGTCCTGCATGGCTCTGTCCTGGGTCCAATAATATTCAACAGTCTCATTAATGGCTTAGATAATGGATTGGATAACATTCTTTTAAAATTTGCAGACTACCCCAAGATGGGATGCTTGGAGGACGTACCTGCAAGGGATAGTCTATGTATACTTAGTCCTCTTCAGCACAGGCAGATGGCCTAGATGATCTCTTGATGGCCTGTTCAGCCCTATATATCTATGCCAATCCACTGAATGATAGCTATAATATGAGGCTTCCTGGTCTTCAGTGGAACAGTTAGTCTGACCTGTACTCCATGTGTTTTCTATATTATAACATGATCTAACACAAAGATTAAAGGATAAATGCATTTCATTATTTTTGTATATGTTGCATAGAAATCATTAGAGCTTATTAGAATCGTTTGTGTTTAATTTTGCTCCTTTCTCCCAATGTCACATTCACATTTTCCTGAAGTGCAATCATGAGGCAGTCATTTAATTGTAAAGACCCTACTGTGGTATCAGCCTTCCTTGGACAGATCCAAAATGCAGAATCCTGTAACACTCCCTTAAGAGTAAAAGCTGCATTTGTGGCCCCTCCCAAGTAGTGTCTGTACATATGCCCTTGCTATACTTTTTTAAAAGGTATAGCAAACAGTCCTCTAAGTTCAGTCTTGTCACCATGGAGATAAGCTATTTCAGAAAGTAACTGTAGATGGAGAATCTTCATCCAGTGAGGGTATTTCTTCTGGGAACACATAAAGATTTGTCTTGGTCCAGTGCTGTTCAATATTGTTATCAATGATTGGAAAGGAAACACAAAATCATTGCTGTTAAAGTGTGAGGAGGACACAAAAATTGGTGGAGTGGCAAATAATGATAAGCCCAAGTCAGTTCTAAAGAGCTATTGGGATTTCATGATAAGGTAGGGTCACTTGAACAACATGTGTTTAATACCATTACATTCAAGATCATACATCCAGGAACCAAAAATGTTGGTCACATGCAGAGGCTGGGGAACTCTATTTTTGAAAGAAGTGACTCTGAAAAGACATTTGGGGTCAAGGTGAATAACCAGCTGCACATGAGCTGCCATTTTGATGTGAAAGCTGGTCTAATCATGGGTTGTGTACTTATTTAACTAATTCACTTACAAGTGTAATTTTTTTAATCTAACATTGATACTGGCACTAGCCTTAGCCATTGAATTATGCCCGTCTAAAGCACTTTTGCCAATATAACTGCACTCACAGTAGGTGGTTGTACCACTGTAAGTAGGCTAGGACTATAACAGAGTTTAAAGAGAAGCTAGATAAATTCATGGAGGATAGGTCCATAAAAGGCTATTAGCCAGGGGGTAAGGAATGGTGTCCCGACCTCTGTCTGTGAGAGGCTGGAGATGGATGGCACAAGACAAATCACTTAATCATTGTCTTCAGCCCACCACCTCTGAGGCACCTGGCGCTGGCCACTGTCGGCAGACAGGCTACTGGGCTAGATGGACCTTCGGTCTGACCCAGTACGGCTGTTCTTATGTTCTTATGTTAAGTATACTGGTATACTTAATGCAGTCCAAGTTCTGTGTTTAGAGTAACCCTAATGTAAATGCAAACCGTGGCTGTATAAGCAGGGGAATATTGACTAGAATTGGGGAAGCATTGTTGCCTCTTTATATTCATTAGGAAACCATTACTGGAATATTGCATCCTGTTCTTATGGCCACACCTTTAAAATGATAAAAACAAATTAGAAAGAGTTAAGAAAATAACTACATGAATTGACATCTGGAAAATCTGTCTTCTAATGAAAGACTTATGAAGCTCAGTCGATTTAATTTATCCGAAGAAGAGTTCTAGTGGTAACTTGATTGTGTAATTTTGTACATGGAGAAAAGGTTTCTGATAGTAGAGGGCTATCAGCCTAGAAGACAAAGGCATAACGAGTTAATGGTTGGAAACCCTAGCTAGACAAATTCAGACTAGAAATAAGGGACACATTTTTAATAGTAGGCATGTGTATTCTGCAATCAAATACAGGCTGGCCTGTGTCAACCAACCTGTGCTCATGGGGCTTCAGCAAGGGTTGTTTAACTGCAGTCTAGAGGGATGGGCTTAGGCTGGAGCCAGAACTCTGGGACCACCAGGCCCCCTCCTCTGGTGTAGAATTCCATACCCGAGCCCAAATGCCTGCACAAAGTCAGGTGACAGAGGCCAGCCATGGGGTTTCTTTCAAAATAACCACAACTACATGGTGTTGTATATCTCGAATAGAGTATTTCGAAATAGCGGCCGGACACGATTATGCAAATGAAGCATGGGAAATTCAAATCCACGCTTCATTTGCAATTTCTGTCGGCTACATTTGCATTCCTCTCGAAGGAGGAATGCGTGTACACATACCCTTGGTGAACTGTATGGCCTATGCTATGCCTTCTGGCCCTAAAAAAAGTTTTGAATCAGAGGAACTCATTGTGCCACCCCCAGATACACCTTCTCATAGCAAGTAGCCTTTGTTTGCCACACTAGCATTCCCTCCTTTGTCCTCACTCCACCCTCTCTCCCAGCAAGCACATACACACACTATATTCAAAGACGAGGAGTCCTGTGGCACCTTATAGACTAACTGAAGTGTAGGAGCATAAGCTTTCGTGGGCAAAGACCCACTTCGTCAGATGCATGTAGTGGAAATTTCCAGAGGCAGGTATAAATATGCAGGTCAGGATCAGGCTGGAAATGACAAGGTGGATCCAATCAAGGAGGATGAGGCCCACTTCTAGCAGCTGATCAGGAGGTGTGAATTCCAAGAGAGCAACTACACACCGCACCATAATAACTCGAACTCAGGAACCAATCCTTGCAACAAACCTCGGTGCCAATTCTGCCAACATATATACACCAGCAACACCATCACAGGACCTAACCAGATCAGCCATACTGTCACTGGTACATTCTCCTGCACATCTACCAACGTAATATATGCCATCATGTGCCAACAATGCCCCACTGCTATATACATCGGCCAAACTGGACAGTCCCTACGTAAAAGAATCAATGGACACAAATCTGATATTAGGAATGGCAACATACAAAAACCTGTAGGGGAACACTTCAATCTTCCTGGACACACAATTGCAGATCTAAAAGTAGCCATCATGCAGCAAAAAAACTTCAGGACCAGACTTCAAAGAGAAACTGCTGAGCTACAGTTCATTTTCAAGTTTGACACAATCAACTCTGGATTAAACAAAGACTGTGAATGGCTCGCTAACTACAAAAGCAGCTTCTGCTCTCTTGGAATTCACACCTCCAGATCAGCTGCTAGAAGTGGGCCTCATCCTCCTTGATTGGATCCACCTCGTCATCTCCAGCCTGATCCTGACCTGCATATTTATACCTGCCTCTGGAAATTTCCACTACATGCATCTGACGAAGTGGGTCTTTGCCCAGGAAGGCTTATGCTCCTACACTTCAGTTAGTCTATAAGGTGCCACAGGACTCCTCGTCGCTTTTGCAGATTCAGACTAACACCTCTGATACTATATTCAAAGAGAATTGGCTGCCAAATTATGATGCTAAATATGGGAGCAATAAGGGCAAAGCACAGGGAAATTCCCCACCATCACATACATTGTAAAGCAGCCAAACTTTGACCACCAAATTTGTTCTAAAATAACTAATGTAACTAATTAATGGATTTGCCTCAACCAATAGCTAAAAAGCTTTCCAGGAATGTTGTAATTGAAACAAACTGACTTTTATTTTAGAAAATATAAAGATTTTAATAATTTAATCTTCTTTTACAAATTATCCTATTGATTTTTTATAATAGACACTTAACCTAATGAAAAGTTCACATTCCTAAAGATCCAGGATTTTGTCACACAGACTGCTCATTTAGTTTCTTACAGAAGAATTATCATTTAGTATCTGAATGCACAAAAAGACTTTTAAAATAGTCAGAGATCTGTTATGTACAGGCAGTCCCTGACTTACGCGGATCCGACTTACGTCGGATCCGCACTTACGAACGGGGCTCTCGCCCCGGAGGTCGAGGTGGCGGATTGCTACCTGCGAGCTCCGGGGCGAGAAAGCCCCGTTCGTAAGATGCTCCGGTGCCCCTGGTCTGCTGGAGACCGTCTCCAGCAGACCAGGGGCACCGGGCGGGTTCCCGCGCTCCTGAGGCTTTGCCAGAGCAAAGCCTCAGGAGCGCGGGAACCGCCGCTGCTGCCGCTTGAGTCCGGGTGCCTGTGGTCCGCTGGGGACGGTCCCCAGCAGACCACAGGCACCGGGACTGAAGCCGCAGCCGCGGGGGGGGGGGAGGGTCCCGCGCCTCTGAGACTTTGCCAGAGCAAAGCCTCAGAGGCGCGGCACCCCGCTGCTGCTCTGCTCCCCGTGTCCCTGGTCTGCTGGGGGGGGGCGTGGATAGTGTGCCCCCCCCCAGCAGACCAGGCTTTTGTTTTGGACCCTGGAGCAGAGCAGCTGGGGTGCTGCGGATTGGTCCTGCAGCACCCGCTCTGGGCACTACTGGACCAACCCTGCAGCACCCCAGCTTCTCTGCCCCAGGCGTCCTGATTCAGCCGCTGCTGGTCAGTTTCAGCAGTGGCTGAATCAGGACGCCTGGGGCAGAGCAGCTGGGGTGCTGCTGGGTTGGTCCAGTAGCGCCAAGTAGCGGTGCTACTGGAGCAACCCAGCAGCACCCCAGCTGCTCTGCCCCAGGCGTCCCCAAGTCAGCCGCTGCTGAAACTGACCAGCACTGACTACAGGAAGCCCGAGGCAGAGTTGCTCTGCCCCAGGCTTCCTAGAATCAGCCGCTGATCAGTTTCAGCAGCAGCTGACTTGGGGAAGCTTGGGGTTCTTAAGTTGAATCTGTATGTAAGTCAGAACTGGCGGTCAGTTTCAGCAGCGGCTGAATCTGGACGCCAGTTCCGACTTACATACAGATTCAACTTAAGAACAAACCTACAGTCCCTATCTTGTACGTAACCCGGGGACTGCCTGTATTAGATTTTGTTGTTGGAAGTCTAACCTTCGTTTAATATAAATCCTATTTTCTGAACTCTTTCTTCTAGCAAATAAAACCCACTTCAAGGAACCATGAAAGTCACCAATTTGCTTTATGCATTCATCTGATAATTAGTGCTTATTTTGTAACACAACATATTCTGCAACCTGGACTTCCTGCTGGAACGTAATATAGCAGTAAAATGGCCACATCTACAAAAATGCAGAAATCATTCACAAATACAGGGAGAGATAATTCTTAATATGCCTTTCTAAAAAATGTTTTGAAAATACGCTTCTGTTTGTTGTAAATATTCCTTCAGCTAGCTAAAGCAGTTGAAGTTCTCATTGCTTTACAGTTTTACTTTAAGGTATTATTCTACTTAGAAAAGTGACTGTACAAATGAAACTTTCTTACACAGCAGAATAGTGTAATTGCTCATCCTTGTGTGTTTAGAGTCAGATTTGCTTTGTTGTCTCAAAAGTAAGGGTTTCTTGCTGTTTACTTGTTACCTCTGAAAGCCAATACAAGTAAGGGAGAGTGAGCCAAAGTCTTTTCCATAATTAGAAATGAGGTTACATGGAGTCATGAGAAGCATAATGTGGTGTGCAAAACTTTTTATTGCTAGTGATGAGGGAAAGGGGAAAAACCCAGCTTTGCTTTCAGCACAGGTTGAGGTCTGTTTTCTTTTAATCAGAACTATTTGCTTTGGAATTCATTGAAAGACAGTAAATCTGAAACCCCACTATGTTATTTTCAATGAGCCTATGTTCAGAGCTGACCAATAATGCTGAAATAAGTGGTGCCATCTATTGGCTAAACATTAAAAGCTAAAAGAACCAAGCAAATAATGTTTCTTTTCTCAGTTCACTGAGCGGCTGCAAAACAAATCAAGCTACACTCTATTTGCATTTATTCAGTTTCATGAGATCCCTTTTTAACTCTTTTCCATCTGCTTTCAACTTAACTATCTTGAGTAATTTGGTATTGTTTGCAAACTACTATCTCAGGGTACGTCTACACTAGCCCCCAGATCAATTTAGAGAGGCTAATAAGGGTGACCAGTATTGCAAATCAAGCCCAGGATTTAAATATTGCATGTTCCCGGCCAGTTGCCATTTTTATAAATTGACTAGCCCAAAGTAACTGCCCACGTCCACATGCGGCAGTGAAACGGGCTTCCGATTTAAAGCCCCTAATTTGAATTAGGTGGTAAACCTCATTGCAGGAGGAATACCACCTAATTTGATTTAGGGCTTTAAATCAGAAGCCAGTTTTACTGCCGCATGTAGATATTTAAATCCCGGGCTTGATTTGCAATTCCGGTCACTCTCATTAGCCTCCCTAGATCGATCTAGATCTAGGGGGCTAGTGTAGATGTACTCTCACTGTTTACCCCTTTTTCCAGATCATTTGTCAATATGCTGAACAGCCTAGGTTCCAGTACAGATCCTCGGGAAAGCCCATTATTTATTTCTCTCCATTCTGAACACTAATTTATTCCTACCCTTTGTTTCCTGTCTTTTAACGAGTTAATAATCTATGAGAGGACCTTTCCTCTTATCCCATGACTGCTTACTTTTCTGAAGATCCTGCTGCAAGAGACCTTGTCAAAGGCTTTCTGAAAATCTTTGAATACTTATAAAATTTTGTATGATGCCAACCTTGATTGAAAAGCCATTGGAGGGGAGAGCACCTATGAAGGATGATCTAGATATACTTGGTCCTGCCTCAACATCGGACAGCCTCCATGCGTTCCTAAACCTCTCACTGCCAGAAGCTGGACTTGGATGATAGGGGATGGTTCATTTGATAAGTGCCCTATTCTTTTAATTCCCTCTGAAGAATCTAGCAGAAGACAGGATACTGGGTTAGTTGGACCACCGGTCTATATGTTCAGACTAATGTAAACTAAACTAAGGCTGCCTGGAAGACAGCAATTCTATTCGGTTCTATTATTGTTGTTCTGCATCAAGATGAAACGAATACATTTCAGACTATTTCACAAAAAAACAGAAAACCTACTTCAGGACAGCCACAAGCCCAGTAGATAGGACCTTCACCTAGGGTGTGAGAGACTCATGTATAAGTTTATGGTTCAAATCAAATAGAGTGGAATATCAACCAGAGTTTCTGCAGCCCTGGAGAGTGTCCCTGTCATTGAGCTATTAGCTCAAAGTGGGGCTTTCTGTTTGTGGCAAAATATTTCTTCCTGAGAAACCTTCAAAAGATTTTGTTGAAATTAATACATTTCTGCAAAATGTTTCTGATAAATCAGCTTTTTTTACAAAACAACATTTAGTTGAAAAATTCTTGAAAACCTCTAAACCTGGCCATTCTGATCAAATTAGAATTATCTCCCTTTCTTTCCCAGATGATGACTATATGCTGCCTGCGTTTTGCAGGAATTGTTCTCTCTCCTCCTACCCCCCACCATTGTTAGATAAAACTATTGTGTTCTGCTTTTACTTGTTTCAGCATTTGCCTCCGTTTTGTAGGTTTGTTTTCTGTTTGTCAGGTGTTGCGATATTTGCTCTCCAAATTACATTAAAAGTCCTTATTTGGCATCTTCCTTCTGCTGCAGGGCACAGCAAGCAAATGTAAGGTATTAAAATGTGAAAGCAATCATCAGAACATTTTAGTGAGTGTCAGCCTTGGCAAGCTGGATGGGAGGATAATTTGGCAGAGTTTCTGTTTACAAGAAATGTGTGCCAGGCTATTTTGACACCTGGACTGCAATTTTACTGATAACTGTGTTTCAGTAATATAACAGTTCAGTGTAGATCAACTATATATATATAGATAGATAGATAGATTCCTAAAAATTTCTGTGTCGGTTACATTTTGGGTAAATTATAGTCATCTAGCGCTCCTTCAGAGGGCACCTTGGAAGAAGAAATCTTTGACAGGCTTTCACCATGGAGATGTTCCCAAATTGTTCTATTAGTGGAAAGATTTTAGCCCATATGGAACACAGGGAAATCTGCTCTGATGTTTCTGAGGTGCTGGGCAATGCGTATGGAGGCTAAATATTTGGCTAAATAGCCATGATCTTACCTTTATCTTCAGATGATTCTCCTAGTGAGATCTGTGCAACGCCATTGTCTTTAATATGTTTATGCAGGTTTAATCGGTTTGTTAAATGTAATTTACTAAATAATTCTATGGATGATGGACTAGAAGAAATAGAATCCAGTTTATTTTACTTTATCTATGTTGGCTCAATATGGTTAACTAATAGGAGTAAAAGCTACTAGAAATATATTTTTGTTATTAAGTCAGCAGCTGTGACTGTGAATACACAGTTGCCAATTTTATACAATCCCTTTTCAAAACAACACTGTATCTTAAGTTAACAATTATTTCTACTCACAATATGTTATGGAAACATATTTCATAATAACTATACTTATTGTTAACTACCATTTATTTTGTTTAAAGAACAAAATATCCTCCAAAAGTGAACAAAACTTATTTTAATTATTTTTTTGGCTGCAACATTAGTGTGTGTGTGTGTGTGTGTGTGTGTGTGTGTGTCTGTGTGTGTGTGTGTGTGTGTGTGTGTGTGTGTGTGTGTGCTTATATAAAATCCTGCCGTATTTTTTGATAGATATGTAGTGCCAATTAAGGTGAAAACTACTGTGAATATATTTTGGTAAGAGTATTCCAGATGGGAATACAATTTAAAATTCCTGATTTAATTTATCTAGTATTCTCAAGACTGTCTTGTTAAGAAAGATGGCCTAGGGTATTTTGTGGTATTTTTTTCACTTATATATTTCTGTATTTCTCTACGCAGTTGTCAATAGAATCTATTCATTATAACATTTCTTTTTATGATTTGCAATTTTTATGGGGCTATTTTCTTTAATTTATTTTGTAAATCATCGGATATCATGAGATCATTCCCTAATCACTCTCTATATATTAAAAAAAATTTCCTGTGGGACAACACGGTGATGTCATCATGTCATCTGCATCGTCATGCCACTACTGCCATCCGCTTCCATCCTCAGCCACTTGCTGTGGGCAATCTCAGTGACACCCCTCCAGCCATAGACTGTTCCAGCTCCAGGTCCCGCTTCACACCCTCGGGGGCTACGCCACCAGGGAGGACCTTCTGGGGCTGGGTTCCCTCTGCCATCCAAGCCCAACCCTCCCCAGCTGGGCCCCTCACATTCCCTCTGCCATCCACGCCCGACTCCCCCTCAGTCCCCTCATCTCTTCCACTGAGACCCCAAATCCCCAGTCCACTCCTGTCCCCTCCCCCAGGCCAGACACCTATCTCCAACCTGCTCCTGCACCGTCCCCCTTGGCCAGACACTTACCCTTAGCCTGCTCCTGCACTCTTCCCTGTTCTTGCACCCTGCCCCCACCGTGCTCCTGCCCCCTCCTCCCCAGTTAGGCACCTGCCCCCAGAGAGGAGGGTGGCAAGCATAGTGAGCAGGGGGCACAGCCCCCTAGTAATATATGAAGGAGCCAACCTGTGGGTTCCAAGTTCTAATAATAGGATAGTTGAGCCAGTCTTACTTTCTGCCAGCATTAAACTGAGTATTTGGATCTGCATAGATTTAAGAAAGGGAAATACAGATCAGGACAGAAGTGGATATGCAGTTTTATACAACACAGCACCAAAACAATGATACCAGACTGAATGCTCGTTTAAATGATTTTACTGGGTTAGATGTTTCTTTGAAATAATTAAGGAAACATATAATGCATTTAAATAAAGTTAGGTAGAAATAATATTGGATTGTCAATGTTCATTTCTGCAGATGTATCTTTTATGTTGAATTAGGTGGAAACAGCAACTGATTCAGACACCGAGAGCCGAGGCCTACGGGAATACCATTCTGTGGGAGTGCAAGTAGAAGATGAGAAACGGTAACTCAGTCAAAAAAATGTGTAATCTTTTAGAAGACAAACAACTTTTGTGAATAAACTGCTAGCAAAAACATAGATGGTGTTATCAATGACTAATTCACAAGGCCAAGCTTGTATGTGCCAACTGTTAATGTTGTATGAGATGTTTTAGCTTTCTGTTCATATTTACTTAGTTTGCAGTTTTTTTCTTTAGTTGGGGGAAGGGAAGATTAATGTTTGTAAGGTAAATTTATGGCTCCTAATAATGAGAGGAATCACAGAACAGATGCAAGCACACTGAAGCACCAGCCCTGCAAAGAGATACCCAGGGATGAATTTCTATGCTATGCAGTCCTTTTGCGGGGTGCAAACTAACTCAACCCTGACCTGACTATGTCTAGGAGGCAGTTTCCATGGGCAGTCAATCCTTGTCCAGTATGCTAAGACTTCTGACAAATGTGCCAATTCTAGAGGTGGTGGTGTTTTTTATTTAGTCACTTGATCATAAGGCATTAGACTAGGACCACTGTCTCATTTCACAGAAGCCTTCAAACAGCCTTTAGGGTTAGCAATCGCTGTCACACAGCTCCTTCTCTGCCAGGACTGCTCATCTCAGAGGTTTACAGCCACCCACAGTGAAGACACATTCCCTAGGGGCAGATATTTGCTGTATACTTAGCCATCCTCATCATTAGCCAGCAGGAGAAATGGAGGAGACCAATCCCAATAGTCTCTTCTGCCTCTGCTAGTGGGTCAGGGACAAGCCAGACACCCCTTCCTCTCTGATGAGTCTCATTGCCCAGGCCAACTCTCCCATGACATAGAGAGGGAATTGGGAGGTGGGGGAACTCAGGCACACCCTTTACTCCAGGTTCCAGCCTAGGCGCATCCTGTGGATAGCAGCTGTCTGGAACATCTCCTGAGCCAGCAACATGACAGCTGTGAATCCCTGGGCCACTTCCCTACAGCAGCTCTCCAGCACCTTCTTCATCCTTACTGCAGGACCTTCCTCCTGTTACCAGATAGTGTTTGTACTTCCCAGTCCTCCAGAAACACACCTTCCTATTCCCTCTTCCTGCACACTGTGAAGTAACTTGAGGGAAATCTTTTAACCAGCGCTAGCTGAGTCTTAATAAGCTAAGCAGGATATCTGGAACCAGTCTTAATTGGTCCTAGAAAGTTCCTGATTGACTCTAGGTGATTTGACTAACCTGGAGTAGCCCCTGCTAGCTGACACAGGGCAAAGGGATCTATTTAATCTGGGGCTAATGTACCTCTTCTGTAGCCCTCTGTTCTGACTCTGTCATATAACCTTTACTCACAATTGGCATGAGCTAAATTTGACCTGTATTTTTATGAATACTCCTTTGGCCCTCTGTTTCAACTATTTAATATAAATTGATTCTAGTGTTTAATTATCCACGATAAAATTATCATGAGTCACTCACCATATCATGGTAATTCTATACCATGTTCAACTAAAAACATAAAGCCACATCAACTCCCTATCAGATTTTACATTTATTACAAAATTCTCAATGACCTTAACTCAGAATGTCTTTGAATAGGACTCTTACTTTTGAAACCGTTTTCTATATTTTTTGACAAACTTCATTTCATCAGTATATGCAGGACTGCAGGTCTTTGATGCTAATTTCCTATGCTGATTATCAAGTATGTGCAGTATAATATAATGTGTAGAAAGATCAATATTTGCTTTCAAAGATAGTTTAAATTATGTTCACTTACATCTTTATTCAGATCAATAATGACCCCATATCACCTATATATGTGCTTATTTTTGCATTGTCATCCACTCTCTTGTATAAAATGACTAAACAGGGTGTTTTTTATAAAGATGAATTAAACATCCTGTATGTCAGCAAAAATATGCTTTAGTATTAGATGCAGAAAGAAAATCAGATTTGTTTTGCCAGTACATTATTCCCTCACTATATATCTATTTGTCTTTATTTCTCCTTGCCGAAGACATGGACGGTTTAAACGTTCAAATAGTGTAACAGCAGCTGTTCAGGCTGACCTAGAACTGGAGGGCTTTCCAGGACATATAACAATGGAGGACAAGGGACTTCAATTTGGTTCATCATTTCAGAGGCATTCAGAGCCTAGCACTCCTACCCAATATGGTGCAGTAAGAACTGTACGGACACAGGGACTGTTCAGTTACAGAGAAGACTACAGGACCCCGGTTGACACCTCAAATCTTCCACCTCCAGAACCCTGGCTGGAACCAGCCATTGAGACAGTAGAAACAGGTCGGATGTCCCCATGTCGAAGGGATGGATCTTGGTTTATGAAGTTACTACATACTGAAACAAAGAGGATGGAAGGATGGTGTAAAGAGATGGAGAGAGAAGCAGAAGAAAATGATCTTTCTGAAGAAAGTAAGAATATCTAGTGTCCTTTGTTATATACATTTTATAGACAATGTGAAGCTGTGGTTTATATTTATTATTGATCAATTTCTATGCCACTTATGGTATGTTAAATGCTGTACAATACGAACAGAGAGAAGGTTTCTGCCCTGAGGCACTTACAGTTAAAATTCCCGATTTTGTAGTTGACTGTGCTGGCAAACTGCTGTATTTGTATGGAGCCCCACTGAAGTCAATGAGGGTCCAATTGCACAGTCAGTGGGCAGGATCACCCATGGTTTTTTTACTTTATGAGTGAGCTTCTGTGCTCTGCCTCTAAATGAGAGAGGAGGAACTCATGTGGCAATAAGTCACCCTTGTGGTCTCCTGATTGTGAATTGCCCCAGGGGTCATAGAGAGGCCTTGGTATAATTTAGACCTGACAATGCCAATGTAAGGCAATAACATAGCCCTGAATCTCTTCCATGCTCAGTGCTTGAGCTCCATCCCGACAAACCCTTTCAGCCAATTCTATGCCAGGGCATCATCTGCAGTTCTGCACAACAACATTTTTCTCTCAGCTGGATCCAGGGCTTTTAGAACCGTTTTACTCTACTCCAGCTCTTTTCCAGCCATAAAGGGGCTGGAGAGATGGTGGGGAAACAAAAATTGGAGAGGAAGCAGGGTAAGGAAAGACAATGGTTAGTTATAGCAACAGAATTTGATAGTTATTTGGGCATGCGCGCTTTTAGATGATTCAGTTTCGTTTTGTTGCTGCTTTTTTTGTAGAGAATCGTTATTATTAGTTCATTTCTTGTGGACACCATAAAAGAAGTGATGGAGTGAAATAAAAAGTGATGCAGGCTTTTTGGAGCAAGAACCATGTTGGCATTAATGATGCAGATAAATAAAAGTGTTTTGACTTTTAGATGCCTCCCCACAACTCTGTCCACTGCCAAGTATCTTTTAGCCTTTGTTGACAGGTTTTTTATCTAAAGCTTTTTTAGCTAGTTTTCCATTTGCTTAACAATGTACAAGTATCAGAGGGGTAGCTGTGTTAGTCTGAATCTGCAAAAGTGGCGAGGAGTCCTGTGGCACCTTACAGACTAACTGACGTGTAGGAGCGTAAGCTTTCATGGGCAAAGACCCACTTCGTCACATGCATCTGACGAAGTGGGTCTTTGTCCATGAAAGCTTATGCTTCAGTTAGTCTATAAGGTGCCACAGGACTCCTTGCCACTATAACAATGTACCTTTCCCAACCAATTTGGGTTTTGTTTTTTTCAGTTCAGACTTCCTCAGGGACAGGAACAATTCATTTAGACTTTTGTTACCCACATATTCTGAATGTTCTTGTCTGACTACTTCCTCTCTTCCATGTCAGAGTCATGTTTTGCCCTCATATCTCTGTACTGTCACACAATCCACTGTCCCTTTCCTATTTCTTTTTCTGAGGAAAAATAGTCTGTTTTATTGTTAATTAATTTTTATTCTTAATGATTTTGCTCCGCCGTGCTGCGCACAAGCCTTTGCTGAGTAATTGCATTATCATACTGCTGCAAGGCCAGTCTTTCCACCACAACCCCCTCCTTTGCTCTTTTGTCATTTCTTTCATTGTGTTATGTCTGATATTGGACTGTAAGCAATTCAGACCAAGAAGCTTGCCTTCATTCTGTGAACTTTTAGGTGCTGTTATATTATTATTATTATTATTATTATTGTTGTTATATATGTATTTATTTTATAATATTGTGCTTTTGAAAGAGTGGATGTTAGATGAAAGAGTGGACTCCGCAAACTTCTTCCATAAGAGTCTTGACCAAGCCCTGGCTGGGTTGATTTAGTTGGGATTGGTCCTGCCTTGGGCGGGGTGGCTGGACTTGATGACCTCCTGAGGTCTCTTCCAGCTCTATGATTCTATGATTCTAGTGGATTTTTTAATACTCTTTCTCATGTACCTTGTTCATCAGATATTTCAGTTCCTAGAAATCTAATGCCTTTATGCTATTGCAATTTATAAATTGTTTGCTTTGATGCAGTAGCACAAAGGCACAGATTCCAAGTTTATCTGTTACTCTCAGTCACTCTTCAGTCTTCAACTGTTAGAAGCAGCCAGGTTTTGTTTTGTTGTGGTTGTTACTTTCTGGAACATAAAACTGTCTTCTAAATACCTTAGGAATCTTGGGCATGTCATTTTGGATTAATATTGATATCTGAATTCTGAACGTGCTTATAGCACCCTGCTGTTCAGATTACCATAAAGTATAGTGCTGCACAGGTGTAACCAGGGGCATACTTCTCAGACAATTGTTTTGCAGAGATGTAAATGAGGGCATCATTTAGCTTGGAACATTTTATTGCTGTTTAGGCCCTAGTGAGACAATTTCAACAAAAATAAATGTGAAGGAAAATAGAATTAAATTTCATTATTTTATTTTTCCCATTTGCTGACCAACTCTATTACTGGTGCAAAAGAAGGAGAAATCCCAGCCCCTTGTTGCCAATATGAAGTCACTTAGACAAAATAAACATGGACTCCCTGCAATGCTGTTTTTACAGGATAATGTTTCAGAGAATTGTACTTTGGCGGAGATTCTGCTGTTGCTGACACTGAAGTCAATTGAGTTATTACAGGTTTACATGGTGTAACAGAGAGCAGATTTTGGCTCCAACTAATTGTAACATATGGCATTCATACTTCTGCTTTATATAGCCATATGTCTCAAATGTCCCCCATTTCAATGGACATCCCTCATTTTACTCCCAAATTTACATACATTAGCTATAAATTTGTATTGCTATGATTTATTTCAGGGAAAAAAAGAATCATGAAGCTCAAGTTATCAGAAGTGTTATTTGTATTAAAGGAATGAATTCCACAGCATTTTGAGTCTTCTGCATGAATAATTTTGTTCATTTTGGATCTTTTTCACACATTGCAGCGCACATTTAGACCTTGGCAGACTGAACAGTATTCTATCCACCATGCCCAAGGTTCAGTGATAACACAGCATGAAATTTATCTTGATGTATTTAAACATTTGGCAGTTCCATGAAGAAAATAATCAGAAGTGCCTGGGACAGAGGCAGCCAAGTGTATTTTTCCATCTTCCACTGGAACATACTATACCCAAGAAACTTCACAGCAAAGTTTGCCCATTCAAAATAGCACTGTCAATGCTGAATCCCATATCTGAGTGTCAGATATATTAACTGTACCTCTAGGGTAGATATAGATGTATATCCCATAGGCAAACCTCGCACTTTACACTACCGTTTATATTTCACAGATAATCTTGAAAAAGAGGGCCTAAAATAGTTATGTTGTAAAATGCAATTTCACTTTGTATGCCAGTGCAATAGCCTTGAGATCTTAGAAAACTGTTTGATTGCCTTATTGATTTTTTTTTCTTTTACTGTAGCCTTTCTCCCATAAAGTTGTTTTAAGATCTTCATTCATGGAGTCTTAGAGAAGGAAGGAATAATCACTGCAGCAAAACTAACCTTTCATGTCTTGAAGCCCATCTCTTTATTTATTTATTTGTTTCTTTGTCTGTTTGTTCCATTAACTGTAATCTATCCCAAAAGATATATTTCTGTAAACCTCCTTTATTATTTATGTGAGTAGATATTGATGTTTTTATAGTTAGAAAATTGTGGTTGTTTCCAGAGTAATTCATTTGACCACATTCATTGGGAAAATACCCCCATGGTACTTTGCAAAGATATATGTTTCTAAACTGTAGTAATAAGTGTATCAGGTTTTTGTCTGGGAAACCATGTTTAGAGTAACAGTGTTGGGTGCATGGTAATGAAAATATCACTATACATAATCAAAGCTCCACAGCAAAGAGAGAGACAAAACCAATGTGGCACGGAGAAGTGTTGTAGTATAGTGGTTTTTAACAGGAATTGGGAAACGTGCACAATAAGGCAGTGAGTAAGTAAGTCTAAAGGTCACTAGAATTGTGGGAGATAGGGACCCTGTGACACAAGACCAGAGATGCAGTGCTCCTAAATTCCATATTTGGTCTGTTCCTTAATTATCTGGAAATTAACAAGCAGTTACTACATATGCACATTGTTACTTGTGAGTGCGTTATGCACCCAAAAAATAAAAACTATCACCATTTTTTAAAATTCTGCATATTTTATGTGTCAAAATAGCACAATATAATCAAACTAGTTTCAATTATTTTGGTAATTTATTTCAAAATACCCATCAAGTATCTCTGTGACAATACAGATGATGAAAAAAGACAAAGGAGTTTTTTTTTTTTTTTTTTTTTTTTTGACAAGCAATTCCTTACTAGGCATATTACTATAGAACTTGGAATAATCATTCATTTAAACTACAGGCAGTCCCCAGGTTACGTACAAGATAGGGACTGTAGGTTTGTTCTTAAGTTGAATTTGTATGTAAGTCGGAACTGGTACATATTGTAGGGGAAACTAGCCAAACATTTCTCCAGAGCTCAGTTTTATTCTCCCACACCTCACTTCCCTCAGTCCTTTATTCTCAAGCTGAGGTGTCTGCTGAGAGAAGCCGCTCCGCATCTCCCTAGTCTGCTGAGTGGGGCGCTAGCTTTGCGTCTCCCTGGTCTGCTAGGGGGAAAAGCAGCTAGTGCGGGGTTGCCTCACCCCGTTTGTAAGTAGGGATCCGATGTAAGTCGGATCCATGTAACCCGGGGACTGCCTGTATTATATTGAGATGAGTTTCCCATACCTGTCAGATGCAGTGCAAAGATTTGGGGGAGTCAAAGGTAACAGAGGAGCTGAAAGAGAGGGAAGTCATTCCTGGAAAGAAGCCTGGAGGGGGAATCTGAAGGCTTATTGGGTATAGAAGTACAGAATAGGGTACTGTTGGGAGGGAAGGGGTGATTGTTAGGTACTGGCAGAGCCTCCCCCATGCAGGTCCTGGCTGACCCTTAGCCTCTCCCAGTCACTGAGGCACATCTACCTATGTCCCTATATGTCCCTGCAAGTTCCCTGTCACTATGTGTCCCTGCACCCCACTTCCATTCAGCTCCCACCCCAGTTTGCCAACATTCGCTAACCATTCTGTACTTGTCTAAGTGACTCCCCAGAAACACCATGTACTCTGCTCTGTCTAGCGGTATGTGCCTCCTGACCTGGCCTTGCAGGCAAGTATTATGAGGAACACAATCTCCTCTTCCTCCCTCCCTCTGTAGTTCACTGCTACAGCCAGTGAGCTGGCTGCCCTCTGTCCTGTTTATAGAGAGGCCCCTTGTGGGCAAAAGATAGAACTTTGTGCCTTGCTGTCTGTATTTTGTGCAGCAGAAAAAAAAAATCTGAGGGCACATGAATTCTGTGTGTGCACAGTGGTGCACAATTCCTCCATGAATCTCAAGTAATGTAACAGTATAAATGCAAACCAACAGCCAAAGCCACCCACATTCCAATTTATGGAAATAAACAGATGAGGAAAAGTATATAATAAACACTCATATACACTCACAATTCCTATAGCATCCTACATAAATATGCCTAGTCCAAAACCACTTTTATTCTGCCTCAGTGTAGCCACCCAACTTAATCTGGATATTGTACCCAATGCTGTGACCCTAGGCAGCCCTGTAGTCACATCCTACACACAGTTGCAAGGATACTTATACAAAGTATAAGTAAGACATCATATGAAAGCCAGAAACATTCTGATTATTAATACCATTGTAAAATGCATGTGTTAACCTTATATGTGACATTAGAAATTCCCTCTGTATGGTGTTACTCAAACATGTTTAAGACAAGATAGTCTAGTCTAAATAAAGATGATAAACAGGTCTGTGTTAGACAAACCTCAGTTTATCTATTAGTGGTAAACAAAGCCACTGAGCTAAGCCAGCAGAGGTTCCCCCAGTCCTGAACTCAAAAGGTGGAGATTAACATGGCTCCTGCACCTCAGTTTGACACATCAGACTGAACCCCCAGGAGGCCATCCTGATTTATATGACAGAGACATCCCTTTGGGATAAAAGGAAAAGAGAGAGATTTCAACTTGATCCTTCACCTTAGGAGACAAAGAACCAACGTATTTGATATCTTTAATGTGTCCTGGCCAGTAAAATGTTGAAAAGGAGAATAGGGGTAAAAAACCCTTTCTTGAACAAAGCTTGTATCTAACTAGATTAAGATTTAGACTTTTAGATGCATGTTTTCACTTTTTATTTGCTTGTAACCATCTCTACCTTTATCTCTTTTAGTTTTTTACTTTTATTATAAACCAGTTCTGTACTGCGTTTGAAGGAAAGGGTGATGTACTGAGTCAGTAACAGAACAGCAATCTTAATATAGTCTGTGGAAGGGGCTGTGCATTGCAGAGAAACATCTCTGGGGCACTCAGTAGCTGAATTTCATTGATCATTACCTGCTAGACAAGTTCTGGGACAGGAGAGCCTTCGGGGGTTTGCTGATGAAGGAGACATATTACGGTGACCGGGAGCTGACACAGTCTAATTGCCAGCAAAGCTCATTCTTGCTGAGGCAAAGAGGTAACACAGTGGCTCACAATTCACAGCAGCAAATACTAATAGCAGCAAAATAAATTTCTCATTAGAAATGAACAAGTTTATTTTACCTTCTCTTCTCACTGCAGCCACCTTGAGCTACAGTGAAGTGACCCTTCCCTCAGTGATGAAAGTTGGATGAAGTACTCCAGAGCTTTTAAAAACTAACACTGGTCAGTGGAGAGGAAAAAATGTTTCCTAAGTGAAAGTATTAGCATAACACTTGATGCCTGGCTGGGGGAAGGGAAGGAGAGAGAGAGCAAGATGAGTGTGTAACTGGGGTTGTCAACTTCTTGAGTCTGTGCTTTGGGGATATATTTCCTAAATGTAATGGTTGAGATTTCCCAAGCAGTGCAAGGAATTTAACAATATATATTAATGGAAGAGATGTGGCTATATCCCCCATATTTTTCTGAAAAGGTCAACTAGTGCATTTTAGTATGTCCATCAATTCGTAAGTCATAAAACCTTTCCAGGTATGTCTCACCAAATAAAAGTTATGTTTTATTTCAGCTAAACAGCTTATTTGCATATTTTACCTTTTCTATTCTGGTATCAAGACCATCAACATCTGTTTGAATTTAAATATAAAATCAATTAAATGGTTAAAAAAAAAACGGTTTCCCCAAAACAGAATTTTAAAGCCAATTCTGTGTAATATAATGGAATCTATGAATCCTTCTTAGCCTATTACGTGTTCTGGCTAAATTTTCTCCTCTTTGAAACCTCCTTCACTCAGCTGGAAAATGGATCTACATATAGTCTTATTCTATTTCCAAGGCTTCCATTGTGCAACCTTTGTGACAGTAGACATAATGCAAGATTAATTCCATGGAAATTTGTCATTTAGGTAACATCTCAATAGTGTGAAAAGATGTGGGATTACCCAGGCTAAAATTAAGCAAGCTGTGCTTTTGAGAGTTCCATGCAAGATTTCACTGCAGATTTGAGACGTCTCCCCACTTTCATTTTTAAAAAGCAGCTAGAATGTCATTGGTTTGGTAGAAATGTAGCTGTGTTAGTCTAGGGTAGCTGAAACAAAATACAGGACTATGTAGCACTTTAAAGGAATCCTCTGAACTGTTATTCATGCTAAACTTCGACACTTTACGCCGGGGTCTTAACAAAGACTCTAGTTAACTTACCCATTACAAAGATAGCTTCCCCAGTTATCACCTCTAATATCATTAGCTCACAGACATTTACCTTTCCCCTCCTTCCCCCGCATCCTCCTTCTGTTCTGAAATTTGATTTGTCCTTTTCATGTGTGTTCATTTTTTTAATCGTATGCTTTGGTATATATGGTTGTGACCATTTTCTTCCACTATTTGATCTGAGGAAGTGGGTCTGGCGCACGAAAGCTCATCATCTAATAAACCATCTTGTTAGTCGTTAAAGTGCTACATAGTCCTGTAATTGGTTTGGTATATAGTCAAGACTCTCTAGTGTTCTTTGTCCATTATGCAAGACTCAAGGGATAGGCTTGATCCTGCCCTTGTTAAGATCAATGGCAAAACTCCCCTGGATTCAGTAGACAAAGGTTTAGTTCTATGATTTCCAAAGCATTCCACTGACAAATGCCCCATATTTTTAATCTTTCATTCTCGTAGAAGAGTTATAGAATCATAGAACACTAGAACTGGAAGGGACCTTGAGAGGTCATTGAGTCCAGTCCCCTGCCCTCACGGCGGGATCCAGTATCGTCTAGACCATCCCTGATTGATGTGTATCTAACTTGCTCTGAAATATCTCCAGAGATGGAGAATCCACAACCTCCCTAAGCAATTATTCCAGTGTTTAACCACTCAGACAGTTAGGGAGTTTCTCCTAATGTCCAGCTAAACCACCCTTGCTGCAGCTTAAGCCCGTTGCTTCTTGTCCTATTCTCAGAGGCCAAGGAGAAAATTTTTCTCCCTCCTCCTAGTGACACCGTTTTAGATACCTGAAAATCACTATCATGTCCCCTCAGTCTTCTCCTTTCCAAACTAAACAAGCCCAATTCTTTCAGTCTTCCTTCATAGGTCATGTTCTCTAGACCTTTAATCATTCTTGTTGCTCTTTTCTGGACCTTCTCCAGTTTCTCCAAAACTTTCTTGAAATGTGGTGCCCAGAACTTGGCACAATACTCCAATTGAGGCCTGATCAGCACAGAGTAGAGGAGAAGAATGACTTCTCGTGTCTTGCTCACAACACTCCTTTTAATGCATCCTAGGATCATATTTGCTTTTTTGCAACAGCGTCACACTGTTCACTCATGTTTAACTTGTCAGCCACTATGACCCCTAGATCCCTTTCTGCAGTACTCCTTCCTAGACAGTCGCTTCCCATTCTGTATGTGTGAAACAGATTGTTCCTTCCTAAGTGGAGTACTTTGCATTTGTCCTTACTAAACTTCATCGTATTTACCTCAGACCATTTCTCCAGTTTGTCCAGATCATTTTGAATTATGACCCTATCCTCCTATGCAGTTGCTACCCCTGGTTGCATGTGGGTTGCACTCATGGTTTTATGTGGTTATAGTTATTGAAATAAAGTAGTTATATTATATGACATTATTAATTGACACTTGTGCTGCAGTAAAATGCCCTGTCATGCTAATAAACCTATACATAGTGCTAAAAATCATGTGAAAGAGATTTGAGTTCAGTAGGAAGATTTACATTTTTAAAAGTTATACGGTAAGTACTGAATATGCTTTACTCACTGGCACAGGAGATTAGAAATGGATTAATCAAAATGAAAACTTTCATATAGAATTAGGAGAGTATATTTACTTCAGTAACTATAACCACATATAATAACCATGAGTGCAACCATGTGCAACCACGTGCCTCATACATAAATACATATATATACACTTAAATGTTAATGACTGAGAATTCAAAAATTACAGCATTTTAAGAGGTTCAGAAACAGATTTATTATTGGTAGTTTCCTCATTATTGTCATATCTATGGCAACTGAGCAGAACTACTTTAACCTATCAGCAGTAATGCTTAAGTAGAATCATGGTTACTTGTGTGTAAATCCATATTTACCTGACCCCTTGTGCACAGGTGATATAAAACTATATTTAATTATATGACTACATCACCTATTTCAAATAATATAATCTATCATTGTACAGGGTTTTTTCTATACTATTGTAACATGCTTGGTCCATGTGGAAAAATTTCTGTGGCATTATTTGTGTATAAAAATAATGTTCACAATCTCTGTTTACGACCTCATCCTACTCCTGCTAACGTCAGTGTACAAGTCCCATTTCATCAGATGGACCAGGAAAAGACTTCTAAATAGTGGCACTCAATGGGATAAGTTTAGTTAGTTAATTAAAGAGTGTATTCTATTCATATTCATGTGGGAGTAGAGCTAAAGTTGCATGACCATTTCCTGACTTTTGAGTGCTTACCTGTGCAAGCTTGATTTTCTTTAGTAGGCTTTTCTTGTATGGAAATGATAGCTATATTGACTAATTTTATCATTGTTAATTGATTAGCAAAATTCTTTTTATGCATTGCCAACATCTCAACATCTATAGTCTCTAACGTTCATCATCCCTTCCTGGAAATAATCAATCTGCACTCATCAGAATAACTTCCCAATGCATGAAATTAATAACAAGGCTTTGGATGTTTATTAATACTGTGCTAAAGATTATGAATGGAAGTATTTTAATACTTTAATTTAATTACAGTGAAGTGCAGAGGCATGAATAAGAGAGATTCCCACTTGTTATAACTTTTCTAAGTCTGACTTACTTATTTAAATGTAAATAAAATCAGTAAAGATTATAAATAAAAGATAGTGTTTAAATAATATATATTCATCCACCAATCTGAGTGCTATAATAAGTTTAAGTTTCTTTGTACCTAAGTCTATCTGCAGCACAGAGGTCCTCATTCACCAAATGTAAGCAAATTTGTAACTTTATATAACAAGCACTAGTAACAGAAAAATCCAACATTTTAGACCCCAGTCCTGTAAAAACTTATTTATGTGCATAAATTTAAGCATAAAAGGAGATCAGTAGAGTCAATGGGACTACTCACAACCCTGACTCAGCAAGATACTTAAGAACATGTGTGGCTTTAAGTATGTAAATAGTCTATTGCCTTCAGAGGGACCACTCATCCATATATATTTTGTTTGTTAGCCTTGAGTTAGCAAAGCACTTTACACACTGCCTTAGTTTCCCTTCTCTCAGAGCCCTGTAAGAACTCCACAGAGTTCAAACAGATGTAGGACAAAATTCTCCTGCTGTTGGTTCTATTTTATTATACCCAAAATAAACCAGAAAGTCTCTCCCTTTGGGTTCAGGAGGTTTCATGACCCTCTTCCTTGGAGCCTGCGTTTCTGAGTTCTGGCCTCTCTGTCCTGTGCTCTGCCCTTGGCCTAGGGCCTGCAGAATTCCCCTCCCTGGGGCTTGTGGTTTTCAGTTCTAGTATCCCTGGCTCAGAGGTTGTACACCCTTTGGGCTTGTGGTTTTTAATCCTGAGAATTCGTCTCCATTAGGAGAGTTTGTCTCTGTGAGCATCTCTTGTTACTGAGCTCTGCTAACCTATTAATAGGCCTAGGTGTTCGTTATCCAGTTAACTGCCGAGATGTGCGCTGCACATTAGCTCATCAAGTATAGGCTGGGCCTGCACTCCTCTTAAAGCAACCCCGTGATAGTCCCTTCTCCCTCCACCTCCCTTACGGAACTGGCCTATACCCAAAAGATAGGGTCGCCACTGTATAAGACTTGGTCATATTCTTGAGCTTTGGGGAACTTTCTGTTCAGCACCCAGTAATACTATTAAATCTTTGGCAATGATCCACCCCTCTTCAATAAAATATGATATTTCCAGAACTTGGGTTCCACTGTGTTGGAAGTGCTTCATACAGTGAATTATATGCCTCAATTCCTGGATTGTCATAATTCACCACATCTTGTGTTCCCTGAATGTTTTGTTCCCAAGCTACTTCCATTGTGGTTAACGCAGAATTTTCACCACAGCTGAACTGACTTGAGGCAGCAGGTTGGTCTTTGGGGGAGGACTGTCCCTTGCAGTCTCAGGCATAGCCCTTAGAATTAAAAATGTCTCTGTCCAAGTCCCACTTCATTTTGAGGCTTTTCTAATACTAAGGGCTGGGCTCTTTTCTACGGCATTAACAATCCATTCAACAGCACTCAGTTCTGAACTTCCTAAACCAGCAGTCCCATTTGAACAGTTTTTTGTAACTCTCTCTTGTTCCTCGTACCTTGGAGTAGACCTGTTTTTGTAATTTGGCCTTGCAATCTGTGATCCCAAGTTTTTAGATCTATCACAGGGCTGTTCTTAGCTTTTGCAAACTCATACGCCTCCATGCTCTATCTTATGTGGTCTCACCTCACATGATTCCAATCTTTATCTTTAGCCAAGTGGGACATGAACCCCAGAGGAACCTGAAGCAGTTTCTGAATGTTAGTCAACTTCTTCTGCAGCAGCAAAAACAGCTGAACCCCAGTCTCATTTTCAGTTTTGAGGAGGCCAGCCCTTGCTCCCACTTTACTGCTTACACCATGATCCTTTCATGTGATAAACCTGTCTCTTCCAGCTCCCTCCACTACAGAGCCATCTACATCTGAAGTTCCAGGATTTCACAGTTTCCTATCAACGGTAGCCTGTCCTCTCCAGCTTATTCTTGTCCATTAATGTGGAGCTCTGCAGTGTGTAGCTGAGAGAGCTATTGCCATTATTGAAGTGTCTATTGTACATGAGATATTAGTGTTTGTACTGTGGGATACCCAATTCTTGTTCAAGCAGTTGACAGTTTCTCTTCGAATGCCTTTCTGCAGGTCTGACGTGTCAGTCAGGCCCCTTGTATGAGCACAAGCCACCATTTCTGTGCTCGCCAGCTTATTACATGATTCTTTCTGGTCTTCACTTCCTGCACTCCTACATAATCCAGATGCTTCTAACAGGACGTATTGGGTGACTGCCTCATGGGCCACTTTCAGGTGTTCACGAGTCAGTCTCCAGCTCCTTATCCAGCTTGGTTACCTGCTCTTCCAAGGTTCATTTGACATTCTCTAACTTTAGCTTCTGTTTCAGAACTTCCTGCATTGCTTTGCTCAGGCAGAGGGTGTCTCTCTCTTGCTCCCATATTTTTATTTCAATGTGTTTGCACTTGTCTCCATAGTTGTTTGCATCTCCAATGCAAGCAGATATTGCAGTTCTTTCTGTCTGTCTTTTATATTGAAGACCCCTTTTTCAAGGTTTCGGTTTAGCTTGGCACCTTCACATGTCTGTTCCTTTTATTACATCTTCTCATCCTCAATCAACCATGTCTACACCCTTAACAATGCAGCAGTGGTGCAGCAGTATTGATATAGCTGCGCTACTGCAGCATGCATGGTGAAGACGCTCTGTGCCAACAGGACAGCCATTGGCATAAAAAAGCCACTCCCACAAGCTGCAGGATCAATATAGGTGTGAGAAGCTCTCCTGCCAACATAGCCCTGTGAGCACTAGCACTTATACTGACATTATGCACATCCCTCAGGGTGCATCTAGACTGCTCAAGCTTCTTTCGAAAGAAGCTTTTTTGGAAGAGATCTTCTGAAAAAACTTCTTCCAAAAGAGAGTGTCCACACTGCAAAGCACGCATTGAAAAAGCGATCTGCTTTTTCGAAAGATAGCGTCCACACTGAAAGGATGCTATCTCCCATAAGTTGTGATTACTATGGATGGAATGGCCAACAGGGCACCTGTGCTTTTTCCTCTTTCCTCTTCTTTCGGAAGAACTCCCTCTTCCCCATCCACACACACCTTTTTCTGAAAGAGCTCTTTCGGAAAAGGCATTCTTCCTCATAGAATGAGATTTACCAATATCAGAAAAACCCCTGCGTTCTTTTGATTTTCTTTCAAAAGAACACAAATAGCAGTGTGGACATAAGTGAAGGTTTTTTTGGAAAACAGCCATTTTTCAAAAAAAACCCTGCAGTCTAGACACACCCTCTGTGACATAAAATGTGTTTAGTGTAGACATAGTCTCAGTGTCTGGCACACCTCTTTCTGCAGTAACCCCTGAGTCATCTGTAGTTGGGCTCCTGGGCCTGCCAATTTATCAGCCGCTTAAGTGGCTTGCTGTCCAATGGTTTTGACTGTCCTGAGCCGCTTTTCCACCTGACTTGTGGTTCCATAATTTCAGTCGGGTTGTGAAAAGTGTTTCTTTTGTTAGATAGAGACATCTTAATCTCTTAAAGGGATGAGCAACTCTGATAATCCCATTGAAATCAGCAGAGTTTAAACACATCTTACAGTTAAGCATGCATGCTTATGTGCTCTGTTGTACTGAGGCCTTCATGCACAGTCCTAAGTGGGGGGTCAGCATTTTACCTGCACCATTCCAGGAAGATCCCTGAGAGGCATTGAGGCTGAGGTTCCTTTGAGATTCTTGTGGAACGGGATTTCACATGCATTTTACTTTTGTTAGCAGTGCGCAGCCAGTACAGCTATGATCACGTGAGTTAGGGTCTGTTCAGGGTCAGGGCAGCACCCATGGAAGTATTAGTGGAGTTCCCAATGAAGGATCTTTATCTTTTGTGTTTCCAGAACTAGAGGGCGAAGTCCTGGCTCCACTGAAATGGCAAAACTCCAGAGGGGGTTGGATTTCACCAATAGAGAACACATTTTGATTCTGGTATCCCAGACTGGGTTTACTAGGCAGGCATTGTCTTTTTACCTGTCAGATGAACATATATGGTCTTATAATTATTCAAAGACAATTAATAGAGAATTCCACAATGCCATTTTACAAATTCTTTTTTTTTGCATTGAAACAACATTTTAAAGAAAACTAATACAATATTATTCTTGATTCATAATTATTTATATTAAGATATTAGCACAGAAGTTGGCACTTAATATTTTATAGACTATGTATTATGTTAATTAGTCACTAGAATGTTAATACCAGGAATAAGCCCAGCCTAGTTAACAGAGCCTTGCCTACCGTACACTCCTTGGGCTAGATCCCAAGTCCGTTGGAGTCAAAGATAAACCATGTTTGACAGTGGATACTATAGAGTAAAGATATGATTTGGTTGAACTCTGCATTGTTAGCTGTGCCTGATGGTGCTTATGAGATAAGGTTAGAAAAACTGATGGACTGTGGAGCTGAATAACAATTTAGAACAGTGCTTGTGACAATTCACTGATCTCATTGACTTTCATGGGCCTGCTGAAGTGCTTAAAGTTAAGTGTGTACTTAAGTGCTTGCTGGGTAGGGACTAGAGCATTTTCTAAAATAACTTCAGGATGATGATACTTGTGACTGAACTTTGTTTTTGTCATTGACTGTATAAATCAACGTTTGCCTTAAAAATAAAATCTCAGTGCCAAACTCAGCCAAGGTACATCTACACTTGCTCCCTATCAGATATGGATGCAAATGTAGTATACTAAAATTGCTAACGAAGCGCAAATAACGCTGCTACACGGAGTGTTTTATTTCGCAATAACATGATTTCAAAATGGCACCCAGACGAGATTATGCTGATTAAGCACAGGATATTTAAATCCCACGCTTCATTAGCAATTTCGGTACACTACATTTGCATCCCTATCTCCAGTTAGGGAGCAAGTGTGGACGTACCCCCAGTTATTTAATGTTTTCTCAAATCTTTGATCTTCTAGGAAGTGGAGACAGTGTTACGCTTTCCCTCTGTTTCTAAATCAACCTTACCTGCATTCTTTCCAATTATTAATGTATTATTTATTATTGCCTTGGGACTAAGGAATTTGTGTATAATGCTGTACATGTCCGCAGAACCTCAGAAGCAGTTTGTGTACACGGTTTCTAAAAACATAACAAAATACTTAGTAATATTGTGAAATAATAGGAATTCAGTTCAACACTTCTTGTATCTTAATTACAGTTTTCCATTAACTTTGCTTCAAAGAGACTGGTTGACAAAAACCTTTCTGCTTATTCAGTTCTAGGTAAGATCCGCAGTGCTGTTGGAAGTGCACAGCTCCTAATGTCTCAGAAATTCCAGCAGTTTTATTGGCTTTGTCAACAGAATCTGGTAAGTCAATATTCCTACCCATCTCTCTCTCATCGCTCTAATATCTTGGGACCGGCAGCCACAACTACATTACGTACATATACGTGGCTAGGTTAAGCAAGTTGATACCTATAGAGATCCACAAAAAATGGTTTTAACATCCTTGTTCAGAGCCAGATTTAACCATCTTGTTCCTGCAATTGCATACAGTTGTAGAAGTCTTGACAATTCACTTTGGAGGGTTTCTATAGCCCATATTTGTCTCAGAATTCTGGTTTTTCTTTTTCAGTTGAATCTGGGCACAATAATATAGCATGGGGTCTGTTATGCTGGCCAGAAAGTAAACATGTAATTTCAAAGGCGAGGCAACTTTTATTTCAGATTAAAAGAAATAGCCAAATATAAACTCTCTGTGAGACAGAAGACAGTGTGATTTTATTTTGTAACATTCTGTATCTAAAATGAGAATGGCAGCAATCTTAGTAGAGGGAGAAAAAGTTTTCTCTTGATTTAAAGTCATACTGCAAGAGACCCACCGACTGGAAGGGGTGAAAAGGAGGTCCAGGTGCTCAGGTGATTTAAAAGGGACCCCTGCTGCCATCTCCACTAGCAGTGGTGCAGCAGGGCTAAAACAGGTGCTCTTCCCATCCCTCATTCTGCACCACTCCCAGAAGCAGGCAGCATACCCCAAGCATCAACTCTACAGCTCCCATTGGCCAGGAACTCCAGTAGGGTCAGTTCCAGTGGGAACTGCAGGAGCAGTGCCTGCAGGTAGCGACACGTGGAGACACCCCTGCCCCCTCCATCTAGGAGATGCT
Source organism: Pelodiscus sinensis (assembly GCF_049634645.1). Taxonomy (NCBI): domain Eukaryota; kingdom Metazoa; phylum Chordata; order Testudines; family Trionychidae; genus Pelodiscus; species Pelodiscus sinensis. Next base: position 36,905,376 of record NC_134713.1, read on the forward strand.
GCCAGAAGTATGTGCCAGTCACTTTTGGGAACTTTCTGAGGTAAGTGCTGAACCCAGCACCCCAAAACCCTGCTCCAGACTAGAATCCACATCCCATACTCCCTCCCAAAGCCTGCACCCGTACCCACACCCAACCCTCTCCCCTAGCCTGGTAAAAGTGAGTGAGGTTAGTGGAGAACAAGTGACAGAGGGAGAGGATGAAGTGAGTGGGGAGTGTGGCCTCAGAAAAGGGGCAGGTCGGTGCATAGCTTCCGGGGAAGGGATGGGACAGAGGACCAAAGCAAGGGTCTTTAGGTTTGTGCGATTAGACAATTGACACATGGTGGGCATGTGGAAGCCCTAGGCAAAGTGGAAGAGCGCAGCTAGCACTGCAGCTGGCAGCTCACTGGCACCAGCCAGCGCAGGTGCAGCATCTACCATACTGGTACAACTTGTGCATGGATGAGGGACCCATTGACTGTTCTGCCCTGGGGCCCTATCAGCAGGCCTGCAATACAAAGAGAATAGAATAACCTATTTTGGTTATATAACTGCATACATACAAGTCTGATCTTGTAAAATCAATGGGAAATTAATGCATGGAATTCTTGCAGCACTGGGCCCCATATTTTGCAGAGCCAGTTATATATAAGAAGTCCTAGAGCTAGAGAAGCTACAGTACATTATCTAGTAAAATGATTGTTTTGGAAGTCCACAAGAGTCTAATTCAGATCTAAATGTTATTTTCATTTACATGCCAGCTGCTATCAGTGATATAAAAACTGTGGGTACAAGATATTTATCTGCACAAGAACATATTTTTTTCTAGTGAAGTAATCTGTGATAAACCCTTTCCTACTTCCTCAGATTCATTTTCCACTGAATATAATTTTTGTGTTTTGTTTCCCTCTCTGTTGCTATTTAAAAAGTGCTAAATTCTGCAGCATATGTAACACAGACAATATGACTTAGGTGACTATGAATAACCTTACTGAATAACCTTTTAAAGTCATGACAATATATTCACACTGTAGACATACATAACCTTACTGACTAACCTCTTAAAGTCATGACAGTATATTCACACTGCAGACATACATTTTGTTGCTTGTCATCTACAAAGTTAAACATCCAGGGTTTGAAAACTGTATCCGAAGTGTTATTGGAAAAGTAATTTTAAAATGTCTTTCTTTCAGTTAGGCTATGTCTACACTATGAAGTTTTTCTGAGATACCAGAGGCATCCTGAAAAAAACTCCACCACATCCGGGGATTGTGTCTGCTCTTCTGAAAATTTTTTTGGAAGAGTAGATGCACTGTTTCAGAAACCCTGTCTTCCTTATTTTATGAGGAATAAGGGCACTTCTGAAAGAGGAGGTTTTTCCCACATTTGGCCCCATGTAGACAGGCCAAATGTTGGAAAAATCTCTTCTGAAAAAAGAATTGGAAAAAGGTATGCAAATTGCGGTTCGCTATTTGCGTACCTGTTTCCGAAAAAATCCAATAGTATAGACATAGCCTTAGTGATATCTGATCAAGAACGGTAAGAACTGTTTAGACAAATATCCGTGAGTATTGATCTAGTTTTACTTACTAGAGTGCAGCGTACTGGAATAGATGACCTGCTGAGGTGCCTCCCAGTGCTTCACTTCTATGATTCTATGTGGTCCACATTAGGAAAGCATCAAAATATCTGCTTCAAAAATATTATTTTAATAGATATTACTGTATGACTGAGTCAGGCTAGTGGTAGCAACTATATTTGAAGTATTAAGATATGTTGTATGATTTCTTTTTGTCTGCTGGTGAAGGAAATTTTGCTGCAGATCTAAAGTATCCCTCATTATCTGCCTAAAGTATTCATTTTTGGATTAAGAAATCCTAGCCCTCCATCCCACTTCATTACCTCTAGGTGGGACTCTCTGGCTTCTGTAGTTAAGAGCATTATTTTAATGAGATGAAAAGGCATGGCCTGTCCAGCACACACATTGGCTGTCCAGAACAGTTAGCAATTCCTTACAGGAGAAATCATAGGAAAATATATAAAAGCAAGGACTTTTATGGCATGATGGTGTGCATTTTTTTCTCTCTTCCGCTTTTGACTGGTAAAGCTCCAGTGTGGCATAGCTGTCTGATATGTTAATAAACTAACTCTACAAAACAATTAAACCCCTGAAAGCCAGGGTGTATCTTGAACTAGCCAGACATGCTTTGATAGTCCATATGCACCCCCCTGAGGCATATCAACAGTTCTTTCAAGTGCCTTGATTTAGTCATCTTTGAAACAGGAGTGACCTAACTCAAAGATCATTAATGAACTATTAACACATCTCATTAGGGAGCACTATGGGCAGTTAGGCCACAGTAGGCCAGAACAGGATAGATTTACACCCCATCTTGCCATGGTCTAATTGCGTAGACAAGCTCTAATGTTTGTTCTCCAGCACATCCTAAGGTAAAACTACCCTTGGAGTAAATGTGAAGTAAGTATTGCCAAACTGAGCCTTTAGTATGTTTGATTTTGTTGTACACTTTTGTTTACATTTAACGTTTTGTTTGTTTTTAATTTTTTTGTTTGTATTTTGTAAAGTATTGACTAAATGTGTATCCCCAGTAGTACCTTGCCTGTTCAAAAACTTCAGAAGGGTAGCTGAGTTAGTCTGTAACAGGAAAACCTTAAAGAACAACAAATAGTCTAGTAGCACTTTATAGACTAACAAAACATGTAGATAGTATCATGAGCTTTTGTGGGCACAACCCACTTCTTTCAAAAAGTGGCCCACGAAAGCTCATGATACCATCTACATGTTTTGTTAGTCTTTAAAGTGCTACTAGACTATTTGTTGTTCTTTAAGTTTTTCACCGGTAGTAGTTATTCTGCATGGTCCTGATCCCACCTCACGGAAGTCAATAGAAGCTCAAGTCAGGTACAGGTCATTTAGCATTAAATCCACCACTTACAAACACAGCAGGTTTCCAACTGCACAGAGTATTTAGGACAGGAAGTGGGGAATTTGATCTTATATCAACTGAAACTACAGCGAGGATTTAGGTAGACAGAATGTAATTACCCAAAAAAGAATGTATCCAATATAATGAACCTCTCTTACAAAGGACTCTCGGCTGATATAAATTCACATCGCAAAGGATTTATGCTGAATTCTATCAATTGAGAATCTAGCCCCTCTTACACCTACAAAGAGAATTGTTGGTTCATTACCAAATCACTCCCTCCACTGATTGTAACTGCTGAGTTTTCTTTGATGATTCCTCATCCATGTTCTATTCAGCACTGATCCTACTCAGCTTGTGAAATCGAATAAGATCACAGCTCAAGGGTGACATGGTTTCAGACCAACACATAAGCTCTGTCACGACCTTTTTTGTTAGCTCTTTGCTCCCTGCAGGATAAAGGTTGCAGCCATAAATAATCTAGTTTTAGAAACAAAGCCTGAATTCAAAATTAGATACAAACAAACGAGAAGTTTCTGAATACATTCAAACTTGAAAAGGCTTTTCCAAGATTAGATGTTTCTAGCTTAGATGTTTCTAACCTTTTGGCTGAGGTTCCCAGTCGAAAATAATGTACATTATTGATGTATACATATTAGCAGCAGGAGGCAGCCCCCTTGTGGTCCAGAGAATGCAAAACAAGCTCCAGTCAACAGTAGCTACCTTGGCAAATATACTATACTGAAATAGGTATGAGCAGAGCTGTGTGTACGGGATGTGGAGGCAGGAAGAGGGAATAAGGGAATTTGTGTGCAGCCATCTTGGTCTTGTTAACAAGAGAGCAAGAGTCAGGCTAAGTCTGTGGCCTGACAACACGAGATCTGTAATTAGACACTGCCTTCGCCTCTCGCCTCCATTCGGAGATAAGGATAGAATGCTGACTCTGGTAGGGACCTTGAGATAAGGAGCATCTGGGTGGAACTAAATAACTGTTAACCATTGGTGTTTGTAATGGGAAGGAGACTAATTGTTATTGTTATTATATTTAATAGACAGTATATAAACTGCTTCATAATTGCTTGTATTCGAAGATCTGCCTCAGAGGAGGGGGCTTCCCCCCCTGTCCGAACCAGTTTTTCTCTTGCTGCAGCTCGTAATAAAACTGCCTCTGGCTACTTGTTGCTTACAAACTCAGAGTGAGGACAATGTTTTCTTCCACAGGGGGTTACAGAAGACCCATTGCCTTCCATTCAGAAGGGTGTGACAGCTCACAATAAGTAGCCTCCAGCAGGCATCTTTTTGGGTCTATAAAGTAAACTGGGGAAATGACAAGAAGGATTGAGAAAGTTGTGGTGTAGTAGTGGAGGAAGAACAGATTGAAATATAAGCTACATTGAATGCTGTGTACATTGCCACAAGACACACCTGGTGGACTGCATATAGGGGATCCATAACTTAAAATGAATTGAGTTGCACCAATTTACACTAGTTCAGGATCTGGCCTCTGTTACTTTCTTGGGCACATATTGCAAGTTATGATTGACTCAACATACATTTTAAATTAAATGTTTTAAATCCATCTAAACGGCATCTCCCCTCTTCCCCTGCACCCCAGGGACTTATACACTGAATTGTCTGAGCTCCTATAAAAAAAAAGGAGGGCTGTCAAGTATACTAGAGACCTACTCACTAGTAAGGGGGATGTCCTTTCCCCTCCTTATCAGGCGTGGAGAGTTCCACACACAATTCCAGTGTGGTTCTTCTGCCTGTAATTGTACAGTAACTTGGGAGGGGCTATGTGCCAAGTACAGTACAACTCGATAGAGGCTGCTTGGCAGGATTCGGGAGCAAGAATAGAGGCAATGGATCTGCTTCCATGCAGATTCACCAGCCATTGTCTCCCTACAGACTGAAGTACAGTGTGTGTGGAGGCTGCAAAAGTCTACTCTAGGGGTTGTAGATTGTCTCTACAACTGCTCTGTGGCCTACAGAGAAAGATTCCTTATTGCTGTTTTCAAAAAGACATTTACCACTCAGGCCATCTTTCTTTAAAGTCATCTAGTTAGTCCCTGCCTGGGTTAGCATCCTCAAGCAAATGCTTGCACAGCAAAGGGTGATGCCCCTGTAATAGGTTTTATTTTCTAATTTCCCTTTAGTAACCAAATGGATTAAAAATCAGATGAAGGGACTTCTGGCCAACTCATTACCACTGTTATTGGCTTTCCATTAAGTTGTCTTGCCTGTCATTTGCACAGAAACAACCTAATCAAAATATCTTGAAAGAAGAGCTTACCCAGCCCCTTTTGCAATCAATAGATCTTTTAAAATGTCTCGGATAAGATATTTGTGCCATACATAAACCCTTAAGACCTGAGACAGTGTAATAGCAACAATAAGCATGAGTTAGCAATTAATTCATAACATGATACATTTTGTCTTCTACTCAGATATCACTAATGCAATTTGAAAGCACAGAGATTTTAGACTGAAGAATCTACACAAGCTGCATGAATCTGTATATAATGTATAACTTACTGATTTTGGGATTGTGTGAGAGGCATGTATTTTCAGTCACTCGTGTATTTTCAGGACCCCAGTGCCATGCCAAGACCAACTTCCCAGGACCTAGCAGGATTCTGGGATTTATTACAGCTTTCAATTGAAGATGTCAGCATGAAGTTTGATGAACTTCACCAACTGAAACTCAATGAATGGAAACTAATAGAATCACCTGAAAGGAAGGTAAGCAGACCAGAGACAATAAGATTGTAGTGATATGGTCTCCTGGTATTACAGTCAGTTCCAGAAAATGATTGGTTTCAAACCTCAAAATACAAAGTGACTATTTATCATTACCTCATTAACAGATAACACTGTCTAGATTAGAATCTGGGCCTAGAAGTTTATTTTTAAATTATTGTCCCATTTTTGGTCTAAATTATAAGATATAAAAATATAGGTATAATTATCCCAACCAGCCCTCTGCCTAGCCACTATCATTTGGCCCGTTGAATTCTGATAACAAATGACTCCGAGCAGATTGGAATTGAAAGTGCTCTGATTGATTCAGATTGAAAATGAAACTGAAATAGAGACCCTTATGCTGTCACGTTGTGAGCACTTAATCTCTGGGGGCTGCATCCTCTACTTCCTTCCTAATGAGGAAATCTGACTCGCCAAGATCTCTGGCTCTCTGCATACGTATGCCATCCCCTCTGAGAACCTTGAGGACTGCATATCTGCCTGTGAAAGTTGCGTGGATAGAGATTGCATCATTGTGAATGTCATGCTGTCTGTGCTTGTGCTCGTGGACTCCACGTCCCAGTGGCCTCTCCTTGTTCACAGCGGTTGCAGTACAGATTGCAAATGTGCCACAGTGCCAGTGGCAATGTTGTTGTGCACCTGCTTTCTTCTTTACACAGGACCCCTTCCTGCCTTCCTCCATGCTAATTACAATATTGTACAAATGGGAAGGGTGTGAGGGGTTTTTTAGGTTTGAGTTATCTGGCCTCATTGGGAAATTTGTTGGTTTTGGAATGTGGCAGGAGGTAACTTGTCAGATACCTCTTTCACTTCATCGGGCATTTACTACAACTGCCTGCTCTTCCTCTTGGGTTTCTTGGCTGGGTGGCTAGGGTGTTTTGCTTTTGCTGGTGAAAATAAAAGACTATTATAATGGCAGAATTGGTGATTGTCTAAGGAGGAAACTGAATCCTAGTAAAGAGAGAGAAGATGGGGATGCAAACACAATGCTCCAGACTGAAAATAGCAAATGAAAAAAAAGTATCCCAGCAGAGCATGCTTTCAGGAAGAACAGCACCATGCCCACTCATGGGATTCTGCAATAAGTCCTCTGGTCTGGAAATTTGAAGCAAGACTGCCAAACATTGTAAAATCTTACCAGTGACAAGTGCATATTAGATTCCGCATATCAGTTGCAATAAGAATACCTATACAATTCATGCTTCTCAGAAAATCTGTATTTTGTAGGTCTTACAGTGGATTAAATTAACAGCCTACTAGAGTGTCCTGTGTAAATAGTGACCTACTGTATTGATCTTTATTGCAGCATTAACATGTACTAATGTCAGAAGGTGGCATTGTGATAACAGTGTCACTGATGCATATTATCACTTGTTTTGAAGATACATATCACCTAAAGCTTTCAATTCACAATCCCACTCAGCAAATGAGTTGAAATGGGAGAACCACATTTTGAAGCACAATTTGCATTTAAATTTTTCAGATCAATAGCAGGCTTAATAGTTGCAGAAATGAGCTACAATAAGCATTATTTAAACATGTATTAACATTCACTTTATATTCTAATAATTTCTCAATATGATTTTCTTAAGGTAGCCTAGGCTGATGTATGGAACAATTTGCCCTACATTGCCATCTGTCTGGTTTGTTTTTGTATGTTAACTTTTTGCAATTCAGAGAGGAGACTAAACTAATAGAGATGTATACACAGCTGCTATCTCATACCCAGCTGAGGCTAACCTCAGTATGATTAATGTAATTAAAAATCCTGTCTTGCTAATCTTAGACAGGCTTCTCACTTGACCAGAACACCCAGATACACTGAGCTCTTATCTGAGATGCAGTCTATGTTTCCGAACTTAATGGATATAATGATGTGCCAGGTAAAATAAAATTAACATGAAGATGAAAGTGAGGTTTGCAACATGCAAAGAGAGTGTATTGGGAGTTTAAGTAGATGCACCCTTTATACTGTGCTATTGCAATGCAATCCATCAGAATTTGCACTGCAATAGGTGTATTTCCTCCTTTCCCTAGAACTGCTGGTAATTAATATCATACATAAATTTGGTCATCTAAGAGTAAAAAATTGAACGTGCTTACTAGTTGTGTGATTAGAATTTTTTCAATTTACAGTTCTCTACTGTGCATGTTTTATGCCTTTCACATTTAACCCACCTTTCCGTTTTCAATAACCATTGTAGGAAGAAAGGAAGGTTCCTCCTCCAGTACCAAAGAAGCCCCCAAAAGGAAAATTCCCTATAACGAGAGAAAAGTCTCTCGACCTACCTGACAGACAACGTCAAGAAGCCAGAAGACGGCTAATGGCTGCTAAGAGAGCGGCTTCCTTTCGACAGAATTCAGCCACAGAGCGGGCAGACAGCATTGAGATATATATCCCAGAAGCCCAAACCCGGCTCTAAAGACAGAATGCGGCAGAGAGTCCTTTTTTAAAACAAATGCTTGTACAGTTTGTCACTGACTTGGTAATTTTTGTCTCATTCTCTCCAATGAATATGCCCTGGTTGTTGTGTTCTTTGTGCCATAAGCACAGTGGAATGCTTTTGATTTCCTCAGAGTTTGCTGAGCTCATTGCAAGAACTACTTCTTTTTGTATTTATTGTCTGACTTACAATCAGCTACAATGGATAGGGCTTGTTGAGACCTGACTTATCCAATATGTTCTCAGAGGACAACAAGAAACACCTCTTGAGATGAAACCCAGCTTACTTTTTTGTTATTTATATTTTTATAAATTGTGTGATAATTAGGGATAAGAATAACAAACTATAAATGGGTGCATCTCACCATTCACTAGAGGCATTAGCTAATCCAAGTAGAAGGTGCTACAAATGTGAAGTGCAGGAAAGAAAGAACCCATTTATCTCTCTGACCTCCAGTTTCTTTTCCTTGAATCCAGCTAAAATATTTGCCCACGTGCTCTACTATTCTACTCATCTTTGTTACTGCAAAATAACATTAGGCCTCTCATGTCAAGTGAAGTTTCTGGAGATGAACAGGAATATCCAGCCACTAAAACTCCAAAGTTCGTCAGGAACCAAGAAGCATACAAGCCTTGTCCTATTGGGAATACCCAGTGAGAAATGTTTGTGATAGCAGTATAATGACATTCAGAAATCAAAGCAAAATTATAATGCAAGAGAACTTGAGTGATGGGGAAAGGAAAGTGGAAGCCTTAACAAGTTAGATCTTCTGTAGCAAGATGTGTAAAGAGAATAGTTATATTTACTCCTTTGGAACACTCATTGCATTTTAACAGTTCTTTTATGTGTTAACTTTTTATTTTAACAAACTTCTCTCTTTAATTTCAAAAGCTATGCTACGTGTGATATTTTAAACTCTCAAAAGTCTTTATCAATTGAGTTTCCAGGGTATCCTTGAAAAAAAAAATCTTTGCTTGTTTAAAATGCCAGTTGTGATGTTGTAACCAGTTTAAGAAATATGAATGTGAGTGGTAAGTATATCTAAGTTTAAATGGTTATTTTAAGGTAAAGGTGAACTGTGGTTTACATTTTTTCCAGAAATCTTTTTCCTATGCAGTATCAGTTAAGGCAAGATTACCCTCTTGCTTATGTCATACATAAAGAAATGATTTGAGAGGAATGTGACTTCCAGATGTGGAATATAAGGAAAGTATTTTTTCAAGCCTCTGATTTTTATAAGAGAATAAAAAGGAAGCACTACAATCAAGAGGTTTTAAACATTAATTTTAAATACATTTAAATAGTATTATTTCACTTCATCCACTTTTCCAGAGATAACTGAGCATTCCAACTCTTAGAAGTCTTCAAATAAAAATGTAATAAAAGATATAATCCACAGATACCAGGATTCTGATTACTACACTAGATCAAAAAGAGTTTTACATCTATGGCAAAGACAGTCCCAACTGACATATTTTTGTTTATTGCTTTAACAAATATTATGTATTTAGCCATAGGCAGAATAGCTACGTAATTATACTCTAGCACTTTCTTTTGTTCACCTTGATGAGCACTTTAAATATGTACTCTGCACACCCTGAAGCCTGCCACATGACTGAGAACATTGAATAACATATGTTACACAGATCTTACATTGCTTCAAATCTGGGTTTGGTTTCTTGGGTTTTTTTCCTTCAGTGCATTTTGTTAAGCATGAGTTCTAGTTTTGGAGCAAAGCTGATATAAGCATGTTTAGCTTCAAGATATGAATCGTTAGCATCGAATAGTTGAGAAGTTTCTGTAAGGAGAAAATTCTGTAAATTGAGCCTGATATCTGGTATATATTTACCAAATAGCCTTAAACTATATTTGGAAGCAAAAACCAAGATGAATGTATGTCCTTCCAAAAACAACAACAAAAAAACCCTCCCTGAAATATTCTTATATAAATGAAAACTTATTATGCCCTCACCCCCCAGTGTGTTCACAGCATTTTCTGTATCCGGAAAGAGCTGAATCCTGGGTAGTGTACAATATTGATGCTGCTTCCTATATTTGTTGTACTATTTTAAATACAAATGTATTTGCAGGTTTTGGCATCTTTAGTATTTAAAAGTGATATTTAATGTTAAGTGGAGCTGCGAATTAGAACTATCCACATGAAAATAAAGCCAGTGTATTTCCTAGATATAGGAAATTTAAAATAGACCCATATATATATATATATATAGCGAGAGAGAGAGAGAGAGAGAGAGAGAGAGAGAGAGAGAGATATTTATGGCACCTGATATATTTTATCTAATTTCCTTGAATACTTTCAGGCTAAATCAGACTTGTTTTACTCATGTGAGTAATCCCACATGAAGTAAGGGTGTCGCATGGGTACAGCAAACAGCGTTTGACCTGTCAGTATACAGAACTTGTAAAGTCAAATTGTAAAAATTAGACTAGCTGTTAAATTTTGATCCCAGCTTATGCTATAGTGTGTTTTGAAACAGTTCGTAATGTTTTAATTACCCATCAGCTTTTTGGGATTGTTTTATGTTAATATTTTATCACTAAATTGGACTCCAAATGTCTGGCTAAAACAGACCTGTGTGAGCAAATTTGACCCTAAATTGTACACGGTTCATGCAATTATGGGAATGCGCTCAATATGAGTCTCTGGATATGTCTGATTCCCTATGTGTTCCACCTCTGTTCCAAAGAAGAATAATTATAAGTAAAATAGATGCCTACTGCTAAATCTGATAAAATGTTATCTGTACATGTTACATTTTTAAGTGCAATATATTCGACTTGTTGTACAGGTAACACTCTATCAATAAAGGCAGATCAAAGCCATGTTTATCCGTGTATTGTACATCTAATTAGTCGGAAAAATAAAATGTTTATAATACTTGTGTTGAAAGTCAGTCACACACAATCTGCTTTAATCATTGCTATAAGATACACCGTATTTAGTAACTATCACCTACAGAGAGGTCATGTCAAATCTGGAAATATTCATTTCATACATCGGAGTGGATTACAGGATCAGTATAAAAGAAATGTCAGTAAATTATAATTTTCTATTAACGTAATAACTGATTATGACTATCTTAGCAACTTCATGCTCTATAGATACTTAGAACAATTTTAGGAGTCAGAGTTCTCATAAGAGAATAACTCATTAGCTAGGCCTTTTACATACCAGGTCTTATCTGTAAAGGGTGAAAAATACATTTGTCATTTCATTGTCCATAAAACACAAGTATAATAAACAGAATTCTCAATAGTATTATATTTGATGTAAGAACAAGACATGATTGGTTTAAGGTTCAATACTTTATACATATTTTTTGCTTTGTATTTATTTTAGATTTAAAGTTCATTTTAAATCAGTGAAGTACATTACAACACATTTTATTATTTCTTGATTGATTGAGCAGAATGGCCTCTGGCAGTGTGTAAAGACTGAAAATGTTGTACAGTTTAATACCAAAAATTACATTTTAGTTCATGCTTAAACTTTGTCACTGTATATTAAAATTGAGATCAATTAGAAAGGAATTCAAGCATAAATAGGAAGGTGTGTGGATTTCATACGTATAGTGCACTTCATATAACACAAATTATTTTTTAAAAGTAATAACTTCTACTTTTCAGTAAATCAGTGTTCTAATTTTTATTATTTTAACACAACTGATGAACTGTTGAAAGGGACAGAATTTACTAAGAGACAATGGACTGCAGTTTAGCTATCAGCCACAAATGTACCAGAAATTTCTCAGAATCTTCCTTTGACTTGTGCTTCTCTACAGATTCTCTCTTCCTGGGTTTCTTTGTTTATTCTGCTCTCACAACGTACAATACCCTGTTCTATTGCTTGTCAGCAACTCTTTAAACTTTCTGTTATGTTCTTGTGCTGTTTTATTTCAGTAACATCTTTATGCTAATTGGTAGCTATACTGGCAAACTAAGACTCAGATTCATCTCAGCCATTTGCATGCATCACACTCTTAGACAAATTTTATTCCTGTTTACACCTGGACTACAGCATTAACGTCAGCAGAGGAGGCCACAGCTTGGCCTGTCTGACTGCACTGTGTGTTGTGCATGTTAATCTGAAGGCTGAATTTATCCCATAGGAAATTAGGTACAGCTGCCTCCTTTAATATTGTACAAAGCAGAGAGTCCTCTGTGAGAGGGGCTTTAGAAATGTTGAATGATAGTTGAGATAAAATGCTCAGCAATAGTCAGTTACTCCTCCACACGGCTTTCAGAGCAAATCACTAGACAATGCTGTCACAAGTAAATCGAAATTCAGGTGACAAATATTAGTAAATCCTTTAATATTCAGAGTGGTGCTTCCCTAGTGCATGGGAGGTCAACACTTACATTATATAGTGCCTTTCATCCAGAAGGATCTCAATGCACTTTACTAGCTGATTTGCAAAGGGTGGGCAAAATTCTAGCTCATGCAGGGCAAGTGGTTCAACTGGATCATGTCCTCATTGCCTCCACACCAAAAGGGAGTTTTATAATCCCCTCAAAATGTTATGGCGACCTCTCTGCATACTCCAGGATCTGGACTGTTGGAGGAAGATGTCAAAATTGGATGGTTCAAAAGAAAGGAATTGCTGTGACTGGGAGTGGGGGCAAAGCACGTGGCCATTCCTCCAAAAATTAGGAAGACAAGAGAGAGCATCCTCACATTTTGGCACCTTTTCAGAAATAGCCTTTGCATCTGCTCCATACTTGATGGTCTTTAGAGCCACTGTGGCCAAGGGAGAGCCCATTAGGAGCTATTTAACCAGAGAACTGGATAATGATTAAAAAGGGAGCCACGACCAGTGAAAAAAGCATAGAGTCTCTATGTGTATAGTACAGGTTTGCCAGGTTTTTCTATATTATCTCTCAGCCTGTTTCAATCGGGGCAACTCACCCCTCGCCCTCAGTGACATGGTATGGAGGAATCTCCACTAGGGATCGTCAGCAGATATCTCACCACCAGAACTCCTTCCCATGAGTTTTTTCAGCAGAGGATCGAGACCATATGCTGCAAAAACAGGCTTAATGTATGACTCTATTGTAGCTGAAACCTGCTATAGTCTCTACCCCCTTGTGGACTATAGTCAGACCACAAGTAAAAATAAAAAAGAATATAATATTCTGAAATTGTAGTTAGAGACCAATGGGGGGCAATTGCATGTGTGTGGGGGAGGGCATGTTCTTTGATTACACCTCATTGACCCTAATGGTTCATTTAATGAAAAAGCGATAAAGCTACCTCTATGCAATATTTTTGGGGGTTGAGGCAGATCATCCATAATAAGTGATTTTTGGCATGCTCACCAGCACACCCAAATTCCCGTTTTGATTTTAGTTCTCTGGAACCATAGGAAATGCTCAGTCCATCACCATAATGCACCCATCTCTGAAGTGAAATACAGCAACTGAAACCATTATAAAACAATATGTTCAGAATGATAAATGTAAAAATGAAAATAAAAAAGGAAACTTACCCAAAATTGAAGTTGAATGAGATACTAAGAATAATGTGTCTCCTGGTATTTACAAAATAAATAAATAAATAAATGTAAGTCTTAATACCTTTATGTGGCCAGGACAGTTTTTTTCCATTACTTGTGAAATTCACATTTCAGAACCCTCAACAGTAAACATGTGACACCTTTCATAAAAGATAATGACAGGGAATGACATTATAGTCCTAATTCTGCCATTTGTGATATTGAAGCAGTGCCCATTATCATTCATTGAGCTCTGAATTAAGCTTCATGGGTCAGATTCTCAGATGTTGTAAGTCCTTGTAGCTCCACTAATGTTAACACATAAATATGCCAATTGAGAATCAAGCTGTATGTCTTTAATTAAGGATCATTGGTAGTCACTATACTACATTGGTATTTTGTTGCAGAACAGTCTTTTACTCTTTCAGTACTGATTTGACAAACAAAACTTCATTTAAATGAGGAATGAATGAGAGCTTATTTGAAGATATTATCATTAGTTTAAAGTCCACAAATCAATATAGCCAGTCTTAAGCACTTCCCCTTTCTAGATTGTCATTCTGCACATAGCAGTTTCCATCTTTGGGGCTGAACTGTAAGCAGAGCTCTATGATAAATATTTTTAGCTTTATGAATAGATTCTGATTTCAGTTACACTAATGTAAACCTGAGAAACTTCACTGTAGTCAATGGAGCTATTCCAGATGTGTATCAGTGCAACTGATATTCCAGCAGTGCATCAGTGTGTATCTCTGATGCATGTCTAATTGAGGTGGAAAACAATTACTCTGGAAGTTAGCTCATGCAGCATTTTTTAAAGTAGATCTTCTTCCCTTTCAAGTAGGTCACAGTCATCCCAGAGTGCTTGTTATTGGGCTCAAGTTTATGATAATTGTCATTATATACTAAATAAAGCAAGTAATTTTCTAATAGTTGATGGAATCCACATCTTCATATCCATGCTTTGATTTTTCCCCTTGGAGGTTTAAATAGCATGGCCATCTCATTTTAAAAGGGCTCAGCATGTATGTACTCCTTACTCCATTTTATATAGAGATTTTTCTGAATTAACAAATTTTCCCTTTGAAGTCATGTGACTTCTATTGCTCTAGAACTGTTCTTTCTTGAAGAAAAGCCACCATGACTGTGCAGTTTCATCTGTACAGCGATAACTCATATATCCATTTACCATGTAACATGCCAAAATATTCAAGTGTGGCCTAAGGACTAAATTAAATGCCTCCTATAGAATTTCAAGGAATGTTAGAACCAGGAAACTAGCTGTTTAGTTAACATTAAAATATATATATAAATATATATATAAATATATATACATAAGAAATCATATCAACAATGAGGATGAACTGAGTGCCAAATATTCATCATCTGTACAAAGCGATACTTCACTAGAATTAAACTATTTTATGTAATTCTCTTTTCATGCTTTTATGGTTCTTTTGATAAATTCTATTTAGTAGCATGCAGGATACCTAAATTGAATGTACAGTTTGCTGTTTCATTGCTACAATAATTTCTTGCTTCTAAGTAATATCTTCTGTCCCAGAATGTTACTCGTTATTTTGAAGACATATTTGAGAATTGTTCTATTCTTGAGTTATTCCTCTTCATGATTCTCTACTCATCTCCAGCTGATTGTAAGAAAATGTGCTTCACTCTTTTGCCCCCGGCTCTTTTATGAAGTTGCCTCTTTCAATTGGTTTATGTATTGTTTATGTTCATCTCCTGTAAATAATTCTGCAATTAAATTTTTTGAGAAAAGTGGAATTTACTCTTTATTGAATTAAACAATTTGAAATAATTGAAAATATACAGGAAATGGATATCTTCCTCAATCAGGAAGCTTATTACTTATTACTCATATGATAACTGTGAAAGAACTTGACAAATGTAAAGTTTCACACACCTTCAATTTCAACCTAAATGTAATAGTTTTGATAAATAGTTGTATGAAAGCCAAAGCAACACACACTTAATAGCTGAAGTAATGTGACAAATCAATTTGGAATCCATTGAGCAATGCTAACAGGTACATTGTTTGATTAATATTCATACAAGAGATATAGAATCTAATTTGCATACATTTTCAATCAATTTATTGTGCTTCATTAATAGAGAAAATAATGACCTCATACAGATTTAAAATAATTGAAATAGAATTGTTTGTAATTAGTTTGTATTAGAATGTAAAAGTAAATGGAAGAGCATATTGGTTCTACAAGATATATCCCAGTGTTTCTCTGTGTATGTATTTGTCTTATTAGCAACTAATTAGCTACTAAGAACTTTAGTGTTGTCCTGTTTTTTCAGCTCCTTCCAGGGCAGACAAAGTTGCATTCAGGGCATATCTCAGGGAAAAAAAGCCTAATTAGTGCTTTGTGCTGCCCAAACTTCTTGATATGCCAATAAGAGTACATAAATCTGGGAGAAGAGAAGAATGTTCAAGAGCCTCTGTGGAAAACATAAAATTATCATGGCAAGCAGATGTGTTAGGTGGAAAATAGCTGGTTAAGTATTTGTATAAAAATCAGTAATCTGCCTGCCCACAATTTTGATAAGAGAATTATCCTGAGAATATTTTTCTCAGCGCAAACGGTCTGTGATGTTCTTGTAAGAATTTCTGGGAGAGGGCCGAAGACAACCTTGCTTTCCTTTCTGTCTCTGTCTCCAGTCCAAGTTCCATTTTGGCATAAAGAGGCATTAGTAGTAGTTCTGCTCTGATAGTCTGCAACCAGGAATTGCTGTCATCCCAATACCCATTTCCCTAATAACTTTTGGGGGCTTTCTAAAATCAAATATCCCCTCTGGAAATGTATTTGGCCTGAGAATTGTAAATGTTGCTTTTCTTTAAAAGTATGGGTTGAGATATGTGTAATTATTTGCCAACATAAATATGTCCATTACTAAAAAGCCTAGGTGCACCCACAGTTATCTAAGTATAAAGCCATTTCAGCATAGCTTAGGGGAAATAAACAAAGCTATCCTGCTATAAGCACCTTCATACTACTATTAGGGTACATCTACACTGCAACACTGTTTCGGGATACTGAAGTATCCCAAAATAACTATTCTGCATCTTCACAGCAAGCCTGATACTTCAAGCTCACTATTCCGACATCCCTGTCAACCCCATTCTATGAGGAGTAAGGGACGTTTCAGAATAGCACTTTATTTTGAAATTTAGCGCTGTGTAGACAGCACCAAATGACGAAATAAGCTATTTCAAAATAGCATCAAAATAAGATATGCAATTTGCGTAGCTCAAATTGCATATCTTATTTCAACTTACAGTGCAGTTTAGATGCACCCTAAATGTGTCCACAGTTTGAAGTGGAGAGGAAGCCCCTTCTTTATGCCAACATAGTAAATTTTTAAGTACAGTATAGACAAGGGTAAGCCATTACTGTGTGCTGTGTTTTTGTCAAATCTAAAGAAAAGCAAAATGAGGTAAGGTTAGTGCTTCAATGAGAGGCCTCTAAGGTAAATGTCGGTGCCAAAGGAAGTGCTAGTTGCTTATTTGGTGACGTTCTTCCCCCTGTGTCAGTACTGGGCTAATATCCCAGCAAAGTATTTGCATGCAATGCTACTCTTCAAATGATGCCTTTAGATAAGAGACATAAAAGAAAAGTCTTGACTACTGGTGATCATTAGAGATCCCTTAATTTTTCCCAGGTGACCAGAGATGATCAAATTCCAGTTTGGATAATAATACTGTGCCTATCTAAAGTCTCTTTTAACTTTCTAGTGCATGTAATATTCTTCACAAACTGAGAATACTGGCTTCTTGCATATTTCAAATACTTGAAACTGAGGGGGTACGTCTACACTGCAAGGGTATTGCAGGATACCAGAAGTATTCTGAAATAGCTACCCCATGTCTACACAAGCCACCGCTTATTTTGAAATATTTTTCAAAATAACAGGTGCACTATTTTGGCATCCTGGTAACCCTTGTTCCATAAGGGTTAAGGGATATCTCGAAATAGCATGATATTTCAAAATTTAGTGCAGTGTAAATGCACCAGATTTCAAAATAAGCTATTTTGAAATACATTTAAAATAAGATATGCAATTTGCATCACACAAATTGTGTATCTTATTTCGAGTGTAGAGTACTGTGTAGATGCACTCTGAATTGTTTGTAGTTATGTAAACTGCTATTTAGCGTTGCTGTATGCTAGTGTTATTTATTATTAGCTACAAATATATAAAGGCAGTCTTTTTCAAAGTTTCCAGGGATCCAATTTTCAGAGGGACTGAGCAACCATAACTTTAACCAGAACTGGAACATTCAGCTCTTCTGAAAATCAGGTCCTAAAATGCTATAAGAACTTAGTGCCAACAGCTGAATCCCATTACACTTGATGCAGAATCTGGCACTGAATTGCTTCAGAAATGTTCATATTTAGGTCATAGAATCATAGAATACTAGGACTGGAAGGGACCTTGAGAGGTAATCAAGTGCAGTCCTCTGCCCTCATGGCAGGACCAAATACTGCCTAGACCATCCCTGATAGACATTTATCTATCAGTGATGTGTGATCTGCTGGCCAACCAATTCCAATACAGCTCTACAGGAAATCTGGGAACTCAATATAAGAAACTCCTGGATGACTATAAAAAAGTAAATTAAACTGTTTATACAATAAACATTAATAATATTGTAAAGCTCAAGGATGTAAGTATTACAAATAACATCAGAAATAATGCTAGAGAGTGACATAATATACTACTGGTAGTTCCGAAAGCAAATTCCTAGTGGGAAGTGAAGAAGGCACTTAAATATTGGAATATGTCCAAATACATTTGATCAAATGCATCTCAATTAGGAAGGAATTGACAACATCTTAGAAAAAAATTACCTGACTTTTAAAGTGTATCTATACATAAAATTAGACTGAGAAATATGAAGGACCATACCACCTGCTGGAGTAAGTCAGTGTAGCTGATGATTTATATCAGCAGAATTGATTTGAAGTGTTTACATGCATGGCTGCTCAGAGAGTTATACTGAGAAGAAATACAGAAAGGGGAAGCTGAAAAGGAAGCTACAAAGAAAGCTGCTGGGAAAGGAAATGTGTACAAATTAATACAGCCAGAAATTATACGTCTTAGTATCCAGTCAGGAATGTAAGCTGAATTCTGTGAATGTGAGAATTAATTTTAGCATCTCTTATTTAAAGTGCATATCTGAAGAAGCAATTTTGATTAGTTCCCATTATGTACCTATCTGTGAGGCTATTACCTACAGACACATGTCCAGAAGTTCCCAGAAATATGGAATATAGAGCAGTAGTTCTCAGCCAGGGGTATGTGTATCCATAGGGACGGATGAGAGTTTTGCAGGGCCCAGGGCAGCACAATTTTACAGGGCCCCCTTTGGAGAAAAAATAGAAAAAAGGCATCAAATGTGCAAATTGAAGGCTATTTTCATATTAAATGTGAATTGGGTAAATTTGATAGAAACTTAATTTAGTTGGATAATTTTTATTTTAATTGTATTGTAAGTCATTCTTTAAAAAATCTGCATTAATAATTACAAAATTTCATTTGTATTTAAGTCTCCTCCCCCTACTGCCTCACTCTCTCTTTTTCTCCTCCCCCTCCTGCCTCTCACTTTCCCTTTCTCTTCTCCTCTCCCTTCTGCCTCACTCTTTCTATTTCTCTCCTCCTCCTCCTCCTGCTTCACTCTCTCTCTTTCTCTTCTCCTTCTGCCTCACTCTCTATTTCTCTTCTCCTTAGTCCTCCCCCTCCTGCCTCTCACTCGCGGAGCCCAAATGGCCATCCGGGACCCCATACAGCGTCCCGGCTGAGTGGTGTAGAACTCAGCCGAGCGCCACAGTGGGAGACGAAGAGGGGCGGGGTGGTGATGTACATGGCCAGGGGGCGGGACCTGGAGCCTCTGTCATGCCCTTTGCCTCCCGCCCCCTGGCTATGTACATCACTGCCCCACCCCCCTTCACCTCCCGCCGTGGTGCTCGGCTGAGTTCTGTGCCACTCAGCCAGAACGCCGCGCAGAAGCAAGCGGCTCAAGCGGCTGTTTGGGCCCCGCATGGCAGCTCGGTGCAGGGCCTATTGCAGTGTGGGGTCCAGGGCAGCTGCCCCACTTGCCCTGCCGTATATCCACCACTGTGTATCCATGGGAGTAAGCAGAGATCCTCTAGGGAGTACATCAACTTATTTAGGTACTTGGCTAGTTTTACAAAAAGCTACATGAAAAATCAGTCGAGCAGTCAAACGAAAATTTCACACAGACAACTGCTCTATATAATATACCCAGAAATGTAGGTACAATATTTATATTTCAGTTGGAAGATGAAACTTGCCGGTGCATGTGACAGATAAAACTCCTGAAATGGGTAAAGTAGTCTGAAAGATTGAGAACCACTGTTTTAGCAGACTAATTCATAGCATCCTGCAAACTGTAAATTAGTATAGCTACTTCTCTGTTAGAGGGATAAAATGTCACATTATTTGGTCAAAATCAAGACTTCTTATTTGTCACCTGTTCTCATGACCTTTCTCAAGCAGACATAGCAGCAAGAAATATCAATCAACTGATTCTATGTGCAGGTAGAATAAACAATATATAGCTATTCTTTGCAATAAGCCAAAGGAAGTTGTAGAACTACATTTGATTTGAATTTCTGATCAGAACCAAAGAGCAAAGAAGCCAACTCTTTGACAGCATGGGTGTGTATCCTTACAGCCAAACAAGGGACCTCACATGTCATGAATAAATGAAGTGAATATGACACTATATGTAGGTATTTTCTCCTTAACTTTGTTATTTTGTATGGTATTTTTATTATATTTTCATCATTTGTGAAATAAATCAACTATAATTAAAACAGTTTATGTTCAGAATTAAAGTACTCTTTTTAATTGACCACTTTAGAATGGATTGAAATAATACATTGAAAGAGAAATTGTGTACACAACTAGACTGGTGGTTTGCACGATTTCCTTGCATGAGTCTACTTGGCAATTAGAAAGACTTGTCATATGAAACAATTTCCATTGAGCCTTTGCCAACTATGACAAGTATTTCACTTCTGTGCCATTTGACCTGCATGCCCTAAAAACTCGTGACTATTTCTCATTTTTCTGGGCCTCAGAATCTCACTGTCATTAAGTATGATAGATGGAGCACTTAGCCCACGAGTTGCACAATATTTGACTTTATTGACACAAGTTACATATTTGTAGACATTCTCTGAGATGCTCCACCATGGAATATTATGCCAGATGGTCTGGGACCCTGGTGTTTCTGCAGAACGTTGTCATGCTTCTGATTATGCTGCTGGTGTATTTCTAGCTAGTGTGCTAAGAAAGTATTGGGGGGAGAAGGCAATATGTGGCCTCAACTCTGAGTCAGTATGAAAGGAAGGAAAAGGTCTGTTATGCCTAAAAAATTACAGGGGAAAGTATACAAGGGAGAAAATAGGTGAGAACTATATCATCATAAATTGATAACAGAACAAGAAGCTTCACAAACATATTTGCAGTAGCTGAAAATCAAATATATTAATTGTAGTACGTTCTAAATTGTTTCTGTCAGGTCTCTGAGTTGCTCTAATTTTCACTCCCTAGTCAGATACATCATTCAGAAGGCATAAAGAAGGGTTGCAACCACCTTATTCCCCACATGGGCTGTGACTACTCTTTTAAGCAGCTCATAAATTGATCCCCCTTTTTAGATTTCAACAAGTCTTATCTTCCTGGACCTAGTAGGAATCAATCAGGAGATAGGTTCATTACTCAGTATCTAAAGTCTCTTTTCAACCAGCACTCTCCCCCAAATGTCTCTGTTTTAGCTCACTCAGCTTCAGAGCTTCCTTAGCTGTTGGGCTTTCTGCTTTGTCTGCTTGTTTGGTGATTTTAGTTGTGTCTGCTCTCAGTCACACTCATACACACAGCTCCTCCAACATCCTATCTAGACCTCTGCACTAGTCTTGGGGAAATCCTGCACCAAAAAATTAAAAATTCTGAACACAATATTGTAAAATTCTGCAAAATTATGTAAATTGTATTTCTCAGAACAACACCCATTTCAGTAGGTCTATAACAGGAATAGGGAGTTAAAGAAATCACTACAGCAACCTGGTTCCTGTTTCTCTGCCTCCTCTCCTCCAAAGCTCTCCCACCCCCTTTAGAGCACAACCATGGGGCCAGACACCCACACCCTATGTCCCCTAGAGCCTAGCCATGCTCCCCCTGCCCAGAAACTCTCATTTCCTTCCCTGGTGCACAGCCACAGTCCCCCATCCCAGATACTCTCTCACCCACACATAGAGCCCAGCCCCACATACCCCACCCAGCACAGACCCTCAAATCCCCCACTGCCCAGAGGCCAGTTGTGAGGCCCCTCTAAGCATCTACACCTTCCCACAGAGCTCATCTGCACCCCCTCCCTCCAGCCCAGACATTCACAGACCCTTCCATACTAAAGACCAGGGATCAAGAGGATGAAACAGCCTGATGCTGGGTCCCAGGCTTGTACACAGTTCTTCCTTCAGGATGTGCTGGGAAGTGCAGCTGCTGGGAATACAGACAGTCCCCAAGTTACGCGGATCCGACTTATGTCGGATCCGCACATACGAATGGGGCTTTCTCGCCCTGGAGCTCGCAGGCAGCGGGACCGCCCAGAGCGCAGCGGCCCCGCCACCTTGACCTCCGGGGCGAGAAAATCTGCTCCGGGTGCCCCTGGTCTGCTGGGGACCATCTCCAGCAGACCAGGGACACCTGGAGCAAAGCCGGGGAGGCGGAGGGGTCCCGCACCTCTGAGGCTTTGCCAGAGCAAAGCCTCAGAGGCGCGGCACCCCGCCGCCGCTGCGGCTTTGCTCTCCGTGTCCCTGGTCTGCTGGGGGGGAGGGGGCGCAGATAGTGCCCCCCTCCTCCCAGCAGACCAGGGAGACGTGGAGCAAAGCCCTGGGCCTGTGGTAGAGCAGGTGGGGCACTGCCGGTTGGTCCCGCAGCACCGCTCCTTGGCGCTACTGGACCAACCCGGCAGCACCCCAGCTGCTCAGCCCCAGAAGTCCTGATTCAGCCGCTGCTGATCAGTTTCAGCAACGGCTGAATCAGGACACCTTGGGCAGAGCAGCTGGGGTGCTGCTGGGTTGGTCCAGTAGTGCCGAGGAGTGGCGGCGCTACTGGACCAACCCAGCAGCACCCCAGCTGCTCTGCCCCAGGCATCCCCAAGTCAGCCGCTGCTGAAACTGACCAGTGGCTGACTACAGGAAGCCCCTGCCCCGGGCTTCCTGGAATCAGCCGCTGATCAGTTTCAGCAGCAGCTGACTTGGGGATGCCTGGGGTTCTTAAGTTGAATCTGTATGTAAGTCAGAACTGGCGTCCAGATTCAGCCGCTGTTGAACTGATCAGTTTCAGCAGCGGCTGAATCTTGACGCCAGTTCCGACTTACATACAGATTCAACTTAAGAACAAACCTACAGTCCCTATCTTGTACGTAACCCGGGGACTGCCTGTACTCTTGTTCCTGCTTCCCCCTTCCCGTCCCCCTAGACCTGTCTTCTATGTGTGAGCTCGGCTGTTCCGGTGGTGAAAGTTCTGTGTGGGGGAGGGGAGGCATTCTGTCCACACATTAATTTTGTTAAATTTTACATTGCTCAATGGTGCAGGATTCTCCCAGGCACAGCACTGTCACTCACACCCTTGAGCTCAGCTCCTGCTTGGATTAGCATGTGGTTTGTGGTTTGCAAAATGGCACTGATTATTTCAGCTGTTTTACTCCAGATGCTTTACCATGGTTCCCAGCTTTTTCTTACATAGCCAAGCCTTAAAGGTAAGTGAAGATGGATTGACTACATCTAGCTAGCCACCTGCAGCTGGTAGAGCAAAACAGCATTTTCCACTGTGAAGGATGTGGTTGCTTCCATGTTTATCCAGGTACAATTTTGGGGGAAGGCAAAAGATTTTATTTAGGGCTTTGGTCAATTGTATTTAATGTATATTTTATCCCCCCCCAAATATTTCATATCTCTATGCCTTTGAACAAAAAAATACCCTATGCTATGTGCTGTTCAGAAGCTAAAACATGGGTAGATTTATATTTATCCAATTCTATAACAGATTCCATACCATTGCATTTAGGCTATTTACTTTCATTTTGAGTAGGGTTGCCAGATGATTTCAACAAAAATACTGGATGCACTTGACATTACATCACAATCTACATTACATCTTATATCGGACATTTATATTTATATTAAATACCGGACATTTATATTTTCTCAATTTGTTTCCCAAACAGAAAGCTCAAATACTGGACTGTCCAGTTCAAAACTGGACACCTGACAACCCTGATTCTGAGTTACATTTAACCCTGTGGAAACATTCAGTATAATTCCCTCACCCACACACACAGAGAAAGAGCTAGCATTGTAAGTTACTATACTTGCAGGTCTGGCTGACAGTGCCACCTACTGTTAAAATTATAAGACTCTGGTTTTAATTGCTTATTACTTTGCCATACTTTAACCTGAAAATGACCATGCCAGCTATCAGCTTCATGTCAAATTTTTGCAACATATCAACAAAAACAGTAGCCATTTGCAAGAACAAGATTATGTGGAAGATATATTGTTTTGCATATATTTTAAAATTTCTGCAACCATCTTACTGAGGTGCTCTGATATCTCCATTCTTTGAAGCAGGGGCTTGACCTTTTGGGAGTAGGGGAGTATCATTGTGGTGTCAGGGCTAGATCTTTTGCCTAAATGTGGCCACATTGTAAGCCTTTGAACTATCACAATGTGCTCATGCTCAGTAGAGGCTTGCTGTGTGCTTGCTTGCATGTTGCATCCCCACACAGATCCCATGTGCTGACTGTGTATATGTCAACCCCATAGAGCAACTCAGTATATGCCTGTGCATAAGTGTAGCAACTGGGTGGGACTTTTCCTCTGATTGCTCCTCCTGGCTTCCAGGCACCAGACTTGAAAGCAACGATACCTCTTGTATGCTCTCACAGTCCAGGATAAGGGAGAAAAGTGCCTGATGCAGAGAGATGAGGAGGATGGCAGCAGAAGGAATAGGGCGTGCTAAAGTGTGGGATAGAGAAATAAGAGCAAGGGTATGTCTACACTACAAAGTTAATTCGAACTAACAGACATTAGTTCGAATTAACTTTCATAGGCGCTACACTAGTGCTCCGCTAGTTCGAACTTAATTTTACGAGCAACCTCATTTTACGAGGACTAACGCCTAGTTTGAATTAACTAGTTTGAATTAAGGGCTGTGTAGCCACTTAATTCGAACTAGTGGGAGGCTAGCCCTCCCCAGCTTGTCCTGGTGGCCACTCTGGCCAACACCAGGCAAACTCTACTGCCCCCTTCCCGGCCCCAGAGCCCTTAAAGGGCCACGGGCTGGATACACTGTTTGTGCCAGTTGCAAGCCTGCCAGCACCCAGCCAGCAGACCTTGCACCTGCCACAAAATGAGCCAGCCACCCGATGACACCCAGCCCTCCACTGCTCCCCAGGACCAGCCTGGCGGCTCCCAGGAGCCTGCCCAGGGACGCAAGAGGTGGGTGCCCGCTTGGTCAAGTGCAGAGATCGTGGACCTCATCCAGGTTTGGGAGGAAGCCTCCAATGTCCACGATCTCTGCACTAGCCACAGGAACGTGGCCATCTACAGCCGCATGGCTGCCAGCCTGGCCTCCAGAGGCCACCAGCGCAGCCGGGAGCAGGTCCGGTGCAAAATGAAGGACCTGCGGCAGTCCTACTCCCGGGCCTGCCAGACAGGGGGTGACCCGGAGGCTTGCCCCCACTTTCAGGCTCTGGACCACATCCTCGGGGCTCACGCTGTCCATGCCCCCAGGGTGGTGATTGACCCCGGGGCAAAGGGACCACTCCTGGACACGGAGGAGGAGGAGCTGGAGAACGCTGCCAGCAGCCTGCCCAGGACCCAGGACCCCCAAGGGACCCCACTGAGCACGTCTCCTGTGTCATCCGAGGCTGGGGAGGCCTCCACCTGTGAGTACCATCATGGTCCCCTTATGTGTATGGGTGGGTGGGTGGAAGGGGGAGCCCAGGGACCGTGCGCCTGGGCCTTGCCCACCACGGAGCAGCAGCTGGGTGTCATGCAGGGGCCCTGGCCTTGCAGAGGGGGGCTGGGTTTCACCCACCTGGGCCCTAGGGAGAATTGACCGCTGCTCTTGTTTCACCACAGCTGCAGCACCTGGGACTGCAGGGCGCACCACCCCGCCTGCAACAGCCACCCGCACCCGGGCCAGTGGCGGCACCTCCGGATCATAGAGCAGCTGCTCCGCAATCAGGAGCACTGGGTCCAGGAGGACCTTCGGCTGCGCCAGCGGAGTTTGGAGGTGCTGGAGGAGCAGAGCCGTGCCCTCAGAGGCCACCTCCGGACCCTGGTGGACAGGTTCCTGCCTCCTCCTGCTCCTGCTCCAGCTCCTGCAGCTGCCCTAGCTCTCTCTCCTCCTCCCACCCCTGCTGCCCCTGCTCCCCCTGCACCTGCTCCCCCTCCCACTCCTGCTCCCCCTCCCACTTCCTCTGCCCCTCCATCCCTCCTGCCCCGCCCTCCACAGTCATTCCCCCCCGAGGCCCGCGCACCCGCAATGCTGTGAGACGGGAGAGCCAGCCCGACCCCCAACCCTGAGCTTTCCCTTCCCTTCCTCCCTCCCCCACCTTCCAGCTCCCCCCTCCCAGGTTTCCCCCTCCCCTCTTCCACCCTCACTCCTCCCTCCCCCCACCCAGTTATGTACAGTAAAAAGAGATTTTGTTTGCCAAAACAGGTGTCTTTATTTTACATTACTTAGGACGGGGGGTTAGGGAGGGGAAGGAGGGGAGGGTGGAAGAAGGCACCAGTGGGGCATGCAGGGAGAGTTCAGTCCTCCTCCTCCACCTGGAAGCTCTCCTGCAGGGCTTCCCGGATCCGGACGGCCCCCCGCTGGGCTTCCCGGATGGCGGTGATGCGGGGCTGACCGTAGTGTCCAGCCATGTGGTCAGCCTCAGCCATCCAGGCTGGCAGGAAAGCCTCCCCCTTTCGCTCACACAAATTGTGTAGCACAGAACATGCTGCCACCACAGGAGGGATGTTGTGCTCGGCGAGGTCGAGACAGGTGAGGAGGCATCGAAACCGGGCTTTCAATTGCCCGAAGGCCCCCTCTATCACGATGCGGGCCCTGGTCAGCCTGGCATTGAAGGCCTGGCGGGAGGGATTGAGGTGCCCCGTGTAGGGCTTCATGAGCCAGGGCTATAGGGGGTAGGCCGCATCCCCCACCAGGCAGACGGGCATGTCCACGTCCCCGACCATGATGTGGCAGTCGGGGAAGAAGGTCCCAGCCTGCAGCCTCTGGCACACGGAGAGTTCCGGTGCACCCTGGCGTCGTGTGCCTTGCCGGACCAGCCCACATTAATGTCCGTGAACTGTCCCCGGTGGTCACACACGGCCTGCAGGATCACGGAGAAGTACCCCTTGCGGTTCACGTACTGGGAGGCCTGTGTTCCGGGGCATGGATGGGGATGTGCGCCCCGTCGATGGCCCCCTCCCACAGTTGGGGAAGCCGAGGGCGCCGAAGCCCCGGATGATGGCATCCGAGTCGGCGAGGTGGACCACCCTGCAGAGCAGCACCCGGTTGATGGCCTTGATCACCTGCGGAGAGACACAGCAAAGCACGAATCAGTGGGGTGCCCGGGTGGCTGGGAGTGTTCGTGCCCTGACAGTGCCCCGCGCCCCACTCCCGGAAGCAAACCCCCCCGGGTGGCGTGTAGTATGGCCGGGAGAGACCGGCCCCTCCTGTGCGGGGCACTTTTGCCTCCTTCCCCTCCAACCCCCGTTTTCCCTGGGGCGGCCCATCCCCTCCTTGCAGCCCCCTGTCGCCCCCGGTCCAGTGGCCGGCGAGTGCTGTACCTGCATGAGCACCGCTCCGACGGTGGATCTCCCCACGCCGAACTGGTTCTCGATGGATCGGTAGCTGTCTGGCGTGGAGAGCTTCCAGAGGGCGATGGCCACACGCTTCTGGAGAGAGATGGCGGGCCTCATGCGAGTGTCCCTTCTGCGCAGAGCAGGGGTGAGCCACTCGCAGAGCTCCAGGAAGGTGTCCCTCTTCATTCTGAAGTTCTGGGTCCACTGTCTGTCTCCCCAGCACTCCAGGACGATGCGGTCCCACCAGTCGCTGCTGGTGTCCAGATGCCAGATGCGGCAGGGCACACCGGCGCCCACGCACCACCGCATCTGCACCATGGCCCCCAGGGTGGCCAGGCGGAGAGGCAGGGAGCTGACGTGCACCAGGTGGTGCACGGCAGCCTCCACTCATAGCTGGCAGGCTTGCAGCAGCAAGTCCAGAAACTGCACCAGAAAGTGCAGGGGGAGCTCTGGCTCCATGTTGCCACCTGTGGCAGCGTCCCCGAAGGGAAGCACCGACACACACGGGCGCAGAGAAAAACGCTTTGCTGTCCCTCGGCAAGGTATGCAAGCAAGCAGGAAAGGCTGAAAAGCTGGGGTCCCTTTAAGCATGAGCCTCAGATAGCCTCAGACAGCAGCCACACAAAGCAACTACTGACCTGATGCCCTGCCAGAACCAGTTTCAGCTGCCCTTAAATGCGCCCCTGCGTCCAATCAGTGTGGACGTGCTAGGTCAAATTAGCAAAACGCTAATTCGAACTAGTTTTTAAGTCTAGCTGTGCTAGTTCGAATTAGCTTAGTTCGAATTAACTGTAGTGTAGACATACCCCAAGAGCCATGAAGTGGAGGGAAAAAGGAGCAGAGGGGAAGAAGAAGGAACCAGTGGCACAGCGACATACTGTGTAGAAGAGTGTATAGCCGTTAGAGAACAATCTCTTCCAGGACCTGGAATGGCACTCAGGGTTCTGAGTTTCAACATTCTTTTGTTGTCAACAAATACCTTTGAATCTATTGGCAAAGTATTTGTCTCCTCCTCCTTTAGTGGCTGCTCCTACATACTGAATTACAAAATTGTCAGAAGTAGTCTTCTGTGCCTAATATGATTTAACCAGCTCATGGCCATCATATCTGTTTTAGTGTAATGGGTCACTAAAAAACTCAGTCAGTCTCTCGCTTTGTCACAGCCTCAATTTCCCTCTGATTTAAGACTTGCCAGTGAGTTCACTAGAAGCAGAATCAGGCAAATGTCACCACTAGACAAACCTCAACTTCTAATAGGGACCACTAGTCACCAACAAAGTCCTGGGCAGTAGCGTAGACTAGAGTGCAGTTAATTTTCTGTTGCCTTCTATCTGCATGTCCTTCTCATTCCAATGTAATTGTCATTGTATAGCATGTAAGCAAGAAGCTTCTACAAACAAGTGCACCAATTTCAATTCATGACCCATTGTAGATTACTGAACAAATGAAAAGGTACAAGGGAATTAAAAAAACAGGCCAGGCTTCTGCATTCCAAAATAGGTGGTGTTCATTTATTTTATTTTTTGATTTTATACAAATTAGAAAAGCATCTAAGCAGAGCTCTAGTTTATATATAATCCATATTAGAGCATGAACAATTCAACAGATCATAAATATCATGGAAAGATAAAAAGGGAGTTTAATTTCAATATATATTTTAGAGGCATCTGTCTGTGAGTCCGTCTGTCTACGAGTCCATTTTCTTAAGAATGTGTAAATCATAAGAGCTAGGAACACTAAATTTGGCATGCAGCTTCCTCTTATAACTTAGAGCAAGATCAGGGTTTGATTGAGGCAGGGAAATGGAATGTGCTAGAATGCAATTGTTTTCCACAACATGGAAATGGAGGGGGCTGTTTTGAAATATGTGACACTGCACAGTCACAACTAGGAACAATGAGCACAGGTGACAGCTGTATTGCAGTGACCATTGGAGGCAGCCACAGCAGGAAGGGAGTGGCCAGTTGGGGACAGGGCTCAGCATCTTACTGGCCACCAGCCGAAGTAAGTAGCCTCTCTGCCCCAAAACCATTCCTCTCAACCCCAGCACTGGACCAGGGGGGTAGCACAGCCCTAGCCCCCCCTCTTCCCAGCACCCACAGGAGGCCCTCCAAACATTGTCTGGCTGCCCAGTATGACCATGCTGGCAGGCCTGTGCAGCCCCACTCCCTCCCTGGGCTGTCCTGTGTGCCCCCTCTATCCTCAGGCCTAGGCCTATTGAGTACTGCTGCAAAGCCTCCATGGCTCCCCTCACACTCCTGAGCTGGGCCTGGGGAGTGTTGTGGGGAGGCCTCTGTGCCCCACTCCAGCCCCGGGCTAGACCCCCACCCAGCTCTGAGCTACCTCCTTCACTCTATCCTGAGGCAGCCGCAGGCAATGCCATGTTAAGTTTTCTAGTGTATAATAAGGTGTACTCTCCCAGTTGCAGTATGTTTGCAGTATAACATATAACCATGTAATCTTTCCTTTAGCAAGCAGGCTGCCATTCTATGTGGTGTATGTAGATTACTGGCCTGAAAATTAGTGACATTTTACAAAGTTCTTTAAAAATTAAATATGTGCTCTTTTTACCTCTCTGGAAAAGATATCAGGAATGAGTCAAGGCTTACTTTTGTGGATTTTCAAAGCACCACTATTTCAGAAGAAAATCAAGATAGAGAAGTGAAAGGAACTGTTATGTTCCTACTTGGAATCCCAGCAGAGTATGGAAGACAGTGGCTGCTCTCTCTTCTGTACCATCTGTCTCCTGTTAATGTGATCAAGTTCTTTTGACCTCAGTTTCCCATTAGAAATAGACACTCTACCCATTGGACTCTGCCAATATCCTTACCTTGAGTTAGCAATCTCTGTGCTGAGAAATCTACAGAGATAAATAAAAGGTTAAAGAGGAAGAGCAGATGAAGTGCACAGTGTGGATTTAGTGTCACATACTGAAAATAAACTACAATAATATAAATAAGATTCATTGGTGGTACACAAGACAGTGAACTAAAACTATTTCTCTACTAGAAACATTTTAGCAGCACAGCTGCAGTTGCGGTACTATAGCAGTTCAGTGTTGATGCTCCCTAAAGCAATGGGATGGGTTCTTTCTGTCACTGTGGTTAACTCACCTCCCTGAGAGGCAGTAGCAAGGTGGATGGGAGAAGTCTTCCATCAACCTAGCACTGTCTACACCAGGGCTTAACTTGCACTGCTACATTTTCACACACACCCATTTTAGGCTATGTCTAGACTGAAGGCTTCTTTTGGAAAAAGCTTTTCTGGAAGAGATCTTCCGAAAAAACTTCTTCCAAAACAGAGCATCCACACTGCGAAAGTGCATCGAAAAAGCAATCTCCTTTTTCGACAGATAGCGTCCACACTGAATGGACACTATTTTGCACGTAAGCATGGGCGGAATGGCCACCAGGGTGCCTGTGCTTTTTTCTCTTTCCTCTTCTTGTGAAAGAACTCCCCTCTTCCCCATCCATGCACACCTTTTTCCGAAAGAGCTCTTTCGGTATCTCTTTTTCTGGTCCTCTCAAAGGTACTTTTGGAGTACCTCCAGCTCAGGCTACGAGAGGGAGCAAATATAGCCAAATGTTCAAATCTCAGATTTTATTATAATGTTCCCCCTTCCTCTTCACCCTGTTCCATTTTTTCCTTCTGACTCGTTAGTATAGTTTAAGGGTACCTTTTTTTACAAATACATAAAAAATAAATTAGTGTAGTATTTCCACATTTACACAAGATGGCAGTAAAGTGGCATAGTGAAGCAGCATTTCTCTAGACCTGTAAGTATAAAGTGTGGGCTTTTTTGGGAGGGGATTATTTTGAGCGTTGTTTTGTTTTTTGGGTTGTGTGTGTGTGTGTGTGTGTGTGTGTGTGTATTTTGTTTATTTTTACAGGGCATTTGGTGTTATTGGAAATGTGTTTATAAAACTGTGATTAATAAAGTTATGGTTATTTAAAGGAGATGAAACTACAAATTTATATTTGTTTTCATAGTTTGAAATCAAAGGGGTAAAATAGCTTAATGATAGGAATACAGGCCAAGATTTCAAAAAGTGACTAGTAATTTTGGATGGCCAATTTGGGACACCTCAGAGGGACCTGATTTTCAGAGGTGTTCTAAGTTGAGCTCCAAAATTACTACTCACTTCTGAAAAACTTGGCCATACTGCATAATGGTGTTCTCCAGCACATAGTCCAATCTCTATGGGAATTAAGGGCACTGATTGCAATGCTGGCAGACTAGGTGCCAACTATTTGCCAAGCCTTTAGGCCTGAGCCAGATAAATTCATTGCTGGAAACGAATCTTTTTGGACTGTGTGTTAAAATGGTTGAGGTGAGTATTGGATTTATAAAAATGTATTTAGTGTTCAAATTTTATGAAATGCTTTTAAATTGCTGCACACATTATTCTCACTTATCAGAGGGGTAGCCATGTTAGTCTGAATCTGCAAAAGCGGCGAGGAGTCCTGTGGCACCTTATAGACTAACTGAAGTGTAGGAGCATAAGCTTTCATGGGCAAAGACCCACTTTGTCAGATGACATGCATCTGACGAAGTGGGTCTTTGCCCATGAAAGCTTATGCTCCTACACTTCAGTTAGTCTATAAGGTGCCACAGGACTCCTCGCCGCTTTTGCATTATTCTCACTTGTAATTCCTTTACGCCATGCTATCAAGTAATATTTAAGTTTTTAAAAATATTTGCACCTGCACCACAAGAAAGTCTATCAAAACTAAATGGGCCTTTGTAGAACTTCATGATGCAAAAGACTTTGTTAATTGTGCCTTTATATTCATGTAGCAGCTACATGTAAAATTACTCCTTCCATCACCTTGAATACTTGGAGGACATGGAAAGTTCAATAAGAAAAACTTTTCATCTGTTTTGTTATGGCTCTGTTGGGTGTTAATCAAGATGCATTCTATTAATGGTAGTCTCATTGTAATTTAATATTTATGTTCCTTGAGAATAATTCTTATGATAAACTTATGTACTTATGTGATTTAAAATATTTTTATGTTATAAAAACTATTGATCTTTAGTCCCAATGTTGTTTTCAGTCACAAAGACTCTGGACTTAACCTGTTTTTTCCTGCCAGCGGGAGCTCTGAAATTTTATTGCCTCAGGATTTTCCCACCAAAAAAGCAATATAAGTGTCTGCACAGTGTCTGCGTGGTGCTGTCCATCCTAATAACAGGGTGTGCATAGTCAGGCCCACTGATTGGGAGGGGAAAGGAGGCAGTTGCCCAGAGACCCTTTTATTTGCCATTGGAGTGCACCGCTGAGATCTCTGCAGGGTTGTGTGCTCTCCAGGGCTTTGAAGCCTGGGGGGAGGCCGGGGGGCAGCATGGTCCAGGTGGTGCTGAGGGCTGGCTGCCCTGGCCCCACCCTTTCTGCCTGAGGACCTTCTCCTTACAGGAGTGTGGAGCCACCTCCCCACCACCACCATCATTTTGCCCTGGGAACCCCGATGGCTGTCAACCCAGCTGAGTGTGGTTCACTAGGAGAACAAGAGACCATGGCCCTCCCACTTTTTGAAAGTGGACAGGTTCATCATGGAGAACTGGAAAAGTATGTCAAAACTTTGTAATTGCCATGCCATGATTGAGTAACAGACCTCAAGGCAATCTAATAAAGCAACTCTTCACCTTCTATACTATGTTGTCACCTCACATTGCATTACCCCCATTTAAATATGAAAACATACAACCTTGGCAATTGAAATAGAGTTTCCAACTCAAGGCAATGCATTGGAAGGAAGATCTTCATTCTTTACACTGTGTAATTTTACAGAGTAGCAAGAAAATCTCTATCTCCTGAGCTTTAGAATTTGATTTTGGTTACAAAGATGCCAGTCAACAGAGAACTCTCTTTCCTTGCACCTAGCCTTTTGTGATACTTAAGGATATTGGCAACCATTGCATTGGAAAATAATTTAAACTTAATTGATAAGTGAAGGGCACCACATTATTGAATGTCTTATTTAATATATTTAATTATTAGATTTTTTAAAAAGTTTAAAAGAGCATTTAGGTGGCTAAATTGACCATTCAGAAATTAGGAAATGCAAGAATCAAAATTCAGATTTTTCTTATGCTTTCAATTTTTCCCCTTATTTGTATATATATTATAATAATCCTTAAATACATTATCATATACAGGCAGTCCCCGAGTTACGTGGATCCAACTTACGTCGGATCCCTACATACGAACGGGGCTTTTCTCGCCGCAGAGGACGGGGGCGGAGGGACCGCCCAGACGCGTCGCGGTCCCTCCGCCCGCATCCTCCGTGGCGAGAAAAGCCTGGTCTGCTGGGGGGAGGGAGGGCACACTAGCTAGCTAGTGCACCTCTCCCCCCCCCCCCCCCCAGCAGACCAGGCTTTTCTCGCCGACGCCTGGGGTAGAGCAGCTGGGGCGCTGCCGGGTTGGTCCCGCAGCGCCGCTCCTGGGCGCTACTGGACCAACCCAGCAGCACCCCAGCTGCTCTGCCCCAGGCGTCCCCAAGTCAGCCGCTGCTGAAACTGACCAGTGGCTGACTACAGGAAGCCTGAGGCAGAGCAGCTCTACCTCAGGCTTCCTGTAGTCAGCCGCTGGTCAGTTTCAGCAGGGCTGACTTGGGAACGCCTGGGGCAGAGCAGCTGGGGTGCTGCCGGATTGGTCCCCGCAGCACCGAGGTGCGGCGTTGCGGGGACCTACCTGATAGTTCCCCAGCTGCTCTGTCCCAGGCGTCCAGATTCAGCCGCTGTTGAAACTGATCAGCGGCTGATTCCAGGAAGTCCATGCCTCCAGCTTCCTGTAGTCAGCCGCTGGTCAGTTTCAACAGCGGCTGAATCTGGATGCCAGTTCTGACTTACATACGAATTCAACTTAAGAACAAACCTACAGTCCCTATCTTGTACATAACCCGGGGACTGCCTGTACCATTTTTTCCACAGGAGGTTCATCTATGTGTCTGACAATATTCTTTACTATAGTTTCAACTAATTTGCCCAGTACTGACATTAGACTTACTGGTATGTAATTGCCAGGATCACCTCTAGAGACCTTTCTAAATATTGGCATCACGTTAGCTATCTTTTAGTCATTAGGCAAAAAAGCTGATTTAAAGGATAGGATAAAAGCCACAGTTAATAGTTCCGCAATTTCACATTTGAGTTCTTTCAGAACACTTGGGTGAATGCCATCTGGTCCCAGTGACTTGTTACTGTTAAATTTATCAGTTTGTTCCAAAACCTCTTCTAATGACACCTCAGACTGGGACAATTCCTCAGATTTGTCACCTAAAAAGAATGGCTCAGGTTTGGGAATCTGAGGGCCAACTAAAAAAGAATTAATTTAGCTTCTCCACAATGACTGTAGCATCTTTGATTGCTACTTCAGCATCTCAATCATCCAACGGCCCCACTCATTGTTTAGCAAGGTTTCTGCTTCTGATGTACTAAAAAAAGCATTTTACTATTACTTCTTGAGTTTTTGGCTAGCTCTTCTTCAAACTCTTTTTGTGTGTGTGTCTTTTCTTATATTTTTACACTTAATTTGAGAGTTTATGCCCCCTTTCTATTTTCCTCTCTAGGATTTGACTTCACTTTTTAAAAGATATCTTTTTATTTCTCACTACTTGGTTGTTAAGCCACCGTGGCACTTTTTTGGTTCTCTTACTGTGTTTTTTAATTTGGGGTATACATTTAAGTTGGGCCTCTATTACGGTGTCTTTGAAAAGTTTCCATACAACTTGCAGAGATTTTACTTTTGTCACTGTACCTTTTAGTTGTGGTCAAAGAGACTGTTATATGGTGATTGGCCTCTTCAAGAAGGAATTCATCCAGTCCACCTGTAACTAATTAGTTGTTTCCCAAAGGTAGCTTACAGAAGGCAGCTGGTTTCAATAAAAACTGAAGCACTGGCTACAACTATTAGGAAATAGAAGCAGGAGGCCAGAGCAGATGCTGGTTCCCTAAAAGAACCTGCATATGCCTTCTAAAGGTATATCTACACAGCAAAGTGATTTCAAAATAACAGCCGTTATTTTGAAATAACTTTACTAACGTCTACACAGCCAAACCGCTCTTTCGAAATTAATTCGAAATAGTGAAGTGCTAATTTCAAATTTGGTAAAGACCAAATTCGAAATAGCTAATTCAAAATAAGCACTGTGCAGATGCTTATTTTGAAATAGGGGGCCTCCAGCCCATCCCAGAGTGCCCTGGTGGCCACTCTGGGCACAACCAAGAAAACTCCTCCCCCTGACCCCCTCCCCAGAGCCCTTAAAGGGGAAGACTCTGGCCACAGTGCCTGTGCTAACTCCAAGCCTGCCAGCCCAGAGCCAGCAGTTGCTGCACCTGACCCAGTGGCTCCAGCATGAGTCAGGCAGCCAATTCCAGCCAGCCCTCCAATGCTCCCCAGGACCCTGCACCTGTGGTTCTGGGAGACAGTTGGGCCAGTGAGACCCCCCAACACTGAACCCTGAGCTTCTCCTTCCCCTTCCTCTCCTTGCCTCCCCCTGCCAGCTCCCTCCTCCCAGGTTTCCCCCTTTCCTCTCTCCCCTCTCCCCACCACCTTCTTTCCCCAGTCTCACCTCAGTTTCATTCTCCCCCCACCCCAGTTTTGTTCAGTAAAGCGGCTTTGTTGTAATGAACACATGTCTTGTATTGTACAGCAGGAAGGGGGGTTAGGGAAGGGTAAGTGGAAGGATGCAAGGGAGGAATTAGGCACAAGCCCCCAGTGGGGCACACCAGGGAGACTGTTACTGCCTGCAGAACATGCTGCCAAGCTCGCAGCAACACATCCAGGAGAAGCACCAGAGTGCCCAGGGGCGGCTCCAGCTCCATGCTGCAAAGTGCTGTGGTGTCCTGAGTGAGGGCAACCAGAGCATGCAGAGAAAAAAATGCTTTGCTTTCCCTCAGCAAGGTAGGGAAGCAAGCAGGGAAACCTTAGAACCAGCTGTCCAGGGGAGTCCCTTTAAGCACAGGTCTCAAATAGCCTCAGGCTGCAGCCACACAAGGTAACTCCTGACCTGATGCCCTGCCAGAACCAGTTCTGGCCAGCCTTAAATGCGATTCAGCATCCTATCAGTGTGGACACGCTATTTCGAAATAGCAAAACATTATTTCGAAATGCATTTTGTGTCTAGACGCGTTATTTCAAAATAAGCTATTTCGAAATAACTATTTCAAAATAAGATACTTAGAAATAAGATATTTCGAAATAACGCTGTAGTGTAGACATCCCCGAAAAGAGAAGGAATTTGGAGTTGCTGAGAGGAGGAGCTGCTCAGAGGTAGAACTAAAGAGACTTGGCCAAAAGAGGACTGAGATTCATGTGGTACCCTTAAGTAAAGTGGAAGATTTGTCTCAGCCACAGGCAAGCCAAACAGAAGACAGATGACTAGGGAGTAGTATAAATGATGACCAGGGAGAAATATAAATATATTGCTTGATCATTCAGGGGTGCAATCCGGAAAGCCAAAGCGCAACTGGAATTGCAGCTAGCAAGACATGTGAAGAGTAACAAGAAAAGTTTCTATGGGCAAGTTAGCAATAAGAAGGTGGGACTCTTATTGGATGAGGGAGGTAACCTAGTGACAGATGATATGGGAAAAACTGAACTACACACTCATTATTTTTGTCTTTGTCTTCACAGACAAGATTAGCTCTCAGACTACTGCACTAGGCAACACAATATGGGGAGGAGGTGGGCAGCCCTCAGTGGAGAAAGAAAAGGTTAATAACTGTTTAAAAAGTTGGACATACACAAATACCTGGGACCAGATCTAATGCATCTGAGGGTTCTGAGAGAGTTAACTGATGTGATTGCAGAGCCATTGGCCATTATCTTTGAAAACTCAGGGCAATCAGTGGAGGTCCCAGACAACTGGAAAAAAGGCAAATGTGCCCATCTTTAAAAAAGGGAAGACAGACAATCCAGGGAACTACAGACCTATCAACTTCATCTCAGTCCCCAGAAAAATCATGGAGAGGATCCTCAAGGAATCCATTTTGAAGCTCTTGGAAGAGAGGAAAGTATTCAGGAATAGTCACCATGGATTCACCAAGGGTAAGCTATGCCTGACCAACCTGATTGTCTTCTATGACAAGGTAACTAGCTTTGTGGATATGGGGAAGGCAGTGGACATGATATACTTTGACTTTAGCAAAGCTTTTGATATGGTCCCCCACAGTATTCTTGACAGCAAGTTAAAGAAGGATGGATTGGATAAATGGACTGTAAGGTGGACAGAAATCTGGTTAGATTGTTGGGCTCATCAGGTAGTGATCAATGGCTCAATGTCTGGTTCACGGTCAGTATCAAGCAGAATGCCACAAGGGTTGCTTCTAGGGCCAATTTTGTTCAACTTCTTTATTAATGACCTGAATGAAAGGATGGATTGCACCCTCAGCAACTTTGCAGATGACACTAAGGGCTCATCTAGACTACAGGGAATGGTCAAAAGAAAATATGCAAATTCCGCGGGAATTTGAATATCTTCTTCCAATCGAAAGTGAAAGTAATTAAGACGCGGCTTTTTCGGCGAACCCCACCCCCCTTGTTGAAAAGCCATGTAAACCTCCTTTTTTAAGGAAGAGCAGCTTTTCAATAAAGGGGGCGGTTCATCGAAAAGCCATGTCTTAATTACTTTCACTTTTGAAAGCTCTGCTTTCGAAAGTGCGATCAGAAGTGCGATCAGAAGATCTTTTTTGACTGTTCCATGTAGTCTAGCTATGCCTTAAACTAGGGGGAGAGGTAGGTACGTTGGAGAGTAGGCATAGGGTCCAGAGAGACCTAGACAAATTGGCGGATTGGGCCAAAAGAAAGCTGATGAGGTTCAACAAGGACAAGTGCAGA
Source organism: Pelodiscus sinensis (assembly GCF_049634645.1). Taxonomy (NCBI): domain Eukaryota; kingdom Metazoa; phylum Chordata; order Testudines; family Trionychidae; genus Pelodiscus; species Pelodiscus sinensis. Next base: position 36,943,789 of record NC_134713.1, read on the forward strand.
GTCCTGCACTGGGACAGAAGAATCTCAAGCACAGTTACAGGCAGAGGACCAACTAGCTAAGCAACAATTTGGCAGAAAGAGACCTGGCGATTACAGTGGATGAGAATCTGGATATGAGTTAACTGTGTGCCCTTGTAGCCAAGAAGGCTAATGGCATATTAAGGTGCATTAGGAAGAGCATTGCCAACAGATCTAGAAAAGTTATTGTTCCCCTTTATTCAGCTCTGGTGAGGCCACATCTAGAGTACTGCATCCAGTTCTGGGGCCCCCATTACAGTAAGGATGTGGATACATTGGAGAAAGTCCAGCAGAGGGCAACAAAAAAGATTAGGGGGCTGGAGCACATTACTTATGAGGAGAGGCTGAGGGATCTGGGCTTATTTCGTCTACAGAATAGAAAAGTGAGGGGGGATTCCATAGCAGCCTTTAACTACCTGAAGGAGGGTTCAAAAGATGATGGAGAGAGAAAGGTGATTCCGGAGAAACTCAGCAGGGGTAGGACTCAGAGGTGAATGAGGCCTTTGTAATGGAATACTGTGAGGAGTTTACCTGCAGAAGCTCTAGGTTGAGGGATATGGTGAGAGATGTGGTTGAAAAGTTTAAGAACCTTGTAGCTGTCAGACTGGTCTGGCTAGAATTATAGAATTATGGAATTATGTCTCACGTAGATGACCCGGGTATGGAATCCTGGTATAGGGACAAAGGAACTAGTGAACTGCTGCCTTTTACTTGTTTTACATCATGATCTGAGAATTGTTTCACTCGGCAGGATATGAGAATGGATACCTTTAAGTTAGTAAATGAGGCCCAGAAATGGATATTTTGTTACACTGAGAGGGACAACATTCCTTTCTTGTGTAAGTTTGACGGGCCGCTAGTCTGGTTTGTGAGGATTTTGGTTGGGTCCGAGAACTGAAAAAGGAGAAACTGGTTGTTGTGGAACTGTGACACCACTTTCGGCAAAACGGCTAGGTGGGGCTTCAGTGGGACTTAATCCTTATAGAACGCCATACAGGGTAGCTCCAATGTAAATGCTCTGATTTCAGGGACTTTGTGGGTCACAGCAACCATGACTAGGAAGGAGACCTTCCTTGAAAGGAGTATCAGAGAACACAAGGTTAATGGCTCAAAGGGAGGCCCTGTGGACCTTGACAGTACCAGGTTCAGGTCCCAAGATGGTTTAGGGTTACGATCTATCTGGTGATTATGTCTCTTTTTTCTGTATGGTTTTACTAGAAACAATCCCATTTCAGGCATATGCAATTTTCCTAGCACAAGCAAACTTTTGCCTTGCTTTAAGTTATGATAAGAGGAAGCTTTATAACAAATTTGGTGGTCCTATGTCTAACTGTTTAGTAGGAGTGCTTGAATGAACAGACAGACAGACACACTCACAGACGTACTCTCTCAAATCATAAATATAATAGCCCAATGTCTGTGACTCTGTAATGCTGAAACGCTGGCTCTTCCCTCTGGGTGGCGCTGTTGTCTCCGGCCATGGCACTCGGCTGACTTCTGCGCTGCTCAGCCGGGCCGCCGCAGAAGTGCTGTATGAGGAGTCTGGGACCCAAATGGCCACTTGCACTGCTTATTCCCCTGTGGCGGCCTGGCTGAGCAGCGCAGAAGTCAGCCGAGCACCACAGCGAGCGGTGAAGGGAGGGCGGGAGTGATGTGTGGAGTGACAGCAGCTTCAGGCCCCACCCCCTGGCTGTAAACAGACCCTGGCCGGGGAGAGGGCATGAAAACGAGGGGGAGAGTAAGGTGGGGGACAACTGGGACGCTGCAGGATTAGTGCTGGGGTGAAGGAAAATGGTGCAGGTGCAGCTGGAGCTCATAGGCAGCCGCTTAGCCGGGCTGCCACGTGGGAGCAAGTGGTACAAACAGCCGTTTGGGCTCTGCACTCCCCATGCAGGAGGAGGAGGAGAAGAGAATGAGAGACAGAGAGAGAGGCAGGAGATGGAGGAGAGCTGAGAGAGAGAGGGGAGAGGCAGTAGGAGGAAGGGAGCGAGAGAGAGATGGAGCAAGAGACCGAAGGCTCAGGAGAGAAGACCGAGATAGAAAGGGAAAAGGACGTGGAGGAGAGACCTGAAAATCCCATTTTATGACGGGCTAATTGGCAAGTATATAGTAGATTTCTATAAACCTGAGATTGCACATCACATTCTTTATTGTACCTCACAGCAATATCATGCCACCCATACATCTCCACTGCTGCTAGCAGCAGCACTGTCTTCAGAGCTGGGTGTCCAGCCAGCAGCCTCTAAACGCCACTCTTCCTTCAGAGCTGGGAGGCAGGATACTAGATTTCATGGGAGAGATCAGACTTTTGTAGTCTGTGACATGATTTTCCGTCATCAGAAATGGAAAAGTAAAAGTAGGATGGTTTGGTATTGCCACATCTACTTTTGTGCTGCTACTGGCAGCAACTTTGCCTTCAGAGGTGGGTGCCTGACCAGCCAGCATGGATAGTGATCTACTTTATGGCAAAAATAGTGGATTTCACTATCTATGACCACTCTCTCAAGCCCACTTTCACACAACAGCAGCACCATCAGCAGCACAGCAGTAAGGTGACAATACCATTACCTCTCTGCAAGAGGCTTTGGGTCAGAGACCCCAGTTTGAGAAATGCTGTGACGAAATCACACATTTTTTGTGAATTGGTCATAACATAAATAGAAAATTTTGCAGAATTTCGAACTAGCGGTTTGTATGTGTAGCTCCTATTGAAGTTAATTCCAACTAATGTCTGTTAGTTCGAATTAACCCTATGGCTTTCTTCTGGGGAGGGCAAGGCAACAAGCCTCCAACAGGGAGGCATCAGGTCTTGGTCCACCCCTTCATAGAACCTTAGAGATCAGTGTATCATATAAGCAAATCTTTGTAAAACGGAGACAATTTAATATTAACGTTTCATTGAAAGGAATGAGAGAGTCAGGAAGGCCCACACCAGGGAGCCAAAAACACAGTTGTAGTAACTGTCTCTGGAGCCTTCAGAGTGTACCCTCCATGAGGCTGGCTGGCTGAAGAACTGTCTCCAGGGCAAAAAAAGCCACTCTCTGAGTGGGGAACAGACCAAGAAGGATTCTGACAGAGGACACCGAGGTGGTTCAGGCAGTTCACACAGGAGGGTGTCTTGGCCGGAAGGCTGAGTAGCCGAAAAGGCTGGTAAACTCAGGGAATGCAGGCACAGGCATTTGGCCAGATGGGGGCGCTCATAGCAGGTGAGCACCAATTAATTACAGGATCATATCAAATCAGCTTCCCTCTTTCTATATGATGTCGGTTTAAGCTCCAAAGTTAGGTTCCGTTAGTAGAAAAAATGCATGAAGCCTAGTATGAATGGAACTATACAGTTAAAAAAGAACACGGCAGGGCTTTGCTAGGGCAGCGGAAGTGCAGAGTGAAAGCGAAAGGAGACTCAGCTGGGTTTCCGCTGCTGCCCAGCCAGCGCAAGCGAGAAGCTGCAGAGAACCGCATCTCCAGCGAACAGCAAGAGGAAAGTTCGCGAGCAGCAAGACTGGGGGTGGGCGTCAGGGGGAAGAGCTGACCGGGCACGGAGCAGTCTGCGGGATAGATCTAAGGTAAGTGGAAGCGATGCAGACTGGGGGAGGCTGCTGCTAACAGCCCGCCACGCCCCGTCATGCTTGTGACTCCCGATGTTTCCCAACAACCACCTCTCGCCTGGCGGTCCAGGCTCCTTCACCCGCCTGCCTTTGCCCTCCCCACCCTGTTAGCCTAAATCCTCCTCCAGACAAGCCCCAAATATCTTCATTCCCCTAACTCACGTCAGTACCCTAGTCCGCACCGATTCCCCAGTTCCCTGCTTTCTCCAGCCCCCCACCCAGCTCTGGCTCATCCCTCCTATAGGGAACTTTCTGGGTGTCTGGCTGGTGAGTCTTGCCCGTATGCTCAGGGTTTAGCTGATCGCCATATTTGGGGTCAGGAAGGAATTTTCCTCCAGGGTAGATTGGCAGAGGCCCTGGAGGTTTTTCGCCTTCCTCTGTAGCATTGGGCACAGATCACAGCTGAAGGACTCTCTGCATGTTGGGGCCTTCAAAGTATTGGAAGGCTTCAATATCTGAGACATAGGTGAGAGGATTATTCTAAGAGGGGTGGGCGAGATTCTGTGGCCTGCACGGTGCAGGGGGTCAGACTAGATGATCATAATGGTCCCTTCTGACCTTAAAGTCTATGAGTCTATGAGTCCTCCAGGGTTCTGCTTCTGCAGGGGACACAGGACAGCTCCTGCCGCCCTCATCCCTCCCCCAGCCCTTGTGAGACACCCAGAGAGGCAAATCTGTGGCTACCGATTCACAGAAATGACCCACCCTGAGCTGCACAGAACCTGGCTGCTCTGTTAGAGGTCCCCTTCCTATACAGCCACGACCCCCCCCCCCCCAGGAAGAAAGCCCTAATAACAATTTGGTAGACAGGGCAGCCCTAGACGAGCTGCCAGCAACTGGCGCCCTAGGCAAACCATGCAATCGCCCCCCGCAACACCAAGGGCAGATATAGGCTGAGGTTTTTAGTAAACTGGGAAACATTTTGCTCGTATTTTCTATTTAATGTTTTTTAAGCGTATTCATTTAAACAGGCATCATTATTCAGTTTGTCCATCCACCAATGTTTCTGAGATCAGATTAAAATAGAGACATGGAATTTTCAGAATAGATTTGTACACGACAGTTAGACGATATTTCAGTACAATTTCAAATAAAAATGCATTACAAATGTTAATTATAATTTTTATTATTACAAATCCAAAATAGTGCATTACACTATCCTGCTTTAACTGCCATTACCACCACATCGTACGGGAGAGGGGGGCTGGGGATGGAGTTTTGTGGCTGGGAACAGGGGGCCAGGGATGGAGGTCTATGGCTGTGGAGAAGGGTGTGGGGAGAGGGAACAGGGTGCCAGTGGGGGGAGAGAGTCCCCTGCACCCACCTCCTCCCAGAATTCCCCCCATCCCGAGGGAAGCCGGTGTGCGCCTCCCCCTCCCCCCCCGTGGCACGGGGAAACCCCTGCACGTTGCCTCTCCCAGGGCTGACCTCCCCCCCCCGCTGTGCAGGGGAAGCCAGCACGTGCCTCCCCCGGGGCCAACTCCCCACGCTCCTCCTCCAGGGCCGACTCACCCCTCCTGTGGCACAAGGAAGCCTTCCTCCAGGGCCGACGCCAGGAAGGGGAAGTGGCAGGGAATTTGGCGCCCCATTTAACTTGGCACCCTAGGTGACTGCCGATTTTGCCTATAGGCACTGGCCACCCCTGCTAGTGCATAGAGCTGAAAACACAGACCACAAAAAAGTAAGGATAATAATAAACAAATGCTAAATAAGGCCATGTGTCTGGCCAGGAGGGAGGGTAGAGGAGGGGACTTGGGGCAGGGTGTCAGAGCAAGCTGGGAATGCGGGGTCTTGGCAGGGGGAAGGGAATGAGGAGAGATTGGGTGTGGGGTGTGGGCATAAGGCGGGACGCTTACATGGCTTGGCACCCTGCTGCAGCAGGGAAAGACTCCAGGGAGCATGCCCTGCGCCCTGAACACGCAAGTGTGCCGGGCCATGGTTGCGAGTTACTATTCAGAGCCGGGGCCCTGCTCCAGCAATATGTGGAGCTGGGTCTCTGCCCCGGCTCTACCTGGAGTGGGCCTCGGACCCCTCCTCCCCCCGCTGGCCCTCCCGCGCATCGTCCCACCCTGCCCCCAGAGCATCCCCCTCAGCCCCAGACCATCCCTGCCGTGCGCTGCTCTCAGCGCAGCTCCCTCTCACTGGCTGCTGCTGCTGCCATGCGCCGCGTTGCAGGTGGGTGGGGATGCACCCGGGCGTGACTTGACGTAATGGCCTGGGATTTTAAAACTCTTCAGCGCAACATTGCGGGGCGTGGCTGGCTCCAGGTTCAGATTCCGGGATCTGAATGCAGACTCCGGGCCCAGCAAAGTGGAAGGTAGGGAAGGGGCTTGTGCGGTGGGGAAGGGGCTTGTGCGGAAGGGGGAGGAGGGAAGAGGAAGGGACTTGTGCGGAGGAGGAGGAGGAAGAAAGGGGAAGGCACCAGGAGACAGGGTGGAGGAGAGACAAATGGCAGGGGCCCAAGTGCAGACAATGAGGGAAACGGCAGGAAGGGAGGTGTCAGTGGGAGGGGGGACAGGGTGATGCTGGGAGAGGAGAGGGGAAGGGCATTGGGGGCTAGAGGGGGAAGTGGAGGTGCTGGGAGAAGGCTTGAAAGAAGGGGTGGGCATGAGAAAGATGGGGATGGAGCAAGTCATGTGTGAGGGAACAGAGGGGCAGGAGGGGAACGGGGGCAGATAGTGGTGAGGGGGTGGGCATCAGGGAAAAAGAGGGCGAAGGAGGCAGGGGCAGTAAGGGAAGGGGGAAGCACCAGGAGGGTGCAGGGCTAAGGGAAGGTGCAGGTGCCAGGAGATTCTGGGGTGAAACAGAGGGGTAGACACCTGCAGGTGAGGGACCAGCACCAGAAGAGAGAGGCAGGGCAGGTATGTAGGAGGGAGATGTTGAAAGAGGGAATGAGGAGGGGTAGCTCACTTGATCAGAGTGGGGCTACTGGAGGAGTGGGCACAGGGGGGAGTGAAGGGCTGGTGGGGGGCAGGTCGCAGGAGGGCTGAGGACAGTGAGAAGGGCAGGAGTCAGGACTGCAGAGGAGGGTGAGGAGTTGGGGGGCAGCAGGCACCGGGGAGCTGATGGAGCGAGGAGAGGATACATGGCAGCAGAGAGAAAAGGTAAAGGTTTAAAAATATTTATTAATAACTTGGTATGCTGCCCACGGCCAGTTTGTTTGTGCCCCGCGGTGCAGTTTGGGTTTATGTGGGGATCAACACGTGGCTGGCGAGTGGGAGCCAAAACAAAAAAGTAGTCAGTGTAATGATCTTCTGTTGATATGCATTTTAGTATTTAAATTCTTGGACTGTCATTGCTCATGAAAAGTGCTGTCACATGGGTAGAAATCGGGTAAAAATTGCATTTTATTAATATCCGCAGAACTGACTTAAATGGGGCCTGTGTGTTATGTAGTCTTGCCTTAAATTTTGTATTCATGCCTGTCAGTGCTAGAGAAGCTATTTGTATATATTTGCTTTTATATGCAACCACACTTAGGTTGAGGCCCTCAGCATGTTCTGTAAGTGTCAGTGTGGTCCCTGGGGCTTCCAAAATTGAGTTGCCCTAGCTCATCTCTGACAGGTGTCTGTCTAACCTGGTCTTAAATATCTCCAGTGATGGAGATTCCGCAGTCTCCGTAGGCAATTTATTCCAGGGTTTAACCACCCTGACAGGCAAGAAGTTTTTCCTAATGTCCAACCTAAGCCTCCCTTGCTGCAATTTAAGTCCATTGCTACTCATCCTAACCTCAGAGGCCAAGGAGAACAATTTTTCTTCCTCCTCCTTATGATACTCTTTTAGATACTTGAAAACTGCTCTCATGTCACTTTTCAGTCTTCTTTTCCAAGGTAAACAAAGCCAATTCCTTCAGCCTTGCCTCATATCTCATGTTCTGTAGACCTTTCATCATTTGTGTTGATCTTCTCTAGACTTTCTCCCAGTGTCTCCACGTTTCCTGAAATGTGGCACCCAGAACTGGACATAATACTCCATCTGGGGCCTAGTGTAGATGGCTCATTCCCTGCCTAGGGGACATGAGACTGGGCGGGTTAATTTCCAGTCCTCCTGTTTATTCTTTTCCTAAGCCAGGAGGGCATGGCAGTTCTGATGGGGGCTCTGCAGGAAGGCAGCCCGCACTGCCCCCTGCCTGAAACCTTGTGCAGGTGTTAAACAGCTGTCCAGCCCACCCTAGAGGTGACTGCATTTTAGCGTGCCTGAAGCAACACAGCACCAGCAATGGACAGGAGAATGGCTCCCGGGCATGGCTTGCTCATGACTGCTTCAGTCCCATTGGATGGGCCTCGCCTCTTTTCTTCCCCTCCCCCGCTTTGCAATGGGGCTGTAGACTCTGGGGGGAGAGGGGTGGAGGCAGGAAGAGGTGTTTCCTTGCAGCAGATGTAGACACGTCTCTGTATTAATCATTCTCTCATTGAAGTTTTTAGCTTTGTATTGAGTCCTTTTACATGAAAACTTTGTATTACATCTTGGTAGAATAGTCCCTAGGACAAGTGAGGCAGAGACTGTCCCTGTGGGGTGAATGAGGTGGGAATGTGAGCACCACTGGGCAGTTGCAAAGGTTGGAGAGGGGATGGAAGCCAGATCCAAGATCAGTGAGCCCTGGGAAGTGGGCCCATTGAAAGGAGACTGGACCTGTGGATGCCTTGCGGGTCAGCAGCAAGGACCTGCTTTGGGAAGCCCCCTCTTTGGAGGTGAATGTGGCAGCATTGAGACACCACCCAGAAGCAGGCAGTAACTGCAGATTTATGGGATGGCTCTCACAGATCTTGCACATGCATAAGATGATAGATTTGCAGGGGGGGGCGGGCAGTGGCATAGTGAGGCAGTCGGGGGGGGGGGGGTCAGTTGCCCCTGGGCACCATGCTAGGGAGGTTCCAATTTAATCCCATTCTGCTCCCCCCCCCCCTTATCCCTTCAGCTCACATGCACCTATTCCGCCTGCCACCGGCAGCTGGAGCCTCCTCCCTACCTCTCTGCTCCAAGCCCGATCCTGCTCCAAGCCTGACCCTTCTTCATCTCCACTGGAGGGTTAGTGCATGTGGGAGCCCGGCCCCAAACTGTAGGGGGGTGGGGAAAGATGCGGTACAAGTTCCCCTCAGCTGTGCACCAGGTTTGGGGCCATGCCACATGGTGGGGGGGGGCACAAATTTTTCCTTTGCCCCCGGGCACGTAACACCCTCGCTATGCTTCTGGTGGCACATCCAAACAAGCCACATGAACTCAGTACAGGTGCACAACACAAAATCCATTCTGCTCATGGGAGGAAACTCTTAGGCTATGTCTACACTGGCAGCTTCTTGCACAAGAACATCTTGAGCAAGGATTCTTGTGCAAGAAGTCTTGCGCAAGAACAGGTCCACACTGCCATGTGTGAGCTGTGCTTTTGCAGAAGAGCATCCATGGCAGCGTGGATGCTCTCTTGAGCAAGAAAGTTCTAATGGCCATTTTAGCCATAGGTGTTTCTTGCGCAAGAAATCCCTGCTGAGCATCCACACTGCCCTCTTGCGCAAGAGAGTTTACACCTGTTAGAAAAGAGTGTAGCTCTTGCACAAGACACCCTTTCTTACCGCGCCATACTGTAAATTTCCTTGCGCAAGAGCAGGCAGGCAGTGTGGCTGCTCTGTGGGTTCTTGCACAAGGACGGCTGTACTTGCATAAGAAGCCACGAGTGTAGACATAGCCTTAGAGGGAACACTTCCCCCAGTCTCTCTGCCCCCGAGTTAATGTCACACACATTGGGTTAATGCAACTGCAGTTAGTTGCATGGGGAGGTGTTTGGGGGGGGGGGGGGGGAAACTAATCCCTGTTGGTAGGAGGAAAATGGGAAAAGTCCTTCGAGAGGGGTGACATGACACCTTTTACTTCTGGTCATGTGTCCATCTTGCCCTGAGCGTGTTGCATCCAGAGGCCTGGCTAATGGGGGTCAGGGCGTGGTTAATGGGGGTCAGGGGATGTGGCTAATGGGACACCACCAAAAATTATACAAATCTGCCAGCCCCGGAGGAGGAGTGCATCGGCAGGTTATTTTTCATACGTGTTTTCTTGTTTTGTTTTTTTGCTCAACAAAAATTGCTGTGGGGCCCCATTGAAATTGTTTGAATTGGGCCCTGCACTTCCTAAAGCTGGCCCTGGGGGTGAATGGGTGGAGAGCTCAGTTTCTTCCCCCCACCCATGTAGGCCAGGCTTCCCACTGGCAGGGCAGGGAGGTGGGGGAGTAGAAACTCCGACTGTCCCCTCCAGATTAAACTCTGTCATTTCCCCAGCAGGCTTGGGAGGGCCACAGGGGAGAGAGAGCAGCAGTGCATGGGGGGCAGCAGAGCCTGAGCGTGCCCCAGGTGGGGGAGGGGGATGCAGCAGAGCCTGAGCCGGGTTCCCTGCAGGCAGCAGTTTTAAAACACTGAGGTCTGGGAGCGGCTCCTGAGCTCCAGCCACCCCTCCCACTCACAGCAGCAGCGGTCACTGTAAAAGCTGCTGCCTGCACACGTGGAGGAGGAGGCTGTGCAGCACCGGAGGCCCTGTGAGACGGGGGCCATCCTGTGGGCTGGGGAGACAGCCGCAGCGGGCTCTGCAGGGGGTGGGGGAGCAGAATTTTTGGGGGGAACCCCGGGATTCCGTGGAGCACTGTTTGGGAAACACTGCCCCAGGGAAAAGTTGTTGAGCAAAAAAAAAAAGGAGGCTCGCTCCTTTAATCCTTTATGAGCGGCCATTTTGAATTCTGTTCTCTCCGCGGCACACCAGTGTGCAGTGGAACACATTTTAAGAAACGTTGCTATACAGGGCCTTCCTCACCCTCCACCCGCCACCTCCCCCGGCTGATCTGCATGGAGGGAGGGGCTGAAGCTGTGGGGAAAAGGGGTTACCAACTCGCCTAGACAGATGGGCAGGACGCCATTTACTTCAGTGATGTCTGGTGTGATAGATAGGGTTGCCAGGTGTCCAGTAGTCAACCGGATAGTCTGGTATTCAACCGGACAGCCCGGTTTTTGGGTCCTCTGTCGGGTAAAAAAAATTCAGAAAATACCGGACATGTGCAATGTCTGGTATTTTCTGGTTTTCCGGCTGGGCGCCCAAGGGAAGCTTGGTGGGGGTGGGGGAAGTGGCTGGGAGGTGGGGCACAATTGGCGCTGAGAGCCTCTGGTTGCGTGTGATGCCTTGGGAGGAGGGGAAGCCCTGTACGTGCTCCTGAGCGCTGTTCCAGCATGTTGTGGAGCCACACCCAGACTCAGTAGTGCTTTGCCGGGACCGTGTGCTGGACAGCCAGCACCTGGGATCTGCACGTGCCCGGGTCAGTCCCACACCCCACCGGCCGATTTGCCCCCCCTCGTTCCCTTCCCGGTCGACTGGTTCTCCCCCACTTCTCCTCCGATCTTCCCCAGCTAGCCCCGCTTCCCCCGCCAGCCCCACTTCCGGCAGCCAGTTCTCCTCTCTTCCTCCTGATCTCCCCTGGACAGCCCCACTCCTCCCTACCCCTCCACCTCCCGCCAGCCCTGCTTCCTGCCGACCGGTTCCCCCGCCTGATTTCCTCCGGCTAGCCCCACTGCCCCTGACGACCCCCCAACTCCCTCAGACAGCCCTGCTGCCCCTGACCCTCTCTCCCTCCACCAGCCGTGCTTCCTGCTGGTTGGTTCCCCCACCCGATTTCCCCCAGACAGCCCCACTCCCCCCAGCTCTGCTTTCCACTGGCCGCCCTTCCCCTCCTCCAGTCCCCCGGCTGGTAATTTTTTTAACTCACCTGGTAACTCTAGTGAGAGAGTTGTCAGCCTGAAGCAGAGCCTGAGGAGCCGTATTGGCTGGAAGATTCCAGAGTAGCAGCTGCTGGGGGCTGGATGCTGAGCCCAGGGGAAACTACTGAGCGGTAAACAACTTTGACCTTGGTCTCCACTCATAAGAGTGATAAGAATGTCATTGAGCCAGTGTCACATTACTGAATTTGAGTGAGGCAGCCGGATCACTGCTGCACCCATTGGGGCGTGGGGTTTGTTGGTCCCAAAAGTAGTATAAAGGGGGCCATGCGAGATGTCAAATAGAAGCTTACTGTCTTCTAATTTTATATATGCTATTCATGTAAATGTATAATGTCTGCGTGTGAAGTTATATGTACTTTGTGTGAGTATTAAATATTTCTCTGTGTGTGGTTAAACAGTGGGCAGAGCTTGGCCTATAGACATGCTAATTAGCGAGGCTCTGTGGGACAATTGCACTCAGTGGGCCAAGGACACACCTCGGGAAAGAGGAATGACACTTAAGGGCTACCAGCAGGGAACACAGGGATAGACCACTGGCCAGGTGACCTGCTGCAACCAAGAAGTGACCAGGAAGGAGGTATAAATTTGCCATGTTGCCATCTCCATTTTGTACTCAGCTCAGCTCTTCATCCCAGGGGCAGCAGTGCAGGGATCGAAGAGCCGGAAAGAACTGTGGACCCATCCTGACCTAAGATGTGCAACAAGGACTTTTAAGCCAGCAGTTATAACATCTTTGCTGCAAGACTGCATCGAGAACTGGGAGATTCGATGCATGTAATGTATGATACTTTAGCAACCTTACTCTCATGCTTTTCTTTCTTGTAGTAATAAATCTTTAGATTGCAGATTCTAAAGGATTGGCTCAGCGTGATTTGTGGGTAAGATCCAGAGAGTAAATTGACCTGGGAACTGTGGCTGGTTTCTTGGAACCAGACAGAACTTGTTCGGGGAAGGTGAGATTGGGTTCTAAGACCCCTTACCTGTGTATGAGGCCTGGGGCCATCTGGGGCACGGATATTGCTGAAGTGTCGGAGGGGTTTTGCTCGCGAGGCTTCAGGCAGGCAGCTGAAGTGCTCTGTGGGACTGGTTTGTGGCCTATCTGGGAAGGTCTCCAGTCTGGGGGCTGTAAGGAGCCCGGAATTTGAGCAATTTGCCCTGAGCGGACACCCTCAGCTGTGCCCAGACCCGGCCCGGTACGTCACAGCCAGGTACATGCACACCTGGTAATCAACTGTAGTATAGCTAGTATAAGGAGTTTCGTGTCCAGTGAGTCTCACCAGGAACCTAAATCTCAAAGGGTGTCCTGAATCCCTCTAGCTGGAGCCATGTCCGCTATGGCTGGGTACAAGGTAACTGGAACAGGACTTCCTGCAGACTAAATGGGTGTAAGCATTTCCAAGTACCTGTTACTTTTTTATGCATTGTTCTGCCTGTATTTATTGGTTTAATACTTTGCAGTAGCTGTGTAACCATTTGGCAGTATTGAGCCTGTAACAGCAGTGATGTAGTGAGATTAATAAAAGCAACTATCTGTCCCTAATTGACTCTGTCTTGAAGCGAATCCACAGCCCTGATGCGGCCTGGCCCTGGGCCTTGACATCTCTCTTCCACTTCTTCATATACAAACTATATATTATTTACAAGCCTTCCTGTCTTTTGTTTCTCTGGGTATGTCTACACTACAAAGTTAGTTCGAACTAACGGACGTTAGTTCGAACTAACTTTAATAGGTGCTACAATAGCGTTCCGCTAGTTCGAATATAATTCAAACTAGCAGAGCGCTTAGTTCGAACTAGGTAAACCTCATTTTAGGAGGATTAAGCCTAGTTCAAACTAGCTAGTTCGAATTAAGGGCTGTGTAGACCCTTAATTCGAACTAGTGGGAGGCTAGCCCTCCCCAGCTTTCCCTGGTGGCCACTCTGGGCACCACCAGGGAAACTCTATGCCCCCCTCCCGGCCCCGGACCCTTAAAGGGGCACGGGCTGGCTACGGTGCCCATGCCAGGTGCAAACCTGCCAGCACCCAGCCAGCATACCCTGCACCTGGCACGGATCGAGCCAGCCACCCGATGCCCCCCAGCCCTCCCCCTCTTCCCGGGACCAGGCTGGCGGCTCCCGGGAGCTTGCCCAGGACCGCAAGAAGCGGGCACCTGCCTGGGCTAGTGCGGACATCGTGGACTTTGTTCACGATCTCCGCACTAGGCACAGGAAAGTGGCCGGCTTGGGCAGGAGAGCTGCCAGCCTGGCCACCCAGGAGCAGGTGTGCATGAAAATCAAGGAGGTCCACTGAGACCCCCGACCCTGAGCCCTGAGCTTACAATGGCCATCCTGGGTCAGACCAAAGGTCCATCTAGCCCAGTAGCCTGTCTGCCGACAGCGGCCAACCCTAGGGACCCTGGAGGGGATGGACCAAAGACAGTGACCAAGCCATTTGTCTCGTGCCATCCCTCTCCAGCCTTCCACAAACCTTGGGCAGGGACACCACTCCTACCCCCTGGCTAATAGCACTCCATGGACCCAACCTCCATGACTTGATCTCACTTCCCTTTAAACTCTGTTCTAGTTCTAGCCTTCACAGCCTCCTGCAGCAAGGAGTTCCACAGGTTGACTCTTTGCTTTGTGAAGAAGAACTTTCTGATACTAGTTTGAAGCCTGATACCCATTCCTTTCCTTTGGTGTCCTCTAGTCCTTCTTTATGGGAACTAATGAAGAACTTTTCTGTATGCACCCTCTCCACCCAACTCCTGCTTTTAGAGACCTCTATCCTGTCCCCCCTCCGTCTCCTCTTTTCTAAGTTGAGAAGTCCCAGTCTCTTTAGCCTCTCTTCATATGGGACCTGTTCCCAACCCCTGATCATTGTAGTTGCCCGCCCCTCTCCCACCCTCTCTCTTCCCCTCTCCCACCTCCTTTTCCCAGTCTCCCCCAGTTTTGTTCAATAAAGACAGATTCCATTTTTGAACACAATTGTCCTTTATTTTGTACATCAAGAAAAGGGGCTAGGGAAGGATAAGTGGAAGGAGGTGAGAGAGGAATGGGGTACGAGCCCCCGATGGGGAGGACTGGGCTGGCTCTGCGGGCTTCTGGGGGTGGAAGCTCTCCTGCAGCCCCCCAATTGCCCCCTCTCCCCAGATGGCAGCCTGCGGCAAGTGCAGCCGGGCTGATGGCCGAGTGATGTGATGTGCCCAGTGTGGGCACTCCGGGCACTCCAAGCCAGGACTGGTTTTCAAGCGGGGCACCCCTGAGAACTGTCTGTCCGGGGTGGGGGTCGGGTCCTTTTAAGCACAGCCCTCGGCTAGCCTGAGACAGCATCTCCACGCTCTAAGTCCTCCTCTGATGCCCTGCCGGCACTGCTTCCGGCCATCCTTAAGCCCAGGGTCCACTTAATGTTCATGGTCCACTTAATGTGGACATGCTAGTTCGAATTAGCAAAACGCTAATTCGAACTAGTTTTTAGTTCTAGACGCGTTAGTTCGAATTAGCTTAGTTCGAATTAACTAATTCGAACTAAGTTAGTTCGAACTAACTCTGTAGTGTAGACGTACCCTCTTTGAGTGTACAAGACTTACAAACGTGCACAGAACTGTGCTGCTGCAAACTTAGTTAAAACACCTCACAGAAAAAAAGAAGTGGAAGAAGCAGGGATATCTTTTTTCAGTTTCAAACCGTTAATTTATTCTTATGAATTAATACAAAAAATATTTAAAAGTTCTGATTATAACAGACCAAAATTACATACTTTTGGGTATCAAAGATTCATTTATTATGTTTACATAATCAGTAATTTTTCTAGTCAAAATATTACAGTAAGTGTACACAGATACTAAAACAGGGGTGGGCAATAAGCAACCTATAGGCCACTTATTGCCTGCCCCTGCTATAAATCCAGGGATCCATTCTTATTTGCCTTGACTGCATTCCCAAGAGTTCAAGGCTCCTTCATGTTTTCAGGCAGTGTAAAGTGGCCTTAAAGTAACTGAGAATGAAGCCCATAGTGGGTGATTTGTTACAGCTTTGAGCTGTACCCTGTAAACTGTATATTCAATCCTAAAGACTCTTAGAGTATTTTTGTTGTGTTTTGTAACTAGTGTCAGAGAGTCATAGAGGCCAAGTCTGTTGGCTCTGGCTTGGGTGGTGGCACTAACTAGTATTGTAAATCTTGCGGCTCAGGCTCCCAAACTCACCCTTCACCTTGCATTTCAGAACCCAACCCGCATCCTGAACAGCTACACAGCTGTTCTTAGTGCCATAGCAAAAGCCTCAGGTTGTGTCTACGCTGGCACGATCTTGCGCAAAAGCGGCCGCTCTTGCGCAAAAACTTACTGCCTGTCTACACTGGCCGCGTGTTCTTGTGTAAGTAAACTGACATTCTAATGTATGAAATCAGGGCTTCTTGCGCCAGAACTCTGACGCTCCCGCTCAGGAATAAGCCCTTTGGCGCAACTGTTCTTGCGCAAGAAGCCAGTGTAGACAGTAAATACGAATTTCTTGCGCAAGAAAGCGCTATGGTTAAAATGGCCATCGGAGCGTTCTTGTGCAAGACGACATATACACTGGCATGGATGCTCTTGTGCAAAAGCACATCTCTTGCGGAAAAGCACATGCCATTGTAGATGCTCTTTTCTGGAAGAGTTTTTGCACAAGAACTCTTCCACAAAAGAGTTCTTGTGCCAGAAGCTGCCAGTGTAGACGTAGCCTTCAGTGTGTAGACTGAGGCTCAGAGACATACAGGTTAGCAGCTATTCAGGCTCTAGGAGGAAGGGAGGGAGGGAGAGGAGCAGGGACGGAGCATGAATTCCCTGATTTATGGCGTTCAGAAAGTACTGGATGTCAGGAAGAGTAGAAAGTGCAGGTTTCCAGTTACCCAGGGTATGTCTACACTACCCCTCTAGTTCGAACTAGCGGGGTAATGTAGGCATACCGCACTTGCAAATGAAGCCCGGGATTTGAATTTCCCGGGCTTCATTTGCATAAGCGGGGTGCTGCCATTTTTAAAACCCCGCTCGTTCGAACCCTGTGCCGCGCGGCTACACGGGGCATGAACTAGGTAGTTCGAACTAGGCTTCCTAGTTCAAACTACCGTTACTCCTCGTGGAATGAGGAGTAACGGTAGTTCGAACTAGGAAGCCTAGTTCGAACTACCTAGTTCGTGCCCCGTGTAGCCGCGCGGCACAGGGTTCGAACGAGCAGGGTTTTAAAAATGGCGGCGCCCCGCTTATGCAAATGAAGCCCGGGAAATTCAAATCCTGGACTTCATTTGCAAGTGCGATATGCCTACATTACCCTCCTAGTTCGAACTAGTGGGGTAGTGTAGACATACCCCCAGTGCGCGAGGTGTGTGGGAGAGAGGAGCAGAGAGAGGATCCGTGGTCAGCAGGTGGAACCCTAGGGGTGCACAGGCTGCAGGTTGCCCACCATTGACAGCAATGCAGCCACCTGAGATGAAGGAGAACCACATCCCGCCCACTTAATTAGCCTCATTAACACAAGTCCTACAATTGACAGGTACTTCTTTTGCCCATGAATGCTCATGAGTCTTTATATTTTGATTAGTCTCTAAGGGCTTGCCTACCCTAGAAAATGATTTCACAATAATTTATTTTTAAATAACTCCCAAAATAACTATTTTGAAATAATGTGTCCACACTACAGAGAAGCCTTGAAAGTAGTCTGAGGCGGGCTCCATTAATGTGGACGTGCTGCCTAGACTTAGAGCCACAAAAGCACTGGGAAATAATTTGTCTGAATTACTCTGGGGAACAGTTGTTTTGAAAGAGCAGCACTGGCGTGTCCACACTAACACTTTCAAAATAACTATTTCAAAATTAGCATTATTCCTCATGGAAAGCAGGAGTTATTTTGGAATAACTATTGGTAGTGTGGACACTCTGCTTGCTTTTTTCAAAACCGGGAGTTATTTCAAAATAACTCTCTAGTGTAAACCAGGGATAGGGTGCCACAGGACCACTCGTTGTTTTTGTAGTGAAACTCGTGAGCTTTTATAAATGGGGAGATCATATGGAAACGCAGACACAGCCATTCTCTACAAGTCACTCTCTCTTTCTCTTAAATTGCAGGTGGGTTTCTGCTCTGTGTAACAGCCCAGGCTCAATAGCCATAAAAAAGACCAACGAGTGGGTGAGGCGCATCAGACTACCTCCAAATATTTTGAATTATAAAAGAAATGAATCTTGCAAATGATAGTGCAACTTCCAGAGACATATTTGACTGGGACTATATTCTCTGGAGTGTTCGTTTAAAGTTACTAGCAGCTGGCTTTTTTATGTACCTGGGAGTATCTTTTCTAGCTCACTGGCTGTCATTATGGATCAGTGCCAGTTATCCTGCTTTGTCAACAAAAAAGAAGATTGAATGGAATATAGATATCACACGTGGCGTGTTTGGAGTTCAGTGTTCTATAGCTGGGTTCTGGGCCTTGCTTATAGATCCAGTTTTCCAAGCTGACAAAGTGTATTCACAGCAAAATTGGAGCTGGCTTCATTGCTTAGTAGCCTCTGGCTGCATGTTACTTGACGATGTATATCTTCTTGTGTTTGATATTGTTTTCAGGACACGTAATATGATCTTGTTAGTTCATCATTTTTTTGCTTCTGGTGCACTTCTTGGTCTGATAATTAACATAAAGTCTGGACACTATCTAATCCTGATAGGACTTCTGCTTGAGATGATCACTCCATTAAACTGCCTGACAACATTGCTTAAAGTGGTAAGAACTTTCTGTATTAAGTATTGGTAAAAGATGTTTCCACTATAAACTTCACGTTGTCTCTCCCTTAAAAAAAAAAAAACTTGCAAAAAATGACCACCAAATTGGGAGATTATTTCTGGGATCATGGTAGAATTCCTCCCCACCCACAACTTGAAGTTATTGGCCATGAGAATCCTTAATTAAGGCACTATGGCCGAGTCTCTGGCAGCTGTGTAGCTAAGGGTATGTCTAGACTACACCTCTCTATCAACAGACAGATGTAGATTAGGCACATCGAAATTGCTAATGAAGCAGGGATTTAAATATCCCATGCTTCATTAGCATAAACATGGCTGCCGCTTTTTTTGAAACAGTTTTTTTCGAAGAAACAGCAGTCTAGACGTGGATCTGTCAAAAATAAACCCTTTTTTGAAAGATCCTGTATTCCTCAAAAAGAGGTTTATAGGATCTTTCGAAAGGCTTTATTTTTTGACAGATCCGCGTCTAGAATGCTGGTTTTTGTTTATTTGGGGGGGTTTTTCGAAAAAGCTCTTTCGAAATAAAGTGGTGGCCATGTTTATGCTAATGAAGTGCAGGATATTTAAATCCCTGCCTCATTAGCAATTTCTACATGCTTGATTTGCATCCCTCTGTTGACAAAGGGATGCAGTCTAGATGTAGTCTAGAAGAGTCACAGGAATAAGCAGGAAAAGGGTGGAGGCTGCCTCCTGTCCTGCTTGTGTTCCTGGCCCAAGAACTCTAAGCCACTCCTAATCTAAGTTCTCAAGTTTGGGGTGTGGCCCCAAGAGTGCAGATTCCCCTTAGTTGGGATTTTTCAAAAGGTTCCCCCCTTTTACCAGAGGGGTAGGAATGGGGGCTTACTTGCTCTCCTGACATGCTCTGCTCATGCCCAGAGACTGCTGAACCAGGGTCCTGCGCCGGGTTTCCCGCTGTGCCTCTCTCTCTTAAATGGAATAAGAGCCATGGGTGGCTCTTACCACATTTCAAAGGCAGTGGTGAAGCCGAGATAGCGAGCGCCCCGCCCTGCTCCTCCTTACAACAATTAATCGAGTAGTCGATGGAAATTCCATTGAAATTTAACATCCCTAGTATGCACATAGCTTGTAACATGGTTTAGAATTCTTCTTGACAAAGTTGCTACGTATATGTGGCATCTCTTAGTACACAAGAAAAACGATTGAATGTCTGTATGGCAGTTTACACAAAACACAACAGTAAAGCTAAATATCTACTTTAGTTATAGAAAAACTGACTGCCTTATCTTGAAGCTGGAGTCTCATTTCTCTATCTTTGTGTTTGTCTCTTCCAGACTGGCAATGCTAATACTCTTCTGGGGAAGGTAAACCGATGGGTGCATCTTCATATTCAACACTGCCGTGTGGTCCTTACTTATCACATGTGGTGGGTGTGTATTTCCAACTGGAATGATGTGGTGGAAAATCTGGGACTTCCATATTTTATTGTCTTTTTAATGGGGCTAAGTATACTTACATTTATAATGAATCCATACTGGATATACACATCGACTCCACGACTCTTTGGTCCAATTGACACAAACTCTCCAAATACAGCTTTGAAAAAAGGATCCTCTGGAAAATTAAATAGTGAAACATTCCAAAAGAAGAAGATATAGTTTTGGAAGATTATTGTTTAATAATTATATTTGATTCTTCCATTCTCTGTTTTACTGATTAAATGTATGCTTCTTTGCTGTTCAACAGTTTCCATCAGGGCTTTCCATGCAGTACTATTTTGCATATAGACAATTATTTTTGCATATGTTAAGGATAACTTCATGTTCAGCAATCAGGAATAACCATGGTATAAATTTCTCATATTAAAAAACGAGTTCGTACAGGATTACTTGTTGTTTTTTAAAGTTACAGATCAACATGGCTACCGCTCTGAGACTTCTCATATTAAGACTTTTATAATGGAATAGGTGAAAACTGCCCATTTAATTATTACAGATTATTAATACCAATGCAACTTCACAAAAATTGTCTTTTATGCAGGTATGTCACAGGGTATGCACATCCCATCTCTCTTTGGGGGTGGAGTGGGGGTAGTGATATTACCTACAGCCCACTGTACTCTGCCTGACTGTCTGAGGGTTCAGGGATGTACGCCCTAATGGCCAGGGTCAATATGACTGCCATCGGCATTCAGGGCCATGTGGCCTAATGAACATAGTTGAGTGCTACCTAAAGGGGGTGGTAAATAGGAATAGGACCCAGGTCCACCCTACTCCACCAGGTTCCATCCCAGGCCCTGTCAACGGTGGGTGATTACAACATGCAAACCTTACTTGGCTGGCAAATACCACTCATTCTGCCTCCCTGGAGCACTTTCTCCTGAGTCTCCTGGAGGTGGAGTTCATATATCATTGGCATCTCTGGATTCCCTGGCATGGGTGGATCACTGGAACTCTGACTTTTGCATATCGACTGTAGGTAGAAGGTTACAAGACTAATCATAACATAAGAACGGCCGTACTGGGTCAGACCAAAGGTCCATCTAGCCCAGTATCCTGTCTGCCGATAGGGGCCAGCACTAGGTGGCCCTGAGAGGGTGGACGAAGACAATGATCAAGCAATTTGTCTCCTGCCATCCCTCTCCAGCCTCGAGGCCAAGGACATCATTTTATCCCCTGTCTAATAGCCTTTTATGGACCTAACCTCCATGAAATTATCTAGCTTCTCTTTAAACTCTATTATAGTCCTAGCCTTCACAGCCTCCTCTGGCAAGGAGTTCCATAGGTTGACTACATGCTGTGTGAAGAAGAACTTTCTTTTATTAGTTTTAAACCTGCTACCCATTAATTTCATTTGGTGTCCTCTAGTTCTTCTATTATGGGAACTAATAAATAACTTTTCTTTATCGGCCCTCTCCACACCTCTCATGATTTTATAGACCTCTATCATATCCCCCCTCAGTCTCCTCTTTTCTAAACTGAAAAGTCCCAGTCGCTTTAATCTCTCCTCATATGGGACCCATTCCAAACCTCTAATCATTCTAGTTGCCCTTTTCTGAACCCTTTGCAAGGCCAAAATATTTTTTTTTTTTGAGGTGAGGAGACCACATCTGTACACAGTATTCAAGATGTGGGCGTACCATAGTTTTATACAGGGGTAGTAAGATATTCTGGTTTTCTATTCTTTCCTAATAATTCCTAGCATCCTATTTGCCTTTTTGACCGCTACTGCACACTGCGTGGAAGTTTTCAGAGAACTGTCCACGATAACTCCAAGATCCCTTTCCTGATTTGTCGTAGCCAAATTAGCCCCCATCATACTGTACGTATAGTTGGGGTTATTTTTCCCGATATGCATTACTTTACACTTAGCCACATTAAATTTCATTTGCCATTTTGTTGCCCAATGGTGAGATATTCTTTGAGTCTGTTTCTGTCTTGACTATCCTAAACAGTTTGGTATCATCTGCAGACTTTACTACCTCACTACTTACCCATTTCTCCAGATTGTTTATGAATAAGTTGAAAAGGATTGGTCCCAGGACTGACCTTGGGGGACACCACTAGTTACCCCTCTCCAATCTGAAAATTTACCATTTATTCCTACCCTTTGTTTTCTGTCTTTTAACCAGTTCTCAATCCAAGAAAGGACCTTCCCTCTTATCCCATGGCCATGTAATTTACACAAGAGCCTTTGGTGAGGGACCTTGTCAAAGGCTTTCTGAAAATCCAAGTATACAGGCAGTCCCCAACTTACGCGGATCCGACTTATGTCGGATCCGCAGATACGAACGGGGCTGCCACAGAGTACACGGACTGCGGGACCTCGCGGTCCTGCCGCCCGTGTACTCTGGGGCTTTCTCTGCGTCTCCCTGGTCTGCAGACCAGGAAGACGCAGAGCAAAGCCGCGGAGGGGCTCGGGCAGCGGGGCAGCCTTGGACTGTCAGCATGCCCCTCTGTTTCCACAGACCAGCATGAGCATGTAGTACTCCAAAAGCATATCTGGAGTCGGTAAAGATGTTGACCCGTTTTCCCTCTGATAGTTCAAGCGCACGGGTCAGGGCTACCAGTTCAGCAAGCTGGGCAGATGTCCCAGCAGGCAAACCCTCGGCTCCCACGGTATCGTGGAGGGTCACGACAGCGTAGCCCACCCTCCTTTGCCCGTCTACAACAACACAACTACCATCAGTGTACCACTCACAATCTGCATTAGGGAGCAGTTGATCCTTTAAGTCCGGACGGCTGGAATATTGGGCATCTATTATCTTCAAGCAGTCGTGCTCCTGCTGCTCTGTCTCCGGTAAAAGAGTGGCCGGGTTAAGGGAGGGACAGGTTAGCAAGGTCACTTCGGGGTTCTCTAAAAGCTTAGCCTAATACCGAGCTACCCGAGCCTGGGTGAGCCAAAGACCACCCTTAGCGTCCAGCAGGGCTTGGACCATATGGGGAGTATACACTTGCATGACCTCCTTCCCCCCCAACGTCAGCTTCTCGGCTTCTTCAAGTATTAAGGCTGTTGCTGCGACCGCCCGTAAACATGCAGGCCAGCCTTTGGCTACTTGATCGAGTTGTTTGGAAAAGTAGGCCACGGGTCGTTTCCAGGTGCCTAATAACTGAGTAAGCATTCCCAAGGCCACCCCTTTTCGTTCATGTACATACAGTTGAAATGGCTTGGAGAGGTCTGGCAGACCCAGGACTGGGGCTTCCATCAGTTTTCTTTTTAAAGTTTTAAATGCTTGTGTAAGGGGACTGTTACCCCTTACTAAAACTCTGTGGGAGTTTTTTGGTTTACCAGCTTCAGAAGGGGAAGGGTTCATGAGACTGACAGACCCCAGAGACAATGGAAAGCAGTCAACACTCCAGCTCAGCCTGACTGGCAGGTTGTAAGTGGGGATTGTTCTGGCTCTCTCTCTGAGCAAACAGGGAGCTGAAAGAGCAGAGCGAGCTGTGTGCAGGAGAGGTCCTGCAAAGACAGAGAGCTGAGAGGAGTACAAGAAGAAGTCCTGCAGTGACAGAACCAGACACAGACAGGCCAAGCAGTGCAGACCCTGTGTTGAGCAGCAGACTGGCAGTGCTCAGAAAGCCAAAAGGAACAGAGAAGCAACACAAGAAGCTGGAACTGGCCAAGCAGCACAGCCTGCAGCTGGATGTGGTGAGCTACTGGGACCTGCAAAGTGTGGGGAAAGGCTCTGGACTGGGAGAGGGGTCTGGCCACTTAGAGACTGAGGCTGTGTGGTCACTGCCAGTGCAAGCATGTCCAGCCTGCAGCCCCTTGCAGCACATCCAGGGCTTCTAAGGAAGAGACTGTGAACTGTCCTTACACTCTGCAGACTGCTGTGTTGATGTCCCTGTGCTACAGAGCAGGGCTGTGTGTTCTCATTTAACCATTCTCATTGTTTCTTATTCTATTCTCTTTAATCAGTTGTTGTTTAATAAATTGTATTTGCTTTGAACCTTATGAAGTGATCACTGGGCCAAGAAGGCCTGCAGTGTAAAGAGAGCACCTCGGAGTGGGGACACCCTAACTCCTGCCCCTAGTGACTACAAGGTCAGGGATTAAGCCCCAGGAAACCTGGGCCCAGCCTTGTTGGGGTTTCAAGGGCTCTGCTACTCAGGAGAGTGGAGGGGGAGCCCTCAGGATCAGGGAGCCGTGGGGTAAAGGAAGTGGGAGCGGGGACTCAGATCCTTTCGCTGGTTCATTTCACCGGGGTGTATAGAAGCCAGGAAAGTTCCCCACAAGAGCGGGACCATTCCCCCGCTTACATAATTGGCGTCACGAACAGGATCCCATTCAAAGGGTCCATCCCATTGGTTTATTTGTTGAGTTCTGGTAGCACCAGCCAGGCCTGGTCGAGAGCACTACCATGGCTGGAATTGAAGAACTACAGACCCAGGTTGCTGAACTTCAGCGCAGATTATCAGACCAAAGTGAGGCATTACAGCAAGCTAGAGCGGAGCATAGAGAAGCCTTATCACTTGCCAAGGCAGTTATAGACCAACAGGCAGCAGAAGCTAAGAAACCCCCTACTATTTATGTCCCACGGGAGCGGAAGGTTGCAGAGTTTGGTGGCTTCCCAACTAGGCCAGGAGACATTACGGTAGAGGAGTGGGTGAAGTCTGTGAAGGCAGCTCTGCATGTGCTAAGAATACCTGAAGAAGATCATGTGGATTTCATAGAAGAGCACCTCAAGGGCCAGGCCAAGGCCACAGTAAAGTTTATGGCAATGGCAGACAAGAAAGATGTGAAAAAGGTATTTGAACTCCTCCTAGAAGTGTATGGAGACAAGGTACCTATTGGAATCCGGCTAAAGGAGTTCTTTGAGCGAAAGCAGGAGCCTGGTGAAACTATCCGGGCATATGCCTATGAACTCCAGGAGAGAATGAGCAAAGTGGAGCGGCGAGACCCTCAACGAGTTTCAGATGCAGATATGGCGCTGAAAGAACAGATGGTGTTTGGGCTCCGGGATGACTCCCTCCGCCGTGAAATGAAGAGAAGGTTGAAGGAAGAGCCTGGGAAGAAGTTCCCTGAACTCATGCAGGCTGCCATTATGTGGTCAGAAGAAGAGGAGGCTCCTTTGGAAGAGACCGCCAAGCCTAACTCCCGAACACGGAGTGGGGGCCTAGTCAGTGCAACTACTGGGGAAAAGGCCCTGCCCCAAACACAGTTAACGTTGGAAAGTTTAAGTGAAGCTATCCAAAAACTGGCAATCCAGCAGGGGGAGATGCTGAAAGTAATGACTGAGGTGGTGAAAGAAAAATCCACCTCCTCCACTACTTGGCCAAAATACCCCAGGACTCCAGGGTCCCGAAGACCCCCACTAAAGGATGAGCTGGGAAGGTACATTTGTTACACTTGTGAAAGACCAGGGCATACTAGTCGAGATTGTCCACTGAAGAGGGGACTGGAATCCCGAGCGTCTGGAATCCAAGAGACACCAAGATCGAGTAGCACATCAGGGGAAGGCCAAGCGGGGACAGAAGGGTTCCTACGGCTGTCCCTCGGAAAAGGGCAGCATGCCAGCAGTAAGGAAAAGGACCCCGATGATGCTAGTGCATTTGATGACTTCTGTGGTCGAGCTTTTGGGGACTGCTTGACAGTGATGGTAAAAGAGGTATCACAAAACCTGGTAGAAGGTGAGGATGCAATAATCTCAGGGTATTCGTGGGAAGAGATTCGCACCCTGCAAAAAGAAGGGGACCTTGGGCCAGTCTTAGAGGCAGTCATGAAGCGGATGAGGCCAGACCGGAGCTTTGGGGACAAATACCCTCAGGCTAAGAAGCTGACCAGACAGTGGGAGCGACTTAGGTTGCACCGTGGAGTGCTGTTCCGTGTAATCTGTCATCCTCGTGATGGCGAAGAAGTGTGGCAGTTAGTGGTGCCAGTGTCACTTCGCCGACAAGTTTATGAAGCCAGGCATGACCATGGAGGGCATTTTGGAGACAGAAGCACTCTTGAGGTGATGAAGAAGAACTATTACTGGCCTACAATGGCTAGTGATGTAACAGCATGGATCCGTCAGTGTAAGCGGTGTGCCCTAGCCAAGGATGTGTTTCCGCCCACTCGGGCCCCTTTGACCTGCACTAATGTGACTGCCCCAATGGAGGTCTTAGCAATGGACTACACTCGGCTAGAGAGATCTTCAGAGGGGTTTGAGAACGTACTGGTTCTCACAGATATGTTTACCCGATTCACTGTTGCAGTTCCAACTAGAAACCAGACAGCGCAGACAACGGCTGAAGCCCTCCTAAAACACTGGTTTATGTATTATGGTTGTCCAGCACGGTTACACTCAGACCAGGGGAGGAATTTCGAGTCAGGGGTGATATCAGCATTGTGTAAACTGTATGGCATAGCCAAAAGCCGAACAACACCCTATCACCCACAAGGAAATGCTCAGTGTGAGAGGTTTAACCGGACAATGCATGACATGCTCAGAACACTCCCACCGGAAAAGAAACGAGCCTGGCAGGAGCATCTCCCTGAGCTGGTGATGGCCTATAATAGTCACATCCATTCGTCGACAGGGTATTCTCCTTTTTATCTCATGTTTTCTAGAGATCCCAGGTTGCCATTGGATATTCTGGACAGAGAGGGCCCTGAGGAAGATGATGTGACCAATCTGGATGACTGGGTCAAAAGTCACCATGACAGGCTGAAGAGAGCCTGTGAAGTT
This sequence comes from Pelodiscus sinensis, assembly GCF_049634645.1. Lineage (NCBI taxonomy): Eukaryota > Metazoa > Chordata > Testudines > Trionychidae > Pelodiscus > Pelodiscus sinensis. Next base: position 36,970,031 of record NC_134713.1, read on the forward strand.
GCTCTCAGTACGTCTAAACAGGCAGCCCAAAGCAGGAAGAGGACTTATGATCGCAAGTCCAGGGGGGCTCTCATCAGGCCTGGTGATCGTGTACTAGTTCGTAATCATAGACACCGGGGGCGTAATAAAATACAGGACAAATGGGAGTCGAGTCCTCACATTGTAGTTGCTCATAACAATCCTGACCTACCAGTTTACACCATTCGACCTGAACGCGGAGGTCAGGAAAGAACAGTTCATAGAGACCAGCTAAAACATTGCACCTTTAGTTCAGTCAGGAATCCTAGGAGGCGTAGATCGGGACGGCCTGAAGAGACTGAAAGGAGTTGGGGAATGGTTCTAGTCCCACAAACTGAATACCAAAGGGAACAGAGGGTAGCAACCCCAGTCCATAACGAGGATGACCAGATCCCTCAGGCTGACCCAGTATTACCCGAAGACAGGGAAATAGAAAATATGGGTAATGAACCACCTGTTGTAAGAAGGTCCCAGAGAACTAATAAGGGTGTATTGCCTGTTAAACTTAGAGATGATTATGTTATTGGTCCTATGTAATGGCTTAATGAGTGTCCGCATGTCCAGTAGAAATAAGATGTTAAGTATGTGAAATGTTTTTGTTAATTGTTAATGTTTTTTATATGGTGTGAATTTTGTGGCTGTGGTAGAATTCTAGCAAGGGGGAATGTAAGGGGACTGTTACCCCTTACTAAAACTCTGTGGGAGTTTTTTGGTTTACCAGCTTCAGAAGGGGAAGGGTTCATGAGACTGACAGACCCCAGAGACAATGGAAAGCAGTCAACACTCCAGCTCAGCCTGACTGGCAGGTTGTAAGTGGGGATTGTTCTGGCTCTCTCTCTGAGCAAACAGGGAGCTGAAAGAGCAGAGCGAGCTGTGTGCAGGAGAGGTCCTGCAAAGACAGAGAGCTGAGAGGAGTACAAGAAGAAGTCCTGCAGTGACAGAACCAGACACAGACAGGCCAAGCAGTGCAGACCCTGTGTTGAGCAGCAGACTGGCAGTGCTCAGAAAGCCAAAAGGAACAGAGAAGCAACACAAGAAGCTGGAACTGGCCAAGCAGCACAGCCTGCAGCTGGATGTGGTGAGCTACTGGGACCTGCAAAGTGTGGGGAAAGGCTCTGGACTGGGAGAGGGGTCTGGCCACTTAGAGACTGAGGCTGTGTGGTCACTGCCAGTGCAAGCATGTCCAGCCTGCAGCCCCTTGCAGCACATCCAGGGCTTCTAAGGAAGAGACTGTGAACTGTCCTTACACTCTGCAGACTGCTGTGTTGATGTCCCTGTGCTACAGAGCAGGGCTGTGTGTTCTCATTTAACCATTCTCATTGTTTCTTATTCTATTCTCTTTAATCAGTTGTTGTTTAATAAATTGTATTTGCTTTGAACCTTATGAAGTGATCACTGGGCCAAGAAGGCCTGCAGTGTAAAGAGAGCACCTCGGAGTGGGGACACCCTAACTCCTGCCCCTAGTGACTACAAGGTCAGGGATTAAGCCCCAGGAAACCTGGGCCCAGCCTTGTTGGGGTTTCAAGGGCTCTGCTACTCAGGAGAGTGGAGGGGGAGCCCTCAGGATCAGGGAGCCGTGGGGTAAAGGAAGTGGGAGCGGGGACTCAGATCCTTTCGCTGGTTCATTTCACCGGGGTGTATAGAAGCCAGGAAAGTTCCCCACAAGAGCGGGACCATTCCCCCGCTTACACTTGGTCGGCTTCTGTGGACCAGTGAAAAGGGTCCTGATCTGTTCCCTTAACACATTCATACAATGGCTTAGCCCACAGTCCAAACTCTGGAATCTATATTCTACAAAAGCCTGCCATATCCAGAAATGCCCTGAGCTGCTTGCGACTGCGTGGGGTGGGAATTTGGCAGATGGCTTCTTTTCTTTCATTTGAAAGCTGGCGCTCCCCTTGCCGTATGTGGAACCCCAGGTACTGTACTTCTGGGAGTGCGATTTGAACCTTACTTCACACTACCCAATATCCTCGGAGTCCAATAAAGTTCAGGAGGCTCATGGTGGCTTTAAGGCAGGGGGTTAGGCCCACAGCGGCAATTAACAAGTCATCTACATATTGCAGAAGGAGTACCTTGTCCTCATAGTCCCACTCGGCCAGGTCTCTGGCCAGGGCCTGGCCAAAAAGGGTGGGGGAAGTTTTAAATACCTGGGCCAACACTGTCCAGCAAAGCTGTTTCTTAACCCTTTTTGTGTCTTCCCACTCGAAAGCGAAAATCTCCTGAGATGGCGCATCAACTGGAATCGTGAAGAAAGCATCTTTGAAATTGAGAACCGAAAAGTGGGTATACTCTCTTCCTATTGAGGCCAACAGTGTGTACGGGTTTGGAACAACGGGGTGCAGCATCTTAACCCGTTCATTAACCGCCTTTAAGTCCTGGTCTAGTCGGTATGTGCCATCCGGCTTCCGGACAGGCAAGATGGGGGTGTTCCAGGCTGACTGACATTCCCAAAGTGTACCGCAGCTTAAGAACCGGTCTATAGTCTCCTGCAACCCTTCTCTGGCTTCCCTCTTAATCGGATACTGTTTGATCCGCACCGGGCTTTTGCCTGGGAGGAGCTGAACGCTGACAGGGGTTTGGTGTGTGGCCTTTCCCAGGACCCCTGATGACCATACTAGGGGCTACACCTGATCCTTCCACTGGCTCCACTCAGGGGCTTGCACGGCAGAGGGCTCAGCTGCCAGAGTCATTATCCAGGCATTCTCGGGGGGTAAGGTAAGGGTTATTTCATCCTGGGTGAAATGCAGGGTGGCACCTAAGCGACAAAGCAGGTCCCGTCCCAGCAGCGGTGTTGGGCACTTGAGGAGATAGACCAGCTTGTGAGTTATAGTTCTGTTTCCCAGAGTGCACTCTGCTGGGGCATACACTGGACACTGGGCTCCTTTTCCTGTGGCACCCACCACAGTGAGGGAGTCTGCCACGGGCAACTGAAGGGGTTGGTTTACGGCGGTTCGTGCCGCCCCAGAGTCCACTAAAAAGTCTATTTCTGAATTTCCCACCCTCATTTTTACTCGGGGTTCCGGGGGCAGGATGATCCGTTTCCCCTGACACCCCTATTCATGAGTCTCTGCTGCCATCACTGGGGCACATTCTCTTTCGGGGCATTCATTTTTCCAGTGTCCCTCTTTTCAACACAAGGCACACTGGTTGCGACCCTGACGTCTTCCCTGCAGGCCAGGATGCCCGCATCCATGGCCCCGTCCTCTTTCCTGTAACCTTCCCCTAGCACCAGCCTGTACTGCAACTACCATCATTTTCACTTGCTTCTTTTCCTTTTCTCCCTCTCTCAGGGAATAAGCCCTATTTGCAGTTTCCAGAATCTGTGCCCATTAAGTCCTCCTTTTTCTGTAATTTCCTTTTAATATCAGGGGCTGCACAGCTGGTAAAGATCCCCTTTATAATTGCCTCAGTTGCCCGGTCATCGGGATTTGCGTTAGTATTTTGCCGGATGGCGTCCCGAATCCGCTGCAAAAAGGCAACCGGACTTTCCTTTGGTTCCTGTATTAACTCATATGGTTTTGCCCAGTTGTTATGTCGGACAGCCGAGTGCTGGAGACCATGTAAAAGCAACTCCTTGTAGGAGGTGAGACAGGTCTACTGCAAGGGGTCATTAGGATTCCACCTAGGATCTGCTAGGGAAACCATGTCTGCAGGCTCAGGGAGGTTTTGTGGATCCCTTTTATGTCTCCGCTGTGCCTCCTCCCTTGCTTTGGCTATAACCTGATTCCGCTCCACCTCAGACAATAGGGTCCTCATGAGGATATTACAGTCATCCCAGTCAGGCTTGTGTCTAGCCAGACACCCCTCGAACACTGAGATAAACCAGCTTGGGTTCGTGGAGAATTCCCCAACCTGTACTTTAAAGGCTGCTAGGTCCACTGGGTTAAAAAGCACATGGGTGTAAACTCGCATAGTAGTGGTCTGGCGCCCCTCGGCTCCTTGGTGGGCTACCACAGTCTCGGTAATCAGTGGGTAGAATCCCACAGAGGGGGCAACCTCTGGGACCTGAGGCACCTGTTCCTTATATAGTGGGGGTGCTGAAGCCGAAGGGGACACTGAATCTGCCATTACAGCTGTAGGCGAGCTCTGGGGGCTCACATTAGTTACTACTGCACCCGACGGAGTTAAATTACACTGATGCAAAATATCTGTTCTATTTCTTAAAGCCATAAACAACTGCGCATATAAATGTTCATGCCATTTACCCGTTCGCTGACAAAACAGGAGTAATTGGAGGATCGTGTTATAATTGATCCTTCCGGTGGCCACCTTTCCTGGTCCTCTAGCTGATATTGAGGTCAGTCTACTATACAGAACCTTTTCAGTTTACTTTTAGTCATGGGATCCGATCCAAACACTTTCCAGTTCACTAGAATGCATTCTAAAGACGTACACCATGCCCTGCCTGTTGCCTGCCCCATAACCTCAGGAGACACTGGGCATCCCCAGGTTTTAACAGGTGAAAGTCCACCCCACTGGACTGTTCCTACCTTATCCACGGGACCGGTTCCACCGTCACCCGCAATTGCTTCTCCACTATTTGAGCGCGTTGCACCGTTGTGCCCTCCGGGGTCGATCAAACTGTGTCTTCGCCGAGGCCCCCGATAAAGTCACCAGTGTGCGCTGGGCGTCGGTCATTGCCGCAATCCATCGACCACCGGGAGGGGTCTGGGCAAGGCTAAATTTCAGCCTCGAGTCCCATCTGGGGTGCCAAGAACTGTTGCGGGCACAGAGTGCCCGAGGGAGGCAACAGCTGGGTTCAGTGCCCGGTGTGCACATTCCAATAAACACACCGGTGTGGAGAAGCAAAAAAAAAGTTTATTTGAATGCTCAAATAGATGCCAGGAGACTAGACATCTCAGATCAAGCCATCAACGTAAGCAGTTTTCCCTCCTTATATACCCAGGTTGTTTACTTGCAGGAAAATAGTGAACTGTAGCAAGATTCCCACGCTGGGACATGTTGCCAGCCCTATCCTCCTCCTCCCCTCTACAGAGACACATCTGAATTCTTCTTCTATACCACTGATAGTAACTAGGCAACCTCAAAGTCTGTCTTGCTGTTCTCAGCAATCCAGAGAAAAGTTATGTCTGGGAGGAGGAAGGGCGGAAGGGGGGGGAAGGAGGGAAGGGAAAGGAAGGGGGGTGCTTTTAGGATGCTTGGGCCTAGAGCAGGGGAGCTTCATCAATTCTTTTGATCTTCCACTACTCCGAGTTACCTAGGAGCATGTCCAGTGACCCCAACACTAGGAATAAAAAAATGCAGCAGAATTTAGCAAAATACTAAAAGCTTTAGCAATCTTTTGTAAAATAAAAATTGCTCATGTAATGAAAAATTACAGACTAATCTGCATTTACTTTGGTTGTTAAACTATATTCTAAATGCTGTCTAGAAAAGCTGATTTAAGCTTGTTCAATGGGTAGGGTGAGCTGAAATTCACTTTACCTATTTAAAGTCTGAATACTAATCACTGGTATGTAAAGTCATATTTGAACTTCTGCATAAGGCGAATTTCACTGTGTCACCAGAAAGTGTGCTATTAGAAACTGCTGATTAGGTCAAGCTCAATGTCACATGTGTTGGCTTCTAAAATTAATTCCCTAATAAGTAAAGAGACAGTGTTAGGATGTTTAAGCCCCAAATTTAGGTTCTATTAGAAGAAAGAAAGAAAACTAATATTAGAAATATTAAGAATCTTTAGAAAGCAAGAACCCAAACATGGTAGCATTTTGCTAGGGCATGAGATATGTGAAGTGAAACAGAAATGAAACTAACAGGGACCTGCCCTGCTGGTGCAGAGCCAGTGTCAGCAGGAAGCAGCAGATAGCAACGCTCTAGCTAACAGAGAGAGGAGAATTGTGAGAAGGAAAGCTGGGGGATGGGTAGACGGGCAGGCAAGGAAATGAGAAGACGGTGGACAGAATGGCGTAGAAGAAGCCAAATGGAAAGGCTACTCCAGCTCTCTCCTCTCTCCCCTTACGCTTGAGGCTCTCAATGCTCGCAAACCACCCTTCCCTAGCTGGCTCAGGCTCTTTCATTTGCTTCTCCCCCGTATCACAGTTAACCTATGCTCTTCCACCTCCTCCTCCAACGAACCTCAGGCATTTTACTGCATTCACTCCCCCTGGCTCTCAAGCACCCTACTCCCCACCAATTTCCTCAGTTATCCTGCCTTCTCAATCCCCTTCCCCACCTCTGACTCTCCCCCTCACATATATACACACCCAGTCCTGCTGCTGCAGATGGTGACTGCTGGAGAAGGACAAAATGGGGGTACAGGCCATGTGACTTCCCCTCTTGTGGCTCCTCCCCATACCACACATTGCCCAAGGAAGGTCCCCACTTCTTCTTGCCCCACCCCACATCCACTCCCAGGCCTGCTGACAAGGTGGAGTTAAGAGAACAATTACCCAAGGGCCTGGTGACTCAAACAGGCCCAGAGCTCCTGGCTGCTGCCGCTGCTACTGCAACTGCAGCTGTGGTAGTGGCTGAATCCCTGAGCCCTTTAAATAGCTGCTGGAGCTCTGCGCAGCTCTGAGGGGGTGAGGAGTGCCAGGACCTCCATTAGTCCCCTGGGCTGCATGGGCCCTCTGAAAGAATGGGGTCCGGTGTGATTGGAAGAACTATACTATGGATGAGATGTTTCTGTCTGCCAGCTGCTGGCCCTTTGCTCCTCCCCACATGGTAATGGGGCATATGACCCTTCATGTCCCCCATGTCACCACTTAGCAAGGCACATGAGAGAGGCTCCTGCCACTCTCCTACCACTGCCCCAGACAGGGAGAACCCAGAATGCAACCCATGACTGTGACCGGAGAGAATCGTCCCGTACAGCAGTTCTGTATGAACCTGGCAGTTCTGATGAAATAGCAAGAGAAGGTCCCCTTCGCCTTGCAACACTCACATTTTACCAGAAGCAGTTACTGACTCCTGAGTATGGTCTTTTTTGCTCCCCCATTAGGATCTGATACCTTTCCTTAATAGTCCAGTGTAGCACATTCTGACTGAGGATGTGTAACCGCTGCTCTGTCCTTCACTCTGAATCCACGGCAACATCTCCCATTCAGGAGCCCTCTCCCAAACTCCTCATCCCTGGCCCACCCCAGAGTTCACATCTCCAGCTGCAGCCCCACACCCTCTTGCACCCCAATGCCCAGCCAGATTTCCCTGCCTGAAAGCCCATTTCTGGCCCCATCCTGAAGACATCACTGCAAGTCTGGCACTCATACCTCCTCCCACACTCTAACACCCTCCCATACCCACAGCCCCAAGCACCCTCCTTCTCTTCCTAGCCAATCATCCAGTTAGGTGACCCTGCCCCCCACAAATGACTAGCAGCTACTGGAGACAGAGGTGTGTCCTGTCCATAGGATGGTACAGGGTGGCGGTCTTGGGCCACATGCTTGGTTTGGTTCACCATGGTGACGGGAAGCAGAGTGACACAGCCACAGCTCACTCCACTCCCCTGGGGCCAGATTGCTCTGCTTCCTGCTACTACAAGTGAAGCAAAGTGACCCAGATGGGAGATGGTGGCAGAGCAAAGCAGGCTGCTGCGCTGCTCCAATTCCTGCAGCTCCCACTGCTGTGGTGAGTGCAGGGTGGCCCAACTGCTGCTGCTGCTCCATGCCAGGCCCCCCAGTAATCCCGTGGGTCCCATTGCTTGGTGTACAGGGCTTCAGGAAGGGGTGTAATGGGGGGAGGAACAGAGAAGGCACAGAAAGAGCTGTGGTAGGGGGCATGGCCTGGGATGGAGTGGGAGTTGTCCTTGGCCCTCCGCATCCCCTTAGGATGGCCCTGCTGGGGGAGGAGTCAGATGGAGATGCTCCAATGCTAACACACTTTTTGGAAGGCAAAGCAACGGGTAAATATCTATATGTTTCATTACTTCATGGTTCTTGCTTATCACATGTGGTGGGTTTGTATTTCCAACTGAAATGATGTGGTAGAAAATTGTGGACTTCCATATTTTGTCATCTTCATCAGTTAGATACATTTACAATAATATTTAATCTGAACTGGACATACAAATCAATTTAGCAGCTCTTCAGTCTCATTGACTGAAACTTTCCAAATACAGACAAAAAATAGATCCTAAATAGAAAACTAAAGAGTGAAACATTTGAAAAGAAGAGGTTATAGTGCTGCAACAGCTGTTGGAGTAACAGTAAAATATGATCAGAAGAACACGATGTAGAATTAATGCCAAGCCCAGGAAAATAGAATTTCTTACAAGAAGTCTATGAATATATTGATCACCATTGCAGATTACTATTAGAGCACTATGCTCATTTATCAAACATGATTTTAAATTGTCGCTGTCTGTATTTAAAACTCTCTCCCCTTGACTCAGTCAAGATTCTTGCCAGTAGTTTCAGTCTGGGAAAATGTGATAAAAATCTCATTCTTGGGGAAGTAGCAAGTTAATTTTAGAAAGATCAGGCCAGTGGCTGTATACTATTATGAATTAAGTGAAGGATAATTTCAGTTGTAGGAAGGAATCACGGCCTCCCAGTTCCAGTTCCTCTGGCTGGTGGACATTTTAATAATAAAACTTTTGTTAGTGTAGCGGTGGCCGGAGTTTGTCCCTAAGACCCTCACTCCGGGCCCCCGCCTTTTGTCCCCTCTGGGTTGTCTTTCCCCTAACAGCGTCCCTCTTAAAGTCCTCCCTGGGGCGTTGGAGCTGACGTCCCCTGACTCTGGTCCAGCTACATCAGTTTCCCCACATCGGCTCAGGCTCCCTGCCCTCCGGTCTTGCTGGGGCTGCTCCCCTCCAGGGCTCCTGTCACGTTGGCTGTCGGCGACGTCCAGTGCTCCCTCGGTCTCCGGATCTGGCTCGCCGCCTGCGGAGGGTGAGAGCACAGCCAGCCCCTGCTCTCCCCTCCCGCCTCCCGTTTGTACTCACCGGCCGGCGTCACACCCCCGCGCAGCATCTGAGCCGGCTGGCGGCCCCCGAATCCTAGGGCCCATCTCTTCTGGCCCTGGCCCTTCTATGTCTGCGCCCTCGGCCCTCCGCCCGCCACTCGGGGTGTCGGCGCCAGGGCAGCGGGGCTCCACCGGTAAGCGGGCCTCAGTGCGGGTTGCGGCTTCCCCGTCACAGTTAGAAATAGGTCAAGTTAGGGATTCTGAATAATACACATATCCCACGAATTCAATGGTATTAAACTGAAACAATTATGAGATGTATATTTGAGAAAGTATTTAAATATCAATGTTTTAAAATTATATTTTAATGCCAGGATGCATTACTTACATGAAAAAAATGGCCTTTAATAATCCTAGGGAACTTAAACTAAAAACATGTATTTGTCAAAATGACATCACTGTTTGTTGCATTGGTCCTCGTCTATGTCCAACATACACTCATATGCATAAAGCAGACAGCTGGCATAGGGTGTGTCTAGACTACAGCGTTTTGTCGACAAAAGTGGATTTTTGTCGACAAAACTATACCTGCGTCTACACTACCGCTGAGTTCTGTCGACATAATGTCGACAGAACTCAGCAGTTTTGTCAACGCTGGTAAACCTCATTTTACGAGGCATAACGCCTTCTGTCGACAGAGTTCTGTCGACAGAAGGTGTTATTGCATGTAGGGTTGTGTCTAGACTACAGGGTTTTGTCGACAAAGCAGCTTGCTTTGTCGACAGAACTGAATGTAGTCTAGACACTCTTTGTCGACAGAAGCTTTGTCGACAGTATCTCTCGACAAAACTTCTGTCGACAAAACCCTGTAGTCTAGATGTACCCATAGTGGTCAACATATGGGCTGTGTCTAGACTGGCCAGTTTTTCCGGAAAATCAGCTGCTTTTCCGGAAAAACTTGCCAACTGTCTACACTGGCCGCTTGAATTTCCACAAAAGCACTGACTTCCTACTGTAAGAAATCAGTGCTGTTTGCAGAAATACTATGCTGCTCCAGTTTGGGCAAATGTCCCTTTTGCGCAAAACTTTTGCGCAAAAGGGCCAGTGTAGACAGCTGAGATTTGTTTTGCGCAAAATAGCCCCGATCGCGAAAATGGCAATCGGGGCTTTTTTGCGGAAAAGCGCGTCTAGATTGGCACAGACGCTTTTCCGCAAAAAGTGCTTTTGTGGAAAAGCGTCCGTGCCAATCTATATGCTCTGTTCCGAAAATGCTTTTAACAGAAAACTTTTCCATTAAAAGCATTTCCAGAAAATCATGCCAGTCTAGACATAGCCCCTGTTTTTTTGATTGAACTTTCTATTTGTAGGATTGACTTGGGAATGCATATTTCCTGCATAATTGGTGAGCTCAGTCCATCCTCTAAGATCCTTCTGTATCAGGTAGGGGAGGGTAGTTTTGGATATGCTCGATCATCCTGAAGCCATATTCTTGCTTGATAATTTGGCCTCTTGATAGGAGATATAAATACATCCCTTGTCAAGGGCAATTTTTTTTTTTTTGCTTGTAAAACATCCACCACCATAGCTCTGCAAGTGCTGTAATATTCATCTTTAAATGGTGAACAGAATATGAACACTTCTGGTGCATTTATGACCACATCAGTGGCTGTCTCAGCCATTGTAAGCACCTTCAGAGCAAGGAAAGTGTCTGGGAGGCTGAATGACATGCCTTTCTGTAAGATAATTTGGTCTTTCCTGCCATCCTTCCACTGGTGTCATATTCTGAAGGGTTATGGAAACCTAACCGTGCAGCTCAGCTGTTGATCGGATCTATGAAGATGCATGCCATTTTGCTTCAGTTCTGAAGATGTATTTCTTCATGTGTTCCAGCTGCATAAGGATTGCTAACTGGACTGAACGATCAGAGGGATTAGTATAAATGACTGACAGGACAGAAATTTTGAGTCAGAGGTGATGTCGGTATTATGTAAACTGTATGGCATAGCTAAAAGCCGAACAACACCCTTATCACCTGCAAGGAAATTCTCAGGGTGAGAGGTTTAACCGGACAATGCATGACATGCTCAGAACATTCCTGCATGAAAAGAAACGAGCCTGGCAGGAACATCTCCCTGAGCTGGTGATGGCCTATAACAGTCATATCTATTCGTCAACAGGTTATGCTCCTTTTTATCTCATGTTTGCAAGGGATCCCAGGTTGCCACTGGATATTCTGGACAGAGAAGGTCCCGAGGAAGATGAGGTGACCAGTCTGGATGACTAGGTCAAAGGTCACCATGACAGGCTGAGGACAGCCTGTGAAGTTGCTCTCAGTATGACTAGAGAGACAGCCCAAAGCAGGAAGAGGACTTATGATCACAAGTCCAGTGGGGCTCTCATCAAACCTGGTGATCATGTACTAGTTCATAATCATAGACACAAGGGGCGTAATAAAATACAGGACAAGTGGGAGTCGAATCCCCACATTATAGTTGCTCACAACAATCCTGACCTGCCAGTTTACACCATTCGGACTGTAGGAGAAGGTCATGAGAGAACAGTACACAGGGATCAGCTAAAACACTGCACCTTTAGTTCAGTCAGGAATCCTAGGAGGCGTAGATCAGAATGCCCTGAAAAGACTGAAAGCAATTGGGGAATGGTTCTAGTCCCACTAACTGAATACCAAGGGGAACAGAGGGTGGCAAACCCAAGCCATAATGAGGATGACCAGACCCCCTCAGGCTGACCCAGTATTACCTGAAGACAGGGAAATAGAAAATATGGGTAATGAACCACCTGTTATAAGAAGGTCCCAGAGAACTAATAAGGGTGTATTGCCAGTTAAAGATGATTATGTTATTGGTACTATGTAGTGTCTTAATGAATGTTAGCATGTCCAGTAGACATAGGATGTTAAATAATTAAATGTTTTTCTGTTAATTGTTAATGTTTTGTTTATATGGTGTGAATTTTGTGGCTGTGGCAGAATTTTAGCAAGGGGGAATGTAAGGGGACTGTTGGCCCCTTACTAAAACTCAGTGGGAGTTTTTGATTGGCCAGCTCCCAGTACCAAAAGGGGAAGAGTTCATGAGAAATCAGGGCCCTGAGACTGACAGACCCCAGGGACAATGGAAAGAGGCCAACACTTCAGCTCAACCTGATTGACAGGTTGGACAGGCCAATGAGGAAATTAAGAGGCTAGGTCCCATCCTCCATGTGAGCTGGGATTTTCTAGGTCTCTCTGAGAAAAGGAGAGAGAGCTAAGAAGAGCAGCAAGAAGAGCAAGCTCTGTGGAGAGACAGACCTACAATGTCAGAGCCAGAGGCCTATACAGCCCACAGAGCGCAGATACTGTGCTAAGAAGCAGACCGGCAGTGTCAGAGCCAGACACACACAGCCCAAGGAGTGCAAGCTGTGCTGTGGGGCAGTCCTGCAGTGTCAGAGCCCGGCACACACAGCCCAAGAAGTGCAAGCTGTGCTGTGGGGCAGTCCTGCAGTGTCAGAGCCCAGCACACACAGCCCAAGAAGTGCAAGCTGTGCTGTGGGGCAGTCCTGCAGTGTCAGAGCCCGGCACACACAGCCCAAGAAGTGCAAGCTGTGCTGTGGGGCAGTCCTGCAGTGTCAGAGCCCGGCACACACAGCCCAAGGAGTGCAAGCTGCACTGAGGGGCAGTCCTGCAGTGACAGAGTCAGACACACACAGCCCAAGGAGGGCAAGCTGTGCTATGGGGCAGTCCTGCAGTGACCTGAGAGCCAAAGGGGTCAGAGAGCAACACAAGGAGCTCCATGCAGGGCTGGGGGAGAGACCCAACTCGAAATATTGGTGGAGTAGAGCCCCCCAGCTCTGAATATTGCTGGAGCATGGGCACCACGAGCCCATATAACTCGCCGCCCATGCCCATCCCTGAACTAACTGCTGCTTTTGGTTAAATAGCGAGGAAAACATCACACTTCCAGGAGAGGCTAATGCATGCAGTCAGGGGAATTTGATACAGTTTGTGAACCACCAAATGTAGAGGTCTGTCTGTAACTGGACTGGGTGTATTTTACTTTTGTTGTCTGACAGGAAATTTTCTGGGTCTTTCTCCTCACACCATAAGTATGCTGGTTCTCCACTTCCTTGTACATTGTATAGTTATATATAGTAGTTAGACTATCCCCAGAGTCAGACCTGACAGACTGGTCAACCACACTTCTCATTTGGAACTGAAAGTAGGCAATCAGGCACTACCTCGCCGCCCTTTCCCCGCAACCCATGCAGAGGGTCATCTAGAGCCTGAGCCACAGACGGCCATGCCAGCTGCAGTGCCAGGTCGGACTATGCCAAGCATAGGCTGAAATGGGCCAAAAACGACAGATATCGAGCTACGGAGATTCAGGGTGGGGTGGATGGCAGCACCTAAATGTGGGGAAAAAGGGAATGACGCATGGTCACACCTGCTCTTAAATATCTCCAGTGATAGAGATTCCACAACCCCCCTAGGCAACTTATTCCAGTGTTTAACCACCCTGACAGTTAGGAGTTTTTTCGTACTGTCCAACCTAAACTTCCCTTGCTGCAGTTTAAGCCCATTGCTTCTTGATCTATCCTCAGGGGCCAAGGAGAAAATACAGTGCAGAATTGTGTTAAATGTAAACTACAAAAATAAGGAAACTGATTCTTTGCTTCATTTAAATTAAGATGGCTAAAAGCAGCAATTTCTTCTGCATAGTAAAGTTTTAAAGGTTCAGTTGTAAACTTTTGACATGTTTTATGAGTTATGAACATTTCAGAGTTAAGAACAATGTCCATTCCTGAGGTTTTCATAATTTTTGTGTGCTAATGTATGTATGTGCAGAGTGAGTTGTAAAATGCTACCAAATTAGAACTTTTAACTCACTGTTTTGGGATTCAAGCAGGAAGGCCTTTGGAGTTGCTCTGGTGTAAAGGAGAGTAGAATCAGGTGCTCTGAGAATGTAAATAAGCAATATTCCTTTTCTCTCTAGCTATAATGATGCCATCCTACTATTCTGTTATTACATTTGGGAACAGGAAAGGAAGGTATCTCCGTAGAAGCATTTTTACTTTTACTGCTAACAATCCATATAGCTATTTCTTCTGCCTCCCAGCAGAGCTCCTAGTCAAATTGTGTTGAATTAGATACTGTTTGGGCAGTTCTTTCCCAGCCATATTGACAGGATGTGCTGTGTCTGGCGATCTACGATGATTCACCAGCAATATGGACCTGTGACAATAGTTATTTTAAAACAAAAACAAAAGAAAATGTTGATCTTCTTCAAACCACATCATGTGAAGGAAGTTTTAATTAATTTTATCATCCTATAGACCTGTTGAGGACTGTACAATTAATAATAACTATGATGCTAGCAGGGACAATTAGGATGCTGTTTCTCTGTGTCCTTGCATATTAATAAGCTTCTGGAATAAACAATCTTTTAGAATGTTGATCTTAAAACCTAATTCTTTTCAGAAGTTCACCATGCAATTTTGTTATCAAGATAATCCTGCAAGTCCTTAGTCATGCAAGCGGTCCCATTTACTAGACTATCATTTTGTAAAATTATGTCCTGTTTTTTGCTGACTCATATTCCAAAATAGCATTGTTGGAATTCCTCCCAGACTGTTTCCAGTAGACTTATGCAGAACACTTTATTTCTGTGAGAACACTTTTATCCAGTTCTCTGCAATCCAAAAACTCAGTAAAAAAACCAGACTCGTCATAAGGTTTCTCTATTGGCATTTCAGAAAGCTGCAATCAGACTTAGGTGTAGTTTAGAGTGCATCACAGCTCCAAAGTTCATAGCTATAAATCAGATTATATAGTATGGCTGCGTCTAGACTGGCATGATTTTGCGCAAAAGTGGTTGCTTTTGCGCAAAATCTTGCCGCCTGTCTACACTGGCCGTGAGTATTTGTGCAAGAACATGGACTTTGTAATGTACAAAATCAGTGGTTCTTGTGCAACTATTCTGACGCTCCCACTCAGGGCAAGTGTAGACAGCAATGTTAATTTCTTGCGCAAGAAAGCCCAATGGCTAAAATGGCCATTGGAGCTTTCTTGCACAAGAGAGCGTCTACACTGGCACAGATGCTTTTGTGCAAAAGCAAATCTTTTCCGCAAAGGCACATGCCAGTATAGATGCTCTCTTGCACAAATACTTTTAACGGAAAGTCTTTTCCCTTAAAAGTATTTGCACAAAATCATGCCAATCTAGACGCAGCCTATATGTATTTAAAACAGACTAACATGTGCAGTACATTGTATCACATGCTTTATGATTGGCTTTACAGGTTGAACCTCTCTAGTCCAGCACTCTCGGGACCTGACCAGTGCTGAACAAGAGAATTTGCTGATCTGAAGAGGGTCTATATTGTCTGGCAACATTACCAACACTTCTGTTGTTTACTGTACTCTTAGGAAACATTTAAGGGTAAATTAGAGCTAAATAACAGCACAGAACACAGAGCCAGGAGTGGTGGCTCTAAACAGACTTTATGGGACAGTAGGAAACTTGACAACACCCATAAGTGGACATCCAGCTAATTAAAATCACGCTGGACCACTGATGTGGCTGGAACAGAGAACGTTGGACTAAAGACGTTCACCCTATACTAATTTTGTGAACCAGGCCCTGAATAAATCACGAGGTACCCATGTGCTGCAAACTGAGCTAGTAAGTAAAGTTGCAGATAAAGGCTATCACATTTTACTCTTTTTCTACTTTTTTATCCACTAGCTATTATTCACAAGGCCCCTTAAAAATTTATGCTTTGTCCACCTCTGTTTCCCCATGTATGTTCTACTTTGTGCATACAAAACCAACAAATGTGCAGACCTGTGATGCTGTATACATAGTTAAAACACCTCACAGAAGAGAGAATTGTAAGAAGTAGGGCTTTCTTTATTTAACTTATTTTTATTACTATTATTAATAATAATTTAACATTTATTCTTATTTATTTAATGACTCCTACTACATTTAAACAGCAAAACCACAGTGGGGGTAGCTCCTGGAATGGCCCACGCTCGGACAGAGCCCTTCCCTTATCAACTAATTGCGTTTAATAGTTGATACAATATCATTAGTCAACTACCCACCTTTTGAAAGCCTTCATAAAAAATAGCATATACTGTACAAATGTTGAAATAACTACCTGAAGGAGGGTTCAAAACATGATGGATAGAGGAAAGTGATTCCAGAGAAGCTCAGCAGAGGTAGGACTCAGAGGTGAATGAGGCCTTTGTAATGGAATACTTTGAGGCGTCTACCTGCAGAAGCTCTAGGTTGAGGGATATGGTGAGAGATGTGGTTGAAAAGTTTAAGAACCTTGTAGCTGTCAGACTGGTCTGGCTATAATTATAGGATTATGGAATTATGTCTCACGTAGATGACCTGGATATGGAATCCTGGTATAGGGACAATGGAACTAATGAACTGCTGCCTTTTACTTGTTTTACATCATGAGCTGAGAATTGTTTCACTCGGCAGGATATGAGAATGGATACCTTTAAGTTAGTAAATGAGGCCCAGAAATGGATATTTTATTACACTGAGAGGGACAACATTCCTTTCTTGTGTAAGTTTGATGGGCCGCTAGTCTGGTTTGTGAGGATTTTGGTTGGATCTGAGAACTGAAAAAGGAAAAACTGGTTGTTGTGGAACTGACACACCACTTTTGGAAAAAAAAAGGCTAGGTGGGGCTCCGGTGGGACTTAATCCTTATAGAAGTCCATACATTGTAGCTCCAATGTGAATGCTCTGATTTTAGGGACTCTGTGGTACACAGTCACCGTGACTAGGAAGGAAACCTTCCTTGAAAGGAGTATCAGAGAACACAAAGTTAATGGGTCAAAGGGAGGCCCTGTGGACCATGACAGTACCAGGTTCAGGTCCCAAGGTGGTATAGGGTTACGCTCTATCTGGTGATTATGTCTCTTTTTTCTGTATGGTTTTACTAGAAACAATCCCATTTCAGGCATATGCTATTTTCCTAGCACAAGCAAACTTTTGCCTTGCTTTAAGTTATGGTAAGAGGAAGCTGTATAACAAATTTGGTGGTCCTATGTCTAACTGTTTAGTAGAAGTTCTTGAAGGAACAGACAGACAAACACACTCACAGACTTGCTCTCTGAAATCACAAATATAATAGCCCAATGTCTGTGACTCTGTAACGCTGAAACACTGGCTGTTCCATCTGGGTGGCGCTGTTGCCTCCCGCCATGGCACTCGGCTGACTTCTGCTCTGCTCTGCTCTGCTCAGCTGGGCTGCCGCGGGGGAGCAAGCGATGCAAGTGGCCGTTTGGGCCCATAGTCCCCATACAGCACCTCTGTGCTACATGAGGAGTTCAGGGCCCAAATGGCCGCTTGCGCCGCTTACTCCCCCATGGTGGCTCGGCTGAGCAGAGCAGAAGTCAGCCCAGCGCCACGGCGGAAGGTGAAGGCAGGGCGGTGATGTGTGGTGTGACAGCGGCTCCAGGCCCCGCCCTCTGGCCGTGAACAGACCCTGGCAGGAGGGAGGGCGGGAAAACAAGGGGAAAGGGAAGGTGCGGGACAACTGGGAGGCTTCAGGATCAGTGCTGGGGTGAAGGGAAATGGTGCAGGTGCAGCTGGAGCTCATAGGCAGCTACTCAGTAGGGCTGCCACGTGGGAGCAAGTGGTACTAACAGCCGTTTGGGCTCTGCGCTCCCCATGCAGGAGGAGGAGGTGAAGAAGTTGCTCCTATCAGAATTTGAGGCAGGCAGTTATCCATGAGGAGATTCTCTGGGCAGAAGATCCCAGGCCTTGCCATCCTGTCTGCTACTGCGATGAAGAGTTGCTTCGACTTATTTGATTTGGTTCTCTTGAGGTAGAAGGCCAGCTCACTTCTATCATCCAGAAGATGTCACCTGCCTTCCTCATTGTGAGGCGCTGGAAAAAATAGGAATATATTCTGATTATTGTGCAACTGTGACACACCTTTGGCAAAAAGGCTGGGTGGGGCTCCAGTTGAACTTAATCCTTCTAGAACACCACATAGGGTGGCTCCAATGTGACTGCTCTGATTTCAGGGACCCCGTGGGCCAAAGTGACAGTGACTAGGAAGGAGACATTTTGTGAAAACAGCAGCAGAGAAAACAAAACACAAGGGAAGCAGAGAACACAAGGAAGGCCCTGTGGGCCTTGACAGTGCCATGTTCAGGTCCCAAGATGGTATAGAGTCATGAATTTGAAGATTAAATTTCTCCAAACCATTCAGAAATCTGACTGTCATATCCTGGGAAAAGACAGATTTGCCCTCGATTAAAGGATGGAAGGCTGCGATGGCTGCCAAGTGGGGCTTGATTGATAAGTGCCAGACCCAGGTGCTTGAGATGTAACAGGTACTCTAGCATGGATTGTAGTGGGTGAGAAGAATCTGCAACTGCCTCATCCAGTGATGAGGAGAAGAGTGGCACAACCAGGGAAAGGGCTGGGATGCTCTCTGGCTCAGGAGAAACTTCCCCTATAACTGGCATCTGACACTCAATATTAGCGATAGAGTCTGAATCTGTGCCACATGCTGGTCCTGACAGCACTGCAGACTGCTTCTCACAGGGGCCTACAGAGGAGCATTGAGATGTGGCCCTGGAATAATGGGGAGACAGTCTGGGTTCCAATATGGTCAGCTATTCACTTTGTCTTCAGGCACCCACTATTTAAAGACTGAGCTGATCACACTCATTGGAGAATCTTTCGTCCTCTTACGGGTGACTAGAGTTGAAATCTCGGATAAATGAAGGCTTAGCCTTAGACTCCTGTGGGACACTATGAAAAGTCCAAGAGTCTGCCCAGCCTGCACTGGCCGTGAGACTCTTTGACTAACAAACTAAAATCAGTGAGAGCTGTGATAAGTGATGGGCTCGCAAGACATTGCAGAGGTTGCAGGGCAGAGGACAGCTGCAGCTGAACAATGACACTGCAGTGGAGTGGATGACAGCAGAGCACTCAGTGGGCATGATACCGGCACACAGTGAATGACATAGGAGCAATGCAAAGGCATTGTTTGATATAGTCTCTTCTCCCAACTCCCAGAGTGGGAGGTGAATGCACCTCTGCACTCTGGGTCTTTGCTAAACAAGAACAGCAGCTGTGAGTGTGGTGCAGTGGGAGAAGACAGGAGTGGTGTGTTAAAGGGAACATTTGTTTCTGTGATTTTCACAGTGCAAGGTGAGAAACTGAGCAAAGGAACAATGCACATTGGGGTCGGGTGTTTTAATCATGGTCATGTATTTTCAAATCATGCTTGTGATGCTTTTCCAAATTAATGCTAGGTTCCTTTCCCTCTTTTTATTAAACATTTTCTTGTTTACACACAGACTTAGTGCTCATGAGAAGGAAAGTATTGTCTCTTAGAGGCGCCCCAACGTGGTGTGTAATTTCTCTACATTGCCGGGTGGGAGGGTTGAGTCAGTTCTGTGTTGTTTTGTCAAAAGAAACCCCCTAGATATTGAACCAGCCCTTATTGCTGCTGACTTCACCTGTCAGATGGGTTTAATAAATAATAATCCCATATTTGCATGGGATGGTGCCAATGTGGACAAAGGAGCATGGCTATAGGTCTGGCTGCATTATAAGCAAAAGTGTAGGATTCTAGTCTGCCCTACAGCTCCTGCTTGTTTATTTACTTACATGTTCAGGTTATAAATCTATTATATATCTCTTGTGCAACACAGAAATCAGCATAGGACTCCATGAAAGATCTCTTGCCCATCCAAGTACTATAATTCTTAATGACCTTGTAAGTCAGTCATAAGATTGGGAAACTTTTTTATAGTGAATGAAATGATCTGCATGTTGTTTTAATACAAAACTAGGAATAAATAAAATACATGCAGCAGAATTTAGCAAGCTACTAAAAACCCAGCAACCTTGCATGCATAAAATGAGAATTGCTCATGTACAGAATAATCTATATTTACTCTATTTGGTTAATAGATGAGCCATATTCTAAATGCTATATTTCAAAGCTGGTTTATGCTTTTTCAGTCAAGGTGGGCGGAAATTTACTGACTGCCTAAAATGTACTAATCTGGATCCCTTGCTCCATTCATCTGAAGAAGTGGGTTGTGCCACTGTCACGTTATTGGATTTTAAAGATCATTGCTGCACCCATGGGGAGGGGTGTTTGCCCCAAAAGTCGGGACAAAGGAAGTCATGTGAGGTGTCAAATAGAAGCTTGTGTTTTATTGATTCTGTATATGCTGTAGTAAGTTGAGGGTCAGTAACATGGAGTCAGCAGGGCTAAATAGAGGCCTGTAACATGGAAACAGCAACAGGACTTGCAATCTAGTGAGCAAGACTTTGGTTCAGTAACAGTGTAGGGATAACATACTAAAGTATTAAAAATGATTCCCCAAGTGGAAGTGACTCCCCATAAGTTGTTCCCCACAACTAAAAGTCTAAGTAGTATAAGTTTGTTAAGTAGAAGAAGCATATAAGTGTTTAGATTTATTCTTGTTAAAGTGTTTAGATTTAGTGTTATCAAGCTTGATAAGTGTTTAGATGTATTATTATTATTATTATTATTATTTGTTAAGATTGTTAAAAGTTTAGATTTATAATTATTGCCCCTCTAGAATATAATTTGTTAGGAATGTAATATTAGGTCATGTAACTTAAAACTGTTAAAAATATAATACTATGTAGCCAGAAACAGCTCCCCTCTCTGTGTCCCAGGGCATGCTCAAACTTTTGCAAGTGGCTGCTTGTCAAGCCACTAACTCTGCTCTGGGAGCCAAGCCCTGTAATTGACTAAGGGCATTGTTACACAATTGACACCCTTTCTCTTCAAAGCATTGTGAAGCAATTAACCCTAATCGCAAAGTGAAACATTGTAACTATAACAGTAACTAACTCAGCACTCACAGAAAGAGCATGTTTTAAGAAATGCCACCCAGAAACTTTTGTAACTTTTTGTAACTACAACTCTTGTACATGTAAAATTATTATTATACAAAATACTGTATGTAAAACATTAATTAGGGAATGTATGGAAGAGAGAGAGAGAGTGCTTGGACAATGAATGAATGGTTTGAGAGGTGCCAGCCTGAGAATGCAGCATTAAAGGGCTGAAGAAGGTGTCAGGTGTCAGTGCAACCAAAAAGTGTCAAGTGGAGAAAAACGAGACTGGAGGTCCACCCTATGAGATCACTGACAAGCACCTGGCAGCCACCCTGAAGACATCAGCATGATGCAGCAATTCCCATAGACTGGCATAGGAAGAAATTCCTATAAAGATTGGACCAAAAGACTATGGAGTCAGAGTCCAAAATTCTGCTGCCAGCCCACCAGGAGCTTCAGATGCGCATTTGATCAGGACTTCGCTCCCCGCTACCATCACTTGTGCAAAGAATACCTGGCCAGTATTCTGTCACATGCAACTTCCAGGCTGGTAACTATAACCTGAATGAATGGATGAATGATTGAATGAATGTTTATATATATATATATATATATATATATATATATATATATATATATATATATATATATATATATATATATATATATATAATTATCTTTACAATAAATGTGGCTTTTTACCTTATCCCTCCTCATAAGATCCTGCTTGCTTTTATTGGTTCAACAACAGGAGCCAAGAAAGAAGCCCTATTGATAATTGTGTAAGTTAGGTCAAGCATGGAAGGACACAGGGAGGAACTGGGTACAGACTGTAAGCCAAAGGGGAGTAATGGAACATCTTAATAAGAAATGTCTTGGTACAAAGACTCCCTAAAAACTAATGCACATACCGACCTAGGTTCAGGACCGGGTCGAGACTGACAGCATGAAGGATAGTAAGTAAGCCCCCCTTCCATTAGGTGGCGGGTGGTAACTAGACAACAGAGGGTGGTAACCCTGTACGTAAAGAAATGATGTAAGTTGTTTGTACCTGTCTATAAAAGGACACCGCAGAGGGTGGTCTCTGGCCGACCTTTGGGGGGGTGCACTAGGTGCCTGAATGGAAGGTGTCATTCCCTACACTTACAGAGTGCACAGTAGCTTAACTTTGACTAACTGCTGTTAATATCTGATGTATGGCAATAGGCCTGCCCGGTGTTGGTACCTTGTCAACACAGGCCATAGTGCCCAGTGGTGTAACATTGTACTGATCTCTGTTACCAACTGGTAGAGCTTCGCATTTGACAATAAACCTGCTCGATTGATTTCAAACCTTGCCTGCATCTGTCGTTTCTGGAGCCTCTCAGGGTATGTCTACATTACCACCCTAGTTCGAACTAGGGTGGTTAATGTAGGCAACCGGAGTTGCAAATGAAGCCCGGGATTTGAATTTCCTGGGCTTCATTTGCATGTTGCCGGGCGCCACCATTTTTAAATGCCGTCTAGTTCGGACTCTGTGCCCACGGCTACACGCGGCACGGACTAGGTAGTTCGGATTAGGCTTCCTATTCCAAACTACCTGTACTCCTCGTGGAACGTGGAACGTGGAACGAGGAGTACAGGTAGTTTGGAATAGGAAGCCTAATCCGAACTACCTAGTCCGTGCCGCGTGTAGCTGCGGGCACGGAGACCGAACTAGCTGGCATTTAAAAATGGCGGCACCCGGCAACATGCAAATGAAGCCCAGGAAATTCAAATCCCGGGCTTCATTTGCAACTCCGGTTACCTACATTAACCACCCTAGTTCGAACTAGGGTGGTAGTGTAGACATACCCCCAGAGATCTCCTGTGCTGACCCAAGTGCACGGGGGTCTAACACTCTAGATAAAGGGAGTACTGATTGTTACGCACGCAGTCGAAAGTTTATCACCACCAACGGAGTAGAGGTCCTGTCAGGAGCGTGCCAGGATGGCCCTGACCAGACGACGCTGACACTGACAGTCCAGACCACCGAAGGTACCGAGATACGAAGACACCGAGGTACAACATATGCTATTAATGTACTTGTATGATATCTGTTTCTGGAATTATAAATATATAATCTGTGCTTATGCTGGAAGATTCTCTGTCTGAGACAGAGTAATGGCAAAGAATGTTCAGCCAGTGACTGTGCTAATTAGCAAGGCTCCAGGGACAATGAATCCCTAGGTGCCAATACACACCTGAGGAATGCGTCTGGAAATCTGGATACCTGCAAACCAGCCAGGGCACAATGCCTGCCAGCATGTGAAACAGATAGGTCACTTGACCAGGTGACCTGCTCTGGCCAGGAAGATGCCAGGAGAGGTATATAAGTGCCAAGTGGCAATCTCCATCTTGTCTGCAATTCTGCTCCTGATCTCAGATGCAGCCTTGCGAGGGACAGAGAGCTGGGAAGAATCGTAGACCCATCCTGACATAGGATGTACACCAGAGACTTTTAAGATACATGTTTATAACATCTCTGATAAGAGCCTGTATCGAGAACTTGGTTATTTGATGCATGTAATGTATTCTCCTTAACAACCTTACTCTCATGCTTTTCTTTCTTTTATTAATAAAACTTTAGATTCTAAAGGATTGGCCCAGCATGATCTTGTGGGTAAGGTCCAGAGTGTAATTTGACCCAGGATTTGTGGCTGGTTCTTTGGGACCAGAAAGCCCTGTTCAGGGTAGGTAAGATTGGATTATATAATCCCTCATCTGTGTGTTAGGTCCAGGGCTGATTGTGGCACAGAGATAGCTGGGGTGTCTGAGGCGTTTTGCTCGGTGTGACCGGTTTGTGACCTCTTTGGGAAGGACTCTAGTCTGGGGCTGTAAAGAGCCCTTGTTCTGAGCAATTTGCCCTGAGTGGACACCCTCAGCGGAGCCCAGACCCAGCCTGGTCCGTCACCACCACGAAAGCTCATGATACTATCTATCTACATGTATTGTTAGTCTCTAAAGTGCTACAGGACCATTTGCTGTTTTTAAGGGTTTTTTTCAGTGTGTCTACACTGCAACCTTAGCTCAAAATAAGATACGCAATTTGAGCTACTCAAATTGCATAACTTATTTCAAGTCAATTTTGAAATAGCTTATTTTGTAATTTGGTGCTGTCTACACAGTACCAAATTACAAAATAAACCACTATTCCGAAATGTCCCTTAATCCTTGTGGAACGAGATTTACAGGGACGTCAGAATACAAGCCCATTATATTTCAAACTAAGGGGCTTGCTTAAAGACATGGAATAGCTATTTTGGGAAACCAGAAGTATCTCAAAATAGTACTACTGTGTAGATGTACCCTTACAAAACTAACATGGCTACTCCTCTGAGACTTTTAATCCATGATAGCTAGAGCCTTATTTGAATCCCTGCACAATGCATTTTACTCTGTAGTTGTCACCAGAAAGTGTGCTCTTGGAGAATATTGGTGAGGGCATCTCAGTGCCACAGCTCCTGGATTCTAAAATTAATTTCCCAATAATTAAAAGGACCACTGGCTCCTGATTGGCCATTTTCTCTATAGCCACTCTAGGTTACCTAGAGATCTTCTCTATGGCTTTTTTCTGGGGAGGGCAAGGCAACAAGCCTCCAACAGGGAGGCATCAGGTCTTGGTCCACCCCTTCATAGAACCATAGAGATCAGTGTATCATATAAGCAAATCTTTGTAAAACGGAGACAATTTAATATTAACGTTTCATTGAAAGGAATGAGAGAGTCAGGAAGGCCCACACCAGGGAGCCAAAGAACACAGTTGTAGTAACTGTCCCTGGAGCCTTCAGAGTGTACCCTCCATGAGGCTGGCTGGCTGAAGATCTGTCTCCAGGACAAAAAAAGCCACTCTCTGAGTGGGGAACAGACCAAGAAGGATTCTAACAGAGGACACCGAGGTGGTTCAGGCAGTTCACACAGGAGGGTGTCTTGGCCAAAAAGGCTGATAAACTCAGGGAATGCAGGCACATGCATTTGGCCAGGTGGGGGCGCTCATAGTAGGTGAGCACCAATTAATTACAGGATCATATCAAATCAGCTTCCCTCTTTCTATATGATGTCGGTTTAAGCTCCAAAGTTAGGTTCCGTTAGTAGAAAAAAATGCTTAAAACCTAGTATGAATGGAACTATACAGTTAAAAAAGAACACGGCAGGGCTTTGCTAGGGCAGCGGAAGTGCAGAGTGAAAGCGAAAGGGCTTTCGGCGCTTCACGAAGCTGCAGACAATAGCATCTCCAGCCAAGAGCGAGAGGAAGATCCGCGAGCAGCAAAACCGGGGGTGGGCGTCAGGGGTAAGAGCTGACCGGGCACGGAGCAGTCTGCGGGATAGATCTAAGGTAAGTGGAAGCGATGCAGACTGGGGGAGGCTGCTGCTGCTAACATGCTTGTGACTCCCAATGGTTCCCAACAACCGCCCCTCGCCTATCTGTCCAGGCTCCTCCACCCGCCTACTTTTGCTTTCCCCACCCTATTAGCCTATATGCTCCTCAAATATCTTCATTCGTTTAACTCATGTCAGCACCCTAGTTCGCACCGATTACTCAGTCCCCCGCTTTCTCCAACTAGGATCCAGACTGGAGAAAATTGTGTCTGCTGCTGGTGAATATGTATTCTCTCTGCCAGGACTGGCACAGAATGTCATGTATGCATGACAGAAACCACAATGGTCGCAAAAACAGAGGGTTTCACTTTCTGTCCTCGCACTGTGCTGGCTTTAGGAAGGGTGGGGCCCAATTTGTACCGTTTTGGTGGGGGCCCCCGCCACCCCCACCCAGGATTTTTTTTGAGCAAAAAAAACCAACCACACAACCACACACAAATATCACATCTAGATCTGATCAAAATGTATAATCTATATAATTGAACATTTTCAACAAAAAATGCCATCCTTTATTATGCAAAATTTTACACAAAATTAAATCAGTTGCCTTAAGTGTAGGTCAAATATTTTCAGTTGCAAACTATCCAATTTTTTCAATAAAGTTTAAATTTTGATTTTAAAAAGTAACCAGAGAGCATTGCAGTTTTCTGTTACATTGATTTACTTTTTAAATAGCAAAAATTGAGTCTTTGTTAAGAAAGTGTCAGTTCTGTGGTCAAATTCCAGTCCTTAGTGATTTCAGCGCCAATGATTTCACTAGGTAATATGGTACCTCACCACCATTGCCTCCTTTGCACTGCCCTTTAACACACTACCTGCATGTTGAGTCCAAGGTCAGTCTACACAAGATTTTATCAATGATTTTTGCTCAAGCGATCACTGAGACAAGACAAGGACTCAGTTGATTCTAGTCAGCTCTGCCTTTAAACACTGGATGTGTTTAATATATATATATATATATATATATATATATATATATATATATATATATATATATATATATATATATATATATAATTGAGGAATCTCAAATAGACTCTACACCACCAGAAATAAAACCTGTTTCCATCTTCTGTGACTTTCAGTTAGATGTGACTCACTATCCTATGCTTAGTGTTCAAGTTATGGTAGACCCTAAGCCAGGTCATATTAAGTTCAGGTCTTTTAATCCTACAATATGGATAACAACATTTCATTCTCCCAGCTCCAAGTCTTAAGTGAATTTCAACCCAAAAGAGCCAAAATTGATCACCTTGACACAGCAAGGCTGTGTCTACACTGGACCCCTTTTCCGGAAAAGGGATGCAGATGAGACAAGTCGGAATTGCAAATGAAGCGGGGGATTTAACTATCCCCCGCTTCATTTGTATAAACATGGCTGCCGCTTTTTTCCAGCTCGGGGCTTTGCCGGAGAAAAGCACAAGTCTAGACGGGATCTTTTGGAAAATAAAGCCTTTTCCGAAAGGTCCCTTATTCCTGATTTTAAGAGGACTAAGGGACCTTTCAGAAAAGGCTTTATTTTCTGAAAGATCCCGTCTAGACTGGCGCTTTTCTCCGGCAAAGCCCCGAGCTGGAAAAAAGCGGCAGCCATGTTTATACAAATGAAGCGGGGGATATTTAAATCCCCCGCTTCATTTGCAATTCCGACTTGTCTCATCTGCATCCCTTTTCTGGAAAAGGGGTCCAGTGTAGACAGACCACAAGTGTGTCTACTCATCTCTGTGGCAAAGTAAGTTATCTATATAAATAAGGTCTGCCCCTGAAGCCTTTTCCTATAGTTGATTAACAGATGGCAGTAGATAGCTCATTCAGACCACTGGCTGATAATAGTTAGTCACTCTGACCAGTCATTAATCATAGTCATGGACTCACCCTACTCTCCATTGTCTCTATGACTCTCTGATGACCTGTGACAAAAAAGGAGGGTGGAAAGGGAAACTGAAGGGAGAGACCTCTTTAAATTCACCAAAGAGCAATATTGTCAACCCAAAAATCACAAGGAATGCCTACACAAAGTTATGAGAATGGTCTACAAATCATAAGATTTAAAAAAAATAAAATGTTGGATTTTTATTGGCCTTTTGTTTCTTGAGTATTTAGGGTTCATGTTTTAAAGCTTTTCTCCTTAGCTGTAAGGCCCAGAAGTACAGAGAACTTTTTTTAAATGAAAACTGAGATTCCTACATAATCAATTGACTCCAGGCCTTTAGAAAAACACAGAGGCTACGTCTACACTGGCCCCTTTTCCGAAAGGGGCATGGTAATTTCAGAGATCGTAATAGGGAAATCCGCGGGGGATTTAAATATCCCCCGCGGCATTTAAATAAAAATGTCCGCCGCTTTTTTCCGGCTATAAAAATGTCCGCCGCTTTTTTCTGGCTTTAAGAAAAGCCGGAAAAGAGCGTCTACACTGGCCCCGATCCTCCGGAAAAAGCGCCCTTTTCCGGAGGGTCTTATTCCTACTTCAAAGTAGGAATAAGATCCTCTGGAAAAGGGTGCTTTTTCCGGAGGATCGGGGCCAGTGTAGACGATCTTTCCGGCTTTTCCAAAAGCCGGAAAAAAGCGGCGGACATTTTTATTTAAATGCCGCAGGGGATATTTAAATCCCCCGCGGATTTCCCTATTACGATCTCTGACATTACCATGTCCCTTTCGGAAAAGGGGCCAGTGTAGACGAGCCCCAAGGCTGTGTCTACACTGGCCCCTAAAAACGGAAAAGGGATGCAAAGCAGGTAAGTCAGAATAGGGAAATCCGCGAGGGATTTAAATATCCCCCGCGGGATTTAAATAAACATGTCCGCCGCTTTTTTCCGGCTTGGGGAAAAGCCGGAAAAAAGCGTCTAGACTGGCCCGATCCTCCGGAATAAAGCCCTTTTCGGGAGGATCTCTTATTCCTAGAGAACATGAGCTATGAGGCAAGACTGAAGAAATTGGCCTTGTTTACCTTGGAAAAGAGAAGACCGAAAAGAGACATGAGAGCAGCTTTCAAGTATCTTAGGGTATGTCTACACTACAAAGTTAGTTCGAACGGACGTTAGTTCGAACTAACTTTGATAGGCGCTATACTAGCGCTCCGTTAGTTCGAACTTAATTCGAACTAACGGAGCGCTTAGTTCGAACTAGGTAAACCTCATTTTACGAGTATTAAGCCTAGTTCGAACTACAGTGAACCCTCGTTTATCGCGGTAGATAGGTTCCAAACCCGACCGCGATAGCTGAAAATCCGCGAAGTAGGGACACCATATTTACGTATTTATTTAACATGTATATTCAGACTTTTAAAACCCTCCCTTTACGTAGTACTGTTAACAAACCACCCTTTAATGTACAGAAAAAAGTCCGCGAAGTCGTGAATCCGCGATGGTCGAACCGCGAAGTAGCGAGGGCTCACTGTAGCTAGTTCGAATTAAGGGCTGTGTAGACCCTTAATTCGAACTAGTGGGAAGCTAAGGCTTCCCAGGTTTCCCTGGTGGCCACTCTGGCCAACACCAGGGAAACTCTGTTGCCCCCCTCCCGGCCCCAGAGCCCTTAAAGGACCAAGGGCTGGCTACACAGTTTGTGCCAGTTGCAAGGCTGCCAGCACCCGTGCCAGCAGACCCTGCACCTGCCACACCATGAGACAGCCACCCGATGACACCCAGCCCTCCACTGCTCCCCAGGACCAGCCTGGCGGCTCCCAGGAGCCTGCCCGGGGGCGCAAAAGGCGGGCGCCCGCTTGGTCAAGTGCGGAGATCGTGGACCTCATTGAGGTTTGGGGGGAAGCCTCCAATGTCCACGATCTCCGCGCTAGCCACAGGAACACGGCCGTCTACGGCCACATGGCTGCCAGCCTGGCCGCCAGGGGCCACCAGCGCAGCCGGGAGCAGGTCCGGTGCAAAATTAAGGACCTGCGGCAGTCCTACTCCCGGGCCTGCCAGCCAGGGGCCGACCCGGAGGCCTGCCCCCACTTCCACGCCCTGGACCGCATCCTGGGGCCTCATGCCGTCCCTGTCTCCCGCGACCTGCCTCCCTCCACCACCCTTCTCTCCCCCTTGTGCCCACTCCTCTAGTAGCCCCACTCTGATCAGGTGAGTTACCCCTCCTCATTGCCTCTTCTAACACCTCCCTCTACACACCTGCCTGCCTCTCTCCTCTGGTGCTGGTCCCTCCCCTGCAGATGTCTGCCCTTCTGCTTCACCCCCAGAATCCCCTGGCACCTGCACCTTCCCTTAGCCCTGCATCCTCCTGGTGCTACCCCTTCCCTCACTGCTCCTGCCCCCTTTGCCCTCTTTCTCCCTGATGCCCACCCCTCACCACCCTCTGCCCCCATTCCCCTCCTGCCCCTCTGGGCCCTCACACATCTTGCTCCATCCCCACATCTTGCTCATGCCACCCTTCTTTCAAGCCTTCTCCCAGCACCTCCCCCTCTAGCCTCCAATGTCCTTCCCTTCTCTTCTCCCCAAATCACCCTGTCCCCCTCCCACTGACACCTCCCCTTCTTCCCTTTTCCTCATTGTCTGTACTTGGCCCCCTGGCACATGTCTCACCTCCACGCTGCCTCTTGGTGCCTTCCCCTTTCTTCTCCCTCCCCCTCCGTACAAGCCCCTTACTCTCCCACCCTATCCAAGCTGCTGCCCCTGCCCCTGCCCCTGCCTCTGCCCCTCCTCCTGCTCCTGCTCCTGCTCCCTTACCTTCTGACTTCTGCGGGGCAGGTCTGCGAATCGTGTGCGTGGCGGCGGTGGCATGTCATGTTTCAGTTTTAAAATCCCTTCCCGCCCACCTGCGAACGGCACGCGTGGCAGGACCTGCCAGCAGCGTGCGCAGGTAAAGGTGGGGGTGAGCCGAGCAAAGCTGAGGGAGCCAACTTCCAGGTGCAGGGCGCAGGGCCCCCTTACGCACAGGGCCCGATTCGATTGAATCGTCTTAAGGCTGGCCTTGCTCTCTGCTCTAGATGCACAGAGATGGTGGAGTGCTGTGAGGGATGAAGGAGGACACAAGAGACCTTTCAAAGTTTTGGCCCAAGCAAGGGGACATGGGGGCATCATTTGAACCCCCCCTCAGGTACCAAAATGTTGTGTGCCGGCCCTGTCTGCAGCCCCCACCCAGCTCTGGCTCATCCCTCCTCCAGGGCTGTGCTTCTGCATGGCACACGGGACAGCTCCTGCCACCCTCATCCCTCCCCCACCTCTTGTGAGACATCCAGAGAGGCAAATCTGTGGCTACTTATCCCTGGTGATAAATGACCCACCCTGAGCTGCACAAAACCTGGCCATTCTGGTAGAGGTCCCCTTCCTATACAGTGGTGTTTCTTAGACTTTTTAAGACTGAGGAACACCAAACAATTTTTTTATGGGGAACACGAAAGATTTTTTGTCAAGCAAAAGAAAAAAGAATCAGCCCCCAGGGAAAATTTGTCAAGTTAAAAAAAAAAAAAATTACCACGACCCTCCAGGAAGACTGCCCTCTGGTACATGGAGCTGAAAACTTAGACCACAAAAAAGTAAGGATAATAATAAACAAGTGCTAAATAAGGTCATGTGTCTGGCCAGGAGGGAGGGTAGAGGAGGGGACTTGGGGCAGAGTATCTGGCCAGGAGGAAGGGTGCAGAACAGGACTTTGGGCAGGGTGTTGGAGCACGCTGGGAATGTGGGGTCTTGGCAGAGGGAGGGGATTGAGGGGGGTTTGGGTTTGAGGGTCTGGGCATGAGGGACGATGCTTACCTGGCGTGGCACCCTGATGCAGCAAGGAAAACCTCCCTGGAGCATGCTCTTGTTCCTTAGGATAGGTGGGTGGAGAGCTCAGTTTCCTCCCCCGATCCATGCAGCGGTGAACCCAGTGCAGCTGCAGCTCCAGGTCAGACTTCCCACTAGCAGGGGGGGGGGGGGGGGGGGGGGAGAGCGTAGAAACCCCGACCATTCCTGCCAGATTAAACTCTGCCATTTCCCCAGCAGGCTGGGGAGGGGCGCAGGGGAGAGAGAGCAGCAGTGCATGGGGGGCAGCAGAGCCTGAGCATGCCCCAGTGGGGGAGCCGGGAGCGACAGAGCCTGATCCAGGTTCCCATAGGTGGTAGTTTTAAAACACCGAGGTCCAGGAGCGGCTCCTTAGCACCGGCCACCCCACCCATTCCCAGCAACAGCAACCACTGTAAAAGCTGCCGCCTGCACATGTGGAGAAGGAGGAGGCTGTGCAGCTCCAGAGGCCCTGTGGGAGCTGCATACGGGTTCCACAGGGGAGTGGGGGAGCAGAATTTTTTCGGGGAAATCTCGGGTTCCGCAGAGCACCATTTGGGAAACACTGCCCCAGGGAAAAGTTGTTGACCAAAAAAAAGGAGCTTGCCCCTTTAGGGGTGGCCATTTTGAATTCTGTTCTCTCCGTGAGGCGTTCCACGAGGAGTAACGATACTTTGAATTAGAGAGCCTAATTCGAACTACCTACTCTGTGTCGCGTGTAGCCACAGGCACGGAGTCCACACTAACGGGGATTTAAAAATGGCGGCGCCCGGCAAGATGCAAATGAAGCCCAGGATATTTAAATCCTGGGTTTCATTTGCAACTCCTCATTCCACGAGGAGTAACGGTAGTTCGAAGTAGGAAGCCTAGTTCGAACTACCTAGTTCGAGCCCCGTGTAGCCGCGCTGCACGGGGTTCGAACCAGCGGGGTTTTAAAAATGGCGGCTCCCCGCTTATGCAAATGAAGCCCGGGAAATTCAAATCCCGGGCTTCATTTGCAAGTGCGGTATGCCTACATTACCCCGCTAGTTCGAACTAGCGGGGTAGTGTAGACATACCCTAAGGGCTTGTCTACACTAGAAAATTATTTCAAAATAATTTATTATGAAATAATAACTCCCAAAATAACTATTTAGAAATAGTGTGTCCACACTACAGGGAAGCCTTGAAGTTAGTCTGAGGCAGGCTCCATTAATGTGAACGTGCTGCCTATTCTTAGCGACACAGGAAGCACTGGGAAATAATTTGTTTGAATTACTCTGGGGAGCAGCACTGGCATGTCCACACTAACACTATTTCAAAATAACTGTTTCAAAATTAGCGTTATTCCTCATGGAAAGCAGGAGTTATTTTGGAATAACTATTGGTAGTGTGGATGCTCTGCTTGCTTTTTCGAAATCGGGAGTTATTTTGAAATAACTTTCTAGTGTAGACCCAGGCTAAGGTGCCACAGGACCACTCATTCTTTTGTAGTGAAACTCGTGAGCTTTTATAAATGGGAAGATCATATGGAAACGCAGACACAGCCATTCTCTACAAGTCACTCTCTCTTTCTCTTAAATTGCAGGTGGGTTTCTGCTTTGTGTAACAGCCCAGGCTCAACAGCCTTAAAAAAGACCAACGTGTAGGTGAGGAACATCAGACTCCCTCCAAATATTTTGAATTATAAAAGAAATGAAACTTGCAAATGATAGTGCAACTTCCAGAGACACATTTGACTGGGACTATGTTCTCTGGAGTGTTCGTTTAAAGTTACTGACATCTGGGTTTTTTATCTACCTGGGAGTATTTTTTCTAGCTCACTGGCTGTCATCATGGATCAGTGCCAGTTATCACGCTTTGTCAACAAAAAAGAAGATCGACTGGAACATGGATATCACACGTGGTGTGTTCGGAGTTCAGTGTTCGGTAGCTGGGTTCTGGGCCTTGCTTATAGATCCAGTTTTCCAAGCTGACAAAGTGTATTCACAGCAAAATTGGAGCTGGCTTCATTGCTTAGTAGCCTCTGGCTTCATGTTACTTGACGATGTATATCTTATTGTGTCTGATATTGTTTTCAGGGCACGTAGTGTGATCTTGTTAGTTCATCATTTTTTTGCTTCTGGTGCACTTCTTGGTCTGATAATTAACATAAAGTCTGGACACTATCTAATCCTGATAGGACTTCTGCTTGAGATGAGCACTCCATTAACCTGCATCAAGACATTGCTTACAATGGTAAGAACTTTCTGTATTAAGCATTGGTAAAAGATGTTTTCACTATAAACTTCACATTGTCTCTCCCTTAAAAAAAACTTGCAAAAAATCACCACCAAACTGGGAAATTAGTTCTGGGATCATGGTAGAATTCCCCTCCACCCGCAACTTGAAGTGTCTGGCCATGAGAATCCTTAATTAGGGCACTATGACCGAGTCCCTGGCAGCTGTGTAGCTTAGGGTGTGTCTAGACTACAGAGTTTTGTCGACAAAAGTGGACTTTTGTTGACAAAATTATACTTGCATCTACACTACAGGGTTTTGTCGACAAAGCAGCTTGCTTTGTCGACAGAACTGAATGTAGTCTAGACGCTCTTTGTTGACAGAAGCTTTGTCGACAGTATCTGTCGACAAAACTTCTGTTGACAAAAGCCTGCAGTTTAGACGTACCCTTAGTGTCTAGGACAATCACAGGAATAAGCAGGCAAAGGGTGGGGGCTGCCTCCCTATCCTGCTTGTATTTCTGGCCCAGGAACTCCAAGCCACTCCTTAACTAAGTTCTCAAGTTTGGGGTGTTGCCCCAAGAGTGTAGATTCCCCTTAGTTGGGATTTCCTACCAGAGGGGTAGGAATGGGGGCTTACTTGCTCCCCTGACAGGCTATGCTCATGCCTTGAGACTGCTGAACCAGGGTCCTGCCCCGGGTTCCCCGCTGGGTGGCTCTTACCACATTTAAAAGGCAGTGGTGCAGCTGGGATAGCGAGCGTCCCGTCCTACCCCTTAACGACTAATCGAGTAGTTGAGGGAAATCCCATTGAAATTTAACATCCCTAGTATGCACATAGCTTGTAACATGGTTTAGAATTCTTCTTGACAAAAGTTGCTACGTATATGTGGTATCTCTTAGTACACAAGAAAAATGATTGAATGTCTGTATGGCAGTTTACACTAAACACACCAGTAAAGCTAAATATCTACCTTGGTTATAGAAAAACTGACTGCCTTATCTTGAAGCTGGAGTCTCATTTCTCTTTCTTTGTGTTTGTCTCTTCCAGAGTGGCAATGCTAATACCCTTTTTGGGAAGGTAAACCGATGGGTGCGTCTTCATATTCTACACTGCCGTGAGGTTCTTACTTATCACATGTGGTGGGTGTGTATTTCCAGATGGAATGATGTGGTGGAAAATCTGGGACTTCCATATTTTATTGTCTTTTTCATGGGGCTAAGTATACTTACATTTATAATTAATCCATACTGGATATACGTAATGACTCTACAGCTCTTTGGTCCAATTGACAGAAACTCTCCAAATACAGCTGTGGAAAAAGGATCCTCTGGAAAATTAAATAGTGAAACATTCCAAAAGAAGAAGATATAGTTTTGTAAGAGTATTGTTGAATAATTATATTTGACTCTTCCAGTCTCTGTTTTACTGATGAAATGTATGCTTCTTTGCTGTTCAACAGTTTTCCATCAGGGCTTTGCAGTGATGAAATAAGCTTTGGTATATATCTTTCGGAAAATAAAGCCTTTTCTCAAAGATCCCTTATCCCTCTTAAAATAAAATAAGGGGTAAGGGATCTTTCGGAAAAGGTTTTATTTTCTGAAAGATCCGCGTCTAGACTGGCGCTTTTTTCCGGCAAAGCTTCATGCCGAAAAAAAGCGGCAGCCATTTTTATGCTAATGAAGCGGGGGAGATTTAAATCCCCACTTCATTAGCAATGGCGATACGTCTAATTTGCATCCCTTTTATGAAAAAGGGATGCAATCTAGACGTAGCCATATTGTCTCGGATCTGGCTCCCAGCCCCTCTCCACCTTTGCAAATACTGCTGGGGGTGCTCACCTTTCAGTCTCCATTCACACCTCATTCATTTCAACAGGGCAATCAAGGAAAGGGGAGAGATCTCAAAAACATTTTTTTCTTTACCTTAACTATTCCTAAGACCTATAACATAAAGATAGCTTGATACAAAGTTTCTATGGACTTAATACAAGTGATTCTATAAGAAGGATATCAAAGGAATTACAAAGTTTCTCTGAATACAAAGTTATATGAGAATGATAAATGGTTATATGGGGATGTTACAGGGACTGTTCTCAAGTTTTGGATGTGCACATATGTTAAAGAATAAGGTTCAGCAATCAGGAATAACCACCGTATACATTTCTCATATTAAAAAATGAGTTGCTACAGGACTACTTGTTGTTTTTTAAAGTTACAGACCAACATGGCTACCCCTCTGAGACTTCTCATATTAAGACTTTTATAAAGCAATAGGTGAAAACTGCCCATTTAATTATTACAGATTATTAATACCAATGCAACTTCACAAAATGTGTCTTCTGTGCAGGTATGTCACAGGGTATGCACATCCCATCTCTCTTTTGGGGTGGATTGGGGGTAGTGATATTACCATGGTTGCAGCCTACCAAACTGTTTTTAGGCTGACAGTAGTACAGCCCACTGTACTCTGTCTGAGGGTTCAGGGATGTACTCCCTAATGGCTAGAGTCAATATGACTGCCATTAGGATTCAGGGCCATGTGGCCTAATGGCCATAGTTGAGTCCTACCTAAAGGGGGGGTAAACAGGAATAGAACCCAGGAGCACCTGTAGGGATAACATATTAATGTATTGAAAATGATTCCCCCAAATGGAAGTAACTCCCCATAATTTGTTCCCCACAACTTAGTGTTTAGATTTATTATTAATTCTTCTTATTATTATTATTATTTGTTAAGATTGTTAAATGTTTAGATTTATTATTATTATTGTCCCTTTAGAATATAATGTATTAGGTCATGTAACTTAGAACTGTTAAGAATATAATCCTATGTAGCCAGAAACAGTCCCCCCTCTGTGTCCCAAGGCATGCTCAAGCTTGTGCAAGGAGGGGCTGCTTGAAATTGACATTGCAAAGATACATTGTAACAATGCATTGTCAAGTAATTGACAATGGGCATTGTTACATAATTGATGCCTGTTCTCTTTAAAACATTGTAACTTTACTTAGCACTCAGAGAATGTTTTAAGCAATACCACCCAGAAACTTTTGTAACTACAACTTTTATTATTATACAAAATACTGTATGTGAAACATTAATTAGGGAATGTATGTAAAAGAAAGAGAGTGCTTGGATGATGAATAAATGGTTCTAAAAGGTGCCAGCCTGAGAATACAGCAACAAAGGGCTGAAGAAGGCGTCAGGTGCCAGTGCAACCAAAAGATGTCAAGTGGAGAAAACCAAGTACTGGAGGTCCACCCGATGAGATCACTGATGAGCACCTGGCAGCCACCCTGGAGACATCAGCATGATGCAGCAATTTCCATAGACTGGCATAGGAAGAAATTCCTATAAGAACTGGACTAAAAAACTATGGAATTAGAGTCCAAGGTTCTGCTGCCAGCCTACCAGGAGCTTCAGGTGCGCATCTGATCAGGACTTCGCTCCCCACTACTATCACTTGTGTACAGAGTACCTGGCCAGTATTCTGTCACAAGCAACTTCCAGGCTGGTAACTATAACAAATACACAGAACCTGAATAAATGAATGAATAAATGTTTATATGTATAAGGGTTAAGTAGTTAAACAATGTTGTTTGCTTCTATCTTTTCTTTATTTTTTTTATTATTATCTTTACAATAAATGTGGCTTTTTGCCTTATCCCCCTCATAACATCCTGCTTGCTTTTATTTGGTATAACACACCCTACTCCACCAGGTCCCATCCCAGGGCCCTATCCATGGTGGGTGACTGCAACATGCAAACCTTATTGACTGGCAAATACCACTCATTCTGCCTCCCTGGAGGACTTCCTCCAGAGTCTCCTGGAGCTGGAGTTCATATAGCATTGGCATCTCTGGATTCCCTGGCATGGGTGGATCGCTGGAACTCTGACTTTTGCAGATCGACTGTAGGTAGCAGGTTACCAGACTAGTCCCCAGGATCTCTGATTGTTGCAGTCAGAAACTGTAGTGGCTCCTGGCCCGGGATCTTCATCAAGCATTCTGTCTCCTCGGTGGCCAGCCCAGGCTGAGCTGAGCAGCTCTCCTTTATACTAATATAGAAGTTGGAGCATGCCCAGCACTTTCTCACCTAGGGTATTGTAGCCAGACAGCCCGCCCCCATCACATCCATCTTATTTGCCTCTCTGAAGCATACAGGACAGAGAAGGAGCAATGAAATCAGCATAGTCTATGCTGGCTCATCTGATCCTGAGAAGCTGAAAAAAATACAGATATGTGGAGAGAGAAAGCGATTAAATCAGTAAGCTGGCCTCAAGGCTGCAAGAAGTGTCAGGCTGGCACCTATGTTGATTCGAACACACACAGTCCCTGGGAGAGGAATTTCCCACTGAGAAAAGAATCCCCAGTAATTCCAATTTAGTTATCTCTCTTACAAGTGTAAATTAAGTTCACAACTCCCTTGTAAGAACTGGTCTCACAAAAGACAGACCAGCCCCATTTGGCATGACAGACAAGAAAGAGAAATACGTGACCCCATGAGTATAAAGGTGGCACAGCAGCACACTCTCTTTTGAGTGTCATTCTACCCTCTACCTGCTGGTCGGGTTAGGTGTTTGACCTCCCGAGGTTCTATGGGGACGCCCACCTCGTATTTTCGTCTTTCCTAGGAATTGAGGGACCGGCCCTGGCCTGACATGCTGGAGTCGAGAGGCACAGAAGGGGGTAAAAATTGTACCTGGATGTGGTCCTCTGTCTTAAGTGTACACATAGAAAGAGTAAGCTGTTACTTGGTACCATTATTTCTATTTTTCTATCTTTATCTTCTTTGTAACCATTTTTAAGATCTATATTTTGCTAGTAGTTAAGAAATAAAGCAATAGCCATTGTAACCATATGATTTATAAGCTTCTTTAATAAACCTGTAACTGTTTAAGCTTTAACCTGACTCCTTCAGTTGCTGTAACAGAACCAGGCACAATTTAAAAGAACTTCAGCCGGTCTTAAGGGACAGATATAGGGAGCCCTGACCGTCGGCTGACAGGTATGTCTAGACTGCATCCCTCTGTCAGCAGAGGGATGCAGATTAGGCAGTCGACTTTGTAAACGAAGTGGGGATTTAAATATCCTGTGCTTAATTTGCACAAAAATGGCCACTCGCTTTTCCCCCATTTCACAGTTAACCTATGCTCTTCCACCCTCCGCCTCCAAAGATCCTCAGGCACTTTACTGCACATGCTCCCCCTGGCTCTCACGCACCCTACTCCCCACCAATTTCCCCAGTTACCCAGCCTTCTCCAACCCCCCTCCCCACCTCTGACTCTCCCCCTCGCATACATAATACATATCCAGTCCTGCTGCTGGGGGAGGGACACAATGAGGGTACAGGCCATGAGACTTCCCCTCCTGTGACTCCTCCCCACACCACACATTGCCCGAGGGAGGTCCCCACCTCTTCTTGTCGCTACCCCACACCCACTCCCAGGCCTGCCGACGGGGGAGTTAAGGGGACAATTACCCCAGGGCCTAGTGATTCAAATGGGCCCAGAGCTCCTGGCTGCTGCCGCTGCTATCGTAACAGTGGTCGTGGTTGGATCTTTGGGCCCTTTAAATGCTGATGAAGCTCTGAGCTGTTCTGAGGGGGTGAGGAGTGCCAGGACCTCCATTAGTCCCCTGTGCCACACTGGGCCTCATGGGCCCCCTGAAAGCATGGGGCCCGGTGTGGTTGGAAGAACCATACTATGGATGATATGTTTCTGTCTGCCAGCTGCTGGCCCTTTGCTCCTCCCCACATGGTATTGGGGCATATGACCCTGCATGTCCCCATGTCACCCCTTAGCAGGGCACATGAGAGAGGCTCCTGCCACTCTCCTACCACTGCCCCAGACAGGGAGAACCCAGAAGGCAACCCGTGACTGTGACCGGAGAGAATCGTCCTGTACAGCAGTTCTGTATGAACCTGGCAGTTCTGATGAAATAGCAAGAGAAGGTCCCCTTCGCCTTGCAACACTCACATTTTACCAGAAGCAGTTACTGACTCCTGAGTATGGTCTTTTTTGCTCCTCCATTAGGATCTGATACCTTTCCTTAATAGTCCAGTGTAGCACATTCTGACTGAGGATGTGTAACCGCTGCTCTGTCCTTCACTCTGAATCCACGGCAACATCTCCCATTCAGGAGCCCTCTCCCAAACCTCTTATCTCTGGCCCACCCCAGAGCTCACACCTCCAGCTGGAGCCCTCACTCCCTCTTGCACCCCAACTCCCTGTCCCAGCCCAGATCCCCCTGCCTGAAAGCCCATTTCTGGCCCCATCACCCCAAGCCTGGCACCCATTCCTCCTCCTGCACTCTAACCCCTCCCATACCCACAGGCCCTCCTGCTCTTCCTAGTCACTGCTCCAGTTAGGTGGCTCTGCCCCCTTGCTCCCCCAAGTGTCTAGCAGAGGTTTGTGTCCTGTCCATAGGATGGTATAGGGTGGTGGTCTTTGGCCCCATGCTTTGGTTTGGTTCAGCATGGTGACGGGAAGCAGAGTGACACAGCCACAGTGCACTCCACTCCCCTGAAGAGGAGAGCAGAGCAGAGTGGGCTGGAGCCAGATTGCTCTACTTACTGTATCTATAATGAAGCAAAGTGACCCAGCTGAGAGATGGTGGCAGAGCAGAGCAGGCTTCTGTGTTGCTCCAATTTGTGCAGCTCCCACTGCCTTAGTGAGTGAAGGGTGGCCCAAATGCTGCTACTGCTGCATGCCAGGCCTCCCAGTCATCCCTTAAGTCCCACTGTTGTGTGTACAGGGCTTCATGAAGGGGTGCAATGAAGGGTGGAGTGGGAAAGGATAGAGAAGGCACAGGAAGAGCTGGGGCAGGGCCTGGCATGGAGTGGGAGTTGTCCCTGGCCCTCTGCATCCCTTAGGGATGGGCCTGCTCGGGGAGGAGTCAGATGGAGATGCTCCAATGCTAACACAGTTTTTGGAAGGCAAAGCAATGGGTAAATATCCATATGTTTCATTGCCTCATGGTTCTTTCTCATCACATGTGGTGGGTTTGTATTTCCAATTGAGATTATGTGGAGGAAAATATTGGACTTCCATATTTTGTCATCTTCTTTATGAGTTAGATACATTTACAATAATATTTAATCCATACTGGACATACAAATCAACTTAGCAGCTCTTCAGTCTCATGATTGAAACTCTTCAAATACAGACATGAAAAATAGATCCTAAATAGAAATCAAAAGAGTGAAACATTTGAAAAGAAGAGGTTATAGTGCTGCAACAGCTGTTGAGGTAACAGTAAAATATGACCAGAAGAACACGATGTAGGATTAATACAGAGCCCATTAAAATAGAATTGCTTACAAGAAGCCTATGAATAGATTGACCACCACTGCAGATTACTATTAGAAGCACTATGCTCATTTATCAAACATGATTTAAAATTATTGCTCTCTGTATTTAAAACTCTCTCTCTCCTTGACTCAGTCAAGATTCTTGCCAGTAATTTCACTCTGGGAAAGCAATGTGATGAAATCTCATTCTGGGGGAAGGAGCAAATTAATTTTAGAGAGATCAGGCCAGCGTGGGTATATTTTTATGAATTAAGTGAAAAATAATTTCAGTGGTAGGAGGGAATCACTGCCTCTCAGTTCCAGGTACTCTGGCTGGTGGACATTATAATAACACAACTTTTGTTAGAAATAGGTCAAGTTAGGGATTCTGATTAATACATGTATCCCAAGAATTCAATGGTGTTAAACTGAAACAATTATGAGATATATATTAGAGAAAATATTTAAATAACAATGTTTTAAAATGATATTTGAATGCAAGGATGCATTACTTACATGAAAAAAATGGCCTTTAGTAATCCTAGGGAACTTAGACTGAAAACGTGTATTTGTCAAAATTATGTCACTGTTTGACACTTTGTCACATTGCTTCTCATCCATGTCAAACACACATCTCTGCATAAGGCAGACATCTGGCATAGTGGTCAACATATGGTCTTTGTGGATGAACTTTTAATTTGTAGGTTTGATTTGGGAATGCATATTTCCTGCATAATTGGTGAGCTCAGTCCATCCTCCAAGATCCTTCTGTATCTGGTAGGAGAGGGTAATTTTGGATATGCTCTATTATCCTGAAGTCATTTCCTTGCTTGATAATTTGGCCTCTTGATAGGAGATATAAATACATCCTTTGTCAATGGCAATTTTTCTTTGTTTGGTGCTTGGAAAACATCCACCACCATAACTCTACAAATGCTGTAATATTCATCTTTAAATGGTAAACAGCATATGAACACCTCTAGTGCATTTATGACCACATCAGTGGCTCTGTCAGCCATTGTAAGCATCTTCAGAGCAAGGAAAGAGTCTTGGAGGCTGAATGACATGCCTTTCTGTAAGATAATTTGGTCTTTCCTGCCATCCTTCCACTGGTGTCACATTCTGAAGGGGTATGGAAACCTAGCAGTGCAGCTGTTGATCAGATCTATGAAAATGCATGTCATTTTGCTTCAATTCCGAAGATGTATTTCTTCATGTGTTCCAGCTGCATAAAGAATGTTAACTGGACTGAGGATCAGAGGAGCTAGTATGAATGACTGACAGGATATGTACATGGATCATTCAGTCTGGTACTTTGTGTAGTGCTGAGTTAAATGCTGACCATGTTGGTATGTACCTGTCTCCTGGAATGTTGCCATGGCATATCCTGAGTGTCCAGATCACTTGAGGGTGCATCTCCTGTCCTTTCAGTGAAGTAGTACTCAATTGCAAAGCATTTTTTCCTAGGGCATCTGACAGTGAGTACCAACCCCGCAGTGGAGAAGAAGAGGTTAAGACTGTACTCTTTGAAATGGAAGACCCATCCCCCAAACCCTGCTGGGTAAGCTCCAACTTCTGCTGCAGTTTAAAAGGGAGCTGTACAGCTCAGTCTGGGCTGACTGCTGAGGGGGAAAGATGCATCTCGTTGGCTTCAGCCAAAGAGCAGCCAGAAGCTTGAACCCAAGGAACAGGATATGCTGTGGCACAGGCAGCCATTATCAGGCATAAGGGATATATCGGAAAAGGCTTTCTTTAGCGAAAGATCCCCCTCTAGACTGCCACTTTTCTCTGACTAAGCTCAATGCTGAAAAAAAGTGGTGGCCATTTTTATGCCAATGAAGTGCAGGATATTTAAATCCTAGTTTCATTAGCAATTTTGACCTGCCTAATCTGCAACCCTCTGCCGGCAGAGGGGTGCAGTCTAAACATACCCCAAATGAAATTAATAGGCAGCAGATTTAAAACAAACAAAACAAAGTTTTTTTCCATGCAACCTGTGGAACTCTTGCCAAAGGATGCTGTGAAGACCAGGACTTTTAACAGGTTTAAAAACAGAATTAGATAAATTCATGGAGGTTAGGTCAATCAATGGCTATTAGCCAGGTTGGGTAGGAATGGTGTCCCTGACCTTTGTTTGTCTGGAAATGGATGACAGGAGAGGGATTATCTGATGATTACCTCTTGTCTTCACTCCCTCTGGGGAATCTGGCATTGGCCACTGTCAGCAGTCAGGATACTGGGCTAGTGGACCTTTGGTCTGACCCTGTACGGCCATTCTTAGGTATTTATAGGAAATGTTAATTTTTTTTTAAATCCGAACACGGCAGGGCTTTGCTAGGGCAGGGGAACTGCAAAGTAGAAGTGAAAGAAGGCTAAACCGGGCTTTCAGCGTTCCCCAACTGCTGCCCAGCCCGGGTCCGCAGGAAGCAGCAGACAGCAGCGGCTCCAGCCAACAGCGAGAGGAATCTACGTGAGTAGCAAAGCTGGGGGATGAGCACATTGGGGAGAAGGGTCCGAGAGCGAACGGAGCTGAATGGGGGACAGATCTGGAGGGGACGAGCGAAGCCATCTGTCTACTGCAAAAACTAGCGGCTCTCACTCCTCCCCTCCCCCGCCCCGCCTATTGGTCCTGCCCACGGTAGGACATGGCGGGGGAGGAAGGGGAGGATCTGTCCCTCTCTTCCAGCTCCCGCCTCACTACCCAGCTGAGTGGCTGCAGCCGGGCTCAGGCTTTGCACCTGACCCGGTCTGCACCCTAGCAGGTGCGGCTGCCCCCGGCCACCGTCTCCAGGGCTCTCGGAGCTCTGTCTAGGGCCGGTCCCCTTTTGCTCAGGGCAGGGCAGGGGGCTCTCGCCGGGCTGCAGAATCCGAGCCCCGGAGAAGCAGCTCTGACTGCCGTGGGCCGAGCGCTGCTGTTGCGCACAGAACAGGAAAGCTCGAGGGCTGGGGAGACCGAAGCCGCGCCGGACGCTCTGTTAACTAAAGCGCTCGCTTTGCTGCAAGGGGCCAGGGGGACCCGCGTGTTGGTATTTCGGGGCCTTGCGGTTTCCCTCACTTCTAGTGATTCCTTTTCCAATGTTTTCCGTCTGCTGCGCTGCTCTTGTTTGTGAAGCGGAGGAAGTGGGGCTCAGACGGGCCCATCCGACCCGCCAAGCCACCGGATCCAGCTGCAGACGCTGCGAGCCCCGGGCAGGCTTCCGTTTGCCTCCTCCCACACGCAGGCTGCGAGTAGATTTCACTTTAAAAAGTGAGCCAGAGGGGAGAGGGGGAAACTGCTCCGGTCCCCAGCACTGTCCCCTTGGCTGGCTTCTGGCCAATGGGAGATGCCTGTTTTAATAACATGGAAGAGTGGGGGTCTCAACCGCTTGCCAAATTCTTGGAGTAAGACCTCCCCAAAATGATTACCTACCCCCTGAACTAACTGCTGCTTTTGGTTAAATAGTGAGAAAACATCACACTTTCAGGAGAGGCTAATGCATGCAGTCAGGGGAATTTGATACAGTTTGTGAACCACCATATTTAGAGGGCTGTCTGTAACTGGGCTGGGTGTGTGTATTTTGCTTTTGTTGTCGGACAGGAAAGTTTCTGGGGCTTTCTCCTCACACCATAAGTATGCTGATTCTAAATTCCTTGTACATTGCATAGTCATATATAGTAGTTAGACTATCCCCAGAGTCAGACCTGACAGACTGGTCAACCACACTTCTCATTTGGAAGTGAAAGTAGGCAATCGGGCACTAACAGTGTTAAAGAAAACACAGTGCAGTATTGTGTTAAATGTAAACTACAAAAATAAGGGGAGAGGGTTTTTTTAAGACTTGACAAGATAAGGAAACTGTTTCTTTGCTTGTTTCATTTAAATTAAGATGGCTTAAAGCAACATGTTTCTTCTGCATAGTGAAGTTTCAAAAGTTCAGTTGTAAACTTTCGGTATATGTTTTATGAGTTATGAACATTTCAGAGTTTCAAACAACGTCCATTCCTGAGGCGTTCATAATTCTGCTGTTCTGCTGAACATATGTGCAGAGTGAGTTGTAAAATGCTACCAAATTAGAAATTTTAACTCACTGTTTCAGGATTCAAGCAGGAAGGAAGGCCTGTGGAGTTGTTCTGGTACAAAGGAGAGCAGAATCAGGTGCTCTGAGAATGTAAATAAGCAATATTCCTTTTCTCTCTAGTTATAAGGATGTCATCCTACTATTCTGTTATTACATTGGGGAACAGGAAAGGAAGGTATCTCCATAGAAGTGTTTTTACTTTTACTGCTAACGATCCATATAGCTACTTCTTCTGCCTCCCAGCAGAGCTCCTAGTCAAACTGTGTTGAATTAGATTCTTTCTGGGCACTTCTTCCCTAGCCATATTGACAGGATGTGCTGTGTCTGGTGATCTAGGATGATTCACCAGCAATATGGACCTGTGATAGCTATTTTAAAACAAAAACAAAAGAAAATGTTCATCTTCTTCAAACCACATCACATGAAGGAAGTTTTAATTAATTGTATCACCCCATAGACCTTTTGGGGACTATACAATTAATAATAACTATGATGCTAGCGGGGACAATAAGGATACTGTTTCTCTGTGTCTTAGCATATTAATAAGCTTCTGGAATAAAAAATCTTTTAGAATGT
This sequence comes from Pelodiscus sinensis, assembly GCF_049634645.1. NCBI lineage: Eukaryota > Metazoa > Chordata > Testudines > Trionychidae > Pelodiscus > Pelodiscus sinensis. Next base: position 37,015,008 of record NC_134713.1, read on the forward strand.
GGATCTTAAAACCTAATTCTGTTCAGAAGTTGACCGTGCAATTTTGTTATCAAGATGATCCTGCAAGCAGTCATGCAAGCAGTCCCATTTACTAGACTGTTTTTGTAAAATTATGTCCTGTTTTGGCTGATTGATATTCCAAAATAGCATTGTTGGAATTCCTCCCAGACTGTTTCCAGTAGACTTATGCAGAACACTTTATTTCTGTGAGAACACTTTTATCCAGTTCTCTGGAATCCAAAAACTCAGTTAAAAAACCAGACTCATCATAAGGTTTCTCTATTGGTATTTCAGAAAGCTGCAATCGGACTCAGGTGTAGTTTAGAGTCCATCACAGCCCCAAAGCACATAGCTATAAATCAGATTATACAGTATATGTATTTTAAAACAAACTAACATGTGCAGTACATTGTATCACATGCTTTATGATTGGCTTTACAGGTTGAACCTCTCTAGTCCAGCATCCTTGGGACCTGACTAGTGCTGAAAAAGAGAATTTGCTGAACTGCGGGAGGGTCTATATTGTCTAGCAACATTATCAACACTTCCATTGCTTACTGGACTCTTAGAAAACATTTAAGGGTAAATTAGAGCTAAATAACAGCACAGAACACTGAGAGCCAGGAGTGGTACTGTAAACAAACTTTATGGGACACTGGGAAACTTGACAATACCCATAAGTGGACATCCGGCTAATTACAATCATGCTGGACCACTAACGTGGCTGGACCAGAGAATGTTGGACTAAAGTCGTTCAGCCTGTACTAATTTTGTGAACCAGGCCCTGAATAAATCACGAGGTACCCATGTGCTGCAGTTAAAGGCCATCACAATGTACTCTTTTTCTACTTTCTTATCTGCTAACTATTATTTACAAGACCCCTTGGAAATTTATGCTTTGTCCACCTCTGTTTCCCCATGTCTGTTCTGCATTGTGCATACAAAACCTACAAATGTGCAGACCTTGATGCTGTATACATAGTTAAAACACCTCACAAAAGAGAGAACTGTAAGAAGCAGGGCTTTCTTTATTTAACTTATTATTAATTATTATTATTATTAATAATAATAATTAATAATAATTTAACGTTTATTATTATTTAATAGCTCCTACTACATTTAAACTGCAAAGCCGCACTGGTGGTAGCTCCTGAAGTGGCCCAAGCTGGGACAGAGTCCTTCCCTTATCGACTAATTGTGTTTAATAGTTGATACAATATCATTAGTCAATTACCCGTCTTTTAACATCCTTCGTAAAAAATAGCATATTCTGTATGAATGTTGAAATAACAGGAAGCGGGGGGGTGGGGGGGGGAGAAGGGAACAGTCACAGGGGAAAAGACCAAGAAAGGGTATTATCTTTTAAATTAGGGAACAAAAGGTAAAGACTTAGGGACTGTAATATCAATTGATACTAATAGTTCTGACAACACGGAAGGGAGCCTCTCTCTTATCTTTCTTTCTTTAATTGCGGATGAGTTTCTGCTTCGTGTAACAACACAGGATCAAGTATAGATCAACTTGTGTGAGAAGTCTCAGACTGTCTCCAAATATTGTGAATTGAAGAAGAAATGACTCTTGTGTATGATGGTGAAACCTGGAGTGCTATATTTGACTGGTACTATGCTCTGTGGGAAGTTCCTTTGATGTTAGTAGCAGCTGGCTTTTTCTTCTACCTGTGTGTGTTTCTTCTAAATCACTGGCTAGCCTTATGGATCAGTGCCAGTTATCGCACTTTGCCAGCAAAGGAAAAAGTCTCCTCAAATATAGCTTGGAATTCAGAATTGTGTAGCTGGGCTGTGGGCCTTACTCATACATCCAGTTTTCCAAGTTGACAAAGTATATTCACAGCAAAAATGGAGCTGGTTTCACTGCTTAATAGCCTCTGGATACATGCTGTTTGAAAATATAGTTGTTCACATATCTAATATTGTGTTTAGGACGTTTGATGTGTTCTTGGTAGTTCATCATTTATTTGCCTTTGCTGGGCTTCTTGGTCTGATAATTAACATAAAATCAGGACATTATCTACCCTTGATGGGACTGCTACTTGAGATGAGCACTCCTTCACTCTGTATATATTGGCTGCTTCGAAGAGTAAGAACTCAATCTATTAATTATTGGTGATAGAAGTTTATATTGTAATGCTCACATTGCTTCCCCCTCAAAAAAAATCTGCAAAGAAATACTGGCTCCAAAATGGAAAATTAGTTCTGGGATCAAGGAAGAATTTTTCTTGAAGTCTTGAGAATCCCTAATTATGGTATATTTAAAATAGACATTGTTCAAATGTTTTTAAAAGATTTTTACCCATTTTGTAGCAAAGAAAACAGATTATTTTAAAAATTACTTCATAGACTCACTAGCTAGGATTTAATGCACAGCACTAAAAATTATTTTTCGAACTCTGTTTTTAAAAGAGGTGGCTTTTTTTAGAGAATAAAAATGGTTACATGACAATAGCTAATCAGCTACAATAAGCTTAATGTAGACCATTCCATTTCTACTGGAGACATTTAGGTCATGCATGTGTACTCCCACATGAGCAGGGATGGCCCACAACATTTTGGTACCTGAGGCAGGGAGCTCAAATGGCAGGGAGCTCATCCCCTCTCGCTTGGGCCAAAACTTTGAAAAGTCTTAATTCTGACTTCTTCCTGTTCTTTGTGCCCTCCTTCCTCCAGCACAGCACTCCACCATCTCTGTGCATCTAGAGCAGAGAGAATACAGATGCACCAGAGGCAGACATAATTTTCAACACTCTGGGTCCTAGTGGCATCCCCCCACAGTCTGGCACCTGAGGCAGCCGCCTCAGTTCGCCTCATGGTCAGTCCTGCACATGAGTGTTTTATGTTCATTCTGTGGAGAGAGGGAGAACATCCTTGAAGAGACCTGCTATGCTTGTAGGGTGAGAAGAAATCAGCACACGTTCCAAACTGTTACCAGCAATATGTTTAGTGGTTTAAGCTTAAATTCTAATGTATCTTGATTCTTTAAAGCTACAGCCACAAGTCCTGGAAGGATCACCTTAGCCCTTCTGCAATGCTTTTAATAAGACCTGAAACATGAAGGTCCCGTATACGCATGTAGATGCTAGAGAAGTTAGAGTGCGATGATTTGCCTGTGTGGTGTTGGCCAACACTTCCCAGACCCTGATGATCCCCCAAAATTTTTGTGTTTTGTTTAGATTGTCTTCCTCCATCCTGCATCTTTGTTATGCTATATGCACATAGTATACAAAGTGACTTAGAATTCTGTTGGACAAAAGGTTCTATATAAATGTGCACTCTGTTAGCAAAATGATTTAGCAAATGTTTGTGTGACTACAATAGGAAAGTTTCTTTTTTTCTAGAAAACACTGACTGCCTTATCTTGAAGTTATCTTTCTTTGTTCTTCTCTTTTCAGACTGGCTATGCAAATACCCTTTTATGGAAGGCAAACCAGTGGGTACTGGTTCATATGCAACACTGCCGCATGGTTCTTATTTATCACATGTGGTTGGTGTGTATTTCCAATTGGAATGATGTGGTGGAAAATCTGGGACCTCTACATTGTATTGTCTTTTTCACAGGGTTAAGTATACTTACATTAATACTTAATCCATACTGGATATACAAATCGACTCGGTGGCTCTTTTGTCCAGTTGACTGGAACTTCTCATTTACTGATATTTTTGGATCATCTGGAAAACTCAACAGTGAAACATCCCAAAAGAAAGAGATATAGTGCTGCAATGGCTGTAGGGATAATAGTAAAATATGGCCATCAAAATATGGTGCAGGTTTACTACTAAGTTCATATAAATAGAATTGCTCACAGGAAGTCTATGAGTATATCAGTCCCCCCTGCAGATTACTATTAGCGTACTATACTAATTTATCAAAAGTGGTTTAAAATTGTGGCTGTCTATATTTAAAACACGTGCACAGACAAAATCTTTGACTTACTCAGGATTCATGTCGGTAACCTCAGTCTGGGAGGATAATGTAATAAAATCTCATTTTGGGGAAAGTGGCAAGTTACTGTTGTGTTATGGAGACATGGTTTGATTTGTAAAAAACTATAGAATCATAATTTTAATTGCGTCACCCTCTGCAATGTGGCAGGGTGAGTCTCCCTGGCACCTCCTCACCCCATCATGTTAGTCAAAATTCTAATACTAGAACTTTGTCAGAAATTGGTCAAGTTGGGTATTACTAAAACCCCTTTTCTCCCTTGAATACAATGCTACTAAGTATGACAAACCCAAAACAATTATTTAGGTATATATTTGAGAAAATAATGAAATATCAGCTTTTTAAATTTAAACAGAAATGCATTGCTTAAATAAAAAATGATGTTTATTAATCCCAGGGAGCTGAGCCTTAACAGGTAGGACATGTATTTGTCAAAGTCATCATGGCTACGTCTACACTGGCCCCTTTTCCGGAAGGGGCATGTTAATTTCACCTATCGTAGTAGGGAAATCCGCGGGAGATTTAAATATCCCCCGCGGCATTTAAATAAAAATGTCCGCCGCTTTTTTCCGGCTTTTAAAAAAGCCGGAAAAGAGCATCTACACTGGCCCCGATCCTCCGGAAAAAGCGCCCTTTTCCGGAGGCTCTTATTCCTATTCAAAGTAGGAATAAGAGCCTCTGGAAAAGGGCGCTTTTTCCGGAGGATCGGGGCCAGTGTAGACGCTCTTTTCCGGCTTTTTTAAAAGCCGGAAAAAAGCGGCGGACATTTTTATTTAAATGCCGCGGGGGATATTTAAATCCCCCGCGGATTTCCCTACTACGATAGGTGAAATTAACATGCCCCTTCCGGAAAAGGGGCCAGTGTAGACGTAGCCCCTCAGTGTCATCTCCATCTAGAGCTCCACTGCTAGACACATCAGATTAATCCTTAGCTATGTCTCACTCATATCTCTGTGTGAGGCAGACAACTGGCAGACATTTGCAAGATAGTGAGCATCTGCTCTTGGCATATGATATTTTATGTAGCTGAAGGATTAATCTGGGAGTGTACAATGTATCCTGCATTATTGGAGTGATCAGTCTTATCCTCCAAGTCCATTGATGCCCAGTGGGGATGGTAGTTTTGGATATCCTCATCAATTCATCAAATGATCCCTCTCCACTCATCCATCTCCAGCCTCTAACAAACAGAGACTGGGGACACTATTCCTAACCATCCTGGCTAATAGTCATTGATGGACCTAAGCTCTATTAATTGATCTAGTTCTTTTTTGAACTCTTTTAAAGTCCTGGTCTTCACTGCATCCTCTGGCAAGGACTTTCACAGTTTGACTGTACACTATGTAAAGAAAAACTTATTTTTGTTTGTTTTAAACCTACTACCTATTGATTTTATTTGGTGACTCCTAGTCCCTATGCTATGGGAACAAGTAAATAACTTTTCCTTATTCACTTTTTCTACACCATTTATGATTTTATAGACCTCTATCGTATCCCCCTTAGTCTCTTTTCTAAACTGAAAAGTCCCAGTCATTTTAATCTCTTTTCATACAGCACTCATTCCAAACCTCTAATAATTTGTGTTGCCTTTTTTAATATATTTTCAAATGCCAATATATCTTTTTTGAGACGAGGCAACCACAACTGTATGCAGTATTGAAGATGTGGACATACCATGGATTTATATAGAGGCAATAAGATATTCTCTATCCCTTTTTTAATTATTCCTAACATTCTGGGGTTTTGGGGTTTTTTTTACTCTGCTGCACATTGAATCTGTTTTCCGAGAAGTACCCACAATGACTCCAAGATCTCTCTCTTGAGCAGTTATAGCTAAATTCATCCTCTTGATCATCTTGGAGCCATTTTATATCTTGATAGCAGGTGTAAATGCATTTCTTGCCAAAGGCATTTTTTTTCTGTTTGGTGCTTGGAAAAGATCTACCTATGTAGCTCTGCAAGTGTTGCAATATTGGTCTTCAAAAGGTAAATTCTGCATATGAATTCCACTACTCAGCCATTCTGAGCAGCTTGGGAACATGCAGAGAGTGGTAGAAGGCTGAATGTTATACCTTCCAGTAAGGTAATTTGGTCTTTTCTGTCAATCTTCCAGTAATGTCACTGTGACGGGGCGGCCCCACCCCTCACTCAAGCCCAGGGAAACCACCTGGAGCCAGGGGTGGAGAGGGCCCCACCCACACAGCCCTACTGGGCATGCTCCGAGGGGAGCCAAGATATAAAAGGCTGCTGGCCTGCTCCGAAGGGGCAGACCACGGCCCGAATGGGAGCTAGCACTCAGCTGCCAGGGAGGGAGTTGCCAGGACGGCTGAACGCGCTGCTGCCAGGCCCCAGCCAGGCTCGCCCCCAGCGACGGAGCCGCCGGCCGACCCCCCCGTCACCCAGGCACCAGACCGGACACTGCTGACCCTGACACTGACTGGGGAAGTGTCGCTACAGCCACCCGACCAGCGCCGACAGGTGGGACTGCTACGGGCAGGGGGTAGGAAGCGACCCAGGGCAGGGAGCTGGAAAAGCCCCTCAGGGCTCGGTGCGTTGCGGGGAGGCCCCCCCCCCCCTGCCGAGCCAGTGGTGGGAACCACCTGCCGGTCATGGGGCCCTGGGTTGGGGCCTGGTGGAGAGGGAGGGCCCGGCCCCTCCTGCCCAGAACCCCGGCGAGTGGGGAGCTCGGCCCGAGGACTAGGCCGCAGAGCCTGCATAGGCCAGTGGGCCGTATTCCCCCGATACAGGGGCAGCTGACTTTGGGACTAGGCCAGTGGGCCGTATTACCCCTAAAAGAGGGGCATTGCACTTTGGGGCTAGGCCCAGGTGAGCCGAACTATGCCCCAGATGGGGGCGGCAACCTCAAACAAGGGGGGAGCCCCCCCTGACAGTCACATTCTGAAAAGGTGTGGAAACCTGGATGTTAAACAGGTCTGCAAAGATCCTTGTCATTTTTATTCAGATACAGAGATGTATTTGTTCCAGCTGCATAAGGAACGTTAACTTTATTGAGTGATCAGTAGGGCTAGCATGGATCACTGACAAGAAGAATCATATCTGGATAACTCATTCTGGCACACTCTGTAGTCCAATGGTCCAGCCCCACCCCCTTACAATCCTGCCATCCCCCCACTCGCTCCCAATTGCAGTATTGAAAGGGGCCACCATATGCTTTCAGCAATGGCGGGGAAGCCACTTCTCCTCACACTGCCTAGCTCTGTGCAGCCCAGGGAGAGGCGTTGGGAGAATGAAGGAAGTGGAGCTGGACAATCCTGCAGGGAGTGAGTGAGAAATGAAGCCCATGGTGGGGGAGGGTCTCCTTTGAGGAGCACTGGCCCAAAGGGCAGCACTGGATGATGATGGGTAGGTGAGAAATTAATCCAAGATGGGGGAGGGGGGGAATCCCTCAGATCTGGGCACTGGTCCTGGGTTTGATACCGGATGATACTGGGGGTGGTAAGAGATGCAGTCCATGGGAGGGGCAGCTGTTCAAGGGTGTGGTGCTGGAGGAGGGACTATAGAGGTGCCAGCAGGCTCAGGTAGTTGACTCGGTTTCATCCAAAAAAGATGGGCGAAGAGTTTGAGGTGTCACCTGGAAATCTCTCAGATTCAGTAGGGCCAGCCCCATTGATTGACGCATCCCTATACTCAGCTCTTGGATGAGAATTTGCGGACCCAGCATGCCTATCCCCTACTTCCCTACCAAAAAAACTTTAGCTTCTCCAAGGATAATTAGCAAAAAAATACCATCTGATATTAAGCAAAACATTGCACTGTTGAAGAGGAGCCTCCATATGCTTCCAGCAATGGTGGAGAAACAAGCCATGGTGATTTAAAGGCTCTCCCTTCTACTGTGCTTTTAATGGCTCCAAGACTCATGACATGGGAAGAAAACAGACATAGTTTCTATTGTGACTTTTGTGTCCAAGTTTGCCAAGTCAAATAGCTCTGAGTCTCAGCATTGCAATGCCTCTTTTTTTTTTGTCAGATTTTGCTTTATGCAGCAGTAGAAAAGCATAGGGGTCTGCCATAATAGCCAGATGTCAGGCACTGGCAGCTAAGGTGTGGCTCTAGGCTGTCAGGACCAGCTTCTGTTTTTCTAAATTTTGTTCGTCCAGTTTCCCGGGCAACGCCGGGTACAGCTAGTATATTCTATTTGAGTGTGTTAGACTGCTCCTACCAGCAAGCACCTGGATGCCCATACTTTATTGTGATTAAAAGGGATAAAAACACTTAAGACCCTAAATCCCATTGTCTATTGATAGGATTTAGTCTCCCATATACCCAAAGCCCTTCTGAAAACATGATTTAGGATCCTAGCCTGATTGTGACACTGAATTCAGCAATGCCTAAATAGCTTTAAAATCTGTGCCTAAAATACGTCATTGTCAAACACTAGAACAATGTAAAAACTTTAAAAACAACAAATAGTCTAGTAGCACTTTAAAGACTAACAAAACATGTAAATAGTATCATGAGCTTTCTTGGTCACAACCCACTGCTTCAGATGGCTGGAGTGTTGTAAGTCCAGATCCAAGAATAAATAAGGAAAGGGGAGGGGAGAGAGGAGGAAAAAGACAGTGAGTAGATAAGTTTCAGAGGGATAGCTGAGTGAGTCTGTAACAGGAAAAACTTAAACAGCAAGTCTAGTAGCATCTCAAAGACTAAATAGTTCAAAGAGGATAAGAACCATTAGTTAGCACTTAGAAAGGAAGATGACCAACACCAGATTCTACACAGACATCAAGAACCATTAGCACCTTCATTGTTTGGTTGGTTGATAATGTGTGAGCCATCGAATATCATAATTCAAACCATTAGTATAAGAATTAAATTTGTGAATGAAGTTAAGCTTCAATCCTTCTCTGTATTTGGCTTGTGGAATTAGTCTGAAACAAAATAGCGATTTGGAGATCCATTAATGCTGTGGTCTCCAACCTTTTTACACCCAAGATCACTTTTTAAAATCTCCGAACAGGTGAAGATCTACCACCCTGCCTCTTCCTTGAAGCCCCGCCTCTTCCTTGAAGCCCCGCCCTCTTTATTCTCCTCCTGTCCATCCGCAGCCCTTACTTACACACTCTGATAAAAAGTTTATTTTTAAATTATGCAATGTATAAAATTAAAATCACGTGATTATAGTTATGAAATAAATGGTCTTTTTTTATTCATGCTAATTAAATCTAAAATGAAGCATTTATAATTATACATTTTGTGGGGACAGAGTTCTGCGGTGGGGGGCAGGGAAGAGGGAACAGGGTGCTGTGAGGGCAGAGGACAGGGTTCTGCAGCAGGGGACAGGGTGCCAGTGGAGACAGGAATAGGGACAGACCTCTGTGGCTGGGGACAAGGGAGTGGGGGACAGAGTTAGGGGAGTGGGGGACAGAGTTCTGTGGCTGGGGAGTGGGATACCAGTGGAGGCAGAGAGTCCCCTGCATCTGCCTCCTCCCAGGATTTCCCCCCCCCCCCCGAGGGAAACCAGCACATGCCTGCCCCGGGGCCGGCCCCCCCTCTCCCGCGGTGCAGGGAAGCCCCACGCACACACGCCTGCCCCGGGGCTGACCCCCCGGCGCAGGAAAAACCCATGCGCGTCTGCCCCAGGGCCGGAAAACTCTGTGCGCGCCTGCCCCGGGGCCAGAAAACCCCGCGCATGCCTGCCCCGGGGGCCTACCCCCCCAGCACAGGGAAACCCCGTGTGCGCACCTCCCCTGGGCTGACTCCCCCGTGTGCACGTCTCCCCTGGGGCTGACTCACCCCTCCTGTGTGGTGCAGGGAGCCAATGCTCCCTCCCACAGTACACCCAGCAGAGCAGCTAGCGCTACTTCTGGAATCGCCAGAAGTGGCGCTAAGCTGCGGGACTTCTGTCCATCCCCAGGAAGCAGACACTTCCTCCATTTTCACTTGAGGTAGGTAGTGGGGCTTCTCGGGGGTGGGAGGGAAATGGGGGCAGGGCGGACAGGACACCACCTCGCGATCAACTGGTTGAGGCCTCGCGATCGACTGGTTGAGGCCTCGCGATTGACTGGCTGATCGACCTGTTGGTGACCACGGCATTAATGAGTGTCCAGGAAGAATAAAGTGTTCTCCAACAGGTTTTCGTGTGTTGCCTTTTTGGATATCTGATTTGTGTCCATTAATTTTTTCCCATAGAGACTGTCCAGTTTGGCTGATATACATGGCAGTGGGGCATTGCTGCCATTTGATGGCATAGATCACACTAGTGGATGTGCCGTTAAATGAGCCTCTGATTAGGTGGCTGATGTGGTTGGGGCCAGTGATGAAAAAGCTTGTGTAGATATGTGGGGAGAGTTGGCATCAGGGCTGTTTGCAGGGGATGGGTTCCTGGATGCTTATGATGTAGCTGTGTTGCGTGGTTACCGGAAAGAATTTGTTTCAGGTTAGGGGGTTGTCTGTGAGCAAGAATTGCCCTTTCCTCTAAAGCCTCTGAGAGTGAGGGGTCATTTTCCAGGATAGGCTGTAGATATTTGATAATGTGTTGGAGGTGTTTAAGTTCTGGACTGTAGGGATGACAAGTGGAATTCTGTTTTCTCTTTTGGGCCTGTCTTAAAGGAGTTCACATCTGGGTACTTTTTTGGCTCTGTCAATCTGTTTTTTCACTTCTCTGGGTGGGTCTTTCAGTTTTAAGAATGCTCTCTTTAGATCCTGTAGGTTTTTGTTTCTGTCTGGTATTAGAGCAAATCTGATTGTATCTTAGGCTGAATACAATAGGTTGTGAAATGTGTCTGGGATGGAAGCTAGAGGCATGAAGGTAAGTTTAGTGGTTGGTGGGTTTCCGGTATATGGTGGTGGAAATGTGTCCATTATTTAATTGTACTGTAGTGTCAAGGAAGTGGATTTCTTGTGTGGACTGATCCAGGCTGAAGTTGATGGTGGGGTAGAAGTTGTTGAAATCCTTGTGAAATTCTTCAAAGGTGTATTTCCCGTGGGTCCATATGATGATGTCATGTAACATAAATAGAGTAAAGGTGTGTTGCAGACCGGTCTGGGCACAGCTGAGGGTGTCTGCTCAGGGCAAATTGCTCAAATTCAGGGCTCTCTATAGCCCCCAGACTGGAGACCCTCCCAAATAGGCCACAAACCAGTCCCACAGAGCACTTCAGCTGCCTGCTCGGTCAGCCAGAAGCCTCACGAGCAAAACCCCTTCGACACTCCAGCAATATTTGTGCCCCAGATGGCCCCAGGCCTCATACACAGGTGAGGGGTCTTAGAGCCCAATCTCACCTTCCCCAAACAAGTTCTGTCCGGTTCCAAGAAACCAGCCACAGATCCCAGGTCAATTTACCCTCTGGACCTTACCCACAAGATTACGCTGAGCCAATCCTTTAGAATCTAAAGGTTTAATATTAAAAGAATCAAAAGCATGATAGTAAGGTTGTTAAAGTATCATACGTTACATGCATTGAATCTCCCAGTTCTCGATGCAGGCTCGCAGCAGAGATGTCATAACTGCTGGCTTAAAAGTCCTTGGTCCAGATGGGTCCACAGTTCTTCCCGGCTCGTGATTCCCTGTGAGGCTGCATCTGGGGTCAGGAGCAGTTCTGAAGACCAAAATGGAGGCTGCCATATGGCATCTTTATACCTCCTTCCTGGTCTCTTCTTGGCTGCAGCAGATCACCTGGCCCGTGGCCGATCCCTGTGTTCCCTGCTGGTAGCCCCTAGGTATCAGTCACCATTCTTGAGGTATGTCCTTGGTTTATAGAGGGCTATTGTTCCATAGAGACTTGCTCGTTAGCATGTCCATAGTCTGAGCTGCTTTGCCCATAGTTCAACAACATACAGAGAAACATTTGGGATTCACACAAAGTACATGCTTATAACTTCACACACAGACATTACACAATTACATGAATAGCATATATGGAATCAGAAGAAAGTAAGCTTCTATTTGACACCTCACATTGCACCCTTTGTACCACTTATGGGGCCAACACTCCCCCCTCCCATGGGTACAGCAGTGATCTGGCTGCTCTCCTCAAAATTCAGTAACATGACAGGGTGTTAGAGGGAGAGAGCTGAGGAAACATTGTTCAAGGTCAGTCATAAAGATGTTGGCATATTGTGTTGCCATGAGGGTGCCCATGGCTGTGCCACTGACTTTAAGATACAAATTGTCTCTGAATCAGAAGTAGTCATGGGTGAAGACAAAGTTGCAGAATTCTGTAACCAGGTGTGCAGTGCTGCCATCAGGGATGGTGTTTTTGATAGCCTGTAATCTGTCTTCATGTGGAATGTTGGTATAAAGAGCTTCTATGTCCAAAGTGGCCAGGATGGTGTTTTCAGGTAGATTACTGATGTTTTGTAGTTGCCTCAGGAAGTCGATGGTGTGTCAAAGGAGTGCTGGTAGCATAGGGTCTGAGGAGAGAGACAATATAGCCAGATAATCCTGTTAACTGTGGCAATGCTTGAGATGATGGGTCGTCCGGGATTCCAGGTTTGTGTATTTTGGGCAGCAGATAGAAAACTCCTGGTTGGGGATTAGGGAGGATGTAAATGTAAATCTGGTCCTGAGCAGCATCAGGGAGCTTCATGAGCAGTTGTTTCAGGTTATTTTGGTATTTCTTTTAGTGGGATCACAGGAGAAAGGCTTGTAAAATCTGTTGCTGGTGAGTTGTCAGGTTGCCTCCTGTTCATAATCTGTTCTGTTCATGATGACTACTACAGTGCCCTCTTTGTCAGCCTCTTTGATTATGATATTAGAATTGTTTTGGGGGCTGTGTATAGCATTGCATTCTACATGACTGAGGTTATATATTCTATAGAATCATCGAATCATAAAATACTAGGACTGGAAGCAACCTCGAGAGGTCATTGAGTCCAGTCCCCTGCCCTCATGGCAGGACCAAATGTTGTCTAGACCATCCCTGATAGACATTTATCTAACCTACTCTTAAATATCTCCACAGATGGGGAGATGGGGATTCCACAATCTCCCTGGGCAATTTATTCCAGTGTTTGACCACTCTGACAGTCAGGAACTTTTTCCTAATGTCCGACCTAAACATCCCTTGCTGCAGTTTAAGCCCATTGCTTCTTGTTCCATTCTCAGAGGCCAAGATGAACAAGTTTTCTCCCTCCTCCTTATGACACCCTTTTAGATATCTGAAAACGGCTATCATGTCCCCCCTCAATCTTCTCTTTTCTAAACTAAACAAACCCAATTCCTTCAGCCTTCCCTCATAGGTCATGTTCTTTAGACCTTTAATCATTCTCGTTGCTCTTCTCTGGACCCTCTCCAATTTTTCCACATCTTTCTTGAAATGCGGTGCCCAGAACTGGACACAATACTCCAATTGAGGCCTAACCAGTGCAGAGTAGAGCGGAAGAATGACTTCTCGTGTCTTGCTCACCACATACCTGTTAATACATCCCAGAATCATGTTTGCTTTCTTTGCAACAGCATCACACTGCTGACTCATATTTAACTTGTGGTCCACTATAACCCCTAGATCCCTTTCTACTGTACTCCTTCCCAGACAGTCGCTTCCCATTCTGTATGTGTGAAACTGATTGTTCCTTCCTATGTAGAGCACTTTGCATTTGTCTTTATTAAACTTCATCCTATTTATCTCAGACCATTTCTCCAATTTGTCCAGGTCATTTTGAATTGTGACCCTATCCTCCAGATTAGTCGCAATCCCTCCCATCTTGGTATAATCTGCAAACTTAATAAGCGTACTTTCTATACCAATATCTAAATAGTTGATGAAGATATTGAACAGAGCCGGTCCCAAAACAGACCCCTGCGGAACCCCACTTGTTATGCCTTTCCAGCAGGATTGTGAACCATTAATAACTACTCTCTGAGTACAGTTATCCAGCCAGTTATGCACCCACCTTATAGTAGCCCCATCTAAGTTGTATTTCCCTAGTTTATTGATAAGAATATCATGCGAGACTGTATCAAATGCCCTACTAAAGTCTAAGTATACCACATCCACCGCTTCTCCCTTATCCACAAGACTCGTTATCCTATTAAAGAAAGCTATCAGATTGGTTTGACATGATTTGTTCTGTACAAATCCATGCTGGCTGTTCCCTGTCACCTTGCCACTTTCCAAGTGTTTACAGATTTCCTTAATTACTTGCTCCATTATCTTCCCTGGCACAGAAGTTAAACTAACTGGTCTGTAGTTGCCTGCGTTGTTCTTATTTCCCTTTTTATAAATGGGCACTATATTTGCCCTTTTCCAGTCCTCTGGAATCTCTCCTGTCTCCCATGATTTTTCAAATATGATAGCTAGAGGCTCAGATACCTCCTCTATCAGCTCCTTGAGTATTCTAGGATTCATTTCATCAGGCCCTGATGACTTGCAGGCATCTAACTTTTTTCTAGGTGATTTTTAACTTGTTCTTTTTTTTATTTTACCTTCTAAAATTACCCCCTTTCCACTTGAATTCACTGTTAGGCATTCCTATAGACTTCTTGGTAAAGACCAAAACAAAGAAGTCATTGAGCATCTCTGCCATTTCCAAGTTTCCTGTTACTGTTTCTCCCTCTTCACAGACCAGTGGGCCTACCCTCTCCTTGGTCTTCCTCTTGCTTCTAATGTATTTCTAAAAAATCTTCTTGTTTCCCTTTATTCCCATAGCTAGTTTGAGCTCATCCTGGGCCTTTGCCTTTCTAATCTTGCCCCTGCATTCCTGTGGTGTTTGCCTATATTCATTCTTTGTAATTTGTCCAACTTTCCATTTTTTATGACTCCTTTTTTATTTTTAGATCATTCAAGATCTCGTGGCTAAGCCAAGGCAGTCTTTTGCCATATTTTCTATCTTTCCAACACATCGGAATAGCTTGCTTTTGGGCTCTTAACAATGTCCCTTTGAAAAACTGCCAGCTCTCCTCAGTTGTCTTTCCCCTCATTCTCAATTCCCATGGGACTTTACCCATCAGCTCTCTGAGCTTACCAAAATCCGCCTTCCTGAAATCCATTCTCTATTTTGCTGTTATCCCTTCTACCCTTCCTTAGAATTGTGAACTCTATGATTTCATGATCACTTTCACCCAACCTGCCTTCCACTTTCAAATTCTCAACCAGTTCCTCCCTATTTGTTAGGATCAAATGTAGAACATCTTTCTCCCTGGTAGCTTTTTCAACCTTCTGAAATAAAAAGTTATCTCCAATACAGTCCAAGAACTTATTGGATAGTCTGTGCCCCGCAGTGTTATTTTCCCAACATATATCTGGATAGTTGAAGTCCCCCATCACCACCAAATCTTGGGTAGGTGGCCTGTAGTAGACTGCTAGCATGACATCACCTTTCTTTTTAATCCCTTTTTAGCTTAACCCAGAGACTCTCAACATTTCCATCTCCTATGCCTACCTCCACCTCACTCCAAGTGTGTTCATTTTTAATGTGTAAGGCAACACATCCTCCCTTTTTTCCCTGTCTATCCTTCCTGAGCAAGCTGTACTCTTCTATACAAACATTCCAAACATGTGTATTATCCCATCAAGTTTCTGTGATGCCAACAATGTCATAATTGCACTTATTTATTAGCACTTCCAGTTCTTCCTGCTTATTTCCCATACTTCTCGCATTTGTATATAGGCATCTAAGATCCTGATTTGACCTTGCCTCCCAGTTTTGCCCTGACCCTCCTTTCTCTCTGCCATTGTAGCCCACGCTCCCTCCCATTTCTGACCCATCTGCCAGGTCTCCATGTTCTCCACTTACCTGTGGGCTTTGCTCACCTGTCCCCGTCAAACCTAGTTTAAAGCCCTCCTCACTAGGTTAGCCATTCTGTGTCCAAATAGGGTCTTCCCCCTCCTCGAAAGGTGGACACCATCCCTGCTTAGCAGCCCTTCCTGGAATAGCACCCCCATGGTCAAGGAAGCCAAAGTCCTCCTGGCGACACCATCCTCGCAGCCAGGCATTCAACTCCAGGATGCACCTGTCTCTGCCCAGGCCGCTACCCGTGACAGGAAGGATCGAAGAGAATACCACCTGCGCTCCAAAATCCTTCACCTGTACTCCCAGAGCCCTGTAGTCACTAAATGAAACAATATGTTGTTGTTTGCTGACAGTGTCCGCTTGAGCACGTTTGCAGAAGCAGTCAATGTAGAAATCAAGATTCTCATTACAATCATTAGTAGAGATCCACATAGAAGCCTTCCTCTTGTGGGATTGGTGTGTGGGAGCAGCAAGGTCAGTATGTTGTATATCAGTGTGTTGGAAATATTCCTTTAGTTGGAAGCAGCAAAAATAGGCTTCCAGATCTCCACAGAACTGAATGGATGGTGGGGCAGAAGGAGAGTCCTCGAGATAGGACAGATTCCTCTGCTGGGCTAAGAGGGTGGTTGGATAGATTGACAGTGTTGCTAAGAGAGATGAAAGTATTGGAATGAGAGATCCTGAGGCATGTAGCAGTTTGGATAGTTTATTGTCCTTTTTCTTCTGAAGGGAGATGAAGTGATCCTTTTTGGTGGTTTGTTGAATTTTAGTAAAGTCTGGAAAAGATGAAGTGTGTGTTTAAGCTTGGTGTTTTTTTTTTTATGATAGTGTCTAATGTTGAGAGCTCCTCCTTGATTTTCTTCTGTTTGTTGTATAGAATGCTTAGCATAGCATATAATATAGTTTCTTTGCATAATGTCTGGCTTTAGTCTGTGAGGGTATGTCTACACTACAAAGTTAATTCGAACTAACAGATGTTAGTTTGAATTAACTTTGATAGGCGCTACACATACAAACCGCTAGTTCAAACTTAATTTGAACTAGGGAAGCACTTAATTCGAACTAGTAAACCTCATTCTACGAGGACTAACACCTAGTTCAACTTAAGTAGTTCGAATTAAGGGCTGTGTAGCCACTTAATTCAAACTAGTGGGAGGCTAGCCCTCCCCGGCTTTCCCTGGTGGCCACTCTGGGCACCACCAGGGAAACTCTTCTGCCCCCCTCCCGGCCCCGGAACCCTTAAAGGGGCACGGTCTGGCTACAATGCCCGTGCCAGGTGCAAGCCTGCCAGCACCCAGCCAGCAGACCCTGCACCTGGCACAGCACGAACCAGCCACCCTCTGCCACCCAGCCCTCCTCCTCTTCCTGGGACCAGGCTGGCATCTCCCACGAGCCTGCCCGGGGCCACAAGAGGCGGGCGCCCGCCTGGTCTAGTCTGGACATTGTGGACCTCATCCACGACCTCCGCACTAGGCACAGGAAAGTGGTCGCCTAGGGCAGGAGAGCTGCCAGCCTGGACACCCAGGAGCAGATTTGCATGAAAATCAAGGTGGTCCAGTAAGACCCCCAACCCTGAGCTTAGAACGGCTGGACTGGGTCAGGCCAAAGGTCCATCTAGCCAAGTAGCCTGTCTGCCGACAGCGGCCAACACCAGCTACTCCGGAGGAGATGGACCGAAGACAATGACCAAGCCATATGTCTCGTGCCATCCATCTCCAGCCTTCCAAAACAGAGGCCAGGGACACCATTTTCTATCCCCTGGCTAATAGCACTCCATGGACCCAGCCTCCATGAATTTATCTCACTTCTCTTTAAACTCTGTTCTAGTTCTAGCCTTCACAGCCTCCTACAGCAAGGAGTTCCACCAGTTGACTATTTGCTTTGTGAAGAAGAACTGTCTGTTGTTAGTTTGAAGCCTGCTACCCATTCATTTCATTTGGTGTCCCCTACTCCTTCTATTATGGGAACTAATGAAGAACTTTTCTTTATGCACCCTCTCCACACCACTCGTGCTTTTATAGACCTCTATCATATCCCCACTCAGTCACCTCTTTTCTAAGCTGAGAAGTCCCAGTCTCTTTAGCCTCACTTCATATGGGACCTCTTCCGAACCTCTGATCGTTGTAGTTGCCCTCCCCTCTCCCAGCCTCTCTCTTCCCCTCTCCCACCTCCGTTTCCCAGTCTCCCCGAGTTTTTTTTTTTTTTCAATAAAGAGTGTCTATTTTTGAACACACATGTCCTTTATTTTGTACATAAGGAAGGGGGGCTAGGGAGGGGTGAGAGGAAGGAGGTGTGGAAGAAAACAAGCCTTCACTCTGCGTTGTGTTTAAGCAACAAGTAGCCAGAGGCAGTTTTATTACGAGCTGCAGCAAGGGAAAAACTGGTTCGGACGGGGAGGGGGAGCCCCCCCTCAGGAGACAGATCTTCGAATACAAGCAATTATGAAGCAGTTTATATACTGTCTATTAGATATAATAACAATAACAATTAGTCTCCTTCCCATTACTAACACCAATGGTTAACAGTTATTTAGTTCCACCCAGATGCTTCTTATCTCAAGGTCCCTGCCAGAGTCAGCATTCTATCCTTATCTCCGAATGGAGGCGAGAGGCAAAGGCAGTGTCTAATTACAGATCTCGCGTTGTCTGGCCACAGACTTAGCCTGACTCTTGCTCTCTTGTTAACAAGACCAAGATGGCTGCACACAAATTCCCTTATTCCCTTTTCCTGCCTCCACAGAGGTGAGGGAGGAATGGGGTACAAGCCCCTGATGGGGAGGACTGGGGTGGCTCTGTGGGCTCCTCAGGGTGGAAGCTCTCCTGCAGCCTCCCGATTGACCCCCCCCCCCCATCTCCCGGATGGCAGCCTGCGGCAAGTGCAGCCGGGCTGATGGCCGAGTGCTGTGATGTGCCGAGTGTGGGCATTCAGGGCACTCCAAGCCAGGACTGCTTTGCTGTCCCTCATCGAGTTAGACAAGCGAGCAGGGAACCCCTGAGAACTGTCTGTCCGGGGTCGGGGTCAGGTCCCTTTAAGCACAGCCCTCTGCTAGACTGAGACAGCAGCTCCATGCTCTAAGTCCTAATCTGATGCCCTGCCGGCACTGCTTCCGGCCATCCTTAACCTTGGTTCAGGGTCCACTCAATGTGGACATGCTAGTTCGAATTAGCAAAACGATAATTCGAACTAGTTTAGGTCTAGATGCACTAGTTCGAATTAGCTTAGTTCGAATTAACTAATTCGAATTAAGTTAGCTTGAATTAGTGCTGTAGTGTAGATATAGACTGTAGTAGGTTTTTCACTCTCAGTCCCTTAAGTATGATGTTCATCTGTTTGCACTTGATGTCTGTTTGGATCTGAGCGAGTTTCTTTGTGTAGTTGATGGATTTCCACTCCATACGGCTGAATGCAGTGCCTTGCATGTTCAAAAGCTTCAGAGAGGTAGCTGAGTTAGTCTGCAACAGAATAAGCTTGAAAGTGCTGCTAAACTATTTTTTTTTAAGTGCTACGAGACTATATGTTTTAAGCTTTTCCTGTTACAGAATAACGCGGCTTCCCCTCTGAAGCACTAGAACAGTGTATTTATCCTAGAAAAGCATTTAGTTATAGGACCATGTGATACTTGAAGTATCCCTAAGTATGTTATATAATACACACTGTATTATCATTGGTGAGTGAGACAGGCCGGCCCCGTCACTAGCTGTCACATTACCAAATTGGAGGGAAGCAGCCAGATCGCTGCTGCACCCCTAGGTGGGGGTGTTAGCCCCAGAAATTGGTATAAAAGGGAGCCATGTGGGGTATTGAATAGGAGCTTATTGTTTGCTGATCTTATGTACGCTATTTATGTGAGTGTATAATGTGTGTGTGTGTGTGTGTGTGTGTGTGTGTGTGTGTGTGTGTGTGTGTGTGTAGGTAGGAATCTGTAATCTGTGTGGAAGCTGAATATTTCTCTGAATGTGGTTAAACATTGCTATGGACAGGCTGATTAGCCAGGCCCTGTGAGACAATGGCACTTGATGGGCCAAGGACACACCCAAAGAATGGGGGCTGTCACCTGAGAGCAGCCAGCAGGAAACACAGAGATTGGCCTCTGTCCAGGTGACCTGCTACATACTAGAAGAGGCCACGAAGGAGGTATAAAGAGGCCATGTGGTCGATGCCATTTTGTTCTCAGCTCAGCACTTCATCCCAGAGGCAGCATTGCAGGGGCTGAAGAGCTCAGAAGACCTGTGAACCCATCCTGATGATAGGATGTGCAACAAGAACTTTTAAACCAGCAGCTGTAACCTCTCTGCTAGAGCCTCCATCGAGTACTGGGAGATTCGGTGCATGTAACGTACTAATCTTTAACAACCTTACTCTTATGCTTTTCTTTATTGTAATAATAAACCTTTAGATATAGATTCTAAAGGATTGGCCCAGCGTGATTTGTGGGTAAGATCCAGAGGGTAAATTGACCAAGGATCTGTGGCTGGTTTCTTGGAACCGGACAGAACTTGTTCGGGGTAGGTGGGATTGGGTGCTAGGACCCCCCCTCCCCCACTTGTGTATAGGCCTGGTGCCATCTGAGGCACGGATATTGCTGGGGTGTCGGAGGGGTTTTGCTCGGGAGGCTTCAGGCAGGTTGCTGAAGCACTCTGTGGGACCGGTTTGTGGCCTGTGTGGAGAGGTCACCAGTCAGGGGGCTGTAAGGAGCCCCGGATTCGAGCAATTCACCCTGAGCGGAGAGCCAGAGGAGCGCCGGCTTAATTGCTGTGCATGCGCAGCAAGCCGGTGTCCGCTTTTAAATGCAGCGCCGGCACACCTCGGGGGGGGGGGGGGGGAACCGACCCGCGGGCAGAAGACAGCGGCCGCCGGCGGAAGACCTGGGCAGGAGACGCCGAGGAGGGGGCGTGGAGGCCTCGGGGGCGGCCGACGAACCGCGCCGGGGGTGTCCGAGGCAGATGGATCCAGGAGTGTGCCGATGACCTTCCGACGCTCGGAGGAGCAAACCGAGGACCGCTGGGGAGAACTCGCACCTGAGCTGGCCCGACCCCAACCGCCGAGAAGCCAACAGGTGACGTGGGACCCCAGGGTGGGGAGCCCACCTAAGGTGGGTCCACCAGACCAGAGGGAGCTGGACTTGGTGGACCGCGGGGACTGGGCATGTGGAAGGCCCCAGGGTCTAAGTAGGAGGGTTCCAGCCATAACAGGGTGACCCTGGCATAAGGGAACTCTACTACGCCCTATTGGCCGAGAGTAAAGGGGTAGCGGGGAGCCCCTCCGTGGAGTGAACGCGGGCAAGCCCTACCCACAAACCTTTCGGGACTAGGGCGGGGGTGGGTGTCCTCCTTCCCCCCCCCACCCCTTACAGTGAGCAAAATTCACCCTAGTTTAGATGAAATGTTGAAAGAATTTAAAAGCAGCTATATCTCTCCACACAAGGTGGCAGTATCTCTTTACAAATATATAGGGGTATGTCTACACTACCCCACTAGTTCGAACTAGGAGTGTAATGTAGGCATTCTGCACTTGCAAATGAAGCCCGGGATTTGAATTTCCCGGGCTTCATTTGCATAAGCGGGGAGCTGCCATTTTTAAAACCCCGCTGGTTCGAACCCCGTGCAGCGCGGCTACATGGGGCTCGAACTAGGTAGTTCGGACTAGGATTCCTATTCCGAACTACCGGTACACCTCGTTCCACCTCGAGGTGTACCGGTAGTTCAGAATAGGAATCCTAGTCCGAACTACCTAGTTTGAGCCCCATGTAGCCGCACTGCACGGGGTTCGAACCAGCGGGGTTTTAAAAATGGCGGCTCCCCGCTTAGGCAAATGAAGCCCGGGAAATTCAAATCCCAGGCTTCATTTGCAAGTGCGGTATGCCTACATTACCCCGCTAGTTCAAACTAGCGGGGTAGTGTAGACATACCCTAGGATAGTGCACTTATGTTTCCAAAGCCATCAACTTTTACAGGAATATTTTCATTTCAGTTTGTTACAACAAATACAAAAAAAGTAATAAAGATCTTCAGATGAATTACAGGAAAACTCAAATATGCTACATGCTCAATCCAAAGCATAAGGAATGCACAAACTATTTATTATACCACTCACAGAAATAAGCACTGAAAGCTAGTGCTGTGATGCTTTGGTTTTCATTGGTTTTGGATCAAACTGATTGTCTATAATTCATAGTAAGATAATTATATTAAAAGATAAAATAATTTCAAGAGGGAAAAGTGTAAACAATAAAAATGGATATTACTTGTAGAGAATTGTAAAGTTTTTGATGCATTGCTAATTAAATGGACCTTATTTAATCAAGTGCTTTTAAATTAGCTTAATTTCAAGATAAAAGGAAATCAAAGTGATCCCAGAATAGCTATAGGGCCTAGATCCTAGCATCTGGCTGAGCTGCTCAGCAGGGGAGCAAAGCTGACTATAGAAGGAGCTGCTGAGTAGCTGGTTTGAAATGCCCCCTATGCAAGCAGCCTCAGAGCTGTGCTATTTTATACCCATTTGATAACACTGTTTAGAGGCTCTTCATACAGCCACTGATTTCCAGAGCCCAGCTCTGCTTACATCTGCCAAGCCTTCACCATTGGGAAGATCTGTTGGGTGGCTGAATAGCAGCTTCATATCAACAAACACAGCCACAATGGGAGCCAAAATCAGATCCAATACATTTCACTCTACTTGTTGTGTAATAGAAATCCGCAGGAGTATCTTGTAGTAACGTACATAATGCAGCAGAGAGAAGCAATGGTCCAAGCAAATAAGCAGCATGTTTTCTCATAGCTGTTTAAAAATAATGTAAAAAATATTGTGCATGAGTTTAAGATATCTTCATGGCACTTAAATCTCAGTGACCAACATTGATTTACCCAGCCACTGGAGTGAAGGGAAGAGGACTTGTCTATGAACTAGAGCTTCAGCAAATAATTTGAAGCCATAGAGCTTGGAATCCATCAGGTCTATTGCATGCCTGTAATATGGTAGATCTAACCAGGAACTTGTTTGTTTTTCTCCCCTGAGGGAAATAATGAGAAGTATACAGTAGAGTGTTTCGTTCTCATATAATTTTAGATTTTGAAGGAGGTTATAAGGGGGCCATTATATTGTAAACACTTGCAGGGCCATTCCCAGAAGTTCTGGAGCCTTACACAGCCTGACCATCTGCACTCCTCCACGGGGGGGGGGGAGGTGTTTGAGGACGGTGGGCGAATGAGTTGGGGGAGGCAGGCCCAGTGATGTAGGGAGCAGAAGCAGTGCCGGAATCAGGCCTGCACCTCGCACTCAGCAGCAGTGGCAGGAAGCAGAGTGACGCTGCTGGTAGCCAGCAGAGTGGAGCATGCTGAGGATGGGTTGTTTCACTTCCCACTGCTGTTTTTCCGTGACCCCTGCTGCCAGTGCCAGGCCTCCCACTAATCACCTGGGGTGAATTACTTGGGAGGAGGGGGTTTGGGAGTAGAGGTGGAGTGGGAGCAGGGGAGAAGAGAGGCAGGAAGAGGCAGGGTAGAGACAGACCATGTGGATGGGGGCTTATGGGAAGGATTGGAATCCTTCAAAAACAGATTGCAAAGAGGAACTGCAGAGTTGGAATTCATTTGCAAACTTGACACTATTAATATGGGTTTGAACAGGCCCTGGGAATGGCTGGCTCACTAAAAAAGCATTTTTTCCTCTCTTAGTATTCACACCTCTTCTTCAATGGTTGGGAATGGGCCAGATCCTCCCTGACTGAAGTGGCCTGGTTAGTACAGGTTGCAGCTCTGAAAACTGGTACTCTCTGGTCTGGGAGGACCACGGATGCTCCTGGACCAGAGAGCCCCAGAGCCAAATGGCAAGAGGGCCAGCAGCTTAGCCAGGGCCAAGGACAGTAGGGCCGGAAGAGCCCCACAGCAATGCTGCGGCCAGGACTGGAGAACTCTGGCAGCCCACGGCAACATGGAGTCGGGGTTCGGGAATTCCAGGCACCCGCGGCAGCATGGGACTGGAAGCTATAGAAGCCCGGGTGCCCATGGCAGCATGTGGTCCAGGACCAGAGAAGCCTGGCTGCCTGTGGCAGCCCGTGGCTGTGCAGAGCTGGAGAACCCAGACAGTAAGTGTCAATGTGGGGTCGGGGGCTGGAGATGGATGACCACCTGCAGCAGCACAGGGCTGGAGAAATCTGGCTGCACAAGGCAGTGCTGGCCAGGGTTGGAGAACCCAGCCATGAATGGCAGTCTGGGGCCAGGCTGGCTACAACAGAATGGGAGAGAGGCAGGGAGCTGGACCAGGGAGGACCAACCTGTATCAGTCCTCCATTTGATAAAGTAACTTCCTTCTTTTCACATCTGATTCTAATTTCCACTCCAATGCATTTTATGGAGTGGGTCTTTGCCCATGAAAGCTTATGCTCAAGTAAACCTGTTAGTCTTTAAGGTGCCACAGAATTCCTTGTTTTTGCAGAAACAGATTAACACATCTACCCCTCTTATGTGTGAATCAACATGCGAGAATCCAGGAGAAGGGACATCAGTAGCTGCTACAAATCCCCTTTTTCGCAAGATCCCTTATTCCTCAAAAATCGAGGTTCACAGGATGTTGCAAAAGGTTTTTTTTTCCTGACAAATGGCCCCGTCTACACAGGGCTTTTTAGCGGCAAAACCTCCTCCACAAAAAGAATCGGAAGAAGATATGCTAATGTGTGTGCCAGTTGCATATCCTCTTCCGCAAAAAAAAATGCAGTGTAGACATAGCCTCAGATGCCAGACATCTGTGAAAGTAAGAGGGGTGGGGACTGGTGTCCTAGCCAGAAGGTGTGGATTCCTGCTAATGGTCCAATCTGGTTTAACCTGTTCCTTTCCACTGTTCAAAGATAGAACTAAATAGACTTTATTAGTAGACTTGTATTATGTTAAAGGGCTCAAATGAGAGCTGAAACGACTTGTGATGGTGAAGTGTTTCTGTTCACTTTGCAAAGAACTGAAAAGCACTAAGACTGATGTGCAGAGTCACAGCAAAGAGGAAGGTGGTAGCAGATGGTGACTGACAATCAGCCAGTGAACAAGCAACTGAGGAAGCAACAAGCAACTGGTGAGGCAGCCAACGGAGTGGAACTGTGGCTGGTGGGGAGAGGAACCATGGCTGGCAGGGTGGCCAGCAAGAGTTAGTGCTCAGATGGCAGAACAAGCAAGGTGCCTTCTCCTCCAGGTGGGAGGTGACCTCTCACAAATGCACCTTTGAACCCTGGATCCTCACTGACCAGAGACAACCACTGTGCATGGGATGGTGAAGCAGCAGAGAGGGGACAGACACATAACTTTTGGTTGTAAAACGCAAGAACATGAGCCAAAAAACTCTGCCCCACGCACTCTGGGGTGGTTGCCCTGCTCATAGTTTTATAATTATGAGTCCTGCTTGTGGCATTTTCCCTAATTAATGTCAAGTGACTCCCCTCCTTTCATTATAAGTTTCTTTTCTACAGTCAGACTCTTTGCTTGCAAGTGGTAAAGTATTGCGCCTCAGAGCACCCAGTGGCAGTGTGCAGTTTTCCTAGGTTCTGCGTTGTATTGTTGAAAAGGAACCCCTAGATATTGAACCCCAGCCCTGGTTGCTGCTGGCTGCACCTGGCAGAAGGGTTACAATTGAAAGCACAGTCCCAACTCTCTGTTCACAGTAAAGAACTCTTAATGTGCCTCACAGCAGGGCTTTCATTCTTTGTGGTTACTATTGTTGTACATGATTCTCCTGTAACAACCAAAACAGAGAGCTACAAATGATTAAAAGACTTGTATGAAAGCAATTCCTCTTTTCTAAGATCGAAGCAAAATCCACTTCAGATTTGCAATTGGTTTCATTCTATACAAGTAGGGGAGAGTTCCTCTGGTGGAAAGTGCTTTATTTAGAAATGCCCATGTATTTCATCAATTCTGCCTTATGGGTGCGGCAAAGCTGTACAGAATATGACTTACAACTCACTGGGCTGTATTTCAGGAATGCTAAGTAAAAATATCTTTCCAAGTTACTTCCAAATGAAATAGTACAGCAAGCAAGAACATAGCCACTCCAACTACGGCTAGCAAATTCCTAAAGCATTAGAGGCTGTAATCGTCAGTTTGACAAGAAGAGGGGTTCATGGTCCCAAGACTGTAGAGATGGTTTGTGAACCGAGGGACAATTCAAGATGGAAACCTGAGAAGCTCTTGCTGCCAAAATCACTATCTGCTCACACTGCACATGGCTGTGCACTCTGCACCACGGTGCTGCACACAGCATGAAAATCTGCACCCGGCTCTAGTTTTCTACCCAGTACCACGCCCTGCTTTGCACTAGAGACCTTTGGAGTTTTCCCACCTTGAACTCTATAAAATCTAGAATCCTGAGGAGATCGGGTCGGCAGTTTCTCACTACACCTTGGAGAAGATGGAGTCGTGTCACAGAGAAGACCGTGGTGAAGGCCCAGTCTAACCTACCTGATTCTACTCCTGCCGCCCTCAGGGTGCTTCGGCCCACACCGTGGCGATAGCCCAGCACCGTGAGCCTTAGCTACCTGATACCCGACCCTACATCATCGGGACCAAATAGAGCCTCCGGCACTGGCTGTGGTGAAGGCCCTCACGGTGTTTTAAAATCGCTCTTCGGTTGCATCTCGCAAACTGTGCGTCTGTCCACTGTGCAAGCAGAGACTAACATCACATCGAGCGTCTCCCTACTTCACCAACGATGCCTCAGTGCTCCTCCCCTGACAGCTACCTCAATTAAAGGGTTGAAGGTCCTGAACATCGGCTGCCTCTGCCGGACTAAGTATAACATTCTGTTGCCAGTTATATTGTTCCTATCCTCTTTTATTTTCAGAGGGTGAGGGGCTGGGTTATTGATTCAGCGTTGTGTTATTGTTACTTGTATATCAATACATCTTTATTTTAAATTTAAATCTGACACATGTACTTGGTTATTTTATGGGACAGAGGGTATGTCTACACTACAAAGTTAATTCGAACTAACAGACGTTAGTTCGAATTAACTTTGATAGGTGCTACACTAGCGCTCCGCTAGTTCGAACTTAATTTGAACTAGAGGAGCGCTTAGTTCGAACTAGGTAAACCTCATTATACGAGGACTAAGCCTACTTTGAACTTACTAGTTCGAATTAAGGGGTGTGTAGACCCTTAATTCAAACTAGTGGGAGGCTAGCCCTCCCCAGCTTTCCCTGGTGGCCACTCTGGCCAACACCAGGGAAACTCTATTGCCCCCCTCCCGGCCCTGGACCCCTTAAAGGGGCACAGGCTGGCTATGGTGCCCGTGCCAGGTGCAAGCCTGCCAGCACCCAGCTAGCAGACCTTGCACCTGGCACGGCTCGAGCCAGCCACCCAATGCCCCCCAGCCCTCCCCCTCTTCCCGGGACCAGGCTGGCGGTTCCCAGGAGCTTGCCCGGGACCGCAAGAGGCGGGCACCCGCCTGGGCTAGTGCGGACATCGTGGACCTCGTCCACGACCTCCGCACTAGGCACAGGAAAGTGGCCAGCTAGGGCAGGAGGGCTGCCAGCCTGGCCACCCAGGAGCAGGTGTGCACAAAAATCAAGGTGGTCCACTGAGATCCCCGACCCTGACCCTGAGCTTACAATGGCCGTACTGGGTCAGACCAAAGGTCCATCTAGCCCAGTAGCCTTTCTGCCGACAGCGGCCAACCCTAGGGACCCTGGAGGGGATGGACTGAAGACAGTGACCAAGCCATTTGTCTCGTGCCATCCCTCTCCAGCCTTACACAAACTTTGGGCAGGGACACCACTCCTACCCCCTAGCTAATAGCACTCCGTGGACCCAACCTCCATCACTTTATCTCACTTCTCTTTAAACTCTGTTCTAGTTCTAGCCTTCACAGCCTCCTGCAGCAAGGAGTTCCACAGGTTGACTCTTTGCTTTGTGAAGAACAACTTTCTGTTACTAGTTTGAAGCCTGCTACCCATTTCTTTCCTTTGGTGTCCTTCTATTATGGGAACTAATGAAGAACTTTTCTTGATGCACCCTCTCCACCCCACTCATGCTTTTATAGACCTCTATCCTATTCCCCCCTCAGTCTCCTCTTTTCTAAACTGAAAAGTCCCAGTCTCTCTAGCCTCTCTTCATATGGGACCTGTTCGAAACCTCTGATCATTTTAGTTGCCCTCCCCTCTCCCAGCCTCTCTCTTCCCCTCTCCCACCTCCTTTTCCCAGTCTCACCGAGTTTTGTTCAATAAAGAGAGATTCTATTTTTGAACACAATTGTCCTTTATTTTGTACATCAGGAAGGGGGGCTAGGGAGGGGTAAGTGGAAGGAGGTGAGGGAGGAATGGGGTACAAGCCCCTGATGGGGAGAACTGGGCTGGCTCTGCGGGCTTCTGGGGGTGGAACCTCTCCTGCAGCCCCCCAATTGCCCCCTCTCCCCAGATGGCAGCCTGTGGCAAGTGCAGCCGGGCTGATGGCCAGTGCTGTGATGTGCCCAGTGTGGGTAGTCTGGGCACTCCAAGCCAGGACTGCTTTGCAAGCGGGGCACCCCTGAGAACTGTCTGTCAGGGGTGGGGGTCGGGTCCCTTTAAGCACAGCCCTCGGCTAGCCTGAGGCAGCAGCTCCACGCTCTAAGTCCTCCTCTGATGCCCTGCTGGCACTGCTTCCGGCCATCCTTAACCCCGATTCAGGGTCCACTCAATGTGGACATGCTAGTTCAAATTAGCAAAATGCTAATTCGAACTACTTTTTTAGTCTGGATGCGTTAGTTCGAATTAGCTTAGTTCGAATTAACATACCCTGAGGGAGAATCCGCCGGTGACAGATAAGGTGGTTTCCAGGCCAGACTCCTTCTGTGGACAAAGGCACTTTATCATCTAATCAGAGCAGGACCCATTACATTTCGTTTACTAGTGCGCCTTTGCTGGTAACAAACCCAAGGCTATGTCTATACTGCAGGCTTCTTGCACAAAAGAGCGTCCACAATGGCGGGACGCTCTTGCGCAAATACTTTCCCCTCCCTCTCAGAACCACTCTGGATGTGGCAAAAGGTCACCAGTATCTTCCGCGGGTGGGTGCTGGAGCCCTGCTGAGACACGTGCTTAAAGGGATCTTCCTGGGCAGCCGTTTCTCTGCTGCTGCATTCTTTGGGACCTCTTGGAGAGACTGAAAGCTGTAGCAGTGCTTGTTGTGGGTGCCTTTGGACACCACAGCTTTTGCCCTAGCACCTTTGGGTACTTGTGCCACCTTCCTCTTGTGCCATGGAGCCAGAGATAGCCCTGTGCCTGTTCTGCTCAATGTAGAGTCCCTCTCCCTGGATGCGGCAGCTTTGCTGTGGCATCTGTATCCCACTGTGGAGAGGTGATATTGGAGACTTGGCACCAGTTCCAGCTGGTGGGACTGGCTAGTTCTGGAGCAATGGGATGACCAGCAGTGGCTCCAGGCCTTTAGGATGCGAAAGCAGATGTTTCTGGAGCTGTGTGCCTGTCCCTGTGCTCCGGAGACACAACACCCAGCTGCGACCCACCATCCTAGTGAACAAGAGGCTCGCCATCGCCCTTTGGAAGCTGGCCACCCCAGACAGCTACTGCTTGGTGGCAAACCAGTTTGGGGTGGGCAAGTCCACAGTGGGTGCCATCGTTATGCAGGTAAGGCCCTCTGGGGGCCTGCAGTCCCTGCCTAGGGGAAGGGAAGAGTCCAGGCTGCGGGGGGGCGGGCAATGGGGGTGGAGAAGCCCTGTCACCCAGGAGTTTGTGCAGTCTCTCTGTCACATAGCCCTGCTGGTGGTGGGGGGAGCCTCCAGGGTCCTGGCGTGTTTGGGGGGAGAGGGCATCAGAGGGGGGTGGGCACCCCCCAAAGGCTCATGCACCCATCCTATCTCATTCTGTGTTTCTGTGTGCCTTTCTGCAGGTTGTCTGAGCCATCAACGACATCCTGCTCAAGGAGGTCATCGCCTGCACAACATGGACACAACCGTGTCTGGATTCACTGCCCTGGGGATCCCCAACTGCGGGGGAGCTGTGGATGGGACCCATATCCGCATCTGGGCACCGGAGCATTGAGCGGCCCACTTCATCAAGTGGAAGGGGTACTTTTCAATGGTGCTCCAGGCCCTCGTGGACCACCATGACCACGTCACAGACATTTATGTGGGGTGGTCAGGCAGGGCACATATTTGCATCCTCAGAAACTCCAGCCTGTTTTGCAAGCTGGAGGCAGGCACTTTCTTCCCTCAGCAGGAATTGACGGTTGGGGACGTCTGCATGCCACTGTGTATCGTGGGGGATTTGGCCTACCCCCTGATGCTGTGGCTGATGCGGCCGTACACTGGACGCATGGACCCCAGCCAGGACCAATTCAACCTGCAACTGAACCAGGCATGCAACCTGGTGGAGTGCACCTTCAGCCAGAGGAAGGTGAGATTCCTTTGCCTGCTCACCCGTCTTGACACGGGCGAGCTCAACACCCCGGAGGTGCTCGCAGCAGGTTGTGTGCTGCACAGCGTTGTGGAGAGGAAGAGGGAGGCCTTTCTCCCAGGGTAGATGGCAAGCAAGGGCTGGGCATTCGAGCAGCCCCAGACAGCTGCCAACCGGCAGGCCGACCATGATGGGTGCGCACCAAGGCCCTCAGGGAGATGCTCTCCCAGGCCCCATAGTAGGTCACCTCTGTCTTGCGTCCACATCCCCCTCACATCCCCAACCCTTTCCTCTCCTCCCAGTAAACACAACTCTGTTCACCAAAAAATAAACTGTATTATTTACATTGGGATGAAGGGTGGGCAGTGGGAGGGAGCTCTGAACTGGGAGGGGGAGGAGGAAGGGGCTCTAACTGGGAGGGGTAGTTAGTGCTGGGAGGGGCGGCTCCTCCCAGAGTCTCAGGTGTGGGGGCCTCGGCACCCTTCATGCCGGGTTGGGGCAGGCAGCACGGGGAGGTGGGCAGGATGGGGTGCAGCAGGAGGGGGCATGGGCACGGCAGGGAGGGCAGCAGGAGGGGCCATGGGCATGGCAGGGGGGCAGCAGAGTGGGGCAAGGCCATGCCATGGTGGACTGCATGGCCAATGTGCACTGTCGTCGTGGACATGATGCCGCACATGCGGTTGCAAGGCTGCAGGAACTGCCCCCATGCCTGCTGCCACCACTCCAGGTCGGCCCAGATCTTGCTGGTCAGCGTCTGCTCCATACGCTCCACAGCTTGCATGTGCCGCCGGAGGAGCTGGTCATGCTGCCTGGGCTGCCTGGCTAGTCCCTGCATCATTGGTGCCGGATGGTCCCTCGCTGCCAGCTGGTCCCGCTGCAGAGAACACAGAAAATGGCAAGGCAGTCAGTCAGCCCTGCACACAGTGTCCCTGAGCTGCTGTGTCACACGGGCATGGATGGTGTCTGTGTGCTGCACCCTTTGAGATATGTGGGGTCTGGCCTGCGACCTTGGGGCTTGGTTGCTTCCAGGACATGAGTGACCACCAGGGTCCCAGGCGTGCCCTGGGCCATGCGGCCAAAGATTTTGGTGTTCCAGCGATGGGACCAGGGATCTTGGAGGGCATCTTCCTGCCCCTACAGGTGCAGGAGGGCCTCCACCTCTGCCCCTGACCAGCATGGGGCAAGCCATTTTGTGCCCCTCCAGGCCTGCTGGGAGCCCTAGGGTGGCTTCTGGGATGGAGGTGCAGGCTCTCGGGGTGGCTCGGGCAGACATGCCTGCGGAGCTTCTGCACGCACATCCATGTGTTGGAGCTGCTGACTGTGCTGCTGCTGCCATGCGCCTTCAGCATGGGGCGCGGGGGCAGCAAGCAGGAACAAGTGAGCTGTGATTGCCAGTACAGAGCATCCAAGTGCCCACCTGCATTTTTTCCTGGGAGGCCAGTTCTTGTGAAAAAACTCCCTGCAGCCCGTCCACACTGCCTTCTTGTGCAAGAGTGCTTATTCCTGGTACCAAGTGTCAGAGGTCTTGCGCAAGAAGCCCTGTCTTCCGATGCTTTACTGTACATTTTCTTGAGCAAGAATGAGCATGCAGTGTGGACACTGCAAGTTTTTTCAAAAGAATGGCCTTTCTTGCACAAGAAGCC